>NC_091432.1:74716625-75316625 GCF_964237555.1 Oryctolagus cuniculus | reverse complement strand
GAAAGTGTGAGAAATGCTATAGATGCCATTTTGCTTTTTCATGATCTTTGAGTTCTTGGCTTTTCCCCAAATTTTATGCTTTCTCCTACCTCTCTAAAATCTCCCAAAATGTGCATACAGCAGGATGTTGAGTAAGGACAGGTGACACTGCCAGTAGCTATCTTTCCTGTTCCACATGGTGTTGTGATAAAACAAGAATGATTTTAGAATCAAGAGGAGTGAGCCTTGGCTCCACTGCTTATTAATCTGGTTGCTTTGGATAAGCTATGTTACAGTCCACAACTCACTTTATCTAGGGACTGAGCATAATTGCAGTGTGTAATCCATAAAGTTGTAATGAGGAGTAGAAAAGAGTAAGTATAAAGTACCAGCATATGGTTAGCATAAAGGAGTCTTTCTGCTTATAATTTTCCTTAATTTCCGTGTCATGATTCAGAATAGCATGAAAGATTCCAGATGTTAACACACGGACACCAACAGGCAGTGTGGTACAAGAGCCTGTCACCAGAGAACAGCATGCAATTACCCCTTTCTACCCATTTCACCTAATCCTGTAGTCTCTAGAAATTCTTCTCTCTTCTTGCTGTGGCTTAAGTCTCATGGGTTTAAAAATCAATTAGCAATCACACTTTGAGTCTATGTTGTATGTCAAGCACTGCTGGAGTGAAGGTGGAGGTGACTGTTGAAGAAATAAAATAAGGACCTGCCTTCAGAACAGCTAGATTAAATTTTAGCAATGAGATATAAGTATCACACATCAACCAAAGAGAAAGAGAAAGAAATATAAAAGAGAAAGAAATATTCATTAAGAATGTCAAGGTATTGTGTTTTCACATATATTTTTCTTTATTTATAATTTAGTGTGAACTGAAGTGGTACAAAAGTGAGTGCTTTAAAATTTGAGGGATGGGATGGGTAGATGGAGTGCTACAGTGCTGATTAGAGAAGCTGCCATTGAGGATCTAAGGCTTCAGATTGTCCTTGAAAGATGGGTGTAATTTGGTTAGATAAGTAACGGTGGGGGCCATAACTGATTCAGGATGTGGAAAAAAAGGAAGAAATGAAAGCAAAGACATTGTGGTAGGCGGGACCATGCTGTGTGATTGGAGGATCCTGGTCTAGTGGAAGAAAAGGGCAGGAGGGAAGGAAACTCTGTAGCAATTACTTATTAATCAGTCATTATGTGAAAGGCTCTGATTCGACTGTTACAGAAGAGATAGAACCACATTATTGACCACTTACTCTGAATTCTGATACCTGAATCTGGAAAACACAAATGTACTGGCAAGACTGTAACTTTTTGGTAGCTCAGCAAGAAGGAGCAGATGGTATCCACATGTATTTTTCCAGGAATAGCACCAAATGGAGTAGATGATGAATTGAGTAGGTCTGGTTATTGTGGTGTGAGGCACATTCACTTGCCCACATCTGAGAGTTGAGCAAATGACTCCATTTTTTGCGGGATCCTCAGAGAGCATTTGCATAATACAGCAGTTGGATTTATAAAATCTTGGTGTGAGTCAGTGGAATTTAACGTATTATTGTCTTATAATGAAATGCAAAGGGTTTAAGAGTCAGAAGACCTGGGTTTGAATCCCAGTTTTGCTTCCCTTTTGCTGTCTTGTTTTAGAGAAATTCACTGACTCACTCTTAGCCTCTGTTTTCATATTGATAGGCAAGGGAAAATTCCACCAGTCCCTCTGGGGTTCTATAAGGAGTAAACAATAAAACACCAGTAAAAAGCTTACCATTTTGCCTGGCACAGTGGGTGCTTCATCAATCAATATTAGTACTTTCCCCCTTCCTATGGGAGTTAAATGATCAAATGTGTATGAACCCATTATAAATGATTCAACACGACATTGGTGGTTATTGTATTTATCAGTTTGGGTTTCAATGTTGATCTGCAGACCTACTTTTGGTGAGCCATTTATTTCAGCTTTCGAGACTAAGTGCAAGGAGGTATGTGGCACAGGTATAGGAGGGAAGTCAGGAAAGCGTCCCTAACTAACATTTAAGATAATTTCCATCACTCAATCCAAGTGGGATTAATTCTGGAGAAAGCTTACAAAGTAAAATAAAATAAAATAAAATAATATAAAACCTCTGGTGCCTTTGTCTCTGCTGTCTGCACCTCATTCTCCAGGCTGCTTCATCTTTTCTGCTCTACGGGAAAAGAGCTGCCCAGCTCTGCCTATGAGTTAGGTTAATATCCATGTTCTGAAAACTATTTTGCTACCTTACGTCTTAAAGGCACATCAAAAGGAAATGGTAGCACTCCAATCCAAAGGGTTGAAGTAGTAACGGTGGATTTTCAGGTGTCACGAGAGAAACTTTTTAGACTGAAAGACTTATGGACACTTATCAAATCTTAATAGGGTACAGAAGCAAATATTGTGTGTTGGTTAAGAGTGAGTTGCACAATATTGAGCCAGACTACTAGATTTGACTCTTGGTCCTGCTATACCCAGCTAGATAACCTTGGACAAGGTACTTAATATCAGTTTTCTGATCTGTAAAGTGAAGATAGTATTATTTTTTATTACTGAGAGAGTTCAGACAAGAAAGATTGGATTGAGTTCAGGCCAGAACAGGAATCTTTGATTTTTCCCTTCCTATTTTCCAAGCTAGGATGGTGGTAAGCTAAGTAGGTAACCACCCATGCATGTATTGAGTGCTAGGGAGAAGGACCAAAATATTGCTTCCTCCAGAATTTCTTCCTGGAGACATCCTGCTGCAGCTATCACGCTGCAGTTAATCATCTGCTAGCCAAGCTCTCAGGCACTCATGAGGGTCATTTGCTCACTGACCTTTTTTATTATCTCAAATACTTACTTATTTTCATTTATTTGAAAGGCAGAAAGAGAGAGAGAATCTTTCATCTGCTAGTTCATTCCTCAAATGCCTGCACTAGCCAGGGCTGGGCCAGGCCAAAACCATGAGGCAGGTACTCCATCCAGGTCTCTCATGTGGTCAGCAGGGACCCAGGTACTTAAGCCATCGTCTGCTGCTTCCCAGGGTGCACATTAGCAGGACACTGGATCAGAAGTGAAGGCACACCATGATCTCAGGCACTCTAATATGGGATGTCAGCATCTCTAACCCACTGCCCTTTAACACCTGCCCCCCACAAGCTGTTCTTGCCTCAGTTTCCTTTCCTGTGAGGAACGTGCACTATGATACCACAGGGCAAAGGCAAACCAGGTGACAGGGTCAAGCCACTTGGTGGTACTGCTGGTGAGGGTCTGGAGCTGGACTGGGTTGAACCTTACTCACTTGGTTGGTCTTTCGGAGGGGGAACATGGGAAAAAGAATACCCAGGAAAGGAAAAAAAAAAACACAGTAATAAATAATATAACCTTATTTTCATGGAGCTCTATTTTGTTTCACATGTATTATTTTTCCAGTCGACTTTCTGAAAAATAGGTTAACTGGAAAATAGGATTGTCCCATTTTTAATTGGGGGTTTGCAAGAGATTAAGGGACCTAGAAACCCTCTGAGAACTGGGGAATTGAATCTGAGTCAGTACGAGGAGAAATTTCTTGTCAGGCTGTGAAAGAAAAAGTAGCAGCTTTTCAGGCAGAAAATAACTACCTTTTCAGTCTGGTAGCTTGGAGAAGTTCAGGTAAAAAAATAGGAGTGAAGCGGGCATTATAGTGCACTGGGTTAAGCTGCTGCTTGGGACCCCTACGTCCCATGTGAGACTGTTGTTTGAGACCCTGTCTCTTGGCTTCTAATCCAGCTGCCTGCTGGGGATGCATCTGGGAAGGCAGCAGATAATGACCCAAGTGCTTGGGCTCCTGCCACCAAATGAAGACCTCATGGAGTTCCCAGCTCTTGGCTTCTATCTGGCCAAGCGTTGACTGTTGCAGGCATCTGTGGAGTGAACCAGCAGATCTCCTACTCCCTCTGTCACTCTGCCTTTCAAATAAATAATTTTGGTAACAGACTTAGAAGTTAGGAAAAGTGGGATTATCATCATGGGCTCTGGGGCTAGAAACACATGGGTTTGAAAGTTGTTTGTGGCACCACTTAGATTTGTGGTCTTAGGCAAGTCACCTAGTTTGGCCCCCTCCTTCTATGTATCCCCTCCTTCCATCCTTCCTTCCTTCCTTTTAATGATAATATTTCCCTTAGAGCATTGTGAGAATCGAGTGAATTGATTTATCTGAAAGTATCTTACTCCCTGGAACATGATATAGTCACTCAGCATTGGCTTAACATTTTATTATTGTTCTTGATTTTATTATTACCCTAGCCTCAATTTTGATATTGAATAATTCTGAGATCTCAGTCCTGCCACCCTGTCTCCATTTGCATATTTATAAAAACAAAGGGTAGAACTAAATGTTCCCTAAGAGGCCAGCTTTGGAACTCCTATGACACTAGAGTGTATTCATTTTTCCTGTTTTCCTCTCTCACAAAACCTTCAGTATGTCTTTAATCAGGCATTTGCCAAACAATTTCTCTGGAGCATACACAAAGAACCACTGAGTCAGTCAGCCTGGGTATGCCTATGCCATTAGCCTTTTCCTTTGTTGTGCCTCCTGCAGGCTGACTCACATGATGTTCTGGGTGTGGAGGGAAGTCAAAGGCTCTGAACAAAATGCAGATCATTTGGCATATATTGCCTCTGAGTTAATGTGACCTGTGGACAACTACCCGCCTTCTACTTCATGTCTCAAGTCAGTTGATCCCAGAATAGTTCCTAGGCCATCACTGTTAGTGTTCACTAATTCTTGTTTCATCTGCATCACTGCATGCACTAGTGGGTTTCTCTTCTTTTCTACTGTGCTTACTGAAAGTATAGATAGAGACCTGCATTTAGCCTTTTGACTTTCCCACTGATTAGTCTGCATTTTTCAGATGTAAGCTTCACACACAGTATTCCTTGGCTGATTGGCTGTTGTAATCCCCTGAGAATACCTTGCTGAAAGCAGTTTCCTTGCCCTCACTGACTTGGTGACCACCTGCCCACTTGTGTGACAGGCATTTCCCAGATCTGGCTCTGAACAAACATCAGGGAATAACCACATTTTCAGAATCAATTAAATTGGTTTGGGCAATTAGTCTACAGGTTAAGACACTGGTTAAGATGCTGGTGTCCCACATCCCACATTGGAGTACCTGCAGCTCCTAACTCCATCATCTTGCTAATATATACCTGGGAGGCAGCAGGTGATGGCTCAAATGCTTACTACCAAAAATGTGGGAGACCTGAATTGCATCACTGGCTCCTGGAGTCCAACCTGCCACAGGCTCGGCCATTTTGGACATTTGAGAATTAGATAGATTCTCCAGGCGATAATCAACGAAAGTTTATCTTTTATGAGCATAAGCAGACTTGATGATTAACATAAGAATATTTGGTGTCCAGTGAAACCCAAGAACAGGTAAGTAGCTGGAATTCACAAAAAACTTGATCTAATGAATTTTATCTATATCCTCTCTGGTTGCTTCTTCTCTGTGATTAGGTTGGTTCTTCCCTCTTGTCATAAGCTGTATTTTTCCACATGGAAGACACTGTAGTATAACCACAAACCAGTGCTCTTATTGTTTAGGTCAACCAAAAAAAGATGGATTTTCTTAATGCTTTATAGTTTTTAAAAAAACCCTGCCTAGATTTACATGAAGACAAGCCTTGAAGTTTCTGATTAAAAGAAGTTTTATTTTTTTTTCTTTTATCTTTTTTTTTTAATTCGGATTTGTTATGAATCTCCACTTAGTGGAAATGAACATATTGAAGAGGCAGACTGGAATCTGCTGTCACCAGTTTGACATAGGGGTCCAATTAAAGAGGATACTTACTATGAAGACAGAGGGCATATATAGAAGAGCAATACGGGGTGTGGAGAAAAAACTTGGAGGGAGCCATCAAAATCATCAGAAACCAAATTTGATCAATCATATATATATATGCACTGGAATGCTACTCAATCATTAAAAAAAATGAAACCCTGTCTTTTGCAACAAAATGGATGCAAATGGACAGCATTATGCTTAGTGAAATAAGCCAGTCCCAAAAAGACAAATATAATATGTTTTCTCTGATATGTGGTGGTTAATATAGAATACAAAAAAGTATAAGAATGAAACTGACATTTTATGATTTGATTATTGAATTTAGCCCTTGTCTATACTCCTGTGAACAGTGGTCTTTCTATTTTTTACTTTTTGAACATTGTGGTTAATGGTACATTAAGATTGTGGTTTTAAGGTAAATTGAAATTATGTTATTGAAAAAATTGAAAGGAAATAAGAAGAAAGGAAAGAAGGGGGGTTGAGGGAGGGAGTGAGGAAGGGAGGGAAGTATGATCATCTTAGAATTGTATCAATGAAATCTTTCAAATCCATTCTCTTTATATTTATAAAAATTAAAAAGCAAAGCTATACTTAAATAATCTAAAAAGATCATTATAGAAATTTTAGACAATAAAGTACAAAAGAAAAAAATGAAAAAAATAAATTGCTAATTATTAATTTATAAATGCAGAATTTAGTTGTCAGAATGACTAGTTAAACAAAAAAGGTAGTTAACAGTTTCATTGATGACGTAAGTGATTTTTGGGTACCATAAAAATGCTCTTCAAAGCTCACAAAGATATGTTACTTTATTTTATTCCATCATCTATCCCCTATAGCTTTATTTAGTCAATAATATCTAAATATTTATTGAGTCTGTGTATCCATGTACTGTGGAGAATTCTAGAGAAATGCACAATCCCTCTCACTTTGTAGTCCATGAAGTCTTATTAGAAAGAGCAAACTTACATATAAGAAATGAAGAATAGCGACATAGCAACATAAACATAAAAAAGTTGTAAGTGACATTCCATAGGAAATGGGCTTATGTATAAAATTTATCCCCATAGCATAATAATAATTAATACAATCTATATGAAGAAAAGAAAAAGGATGAATGCCCCAAATCAAATCAATATATAAACTTGATAAAAGCTATATGAGGTAATTGGAGAGATATAAGAATTGGGTGTAATGCTCAGAAAACTTTCATTCTACTGAAGGATATAAGACACAGATTGTTTTGTGAGTCATAAGTATCAAACAGGAAGCACGGGAGATGTGCCATCAAAATTAAAAACATAGGGGCCAGTGTTGTGGCAACATGGATTAAGACACCACTTGTGACACTGCAATATTGGAGTGCCAGTATGAATCCTGCTTGCTCCACTTCCAGTCCAGCTCCCTGATAATATGCCTGGGAAGATGTCCCAAGTACTTGAACCCCTGCCACCCACGTGGAGATCTGGATGGAGGTCCAGGCTGTGGCTTCAGCCTGGCCCACCTCCAGCCATTGCAGCTATTTGGGGGATGAACCAGCAGATGGAAGAGCTGTTTCCCTGTCTCTCCCTCTTTATCTGTCATTCTGTCTTTCACATAAATAAATTGTTTAAAAATTAAAAACATAAATATAGAATTACGTTCATCAAATTGCTGTCAAATGCACCTCTTGCTTTCAGGGTAGTCTTTGCTTTGTCTGGTGGCCTATGATAATAGGATAAAGATTTCATACCACTGCAGGACTCTTGAGATAGAGCCACCTAGATCCTGGGATCATGTGGACAAAATGGATTTTGATGTCAGGAAGGCCAGTTTTCAATATTAGTTCTCATTTTCTCTGAGCTTCATTTTTCTCATCTATAATAATGCCACATCAATATGATTTAATGGTAAATGAGGATATATATGTAGATCCTTATGTATACTTAGAAAGTGGTAATTCTTATCACCACTTTTGATATGTGAGATTTCCTTAGAACTCATGATTTAATCTGCCCTCTTGAGTTTAATTGTAGCCACTGAAATACCACTAAAATCTCACAAACCATCCAGTATATATTGTTACAGTCGTCTGCCTTTGCAGACCCTTGCCACTAACATTTAACATTAATTTGAAAATTGCTGTTTATAAAACACATTCAAATATAACTCCTCGTTTGATCTTTAGCGTTTATTATTCTTATTATACAAAGAAGACAAATAAGTCCAAGAGGATTAGTGGACTTGTGCCCCTCCTTGACCTCCCCCATCATACCCCCCAGGAAATTTCTGAACTCCCAAGTCACACAATCAGGAATTTGCTGAAAGAACCTTGGGCCCAGGTCTTCTGACTCCAAGCCTCATATCCTTGTCCCTGCACTAAACTTTTTTTTTTGGACAGGCAGAGTTAGACAGTGAGAGAGAGAGAGACAGAGAGAAAGGTCTTCCTTCCATTGGTTCACTCCCCTAATGGCCACCATGGCCTGCGCTGTGCCGATCTGAAGCTAGGAGCCAGGTGCTTCCTCCCGGTCTCCTATGTGGGTGCAGGGACTCAAGCACTTGGGCCATCCTCCGCTGCAGAAAGCTGGACTGGAAGAGGAGCAACCGGGACTAGAACCCCGGGTTCTGCAAGCGGAAGATTAGCCAAGTGAGCCAGGGCACTGGCCCCTCCCTGCATTACACTTCTTAACAACAGCTAATTCCTCCCTTCTCCTTCCCCTCCCCCACCAAGGAATCCAATAGGAACCATCCTTTCCCAAAACCTCTGCTCACCACAAGGTCCTCCCTTCCTGCTGATAATTATAAATATATCATGAATGTCCAATTCATCTACCATGTACATATGGAGGCCAAGATTATCTTCACCATCCCCACTTTTTGGGCTAACACTTGGATTTTATTTTGTAAAACCACACTTGGAATTTTATTTTGTAAAACCTGCAGGATTTCCATTTGTTTTATCATCTGATTAAGATTCCACAGACACAAATTGACATTAAAAAGTTGTTAACTCTGTTAACTCCAGAGGGCACAGCTAATGAAATGTCCCAAAAGTTAAGTACTTGCTAAAACCACCGTGTCGTATAGGACAGCTCTCGATTAATCATGATGAGACTATTTCTTCTATCTAAATGAAATCTGTAATTTGGGATGGAGATTAAAGATCCTTTGGGGGATGAAGGGAAAGTTGCTGCGAAAATTCTTGAAACTAGAAAATAAAGATAGGTCTACTCAATATTCATGAAGTCAGATTGGTGAAGCAAATAGAGATTGCAATCTCTTATTTTCTAATGACTTAGCTTGTAGCACTCCTATATCAGTTTCACACAGATTACCACTCAACTCTAAAGGAAGTTATTAGAAATTATAGAAAGTTTATTTTAAAGAAAGCAAGTTTAGAATATCCAATATGATTTTCTGCCATCTTTGACTAATTTTAAATTTGTATCTAATTTCTAAAATATATGATCAGAGGTGTATAAATGACAATAAAGAAATAATATAGTATATGCAATAAGTAAACATATGTCTTTAGCAAGTAAAGTATTTTGTGGTAAATGTAATAAATATTTCAAGTTGGGGAAATTGTTTTTATCCTGAGCCATTTCATTTATCCCTCCAATCCCAAAATGATGCCTGTACAGGCCTTCAAAAAAATGCTTCTTTGTTAAATAAATTTAATAGACAGTCTTAGAAGAGGCTTTTGGTTATTTAAATTTTTTCTACTTCTCTCTTTTAGGCCAGCCCTGCTCCTATAATTGTCAACACAGATACTTTGGACACGATTCCTTATGTAAGTAGCATGCATTTTCATTAAGATTTTTCTTTAAAAAAACTACAGTAGAATTCAATCAACTAATATTGAAATTTAACCTAGTTGCCCTCAATCTAGATATTATGAAATGATGTATAGGTTAACTTGTATTTTCTTTTGATATTTACTAAATTATGGCTTAGTCATATAAATATTTTCTTCATTCAGTATGATAAAACATGAGGACATGTCATGAGAAAATATGTAGTTATTCTGTTAGAATAATGTTAATTTGATAGATAGTTCACTGTTAAGAGATTGAATTGCTCATAGTACACATGGCAAACTTCTTGGGGTTTTGTATTAAATGACTACTCAAATCAATGTCTTTCACAGAGCCTAGATATGAGTTTGTGATTCATTAGTATTTGATTAATTCTGTCGGACTATTAGTAAGAATTGGAGGGAAAATTTTATGAAGTTAGAGTATATTCATATATGGTAGCATGTAAGGTTTTATGAAAGTATGGAACACAATACATTAGAATTAGGCAGATTTGTGATAACTGGCATTTTTGTGCTTGCAACACAACTGCCATGACAGCCAAAGCAATTGAGGACAAAGTCTGGCTGGGCAGGGAAGATTGGAGACTGGGCAATAGGGCAAAATATAGGTGACTTATTGACATCATATAGAACCAAAAAAGGCTTTGTGAGAGGGCCCTAGCTGATGGGTAAAAGACAAGATCAGGGAAGATGGGACAGCCACGTGTAGGTCCATGCAAATTGGGGTGTAAAACAGGGAAGAAAGACTGCAGAGAAAATGGACAAGAACAGATTCATGGTATTTGATAAAATGAATAAATCATGTGAAGCACTTAAAACAAGTACTGTTGTTCTTGCCTATTCATAGTCTTAGACTCAACCTCAAGTACCTACAAGTGCCAAGGAAACCACAGAAATAAATGCAGCAAGGGAAGCGGGGACTAGGACAATAAAAAGCACATGGTCTTCTAAAAGAGGCACCTGCTTCTGGGAGCCCAGTGTTGCCAGCTGTTCAAGAGGGGTTTGGAATTTGAGTTTTTGTGTACACATTTCCAAATACAGGAAACTCGTTTGTTAAAGTTCAAACATTGTGTATACCACACAAAATGTCAAGTCCAAAGGAGGCCTTTTAGTAGATTTCTTCCTCAACTGAGCTCAAAGTCCTGAGCAGGCTGTGTAAGCTAGGACTCAGCCACAGGGGAGCAGAATGCTAGAACTGGAGTACTTGATTACAGAAGCAAGTGACTAAAACTAGGACACAGGGTCAGGACAAGAATAACAGCCAGATTGATTTAATGCTGAATCACCTGGACTACTGAACTAGGGCTTCTTAAATCTTCCTGCTGAAGTACAGTTTGGGGCCAGACAAGAAATGGGGTTAAGCCAACTGGTAGGAATTAAGAGGCCCCAACTATAGTAAATAAAGGGCTCTTTATATATATATATACATATATATATGTATATGTATATGTATATATAGTAAATTGAGGCATCTAGTGTTCTTCATTGCACCTCTGATTCAACCTTCCTTTATTTACCAACCATTAATTTGTTGGAGTTACTCTGTACCTAATAGTGTTTTAAGCACTTAGGTAATAAACTCTTCTGATTCTCAGAACAATCTCATGAAGTAGGATAATTAACTCCCTTGTTTTACAGGTGGGAGAATCCATTTATAAAAAGTTAACTAATTTGGTTAAGAACTCAAAGTAAGGAGCTAAGCTAGGTGTGCATAGGTTGCTATAGAGTTTGTGTTATTTAACTTGTCTCTTGCTGCTACTGTGTTTCTTCCTTCCCTCCCTTGTTTTCTGTCTTCCTGCTTTGAAACAAAGTTATGTTTGTTTGTTTTTTGTAACTTTCCACTGTGCTACATGTGGATTTAGGTGGTATACAAACTTGTGACAGTCTTCAATACCCTCAGGATAGGGACCATGTACTGTATGTATTGAGGAATCCTATGCCTTCAGCAAGTTCCTTTACTGCAGCTCTCATCAAAGCAAATAAGCAGTGCTTTGAAGAAGCAGACAGAGCACAGAGGCTTGTAAGATGGACCACTTCCTTGAGCCTTCCATTAGGGTTCTCATTGCTTAGCTGCCAGAAGCCTTCCTGTATAAATAATTTATCAATGGAACCTAAGGGTCTTGCATAGACATGCTCAGTTGCTATCTCAAGTAAGTAGTAAAATCAGCTACACATAGCGAATTAGTCAAATGGATCCCATTCTCCCAAATATAGGATTTGAATTAGACTTTGAGTTCTTCAAAGGGCTTTTTTGTTTCATCTTCAACTTTTTTTTTTAAGATTTATTTATTTATCTTAAAGTCAGAGCTACACAGAAAGAGAAGGAAAAGCAGAGAGAGAGAGAGAGAGAGAGAGAGAGAGAGAGAGAGGCCTGCCATCCTCTGGTTCACCCTCCCATTTGGCTGTAACGGCCCAAGCTGTGCCAATCTGAAGCCAGGAGCCAGGACCCTCCTCCAGATCTCCCACGTGGATGCAGGGGCTCAAGGACTTGGACCATTCTCCACTGCCTTCCCAGTCTATAGCAGAGAGATGGACCAGAAGTGGAGCAGTCAGGACTCAAACCAGCACTCACATGGGATGCTGGCACTAGACACGGCAGCCTTACCTGCTATGTCACAGTGCTGGCACCATCATCTTCAACATTTTTACTAATTATGCAACCTCTTTGTGCTTCCCTAAAAGTTAAGATCTTTAGAGAGGTGTGCTAAGGAGTTTTGTATGGTGAAAATGCCCTACTTCTTAAGGCAGTATGTTCTCGAGCAATTAATACACCTAACTTCCTAGACCTAAATTCATGTATTTGACAGCAATTGCAGTACCTACCTCTGAGTATGTTGTGTGAATTAAATGAGATTTTGTGTATAGAATCATGCTTTGTTAACTTCTGTGATAGCATATCGTGCATTTATCATTTATTTTAAAATGAACACTTATAACATGTATTAAACTCTGGTAGAATGGCAATAATAACATATTCTCCCATGTAGAAGAAGCATGACTGCATTATCTATTGAAAATGGCAGATGTCATAGACGGTCATAAATGTGACTCTGCTTTGCTTCTTGGCATTGCACCAACTCTGTCCTTTGTTCATGACTCACTGTGTAACCTTGAACAAATCACTGTTCCTTTCACAGTCTATTTTCTCATTCCCTAGTGCTCTACACTTTGTTTTCTTCTTTTCTTTCTCATGTTCTAGTTGCTCACATAATTTCAGCTCTATTTAATGAAAAAACGATTTCAGAGTTCCCCAGGGCATTTTAGTCATATTGCATAAGAACATTTCCTTCTTAAAAAATATTACCTAAATGACAAATTTTAACTTATGTATTAAAGTCCATCTCAAAAATAATTGCATTACAAGAAAATGCAAGTAAATGGAATTTTTGGTTAGCAAATTTTATTTTGGATATAAATAGTTCTGTAGAAATGGTTTATTGGCATACACACAAAGGGGAATTGAATAAAGAATTTCTAGATTCAGAAGAAACTTCTATGTAAATATCTAATGAAGGTAGAAAAGATATCTAAAGAACTTTATGTTTTTTTTAAGATGGTAAGTCATGGGACATTAGAGCTGTACCATTAAGGAAAGAGTTACTTATGTTATTACAAGTGAGTGTTAAATAAGCTCAGTTTTGTATGATGTCATATTTTATGGTTGAGTAAGACCTTACATGTGGTACAGTCTAGTCTCACAAGCAAAGCAGGAATGTCCTATATGAGAACTGGAATCATGCAAGGAAAAACAAAGAAAGAGGAAAAACAAATTTTCTCATTTCATTTCTCTCTAGTTTCTGTTTTTTCACTTAATCTTTTTATTCTTCTATATTAGATGTTTAATATTATTTTATGCTAGATATTGAAAATAGACCTTGTGTAGGTAGGTTCACAGTGAATGCAGCCTGCTTGTAACCTGTAAATCCAGCTCCTTGAAGTTTGGCTTAATCGGGTCGTATCATGTTACCCTAGTGGTAATTCTGTATCCAAAAGTGAGAAGCACTCATCTCCTGATATTTTTCTCCCCTTCAGAGGACACTTCACATTTCTCTATTGAATGCTCTGTAAACAAACCCCATTCTTTTGGCTTAAAGTATAAAATTAATCCAAGATATTCTAGACCCCTTTTTTCCCCTCCAACCTTCTCTAGTATTAATTTTTTAAAAGAACCTTTTATAAATTGATTTATTTTTATTTGCGAGAGAAAGAAGAATGGGTGCTCCTATCTAACAGTTCACTTACTATGCACTTACAATGACTAGAGATGAACCAAGCTGAAGCCAGGAGCTAGGAACTCAATCTGGGTCTGCCATGTGGGTGGCACTATTTGAACCATTGCCAGCTGCCTCCCATTGTATGCATTAGCAGGAAGCCAAAATTGATAGTGGACCCAGAACTCAAACATAGGCACTTTGATGTGGGTTTCAGGCCTTTCAAGTGACATCTTAACCAGTAGGCCAAATGCCTATCCCTAGTATTCATTTCATAGTTTGGTAATATTCTGATCTGCTTTCTATATATACACAGTGCACAGTGTTGTATTTGAGAATCACAGGTTTTCAATATTAAGTAACTTGGTGTTCAATTAATGCAAACCTCTCATCTGACAGACATAGGTATGTAGCTCAATTGGAAATGGTAGGATTTGGGTACCATTTACTTTTACCCCATGTAATAATCAATTTTTAGTATGTCACCATCAACCACAAAATCAGTGACATCTAACAATAATCATTTGTTTTTAAGTGTTTGCCAGTTGACTAGGCCAGCTGCTTAATGCTTCAGAATGCCAAATTGGCTGGGACAGTGGCTACCCCGGGTGGTTATTACTTGGCAGTGAAGCCCATAATACAATCACAGTTAAAGCCTCTGCTAGTGTTCCATACACTAACATACAATTTGCCAGAACAAGTCACATTACCAAGCTCAAAGTTCAGGATGGAGTGAATGTTGCTAAACAATGAACAAATTTACCACACCAAGGCTGGTGTATAAGGGAAAATATTGGACAAGGAGGAGGGGGGAGGGGAGGAAAAGGAGGAGGAGGACAAGGACATCTAGCAAGTATTATCAGTGCAAGGTCTTTATTTTCCTATGAGACACTTTGTTGTCTGAAACTTTGTGGCCAGGCATAGAAATAATAGTGGAGAAAAGGCCAGAAGTTCTAGGATTGTTGCTTGGAAACCTCCCAGGAAATTAGGAAGATAGGAAAACAGAAGTAAAGAAGGAAGAGTTAGATTACAAAGAATTTGAGAGGGTTCTTAGTGATAGCACACATAGAATTTTATTTCCAAGAAGACCATTTATATAAAGTTATTTGAAAATAATAACGTTGTCAGAGCACTGTAAATGCAAAAGGCCATTGGATATAAACAAAGCTTTGCTTCTGGGACAGAGAACAAGAGAGTGATTTGAAGAGCTGGGGGGGGGGGTGGGCGGTGACAGCCAAAATTCAGCTAACATTGTGAGTGCAAATGGGAAGAGAGTTGATTGAGAAAAAATAAAGGATGCTATAGGTTTGAGGACAGCGAAACAATTGTATTGCCAGTAAGGTTCATTCAAAAACCAGAGAATGGGCGTGACAGTGAGAAGTGTTGCTAAACGAGGTGTAAATGGCACTTCCAATAGCAGGAAAAAAAGATTTAGAGTTCTCTGAGGAGGAAGTTGCAATATTACAAAAGTGAGATGACCAAGCACATGGTTGTAACAGCTGGACAGTTAGGCATTAATTTCTTTCAGTCATTCTACAACAAAAGGCCCTTGTGACTTAGGCTACTATTTAATTTTAACTGAATATCCATGATGGGAAGGGAAGCAGAGACACATTTGTTTCTTTAAACCATCCTGACAATGATTGATAATGATAGGATATTTGGGAACAATTTGCTGATTTTAGTACATTTACCCTTCAACAAACAAGTTATATTGCTGATGTTTTTATCTGTTGGGAGTATAGTATTATTTAGAGATGAAAAGTCCTTGCCTGCCTGAAAACAGCTTAACTTTGGTTAAAGTGTGCCCTGGAGGCACTAGGTATTTAGCAACAGAGGCAAAGCCATCAATATTTGTTCCAGAGTCAAACCCAGCCAATCTAAATGCACTTCTCAGCCGCCACAGTCAGCAGATCCTCTGTCTTGTACTTGTTACTTTGTTCTAAAACACAGTGAGCAGAATGGTGCTCTTCACATGTGGTGTGCATATCAGTTGCCTCAGGAAACTTAAAATTCAGCTTCTGGTTTAGTAGAACTGGAAAAAGGCCTGAGGATCTCATTTCTAATCAGTCCCCATGTGAAGCTGACACTGTTCAATTGTACATCACACTTTGATTGACAAGTGAGTATAATGAGAAAGAACAACATTTGTTTCCATGCACAAGTAAGTTCTAAACCCACCTCTGCCAGTTAGTGCTTGCATGAGTTTTGATTAAGTCAAATGGTTCATCTAAACCTGCTTCCTTTTATATTAAGTGGGCATAACAGTATTTACCTCGTAAGGATCGTTATGAGTACTCATCCTAGTACAGGTGTTACCTAATACGTATTCAGTATATAATTGAGGCTTGGGACAGAATATACTTTTCACAAAAGCTTCTTCTGATCAACCTTGAACTATTAAGCTGGGAATGTAGGAACCACAACTAGTTCAGTGGTGAAGTTAATAGTTACGCAGCTCCATGGGCCTACTTACCTATACATATTACTCTCTGAATTGTGGCTCTGCACAACATCATTATGTGGGAGTTGGGACTCTAATCACACCCAAAACGTGCTAAATCACAAATCATGTCTTTAGCAGCAACCCCAGTGCTGTGATTTGGATAAATGTTATCTCCCCCAAAAGTTCATGTACTAGGACCTTGGTCCTTGTGTGGCATTGTTGCAGGTGTAGAACCTTTAAGAAGTGAGCCCTTGAGGAAGGTAATTAGGTCATGAGAGTATCAACCTCAGAAGGGATTAATGCTGATTTTCCGGGGTTGATAACTTCCTGCCAGATCACTTTGTCATAAAAAGAGTGAGTCTTGCCCCTCCATGGTCTCTTGCTACTTGTTTCACCATGTGATCTCTTCTGCACCTTAAGTAGCACTCAATGCTAAGTAGGGGAGAAGGATAGGTAGGAAATACTGCATACAAGAAGGGCCAAATAAAAGTCTAGAGGTTCAATAAAGGAGAATGAGACATTCATCTGACTTAGTGTCCAATACTGTTGTGGTTTTTTAAAAAAAATTTTTTTGGAAATGAATCTTGATGTGAATGGGATGGGGGAGGGAGTGGGAGATGGGAGGGTTGCAGGTGGGAGGGAGGCTATGGGGGAGAAAAGCCACCGTAATCCAAAAGCTGTACTTTGGGAAATTTATATTTATTAAATAAAAGTTAAAAAAATTTCTTGGGATATTTTAAAAAACATTATCTCTCACAGTCTGTTAGAGAACAGACATGTTAACAAAAAAGAGATAGTGCATGGTGAAATGCACATACTGTTACACACCCCCTGTTTAACTTCACCTGGTTTACTCCTCTGTATGTTGAAAGGGATCAGCTTAGATAATGCTTCTCCTAGGAAGGTGAGATTAGGGATATATCTTCTGTTTTAGGCTTCTGCTCTATGCTCTTCTCTTTCAAAGAGGTTAACCACACTGTGTTGCAACTGTTTTTTTAATAGTTGATCTTTCTCCTTAGAATGCTAACTTCATAAGCACAGAGCAAACATTGTCTTATGTTTTCCCACCATTTAACCTCTACATCCCAGCACGTTTTTACTGACTAGTGCAAGGAAGAAAGGCAGGGAGATGTGAAGAAACTTCAGTAAGGGGTATTTTATAAGAAGCTATGCTATTTGAAAGGTAAAACTTTATCTGGCATTTACAGAATGAGTAAGATATTTCCAGGAAGAGTAGTTAAAAGACATTCCAGGAAGAGCAGACTACATGTGCAAAGGCCAAAGGTCTGGGAACTCTTACGTCCTGAGTTCTGCAGTGCTGGAATGAATATAAAGCAATAGCATAAAGCATGGTTAGAGAGGCAGAGTTGAATCTGCTTCTGAGGGTCTTTATATAGAATTTGAGTTTTATCCTTAGGCACTGCTGGTAGTATTATCATTTCATATATTTGGGAAATTATAGACTTTTTTTTAACCACTTTAGAACCTAATCTATGTGTGCTGCATAGTAAGCATCTTGAAATATATGTTGCTTCTTCAAGCTGAATAGAGGCAGAGGAAGGAACCATAGTCCAGACAGGGTTCCAGCAGGAGGTGGCCTCTTGAAGGCACTGCAGTGCCAGCTTGCAGAAGCGGCTTCCATCCGAGGTTTCAGTTTCATGTGCATGGGCATCTAGAATTTCATTGCTTCAAGTCTTGAGAAAACAAATCTAAAACAAAGGTCAGAGCATTATTAGAGGACCTAGAAAAGGTACTATCCAAACCAGGCAGAGTTTCCATTGAGAGGCAGACAGAAACTGATAGGAGGGGCTTATCTTTACATTGATCCTGTTGTCTAGTTTGTTCCTCTGCCTCCTGGTCTGCCAGAGTAGACCTTTAGGATGTCAGCCAAGGGGGTGCTCAGTCACATCCCTAATCTTTGGTGACCTGAGTTAGAAATCTATAGTCACAGGCATGTTCTGATAGTGTTTTTTTTTTTTCCCTGTAAGGTACACAGTGCCTATGAGGAACACTATATCCTTACTATAAGATCAAATATGGGCCGGTGCCGTGGCTCAATAGGTTAATCCTCCACCTTGCGGTGCTGGCACACGGGTTCTAGTCCCGGTTGGGGCACCGGATTCTGTCCTGGTTGCCCCTCTTCCAGGCCAGCTCTCTGCTGTGGCCTGGGAGTGCAGTGGAGGATGGCCCAAGTACTTGGGCCCCGCACCCGCATGGGAGACCAGGAAAAGCACCTGGCTCCTGCCATCGGATCAGCGTGGTGCGCCGGCCGCGGCTGCCATTGGAGGGTGAACCAACAGCAAAAAGGAAGACCTTTCTCTCTGTCTCTCTCTCACTGTCCACTCTGCCTGTCAAAAAAAAAAAAAAAAGATCAAATATGGTGACCATCTTATTCACCCTATGAATTTTGAAGTCATTAGTAAAGCATTTTATGTCTCCCTTACTTTGGTTTGAAAATGGAGGTTTTGCATGTTTACCATGCCCATGTTTACTGTGCCAAGCCTAGTTGTGAAATCATAACTTAAGCTCTCCTTTAGGCTATACTATTTGGTCTTCTATATGTGGCTAGGCTATTATTACAGAAATATGTTAACCAAAAGTCTAAAGATCAAATGTACATCCTGATGGAGAGCCCTTCAGAATAGAATCCATTTTCCCATCTTAAAGAGAATAGAGGAGAAATGAGGAAACAAGTCAGGCCTCCATGATTGCTGACTCTTAGTAACTTAATATCAAGATAACACTTAGTAAGCAAGTTTAACTGTCAAATAACAACTTACAAAAGCATTTACCAAAAGGCCCAATGCTTTCTATATATTTTAAGACAACATTATATGTATTTAGAAGCATTTCTTGAATATCTAATACAAGTGTACCTTGTTTGATCTTTTTAAACCTTTTTCTCTTTTCCTATATTATTGCTTATATTTGCCCCGCTCTCATCAACTCCACCAGCCAATCTTGATGTCTGCTTCCTTGATTCCACAGTATTTCACTCACATGAGGTTGCCTGCTGTCATGGAAGGAGGGTGATCCTGGACTCTTTTGATTCCATAATACCTGAGCTGGGTAACATAAAAACTAATTTCTCAGGGACCAGTATTGTGGCACAGCAAGTAAAGCTGCTGCCTGTAATGCTGACATCCCAAATGAGTTCAAGTCCCAGCTGCTCCACTTCCAATCCAGCTCCCTGGACTTCCCCCAGGAAAGCAGTAGAGAATTGAACCCACGTGGGAGACCCAGTAGAAGCTCCTAGTTCCTGGGTTCAAACTGGCCCATCCCAGGCCATTGTCACCATTTGGGGAGTAAACTAGCAGATGGAAGAACTCTCTTTGTCTCTCCCTCTCTCTTTGTGACTCTGCCTTTAAAAAAACTTAAAAATATTTTTTAAAAGAAATTAAATTATTTTACCGTTTCCTCATATCTTCTTAAATATTGATGATAATAACCATCCTTCATGGTTTTTGTGGGGGTGGAGACCCTTACACTGCTAAATTCCATTTGGATGTGAGCTATATAAAATGAACAACTTAAAAAAAATAGCCCACTATATCTTTATTGAATTCCAAGTCCTGCCTGCAGTTACCTTGTCAGGGCCAAACCAAATGATTTTACAGGTCTTACATGAGCCACTCTTGATAAACTATAGGTTCAGTACTATTTAACAGAAAGCAAACTACTTCTCCTGTAGTTTCAATGTTATGTCTAATTTTAAAACTTTATGTTTCTGAATAATGTATTACTATGTTTGTATAACCGTATGATTACTTTTCAGACTGTCACATGTGGAAGAAACATGCTCACATATGTTTTACTCATAGGAACAAACAGAAAACCTCACTGAATTCTTGTTATAAACATTAGAGATAATATTTAGAAATTGCTTGGCTTATAATAATTTTTTAATTAAAATTTATTGATTTACCTGAAAAGCAGAGTTCTGGCAGGGGTTGGGATATGGGGAGTGGTGGAGAGGGAGAAAAAGAGAGGTCTTCCCTCTGCTGGTTCACTGTACAAATGACCACATCAGCCAGGGCTGAGTGAGGCTGAAGCCAGGAGCTTGGAATTCCATCCAGGTCTCTCATATAGGTGGCAGGGGCCCACTTACTTGAACAATCTTCTGCTGCTTTCCTAAGCACATTAGTAGAAAGTTGAATCAGAAGTAGTATTGCTGGGACTTAAATGGTGTGCATATGGGTTGCCAGCATCACAGGTGGCCAATTAAACCGCTGTACCACAATGAGGACCCATTATAAATGTTCAAAAATTACAGCCTTTGTTCCTGTGCTAAATTAATATTTTCCATAGTCTGTTTATTAATAGTTTTCTCAAAGTTTTTTTTATGTACTTTAAAGTCAGAATTATAGAGAGAGAGGGAAAGGGAGAGGGAGAGAGAGGGAGAGAGAGGGAAAGAGAGAGAGAGAGAATGAGAGTGAGAGTGAGTTATCTCCATCTTCTGGTTCACTTCCCAGATGGCTGCAATGGCCAGTGCTGGGCCAGGCCAAAGCCAGGAGCCAGGAACTTCTTCCAGGTCTCCCACTGGGTATCGAGGCCTCAAACACTCTGGCCATCTTCTGCCTCTTTTCCTATACCATCAGCAGGGAGCTGGATTGGAAATGGAGCACCTGGGAGACAAACTGGTACCCTTACAGGATGGCAAAATCACCGCACAGCTTAACCCACTTTGCCACACACTGGCCCTGCTAATAGTTTTTATCACTTGATGTTAGCCAAATAGAATTGTGCTATGATTATCTTTAAATTCCAGGAAGTATCTAGCTTAGTTTCATATACATAATAGAATTTTAATGTTAATTTTTCACTATTCCATCTAAGTTTTTGATTTATATTTAGCTACTTTAATAAATACTAAATTTATTTAAAAAGACAGTTTATCAGGTAAAATTTGTGTGTCTTAACTTGATTCGTATGATTATGATAATGAAGGTACACATGATCCTCTAAGAGGGTACCTAATTTATTGGCTTAATATACAGTTTGACATGCTCATCCATAATAAAAGTATGATCCTTAGAGCAGAAATTTAGCCCAACTCCAGCTTCTAACTCCAGCTACCTGCTAATGCAGGCACTGGGAGGCAATGGTGATAGCTTAAGTGCTTGGGTTCCTGTCACCCGACAGGAGGCCTGTATTATGTTTCTAGTTCCTGACTTCACTGAACCCATCCTGGCCATTGTGGGCATTTGAAGAGTAAACCAATAGGTATGAATGTTGTCTCTTCCTCTCTCTTTCTCTGTTTCTTAAATGAATATGTACAAAGCACAAATAAAATATCATTTAAAATGCTTTTTTTCTCTTTCAAATATACTTTTGAAAGAAAATATAGGCACACATATATAATAAAGGAAAGGATCGTGGTTAGTTGGGTGAGGACAAACAGAAGAAAGAGAAAGGAGAAGTAGCAGTGGAGTAAAATGTACCATCAGGAAAAGAAAATGAGAACAGTATAATCAAGAAAAATGGATTAAAATTTTTATATTATCTTCTCTCAGTTGTTAAGGTATATGATTTAATTGAGCTAAAAGAAAACCAAATTTCTAAAAGAAAAGAAATACTAAAACATATTTCTTAGAGCCTTAGGAATGTCATGTGGTGCTTAAGGTATTTTGTAATCATATTTCTCCCTTGTATATTTTGTTGAGATGTTAAATTGACATTCCTATACTGATATTTTCCATGGACTAATTCTTTTTTTTATTTATTTAATGAGCATAAATTTCCAAAGTACAGCTTATGGACCACAATAGCCTCCTCCCCTCCCCGTGTCTTCCCTCCCATCCACAACGCTCCCCTCTCCCACTCACTCTCCCCTTTCCATGGACTAATTCTTAGGGAATCAGTGTGCTACTTATTCCCTGGGAAATTAGGCAGCGATCTGGTTTCAGTGGTTGAATCTCCTCTAGTATCTTCTCTTTTCTAAGTGTATCGTATCTCAGCCATAAATTATTCCCTCTCAGTGGTCACTTAGAAGTTCCAGGCTTGTTTGAGTATTTGAAGAATAGGATACATTTTCATGAGTTTTCCTTTGGTGAAAAAGTATAGTTGCTGTCTCACACACAGCTTTAATGGAAAAGTGTTCTGATTATTCTGATTTCTACCAAGTACCCCAAATGGTATTTTGCCTGGAGGTGTTTTATTTAGGAAACACAGTAGCACAGAACTCAAAAATAGCAATTTAATGAGGTGTCACAGGAAGAAAAGTAGTCATGAAATAACAAAACCAGATAGGTCAAACAGTGTGCTGGCAGGAACAAATAAACAAGACCATCACAATAAGTATTTCTTTAAAGACAATCTTGGGACATTTTATTTTTGTGTTGCTTTATAAGCACATTGCTGATGCTCTTCCTAATCCCTTGGAACAGTGATTCTCAACTGTAGCTGTACATTGTACTTGCATCAAGCTTTAAAAATACTGATGCCTGGACTAAAGGAATAAAGATTTATTTTAATAGGCCTAGCTTATAGCCTAGATAAAGGCATTGGGATGTTCTTTTTTTTTTTAAGATTTATTTATTTATTTGAAAGTCAGAGTTACATAGAGAGAGGAGAGACAGAGAGAGAGAGAGGTCTTCTATCCACTGGTTCACTCCCCAGTTGGCCACAAGGGCTGGAGCTGCGCCCATCTGAAGCCAGGACCAGGAGCTTCTTCCAGGTCTCCCACGAGGGTGCATTTCTTCTGTTTGATTTTCATCTGTTTGTAATAGTAGACTGTAGATTATTTTGTAATTTAGCTTCTTAGAGTTAACTGTCAATGTGACTGTTTATGCACCACTCAGCTACTTTAAATAGGTACCCCCTAAAAATAGGCACAATGCTGAAGAAAGTTAATCACTCACATTGGATGGTCCTCCAGCATGCTCCTTCACGGATCAAAGTATCTCATAAATCCCCAGAAGGTACAAACACAAACTTCCTATGCAAATAGATTCTTAAACCTCAAATAGGTCAATGGAGGATTAATTAGACTAATTCTAACAGAACATCTATCATACTTTATATAAACTCACTATGCACACTATGGACCAAAAATGGAACATGGAGGAGGGCCTGTGTAGGATTCACAGAGTGGGTAGTGTTTCCAGAGACCTTATTCTGAAGATGAGCCAAATTCTGTGAGACAAAGATGAAAGACAAAGATTTTCCAGGCACAAAGAAGAACAAACACAAAAATAGGCAGATGGGAAACACAGGGAATGATTTAAAAGATAAATTATGTGTGACCAGAAGGACTGAAGCCTGGAGAACGACATGTAGTGAATAGGATGGAAACCAGGCATTAGCGATGCTCATGGAGCACACGTCATGGAAAATCTTAGAGATAACTGAACACTTCATGTGTGTGCCTCCATTGAACAGGGAGGGGAGGAGAAAAAATGGAAAAGAGAGAGAGAGAGGGACAGGGGAGGGAGGGAGGGAGGGAAGGAGAGGGGAGGGAGAGAGACCACTATCTCCTACTCCCCAGGAAAGGGCATGAGCATGAAGCTAAATCAGAAGTGAAGGAACTAGGACTCAAACCAAACACTCCAAAAAGGGATGTGGGAATCCCAAGTGACAACAAACTATGCCAAATGTCCATCTTCATTTATCCCCTCTTAGCCATCCCCTTATATGAATATAGTCATTTATGTCCAACAGTTCAGTACTCTACTTAAGTGATAAGCTTCTTGGGGTAGAAGTCATCTCTTAGTTATCAAAGTATTCCTAACAGTTGACTCTGCTCTAGACAGTTAGTGCTCTGTATGTATGTTGAATGAATAAATGATTTCTTCCCACCACAAAATCTACAGTCAAAGGCTTAGTCTCTGGTGCTATATGGTAAGATTGTAAAAATCTCGGATTGGTTTTAACTAAATTAAGTTGACAGGCTACTACATGATTGTTTTTTTTAGGAATACAATTCATCTTCCGGCCACTTTACTGACATACGAATTTTCCTATTTCTCTAATGCCATCCATCACCTTCTCACCCTACTTACAGCTATCAGTGAAGCTGCCCATATGGGAAGATTTTCCAGAACTCTCCCATTGCTTTTCCAGTCAAATCCAAGGATGGCTGTTTTAATTGCAGTGGTCATAGACTTACTATTTTTCAAAGGGATTTGAGGACTAATTGTTTCTGGTACATTAGTCTGTGTTGCATTCATGTGGGACCCCAGTGACATTTATTCAACTGGTACTCCTTGCCAACTGCTCAATTGTTATTTATTACTTATAGAGAACTAGACTTTAATCACAGTGTTACTCTTAATTATGTATTGGTAATTTGCATTTGGTTCATTCTAGTCAATTCAAGGCAGAAGAATTCCAAGGGGTTCTTAGAGTTTTGGCTAAGTGATTTCCAGAAATGACACCCACATGTTACTAAATCAAGGCTGTACATTCTGATGTAGTTTGATATACAAAAGAAAAGTGCTTTGTGTGAACGTTAAGATGTTTGAAGCATGTAGCATTTTAACAAAGTATAATTTTGAGACCAAAATTAAAATTCAGAAACACAAGTAAGGTAATAACTCTATTTCAGAATCTAGCAAAAATTATTGTTAAAGGTCTACTGTTACTTGTTCCTCTTTCTGCCCACTGCTTGTAATAAAATCATCGATGATTAGTGTGCTTCAATATACTGATGGAGCCAGTGGACTCTGGAATTAGGTTATCTGAGTTCAAGTCCAGCTTCAATGCTTATAAACTATAAACTGGAGTGCATGTTTTGCCCAGCAGTTAGATGCTCATGTCTCACTTTAGTACCTGGATTTTGATTCCTGACTCCAGTTTCCTGCTAATGCAGACTCTGGGAGGCAGCAGTAATGGCTTGAGTAGTTGGGTTCCTGCCACCACACAGGAGAATGGGATTGCATTTCTGGCTGCTGATTTTGGCTCCAGCCCAATTTTGGCCTTGGAGGCATTTGGGGAGTGAACTGGCAGATGTGAGCTCGCTCGCTGTCTTTCCATCTCTCTGTCTCTCTACCTCTCAAATAAATTTGAAAAAATATTTTTTAAACACTGTAAACCTTGTGTGCATTTTTAAATCTTTCTGGGTTTCAGTTTTCTTATGTTTTAACCAAGGATCATAATCATATCTCCATTCTAAAGCTGTGGTAAAGATAATATATATCTGAGGAAAAAAACTGCTTGGCACAGTTTGTGCTATATCATATATGCCCTATAGATACTGAGAATTGTAATTATATCCTTGTAGCACGCAAATAACTGGGAGACAAAATGATACAGTGCTGTAAGAAAGGTTCAGATAAAACTCTCTGGCCATACTGTCTTTCAAATTACTTTTTAATGGAAAAGTTATAAACCAGAGAAAGAAGAAAATGACGCTGGCAAGTATCCCTGTAATAAAAAAGAGCAAACACAAAGAAAGAAAATCAATGGAGGATTTAAAATGTTCTTTTTGCTTTGACATCTAACCTCCTGCTTCTAACTTTTTTTTCAATATCATGGTATAACTGCTTCTAATGATGAGCTGATACCTCATTTCTTTTAATCCACAGAACCCAAGCAGTTCACAGCAATGAAGGTCAATGGTGTCGATATTTTTTACTAATATTTTAATTAAATCTCAGTGAGCAACCAGATCCCCAGAGTGGATATTACCTTTTGATGTAGAATATAAGAAAAGGCAAGTAGATATTCTCGGAGGGAGCACTTACATAGCCCTGAGTACTTCACAGGTTATTTTTCCAAGGCTTGAAAAATACATAAGTACCAAACTGGTTCTAAATAAAGTGAGTGAATAGTTGGCTTTTGGAAGTATCCTACAATTTAAACAGCTATAAGGTAATATAGACTAATGATTAGAGCACTGCTTCCCAAACTTTGATATGCATTTGAATTGCCTGGAGATCTTACAAAAAGTAAATTCAGATTAAGTAAGTCTGGGGTAGGCCTGAGATCCTACATTTTAAAAAGTTTCCAAGTGATGCTAATGCTTCCAGCCTGAGAAAACGTCTTCCTGCTCCCCTTTCAATTTTCTGGGGATTAGAACACAGAGCCTGCTTGAGTTTGAGTGATGGCTCTTTCTCTCATTAGCTGTCAGCATTGGTCACATCAGTTTATTTTTCCTTGGGACTGTTTTGTTTTAATCTTTAAAATGAGGATAAGATCAACACATGACTACAAAGATTGTTGAGGATTAAATTAATTAATTCATGTATACAAAGAACTGCCAGTGCTGAAAATGTATGCAATATAAATATAAATGATTTTATGCATAAGTGATATTTGACTAGTCAACAAAAAAAATGGACATACCACAATTTTAATCCTATTTAATTTGTGATGATAATTTATTTTAACCAATAATAATAATAATCACATAAATATCATGTGAGTCTTGGTAATTTACAATTTTTCAAGTCACTGAACTTAAAAAGAGAAACCTATTAACAATTTTCTTGGTGGAAGCCATACTGAGGCATGAACTTGTCATGATATGAAAACAAACATCTACATCTGCTTTTTTTGTGAATGATACAACACAAATAAGAACTAAGTATGTTTACAAAATAACTTAGGTGTGCCTTGCTAGTACCCTCCCAATATTGTACCCTCCCAATATTTTAGGTCATTTGTTGTCTTCCCTTTCTTTTTTTTTTTTTTTTTTTTAGAGATTTATTTATTTATTTGAAAGTCAGAGTTACACAGAAAGAGAAGAAGCAGAGAGAGAGGTCTTCTGTCTGATGGTTCACTCCCAAGATGGCCACAAGGGCGGGACCTATGCCGATCCGAAGCCAGGAGCCAGGCGCTTCTTCCTGGTCTCCCACTTGGGGACAGGGGCCCAGGGACTTGGCCATCTTCTACTGCTTTCCCAGGCCTTAGCAGAGAGCTGGATTGGAAGAGGAGCTCCCAGGACTAGAACCAGTGCCCTTATGGGATGCTGGTGCTTCAGGCCAGGACGTTAACCCGCTGCACTACAGCACCGGCCCCTGTCTTCCCTTTCCTTAATTACTCTCTTTCATAACTATAGTTATTGCTATCTCTCAAGATGAATTCAAATTCCAATAGGGTGGGACAATGTTTATCTAATTCATTGCATATTTCCACATCTAGCTTGCTGTTTAATATTTGATAGACCAGGCCGGCGCCGTGGCTCAATAGGCTAATCCTCCACCTTGCGGCGCCGGCACACCGGGTTCTAGTCCCGGTCGGGGCGCCGGATTCTGTCCCGGTTGCCCCTCTTCCAGGCCAGCTCTCTGCTATGGCCAGGGAGTGCAGTGGAGGATGGCCCTGGTGCTTGGGCCCTGCACCCCATGGGAGACCAGGAAAAGCACCTGGATCCTGGCTCCTGCCATCGGATCAGCGCGGTGCGCCGGCTGCAGCGGCGGCCATTGGAGGGTGAACCAACGGCAAAGGAAGACCTTTCTCTCTCTGTCTCTCTCTCTCACTGTCCACTCTGCCTGTCAAAAAAAAAAAAAAAAAAAAAAAAAAAACATTAAAGTTCCATTAAAAAAAAAAAATATTTGATAGACCAGTAATAAATAAATGTTTTCAAAAGTATGACACAAATGTCTGAATATATCTTAGTTCTATTTTTCACTCATTTATTTAAGAATGCATTGAATGCCTGAGATTTTCTTTTGTTCTGTTCATGTTCTAAGATCTCAGGATTTAGGTATAAGTAAGACATAGTTTTCTATGTTCAAAGAGTTCATGGTAAGATGGGGATCATATATATAAGCAAAAGAATTGAACCTGATTAACTACAGATGGGTGAGGAATAGATAAAAAGAGAGCTTATAGAATAGAACTGAGGGTAGGAGAATTCTAGTCCGAGGAAAAACTTCATGCATTTCACAAAAATTTAAAAAATGATATAAATCAGAAACTATTGATAAAATGAATACTAAGAAGAAAAATAGTCCTAGAAATTAATAGTGGGGACAATGACAAGGTCCAGATTATAGAAGATAATCTGAGTGTCTTCTATAGTAAGTATCAGTTACAGTGGAAAGATAAGAACTTGAAATATGAAATTTAACAGAATAAGTTTCTTCATAAAGCACACTACAGATCATGTACACAGTGACTCAGAGTCTGCTAACCACCTCTGAATAGCGATAGGATTCTACCTTAAATAGCCACAAAATTTCCCTGGAAATCAACAAGCAACCATAAGATTAAATATACTACCTACCCTCAGGTGTAGCCATATGACTGTTGTGGTTAATGAATGAATTGATTCTTGTGTGCAGTTTCTGAAAGAAACTGTAAAGGTTGGGAGTACATCCTTCGTCTTTTTAAAATATTTATTTATTGATTTGAAAGAGTTACAGAGAAGGAGAGGTAGAGGCAGAGTCAAAGTGAGAGAGAGAGAGAGATTGAGAAAGATTTCTGGGTCTCTCACATGGGTGCAGGGATCCATCTTCTGCTGCTTTCCCAGGTGCACTGTCAGGGAACTGGATTGCAAATGAAGCAGCAGGGTCTCAAACTGTTGCCCATATAGGTTACCAGTGCTGCTTACTGTCCCCTCTTGCTGCCTAAAATATGATGTAATAGTTAGAGATACAGCAACCATTGGAACTTAAAGTGACACAGAAAAGGGATCCTTGTTCTAGGATGCTAGAAGTGTTAAGATACATTGATGCTAGGTCTCTTAACTATAGAGCACCATACCAGCGTGAATTGTCTAGCTTTTCAACTTCATTTTCCCCTCTGATTTTACCATATTTATTTTGGGATTTGTATGCCATTGATACAACTATAGAAGCGTAGAATGGTTTCACAAAGAATGGGGCATTTGCTGTAGTTATTGAAGGATGGTTAAGAAATCCTTGGGTAGAAAGGAAGAAACAGGGTATGAAATAAGGACCAATATATTCATAGAAATCATCAAGCATATGGTATGTTGGGAGAATTTCTGTGTAATGGGAGCACAGGGTATGTTGAGGGAAAAGGGAGGAAAAAAAAAAAGAAAACAAAAGGAGGAAAGGTGGAAGGGATGATGAATGCCAGCAAAAGGTGTTAAATATAACTAGTACTCAAACAGTATTTTTCACTTTATGTTTCTGTGTGGGAGCAAACTGTTGAAATCTTTACTTAATGTATGCTAAACTGATCTGTATGTAAAGAGAATTGAAAATGAATCTTGATGTGAATGGAAGGGGAGAGGGAGTGGGAAAGGGGAGGGTTGCGGGTGGGAGGGACGTTATGGGGGGGGGGGAAGCCATTGTAATCCATAAGCTGTACTTTGGAAATTTATATTCATTAAATAAAAGTTAAAAATAAAAAAATCACACTAAGAAGTTTGTATTTCAGAATAAGTACAGGGACATGATATTTAGGTGGTAAAATGACAGTTTTTATTTACCGTTTTAAAATTTTTATTTTAAGCTGACACATAAAGAGTATACCTATTTATATACAATGTAAATATAGAATTGTACAATGACAGTTTCAAGTACTTTTTAGTTACCTGGTTTTTAGAATAATAACTTAGAGACTTATGCAGACCAGAAAAAGGAAGAGTGAAAATAGTCAATTTCAGAGGTGACTATAATAAATCCAGGGAGTATTTAAGAGACCTGGACTAAGGGTCCAGACTAAGAAGATGAGACAAAGAAAAAAGACATTTAGGGAACATACTACTAGCAGTTAGTGGCCACACAGATACAGGAATATAAAGCAGAAAGAAGGTAGGATGACTTCCGGAAATATAATATGACTTGGTAGTTGAGGTGATCAAGGGGTCATTCCCTAAGATAGGATGGAGGAGGAAGGGAAAAGAAAGACAAACACTAAAATATTTTTTGGCATTGTTGGCTCCTTCTTGTATTTAAGTTACAACTCAAATATCATTTTCTCCAATAAGCCTTTCTAAATTCCTCTACTAAAGACGCCACTGTTGGGGGGTAGCATTATGGTATAGGGGTTAAAGCCACCACCTGTAACTCCAGCATCCCATATGGGTGCCAGTTCTTGTCGCAGCTGTTCTACTTCTGATCCAGCTCCCTGCTAATGGCCTGGGAAAAACAACTGAAGATGGCCCAAATGTTTGAATTCCTGCCACCCACATGGGAGACCTGCAAGAAGCTTCATGGCTTCTCGCTTCAGTTCTCTCTCTCTCTCTCTCTCTTTCTCTCTTTTCTTTAACTCTTTGAAATAAATAAATAAATCTTTAAAAAAGTAAAATAAAATAAAGAAGTAGAGGCTGGCGCTGTGGTACTGTGGGTTAATCTTCCACCTGCAGCGCTGGCATCCCATATGGGTGCTGGTTCTAGTCCCAGCTGCCCTACTTCTAATCCTGCTCTATGCTATGGCCTAGGAAAATAGTAGAAGATGGCCCAAGTGCCTGGGACCCTGCACCATGTGGGAGACCCAAAAGAAGATCCTGGCTCCTGGCTTTAGATCAGCTCAGCTCTGGCTGTTGCGGCCAATTGTGGAGTGAACCAGTGGACGGAAGACCTTTCTTCCTGTCTCTCCCTCTTACTGTCTGTAATTCTACCTCTCAAATAAATAAAATCTTTAAAAATAAAGAAAAATTAAAAAATAAAAAAGAAGCAACTGTCCTCTCCATCCCTAACTGCACAATCACATCATTTTGCTTATTTTCTTCAAAGCCCTAGTTACATGATAGCTTCTCTGTTGACATTTACTTCAATTAGAATGTAAACTCCATGAGAGTGAGAAGGTTATCTTGCTTCCAAAGAAGTAAACAAGGTCATAGTCTGTAGAATACTATGGAAACTCCAAAACTTTTGTCACATGAATGAATCACAGTAGTTTACTTCTGTGGAACTCAGAGATTGCTACTGACTGAATTTGTCAACCATCCACCCACTCCAAATTCGCATATTTAAACCTTAGTTCCATGAAATAGTAATGGGAGATGGGGCCTTTGGGAGTTTAACTAGGTCATGAGGGTAGAGCCCTCAGGAAGGAACTCATGTCCTTACACATGATGCAGAAGAGAGCCTGCTTCCCACTTTCTGCTCTCTATCTAACATGGACAAGAAGCAAAAGGTTGGCTCTTTTCAAACTGGGAAGAGAGGCATCACCAGAACTGGACTATGTTGGCACTTTGATGTTTGACTTTTCCCTCTAGAACAGTGAGAAATACACTTCTGTTATTCAAGCCACCAGTCTATGATACTTTGTTATATTAGTCTGAACTAAGAAATTATGATAAAGAATAAAGTATCGAAGAGACTAAAGTCCCCGGGTAGGAGAGTGCACTCAGTTGACAGAAGACAAGGATGCTAAGCTCTAGCAATGGCCCAGGAAGATCTGTACAAGACATCACAGCAGTTAGTTGGGAGAAGACAGAGGACCTAAATTCAAATCCAATTTGCCATTGTATAATCATGTACATTTGGAAATCTAATGACCTCAAAACTTCTCTCAGTCTCATTAGCTTACATGGAAATTTTGAGAATTAAATAAAACATACATGAACGTGTGTTGGTTTAGGATTATCACCCAATATGTCCTAGATCACCCTCAATTTCCACGTATTATTTATTAGACATTTTTCAATCAATAAATAGCACTTTTAATACCTCTTCTACTTTTCACAGCAACATGTTTTGTATGCTTGAAAATTTCCATTGTCTATCATATTTTGGAACAGTTTATCTCCTTTGGAGTTCTTCAATCTTTTATTAAAGAGATGTATAAAAACACTGTGCTAGACTTAAGCTGCTTTTAAGTGTCTCTGTCAGTCTCTCTTAAATGAGTAACTCAGGAAATTAACTTCTATTACAACTACTGATGGGAATGGTAACATAGTGCCATTCTTACTGCATGTCCCCAACTATCTGTTATGTGACCTTGAACAAGTTATTAGTCTCTTTGCCTAAGATTCCTCACTTGAAGAGATTAGAATAATACACTTCCTAAGGCTATTGTGAGGGTTGGATAAATTAACATATGCAAATCATTTTAATAGTTCTTAGCATATAGTTGAATAATTATTATTATTGCTACCATTTTACTAAGCTATGATGAAATTGCTCAGTAATGAAATACCTCAATACTATGAGGTATTTCCACTTTTACACATTTTACCAAAGAAGAAACTATGGCTTGGTTAGCTTAAATAACTTCCAAAAGTTTACACAGCTATGAAGTAGCAGTGTTGGTATTCAAATTTAAAAGCCTATTGTGGGGGCCAGCGCTGTTTTGTAGGGGGTAAAGCGGCAGCATGCAGTGCCTGTATCCCACATGGGCGCAGGTTTGAGTCCTGGCTGCTCCACTTCCAATCCAGCTCTCTATTATGGCCTGGGAAAGCAGTGGAAAATGGCCCAAGTTCTTGGGCACCTGCACTTGCCTGGGAGACCTGGAAGAAGCTCCTGGCTCCTGCTAGATTGGCACAGCTCCAGCCAGCCATTGTAGCCAATTGGGGAGTGAACCAGTGGATAGATTTCTCTCTCTCTCTCTCTCTCTTTCTCTCTCTCTGCCTTTCCTTCTCTCTCTGTTTAGTTCTGACTTTCAAATAAATAAATCTTTAAAAAAAATCCAATTGTGTTGGATGTAAATCTATGCTCTTGGCCACATCAACATAATATTGCATTCAAATAAGGTTAAACAATCACCATCAAAGCAGACATTTATTAATAAATTTGAATTAAGTCAACTTGCTTCTAGTATCTTTACTTTTAAAAAGTCAAATATATTTATTAGAAAGACAAAGACAGAGATCTTCCATCTACTGGTTCATTCCTCAAATGCCCAGAACAGCCAACACTAGGCCAGGCTAAAGCCAAGAGCCCAGAACTGAACTTGAATCTCCTACAGAGGTTGCAGAGACCCAAGTACTTAAGTCATCACCTGCTGCCTCTCAGGTGTACATTAGCAGGAAGGTAGAATCAGAAATGGTCCTGGAACTAAAATCTAGGTACTCTGATAGGGTATGAGGGTATCTTAACCGTAGTGCCAAATGTCTGTCCCAAGCATCCTTCTTAAATAAGTGCAATGAATGTTCAGAGATAGGAGAAAGCTTAGGCCACTTCTTTTGGATGATTTGGGAAGGCTCTTGATATTTGATTATTTGTAATGACATTGAGCCCCAGGTTACCATAGACCAGCTTTCAGCAGCAATCTGGCTTGTGAATTTCTTTTCTCAGCTTTGTTGTAGGCCCTTAGGCCCTTAGGCCAAACTGCTCAAGCACAGGCCATGCCTCCTTTTAATTAACCCAATTACAACTCACAAGTAGTGACACACGTCAACAGAATGATGAGGGGGGTGTTTTCGTTAACTTGATCATGTCTCAACCTGAGGACATGCGCTCTGCATAGACAGTTTTCTTAGCAGAGGCTGTATCTGTTACTAAGTTAACAGAGGACAAACTCTGTTACCTATAATGAGCCTGCTAAACCAATCATTCATTGTCATTGGAAAGCTTTTTAAGAATCACAATAGGGTAGGAAGACTGGGTGTCTTAAGATTCCTTAGTTGTTTATTATATAATTCACAGTGCAGTTCCTATGTTTTCTTAAAAACAAAAATCCACTCAAAATGGATCAACCACCTAAATCTACAATCTGATACCATCAAATTACTAGAGAACATTGGAGAAACTCTGCAAGACATTGGCATAGACAAAGACTTCTTGGAAAAGACCCCTGAAGCTCAAACGATCAAAGCTGAAATTGACAAATGGGACTACATCAAGCTGAGAAGCTTCTGCAGTGCAAAAGGAACACTCAGCAAAGTGAAGAGGCAACCAACAGAATGGGAGAGAATACTTGAAACTACACGACTGATAAAGGGTTAACATCCAGAATCTATAGAGCTTAAGATATTCAACAATAACAAAACAAACAATCCAGTTAAGAAATGGGCTAATGACTTGAACAGGCATTTTTTTAAGAAGAAATTCAAATGGCCAACAGACACTTGAGAAAATGCTCAGAATCACTAGCCATCAGGAAAATGCAAATGAAAAGCACGATGAGATTTCACTTTACTCAATTTGAATGGCTTTCATACAAAAATCAACAAATGACAAATACTGGCAGGCATATGGGGTAAAAGGTACCCTGGTCGACTGTTGGTGGGAATGTAAACTGGTACAGCCACTGTGGAAGACAGTATGGAGACCTACCATATGATCCAGCCATCCCACTCCTGGGAATTTACCCAAACCAAAATAAATCAGCCTATGAAAAAGTGATCTGTACCCCATGTTCATTTCAGCACAATTCACATTAGATAAGATATGGAATCAATCTAGATATTCATTAACTTTTGACTGGATAAAGAAATAATGGTATATGTACACTGTGGAGTACTATTCAGCTATAAAATATGAAATTTTATATGAATATGAAATAATAAGTAATTTAAATACTGGCACTAATTCTATAATTCCCATTCAGATACATCAAAATCTGTTTTACACCTCTAGCTGCATGAAAGAAACACATGGGTAGGTTTCAAACATCCTAGAAGTCAGCACTGTGGCACTGCAGGTTAATGCACTGACCTGCAGCACCGGCATTGCATATGGGCACTGGTTCTAGTCCCAGCTGCCTCCCTTTGATCCAGCTCTCTGCTATGGCCTGGGAAAGCAGTAGAAGATGGCCCAAGTGCTTGGGCCCCTGCACCCACATGGGAGACCCAGAGGAAGCTCCTTGCTCCTGGCTTTGGATTGGCACAGCTCCGGCTGTTGTGGCCATCTGGGGAGTAAATCAGCGGATGGAAGACCTCTCTCTCTGTCTCTACCAGTCTCTGTAACTCTACCTTTCAAATAAATAAAATAAATCTTTTAAAAAAAAGAAAGTGTTTAATCTTGCATACTTACTTAAAAGCTGTATTTTGAAGTAAAACTTCCCGATATAAAAGATAAGCAAAAGATGCAAAATAGAGAGACTTTGCCCTCCAAGGATCATACATAGGATGAAAAGATATGGTATGGAGAAATATGGATTTCAATGTTCCATTATTATTTTGTATGTGACAGTGGTACAGCCAATGGCAAAAGAGTCTGTTAGGAGAGAGGACTTCTCTTGAATCCTGTTCAAACTGAATGATCACTTCTAGAATACTCTGTGTAGCCATGGTCAGGTGGTATGGGACAATTAAAGTCTTGACACAAGACCTTTTGGCTCTTGAGAACAATTGTATTTCCGTATCTCCAGAGCAGGATTTAAATTTGGAAGTACTTAAGTTCAAATCCTCGCTCCGCTCCTGGTTCTAGCTTCCTGCTGATGTGCACTCTGGGAGGCGACAGAGGATCACTCTAGTGGTCATGTCCCAGCCACCCATATAAGACACCCAGATTGAATTCCCAACTTCCGTCTGGCCCGGCCCAGCCCAGATATTGCAAGCTGGAGAAAGAACTAGTTCCCTCTAAAACAAATAGCAAAACAAAAAAGAAAACAATTAAAACAAATCAACAAAACAGAAAGCTGTCATCAAATGAAGCTGATGATTCCTGCTTTACAGTTTGTATTTTTATATGTGTGTTTCTCTATGTAGAAAAATAGGAGACTGTATAAGAAAGCATGTAAAAAGCACTTGTGTGCTATCCACATATTACTATTAATAATGCAGTAGTTTATCACAGAAATGTATCCTGAGGGCATTTGCTGTGTGCCAGTCCTTCTGTGATATACTGATACAGCAAAAAAGATGTCTTCAAGAAAGTCATTCTTGTGGGTGATGAGGTAAACAGGCAAATTAAACACAATATTATAACTGAGAAGAGGGCATAAGAAGTATAATGTGTTACAAGCAGAGGAGTGAATATTCTTTGGGGGTTTGTAAACTAAATCTTAAAAGGGTAAGAGAGAGTCCCCAGGGGAAATAGGGCTTGGGGAAAAGGCAGTCAATGGGGAATGGAGAACCATGTACAAAGACTCAGAAAAATTAAAAGACTTAGCAAGTACAGTGAATTGTTTTCTGTCTGGCATAGCAGGAATAAGATCTGAAAGATGAGGGACAATGAAAAATTGCTGTAGTGCAGTGGTATACATAGCCTTGGTTCAAGCAAGAGTGATAGGATCTGAATTCAAATTCTGTAACCTATGTGAATTTGAATAAGTCCTTAGCTTCCTCATATGTGAAATGGGGTTGCTTGAGGACTAAACCAATGGTTCTTTAGCTCTGAGAAAAGTGCTGGCACATGTAAGAGGTGTATGGCTTAGTTGTCATTATTGCCATGTTTTTTCCTAGTCTATTTCTAGGAAAATGTGCACAGCTACATGGCCATATATCCTTTATACTGACTTTTTAATTTATTACGTTATTCAGTAATACCTCAGAAAAACGTGGGGTAGACGATGAGATAGCAAACTGCCTTAAGGAGTATAGGGACTTTTTTTCAGGCTTGATCAATGAGAGAAAGAGGCAGTCTAAGACTGACTAGATTCCACTGGGTTTTCTGACTCTGAGCTGGCTGCACTTCTCATTGATCCTTCTTTCCTTCTGGCAACACCATTATGGCTGGTTAGCCATTTGTACCTCTGGCATCTGGAGATGACCATCTTCAAATTCTAGCAGAGTTCTCTCTTGCCTCCTTCCTCAAAGCCTTCATCACCTTTCTGAAAAATAAAGCCAATTGTGTTCAGAGATCATGTGGAAGAAGTAAACTATAGGGAGGAGATAGGTTTTGCAAAGGCAGGCAAGCCCTATAAACTCCACCCTCTACCTGTTACTATCAAGAACCTAGAGGCTTAACCCCTGACTTTGGGTAGGAAGGCAAGCCTCCCCTGGGACAATTCACCTCCCACCCAGTTTCCCTAGTGGCCCAATATAAAAGTGTATGTCAGAAAAGGGGGTAATAGAAAAAATGGAGTTTCTGTATCTATTAAAATTTTACAGTTTAGTTATGTGAGGAATGAACTTAACGTCTGTAGTAGAAAGATCTGTGTCTTTAAACCCAGAGGCAGAACAGGAGGGTCTGTGAGTTATCTCTGACCCACCCATAAATAACACAGCACACTGCACACAGGAAGTAAAGTTAGGGAAATATCCTGAGTGGTTGTATTTATCGAAAATCTGTTGTGTAAATTTCTCTACAGAAAAGCACATTGAAAAAGCACGTTTTTTAGATTTATTTATTTCTTTGAAAGTCAGAGTTACAGAGAGACAGGGAGAGACAGAGAGAGAGAGAGGGAGGGCGAGAGCTTTCATCCATTGGTTCACTACCCAAATGGCTGCAGCAGCCAGGACTGGGTCAGACTGGAGCCTGGAGCCAGAAGCCAGAAGCTTTTTCAGGTCTCCCACATTGGTGGTAAGGACCCCAACACTTGGGCCATCCTCTGCTGCATTTTTCAGACATCAGCAGGGAACTGGCTTAGAAATGGAATAGCTGGGATACCAACCAGCAGCCATTGGGACGCCAGTATCACAAGCAGTAGCTTACCCACTATATCACAAATCCAGCCCCAAAAGCACATTATTCTTAGTTATATTCAGTTACAGTGAATTTCTTACTAAGCGTAAAAGCCTTTCATTTTTAAGTCCATGGTCCCTCTTGGTTTGACCACCATTGTTGGGTAGTATCTATTTTAGAGAGCCCTACACAATAAATTTTAGCAAATGCTGTTGAGATCCCATCTCAGTATTGAAGTATTACTCATCAATTCTGATTAGTGCTTATTTTAATATTATCTGGGAGCTGAGCAGTAACAGTATACAACATATCCAGGAACCTGACCCAGTAGCACTTATACCACATTAGAGAAAAGTTTAACAGCTGAGAGACAAGCTGCTGGTTCCCATTACACAGACATGATGTCCCTAAGTATTAAACTCATTTACATATTCATTATGCCATGTACCAGTCTAGAATGTTATCAACTTTTCAGTTAATTTGCAATTTCACCAAATTCGAGATCTCTTCTTCTTTTCTTTTCCCAAATAGGAATTAATAAGAGTTTTTAAATAGTCATTTAATTGGTTTTAAATGTATGTCCTTCATCCATCATTAAGCACTAGAGTGAATTTCTATAAACTGATCAGTGTTGGGTAAATGGAAGTCATTGTGTGTGACTTTATACATGTCTGCTCAACTCTCTGGATAAGCTTCAGTTTCCCAGGGCCTGTAAGTAAAATACTGACACCCACCCACCAAGCTCTGGTGAGATGAGATGAATGTGATAAGTATTTTATAAAATTTAATGCACAGAAGTGATTTTATATATTATTATTACTAATTGTGGAGAGAAGATAAATTGATGTTTATATGCCTTTCTTCTCAGCTATCTATTCCTTCTGATATAAACCATAGTTGAATTCTGAATTATAGTTTTGGTATAATAAAGCTAAAAAATAAAAAAAACTTCAGTGTAGTATGTCTATGAATGTCATCAATAATTAATATATGTACATATAATATATTTATAATAGATTATTTATATAAATACCAGCACTTAAATATTTGGAATATGTACCATGTTAATATTAACTAATATTAATTAGTATTAATATGTACCATGGTACATTAATATGTACCATGTTAATAACAGTATTAATATACTATTTTATTGCCAGTAGTTCTTTAGTCAGTTATTTAATGTGAACGGAATAATATCTATAAATTCTTAGGAGATACTAAAATTATTGAACTTGAGTCTTCATATATTTTAGTTTGAATGTTATGTGGGGATTACTCATTCACCTAATGAGACTTTTCTGACTTCCTACCATGAGATAAACATGACACCAGATGCTGAATAAACAGGTGAAGAGAGAGTCCCTGGCTTCAAAACGTAGAAAAGCCCATGAGAGTATTTCAGGCATGGAAAGCCAAGACACTCTGGCAAAAAAAAAAAAAAAAAAAAAAAAAAACCCTAAATGAAAGATCTCTGTGAGTGAGATCCCAGTGGAAAGAACAGGTCTTCAAAGAAGGAGGTACCTTTCTCTGAAGGGAGGAGAGAACTTCCACTTTGACCATGGCCTTGTCTAAATATGATCAGAGTCGGTAACTCAGGGGGCTTCCATAGCCTTGGCAGCTCATGACAAGAGCCTAGGGTGATTACTGAGGCCATAAACAAGAGTGTCAATTTGTAAAGTCAACAACAGGAGTCACTGTGCACTTACTCCTCATGTAGGATCTCTGTCCTTAATGTGCTGTACATTGAGGCTTAATGCTATAACGAGTACTCAAACAGTATATTTCACTTTGTGTTTCTATGGGGGTACAAACTGTTGAAAGCTTTACTTAATGTATACTAAACTGATCTTCTGTTAAAAAATAAAAGAAGAAATTATCAATTCCCAACTTGACTCTCACTGGGATTAAACATGACAATAGGTCTGATCTGATTTCATCATCATTTAAAAAAATCATCTATTATTTTTCACTTTATGTTTCTGTGTGGGAGCAAACTGTTGAAATCTTTACTTAATGTATACTAAACTGATCTTCTGTATATAAAGAGAATCGAAAATGAATCTTGATGTGAATGGAAGGGGAGAGGGAGTGGGAGAGGGGAGGGTTGCGGGTGGGAGGGACGTTATGGGGGGGAAGCCATTGTAATCCATATTCTGTACTTTGGAAATTTATATTCATTAAATAAAAGTTAAAAAAAATGTAATGCTAACCCCAAGTCATAGCCCTTAAAAGAAGATATTCTGGGGGCCAGTGCTGTGGAATAGCAGGTTAAGCATCTACCCGTGGGGCTGGCATCCCATATGGACAGCTGTTCGTGTCCCTGATGCTCCACTTTTGATCCAGCTCCCTGCTGCTGGCCTGGAAAAGTAGTGGAGGTTGGCCCAAGTGCTTGGGCCCCTGTACCTACATGGGAAACCTGGTAGAAACTCCTGGCTTCAGATCGCCCCAGCTCTGGCCATTATATCCATTTGGAAAGTGAACCAGTGGTTGGAAGACCTTTCTCTCTGTCTGTAATTCTCCCACTCAAGAAATTAATAAAATCTTTTTTAAAAAAAAGGCAAGTTGCAACTATGCGGAAATCGCAGTTTAAATGCTTTATCTGTGACCATTTGGAGTGTGAATCAGCAGATGGAAGACCTCTCACTCTACCCCCCGCCCCTGCTCTGTAACTCTGCCTCTCAGGTACATAAATGTTTTTAAAAAAAGAAAGAAAGAAAATATCCTCTGATATTTATTATAAAAGTTAAAAAGCCATCTTCTTGGCAACAAAGGGTCTGACACAAAAAGAAATTTCCTTAAAATTCAGTACAGTACCAAACTGTATTGGTATTTAATGAATATCTGTGGCATGAATAATCAGTGATTTGAATGAATGCATGAGGGGAGAGATACTAACAGGGGTATGCAGTCAGAAGAGGAAAAGATTATTTTTAACAGCTGTGTCTAGGAATTTTTCAAGATAAAAGTGAGTCATTTGGTTGAGGAGTCAAATTTGATCATAAGGGTATTTCAGAAAGGAGGAATAATGTGAGATTTTTACCTATGGATCTTGTTTGTTCCCTACAATGTTTTTTTTAATAATCTAAGTTTCTTTTAAATAAACAGCTGAATATAAGAACAAAATTTCAGTGTAGGTATGGAATACAAAGGAGCAACTTTAAAACCAATGCATTAGAAAGATGAATAACCACAAATGAAGTCCAACTGTAAAATGACTACAGGTCATGAACAGCGTTACGTCTGTATATTCTGTGCTGGCACATCTGTTAAGGTTTGAGGAGAAAAATAATGCTTGAGCAATCTTAGAAATTTCCCACAGCCCTCAATAGACTCACTGAAGTGTGAAAAAACAACTTCGTAAATGGAACAGCAAGTTGTCCAGTGAGAAAACAGTTCAGGGAGCCCGGGGCAGTGGACTTTTTTTTTTTTTTTTTTTTTTCTAAGATTTATTCACTTATATGAAGGGCAGACTTACAGAGAGGGAAAGACAGAGAGCTAGAAATCATCTAACAGCTGGTTCACTCTACTAATGGTCACAATAGCTGGTAATGGACCAGGCCGAAGCCAGGAGCCTGGAATTTGATTTGGTACTCCACATGGCCGGCAGGGGACCAAGCACTTGGGCCATCTTCTGTTGCTTTTCCAGAAACATTAACAGTGAACTGGTTTGGATTGCTGGAGTTGCACAGATTAACCATCTGTGCCACATTACCAAACTCCCAATGGGTATTTCTTTTCCTTAATTTGTTACAATTTAATGCATACTCACCATCATCCAAATATAATACTCATTCTGTGTGTGTCTCTCTCTCCCTATATATATATAATATATATATGTATATAAACTTAAAATTTTCATTATTTCTATTTTACATGTAAGATAAATCTCAGACATTTACTTTGTGATTTTTCAAGAATTGTAATTTTGGTAAGTATCAAAACAGATCAGTTTAAATGTAGATCTTTTCCATCTTCAAGTCAAAGATCTCTCTGGAAATTTATCTTCATTAAATAAAAGTTAAAAAAAAAAAAAAGAAACTCCACAAAAACAAAACCAACAACCCACTTAAGAGATGGGCCAAGGACCTCAATAGACATTTTTCAAAAGAGGAAATCCAAATGGCCAACAGGCACATGAAAAAATGTTCAAGGTCATTAGCAATCAGGGAAATGCAAATCAAAACCACAATGAGGTTTCACCTCACCCCGGTTAGAATGCCTCACATGCAGAAATCTACCAACAACAGATGCTGGTGAGGATGTGGAGAAAAAGAGACACTAACCCACTGTTGGTGGGAATGCAAACTGGTAAAGCCACTATGGAAGTCAGTCTGGAGATTCCTCAGAAACCTGAAGATAACCCTACCGTTCGACCCAGCCATCCCACTCCTTGGAATTTACCCAAAGGAATTTAAATTGGCAAACAAAACGCGGTCTGCACCCTAATGTTTATTGCAGCTCAATTCACAATAGCTAAGACCTGGAACCAACCTAAATGCCCATCAATGATAGACTGGATAAAGAAATTATGGGATATGTACTCTTTAGAATACTATACCGCAGTAAGAAACAACGAGATCCAGTCATTTGCAACAAAATGGAGGAATCTGGAACACATCATGCTGAGTGAAATAAGCCAGTCCCAAAGGGACAAATACCATATGTTCTCCCTGATCGGTGACGACTGACTGAACACCAAAAGGGAAACCTGTTGGAGTGAGGTGGACACTATGGGAAACGGTGGCTTGATCAGCATAGCCCTGACTGTTAATGAACAACTTAATACATTATCCCTCTTAGTAGTTTTTTTTATCTGTTCTACTTAATATGACTGGTTTAGTTCTGTAATTGATGCACAGTTATTCTTAAGTGTTGAAAATTAACTGAAATGTGATCCCTGTTGAACATGGGAGTGGGAATGGGAGAGGGAAGAGATGTATAATTTGGGACATGCTCAGGCTGACTTGCCCCAAGTGGTGGAGTTGGAAGCATACCAGGGGATTCCAATTCAATCCCATCGAGGTGGCATGTACCAATGCCATCTCACTGTTCCAGGTGATCAATTTCAGTTCACAGTTGGTCATGGTGAAGGGACTGGGAGTCAAAGGGAGCACATAGACAAGTCTAGTACCTGCTAACGCTAACTGATGGAGTAAATAAAGGGGAGAGTGATCCAACATGGGAAGTGAGATACTCAGCAGACTCATAGAATGGCAGATGTCCTAAATAGCACTCTGGCCTCAGAATCAGCCCTAAAGGCATTCGGAGCTGGCTGAAAAGCCCATGAGAGTATTTCAGGCATGGAAAGCCAAGACACTCTGGCAAAAGATCTCTGTGAGTGAGATCCCAGTGGAAAGAACAGGTCCTCAAAGAAGGAGGTACCTTTCTCTGAAGGGAGGAGAGAACCTCCACTTTGACTATGACCTTGTCTAAACAAGATAAGAGTCGGAGAACTCAGAGGGCTTCCATAGCCTTGGAAACTCATGACTGGAGCATAGGGAGATTACTGATGCCATAGACAGGAGTGTCAATTGGTAAAGTCAACAACAGGAGTCACTGTGCACTTACTCCTCATGTAGGATCTCTATCCTTAATGTGCTGTGCATTGAGATTTAATGCTATAGCGAGTACTCAAACAATATATTTCACTTTGTGTTTCTATGGGGGTGCAAACTGTTGAAATCCTTACTTAATGCATACTAAACTGATCCTCTGTAAAAAAAAAAAAAAAAAAAAAAAAAAAAAAAAAAAAAAAAAAAGAAATTATCAATTCCCAACTTGACTCTCACTGGGATTAAACATGACAATAGGTCTGATCTGATTTCATCATCATTTAAAAAAAATCATCTATTATTTTTCACTTTATGTTTCTGTGTGGGAGCAAACTGTTGAAATCCATACTTAATGTATACTAAGCTGATCTTCTGTATATTAAGATAATCGAAAATGAATCTTGATGTGAATGGAAGGGGAGAGGGAGTGGGAAAGGGGAGGGTTGTGGGTGGGAAGGACGGTATGGGGGGGAAGCCATTGTAATCCATAAGTCGTACTTTGGAAATTTATCTTCATTAAATAAAAGTGTGTGTTTCTCCCTCTTTAGTGAATAACTACAAAAGATTTTTTAAAAATTGTTTGAACAACAAATTTGTTTTCTCACAGTTCTGGAGTTTAGAAGTTCAAGTTCAAAATATCAGCAGTGTTTCTTTTTTTCTGAGGTATCTCTCCACTTAGGTGGCTGGCCTCTTGCATCCTCACATGATCACATGTGATACCCTAGAGGCGATCACATGATCGCCTCTAGGGTATCAATACAAAGGACTTAGAGGCAGATTTTTTTTTAAGATTTATTTTATTTATTTGAAAGACAGAGTTACAGAGAGAGGTAGAGACAGAAAGAGGTCTTCCATCCACTGGTTCAGTCCCCAGATGGCCGCAACGGGCGGAGCTGTGCCGATCTGAAGCTGGAGCCAGGAGCTTCCTTGGGGTCTCCCACGTGGGTGCAGGGGCCTAAGGACTTGGGCCATCTTTTACTGCTTTCCGAGGCCATAAGCAGAGAGCTGGATTGGAAGAGGAGCAACCGTGACTAAAACCAGTGCCTGTATGAGATGCCGGAGCTTCAGGCCAGGGCATTAATTAACCCACTGCACCACAGCGCTGGCCCTGGCAGATATTTAGTTCAAGTTTTGCCACTGAATGTAACAATAATCAATCACTAGGAGACAAAAAAAGACTTAAGAAACTATTACAATGTTTCAAGAAAGAGGAAATGCAAATCAGAATAAGATATTACCAATGAAAATTTAGAGATTTTAACTAAATTCAGAAACTTGCTGTCAACCAAAATATTGTATTAATTTTTTACTGATAGTATAATTTACATATTCTGTTGTTCCTCAAGTTTGGTTCTTAAAAATTTAGGAAATAGTCTACACAAAAGTTAAGGTAACATGGCCGGCACCACGGCTCACTTGGCTAATCCTCCACCTGCGGTGCTGGCACCCCAGGTTCTAGTCCCAGTTGGGGCGCCGGATTCTGGCCCGGTTGCTGCTTTTCCAGTCCAGCTCTCTGTTGTGACCAGGGAAAGCAGTGGAGGATGGCCCAAGTGCTTGGGCACTGCACCCGCATGAAAGACCAGGATAAGCACCTGACTCCTGGCTTTGGATCAGCACAGCATGCAGGCCATAGCAGCCATTTGTGGAGTGAAGCAACAGAAAAGAAAGACCTTTCTCTCTGTCTCTCTCTCTCACTGTCTAACTCTGCCTCTCAAAAAAAAAGAAGAAGTTAAGGTAACAGCTATAGTTGTTTGCTGTTTCTAACCCACAATTTGAGCACCTTCATACAATAGGAATGGGTTTTTTTTCTCAGTCTGATGAAACCATGTCAACCTTGGCACTATTGACTCTTTGACCTGGAGAGTCCGGTGTTGTAGAGGGCTATTCTGTACATTTCAAAATGTTTGGCAACATCTGAGGTCTCTACTCCCTAAATGCCAGCACCTCTTCTTCCTCAGTTGTAATAACCAAAAATATTTCCATAAATTGCCAAATATCTCCTGGTGGACCAAATTGCCCAATTTGCAAATCAAATCACTAGTTTACTTTGTATATTCCTGGTCACGAGAGCTTTCTTCTGCCCAGTCACACAAAATATAGGCCACTTTCATACAAGGACCTGCCATTCCCCTTTCTGTCAGCTGAGGAAGAAGTATCAGATCTATGTCTTAAAGATCTCACTTCTAGAAATGACCCTTATGTTTTCTTCTCAAAGTACAGTGTCATGAACCTGTCACATGGCCATACATGGATGCAAAAGGAGCAGGAAAATGGCTACAAATGCAGGTTCTACTCATGGCTATGGGAAAGAGAACAAAAGCTTGGTTGGACAGCTAGCCATCTCTGCCATGGTCTAGTTAAGAAGGGAATTCTCTCAATACACAGTTATTCTTAAGTGTTGAAACTTAACTGAAAAGCAATCGCTGTTAAATATAAGAGCGGGAATAAGAGAGGGAAGAGATGTGCAATTCGGGACATGCTCAAGCTGACTTACCTCAAATGGTAGAGTTAGAAACATACCAGGAGATTCCAATTCAATCCCATCAAGGTGGCATGTACCAATGCCATCTCACTAGTCTCAGTGATCAATTTCTGTTCACAGTTGATCATAATGATAGGACTAAGAACCAAAGGGATCACATAGACAAGACTAGTGTCTGCAAATACTAGCTGATAGAATCAAAAAGGGAGAGAACGATCCAACATGGGAAGTGAGATACACAGCAGACCCATAGAATGGCAGATGTCTTAAATGGCACTCTGGCCTCAGAGTCAGCCCTTAAGGCATGTGGACCTGGCTGAAAAGCCCATGAGAGTATTTCAGGCATGGAAAGCCAAGACACTCTGGGGAAAAAAAAAAAAGACCTAAATGAGAGATCTCTGCGGGTGAGATCCCAGTGGAAAGAACAGGTCATCAAGGAAGGAGGTACCTTTCTCTGAAGGGAGGAGAGAACTTCCACTTTGACTACGACCTTGTCTAAATATGATCAGAGTCAGTGAACTCAAAAGGCTTCCATAGCCTTGGCATGTCATGACTAGAGCCTAGGGTGATTGCTGATGCCATAAACAAGAGTGTCAATTGTTAAGTCAACAACAGGAGTCACTGTGCACTTACTCCTCATGTAGGATCTCTGTCTTTAATGTGCTATATATTGTGATTTAATGCTATAACTAGTACTCAAACAGTATTTTTCACTTTGTGTTTCTATGTGGGTGCAAACTGTTGAAATCTTTACTTAATATATGCTAAACTGATCTTCTGTATATAAAGAGAATTGGAAATGAATCTTGATGTGAATGGAAGGGGAGAGGAAGCAGGAAAGGGGAGGGTTGCGGGTGGGAGGGAAGTTATGGGGGGAGGGAAGTCATTGTAATCCATAAGCTGTACTTTGGAAATTTATATTCATTAAAGTTAAAAAAAAAAGAAGGGATTTCACTAGTCAAATGTTTTTGGAAACTCTTGAGATTATATCCCTCTCTTAAAGGCTCACAACACTTTAAAATTTCTGAATAATCTGAGATAAAATTCATATGTTCAACTCCACATGCCTGAAACTTAACTAGCCATAGACCCTTTTATATCTTCTTTTTATTTCTTAAAATAGCATCAGTATTTTAATAATGACCATCACATTTCCTATTTTTCCTCTTTTATTCTATCTTTTTATTCTGGCTCATGTCAGAGATTATTAGAACCTTGACTAGAGAATGGGCAGGAACAAACTCATACTGTTGGAATGTATTCATCCATCAGTCACTTTTAGAAGACAGTGTCAGTCCGAGATATTGACTTGATATTAGCTAATAATCATTGAATTTTTAAATAAATTTATTTTTTCTACTATTAGCTCATGTTTAGGAGCTGAATATGAGCTAGGCACTAATATAAATACTGTGCCCTTCAATTGTTACTATACTTCTATGATTCCATCATATCAACTATTGAATTCAGAAAAATAAAACAACTTTAGTTATTACAATTGATTTGTGTGGTAAAGAAATCATAAAGTTTTCACCATATTTCTCACTACTTAATGCCTGAATTACCATAAGCAATGCAGCATTTTCTTTGCTGCTAGCAATTTATATTACAGCTCACTATGAAATCTCTTCTCTGACTGCCAGTATCAAACTTGTCTCCCTCATGCTCTCAATTATACATTTTCTGCTTCTTTTTTCTCCTTAACTTAGCCCTATCTCCTACTTTTTCTTATTTTCTTTGATTGCTGAAGTAGACAAGCTTATTCCCAACCGACATCCAATGCAAGTATATGTCTGTTTTATAATACCATGTTAAACAAACAAAATCTTTACATATAAGGCAGAAATAATAGGGATATAGATTCCTTTTTAAAAGATGTATTTATTTATTTGAGAGTCAGAGGCAAAGAGAGAAGGAAAGGTCTTCCATCCGCTGGTTCCTTCCCAAATGGCCGCAAAGGCTAGAGCTGTGCCAATCCCAAGCCAGGAGCTTATTCTGGATCTCCCATGTCGGGGCAGGGGCCCAAAGACTAGAGCCATCTTCTACTGCTTTCCCAAGCCATAGCAGAGAGCTGGATTGGAAGTGGAGCAGCTGAGATTTGAACCAGTGCCCATATGGGATGCTGGCACTGCAGGCAGTGGTTTTACCCCTTACGCCACAGCTCTGGCCCCATGATAAAGGTTCTTACTACAGTGTGATAGGCAGAATTTTCGTCCCCTATGCTCTCTTCTCATTGGTGTTATTCCTATGATTATATTACATCACATGGCATTTGGGACCTTGCATTATTGGTACCAGTTAACAGAACGATTCTGGATTTTCTGCATGGACCCAATATCATTATATGAGCCTTAAAATCAACAGAAAAAGAGATATTCAAAGCATGAGAAGAAAAGGCTTCTGGCTGCTGGCTTGAAAAGGAAGGGGGACCACATAGAAAGCATGAGAAGGAAATTAATTTAACCAGCAAGCCTGGACCCTGGGAGTCTCAAATTAAGACTGCGATCTTGGGTAGTATTGTTGTTTAACTCAATGAGGCCTTGAATAAAGAATCCAGTTATGCCATTCCAGACTTCTGACTTATAAATATTTGAGTTAATAAATGACTATTAATTTCAATTATTAATTGTGGACTTGGTACTAATCAATAAAAACTAAAATATTATAGAACAGATTGGTTCTTCCCTTCCCAAGACTGTTTTCCTGGAATTCTTTTAAGTAATGAGTAATCCCAGTGCATTTAAGCTAGAAACCGATTCAAAGGTATAGCTCAATCCATCATTTCGCTGGACTATTTCTATAATAGAAATGAAGTGATGCTGTTCATGACCAGTGACGTTATTTCTTCCTTTTTTATCCAGAAGTATGCCTCTCCTACTTCCTGTCCTCACAATTATTTCTTTCCACTGATGCTGGATTCTCATTTAGCCATTATACTGTATTTTTTCATTTAGCCAGTATGTTGTCAGTGTGCAATAGCTGTATCTTTTCTCTTTCACAAGCATACAGAAGATTGTATTTCCTAGCTTCTTTGAAGTGAGGCAGGGTCATTTCATTAGTTCTAGTCAATGGACTATGAAATGAAGCAGCAAAAAAGTTCCTTTTTGACGTCCAGGTCTTTGTATACAGCATGGAGAATTGCTCAACTTAGAGAAGATTTATGTAAGAAAAACCAAAGAAACATTTCTGGCATTAAGGCACTGGCATTAATGTGTTAATTTTGTTCAGCAGCATAACCTAGCCTTCATGACTAATCTAGGAATAAACAGGGACCAGATCTGTCCAGTGACAATATTTGACTAAGGTTTCTGGGTTATTCTTAAATATCTAGAAGTCAAACCAAGTTACAACGTCTCCAATAACCTGCAATTCTGTTTTTAATTCAGAATGTGTTTTATTTAAAAATCAGTGTATGATTTTGACATGCAAAAATAAGCTTTGATATGTTTTTACATGCACATCAACTAAAGCAAGCACATCCTTAATACCCCCAGCAACATCTCTACTGGGATTTATATTCTTTTTCTTCTAATTTTCTTTGAAGTAGCTTTATTCTTTTAAAGTTCACCTTGAGGAATTGAACAACTCTAAGACAGTCATTATTTCTTCAATATGACATGACTAATAGCTTCTGCCATAGGTGACAGTTCTTTGCAATCTTTAATTTCTCCTTCTATTCTTCTTTAAGACTTGCACTGAAATGTATCTTCTTCAAATGGATATGTTTATACCTACTCAGACTTAATCACATTCATAATATATGATCACTCTTTCAATAGATTACCTAAGTGACTGAAAAGATAGTTACTCTTTATATTGAGCCAAAAATGATCTTCTCTCCATTAACTGGAGAAAGTCCAGACCTTGTTAATCTGCTCAACAAGGGGGTGGAGAAGGAGGCAGTAAATTGAATGTACTAGTTATGGCTCTCTCATGAAATTAAAACTAGCTGAGTTTTAGTTTCCAATCTGAGATTCCATTGGCACATACTTTATAAAAGCTGATGCTGGGAGTGCAATCTGGCTAGACTTAATTTTATCTAATTTACCAAGATTACTTCTCCTTCTTAAGCTCTTGGAGCATAAAAACATTGGTTCACAGTCTCCAGTGAACTGAGGCTGAAACCTTGGAGGATTTGTTTGTAAAAACATACATGGAGGCCGGCGCCGTGGATCACTAGGCTAATCCTCCACCTTGCGGCGTCGGCACACCGGGTTCTAGTCCCGGTCGGGGCGCGGGATTCTGTCCCGGTTGCCCCTCTTCCAGGCCAGCTCTCTGCTGTGGCCAGGGAGTGCAGTGGAGGATGGTCCAAGTGCTTGGGCCCTGCACCCCATGGGAGACCAGGATAAGGACCTGACTCCTGTCATCGGATCAGCGCGGTGCGCTGGACTCAGTGCACCGGCCATGGCAGCCATTGGAGGGTGAACCAACGGCAAAGGAAGACCTTTCTCTCTGTCTCTCTCTCTCACTGTCCACTCTGCCTGTCAAAAAAAAAATACATGGGATCTTCAAAAAATTCATAGAAACTGTGTTATAGAAAACAAACTCTGAATGGATTTCAAATTTGATTTTTCTTCCAAAATAAGCTAATATTTTTAATTTCATTTTTCTGTGAACTTCTAAAGTATCCGTGTATATGTCCATGAGGGGACTTTAAAATGTTTGTGGAAAATGTACACTTTTTTTTTTATTTGACAGGTAGAGTTAGATAGTGAGAGAGAGAGACAGAGAGAAAGGTCTTCCCTCCTTTGGTTCACTCCCCAAATGGCCGCCACGGCCGGCGCTGCGCCGAACTGAGCCAGGAGCCAGGTGCTTCCTCCTGGTCTCCCATGTGGGTGCAGGGGCCCAAGTACCTGGGCCATCCTCCACTGCCTTCCTGGGCCACAGCAGGGAGCTGGACTGGAAGAGGAGCAACTGGGACTAGAACCTTGCACCCTTATGGGGTGCCGGCGCTGCAGGTGGAGGATTAGCCAAGTGAGCCATGGCGCCGGCCCCTGGAAATGTACACTTTTAATGCCAATTTTAAATGAACATTTTAAAGTACCCTAATTATACTTCAAGAAATTCATGGAAAAACAGAGTTGAACTATTTCCATGAGTTTTTGAAGATCCCTTGTGTATATATAATGATACCCCTGTCTTAGAACTAAATTGATACCTCAATATTCATCATCACATTGTTTCTATCAGTTCTACTATGTCAATACTTTTAAATTGCTGTTTTATTTTGAATGGATAAGAAAGAATAAGTGGCATATTAATCTATTGTATCATTGTACTTTGTGTATATAATCAATAGATCCAATCATATTAAAAACAAATGAATGAACAATTATTGTAAAATATAAAAAATCCACAACCCTGTATGATTCTTGGGATAGCCCTCTTTTAATGTTAATGGAATAAAAGCCATCAGTGTTTCTCAAATTTTAATTGTATTGGAATCACCTAAGATTCTTATGTACATTATGAGTCAGTAGGTCTGGCTATGTAGAAATTTTACATTTTTAATAAACTCAGGTAATACCAATGCTACAGACCATTATTTGGACTGTCCTTGAGTAGCTTATCTGTAAAGCATTATTTCATGTATTCATTTAGTGGATGTGTATTGAACCCCTGATAAGAATTAGGCCTTTTGAGTTCAAAGATAGGATATCTAATGCTGTTAAGGAATTCATAGTCTAATGAAGTCAGACTCATACAGATAACTAGTGAAAATGAGAAAAATTATGTATTGATATGACTACAAAAATCTACGGAAGCTCAAATAAGGGTAATTATTCATCTTTAGTGTGGCAAAGGGAAAAGGGTGCGAATAGAAGATTTCTGACCTAAGTCTTAGGGACTGGTTCTTTCCAATTAAAGGATTTACGTTTGCCGGAATAAGCTTAAGGAATCGGTAAACTGTGTATGTTTGCAGCTGCTTCTACAAGAAAAGTACAGTGTGACTCACAATAACACAGCATGGACTTTGAATGGAATCTGTATACCTACTCTCCTACAAAAACAGTGAAAGCAAGTTTAGTATGTGAATTAAGTCAAAAGATTCAGGTAGAAAACTCATCATTAACCACATATTTTTTTGAGAGCCAGAGACTGAGAGAGAGAGAGTTCCTACGCATGGATTCATTCCCAAATGCCAACAAAGACAGGGACTAACCTAGGCCAAAGTTGGGAACAGGCAACTCCGTAAGTCTCCCACAAAGGTGACAGTACTGCATTTGAGCCACCACCATTGCCTCCTAGTGTCCACCTTTGGAAGTTGGAGTCAGGAGCTACAGCCAGATATCAAACCCAAGTACTCCAGTATGGAATGTGAGCTTCTCAACCAGTCTTTTCTGATAGCCAAATACTTGCTGCTTGATAGTTTCTAAATAGTTTTTAGGTAGACAAATCATTTGATCTTTTGCCAAAACTTTCTAGAAAAAAAAAAAACAGCTTAGAAAAGCAGCATAATTACCTTTAAGCTAACGAAGCTGCCAGGTCACTCATTTGCACAACTCTTACCAAATCCAAAACAGAGATCTTAGCAATTTTGTGTCATTTCTGTTTTAAAAAGAGTTACCAAAATTACATAAGATTCAGGCATTGCAAAGCCTATATCCACCCCAAAAGCATACCTTATATTATAAGAATTAGTATGCTTTTAGTGTTTGCTTGGAGGAATTCTCTCTGGTGTCACTATAATTGGTAAATGATATTTAATCAATTTTTATACAGTTGAGCTATGCAGGTAATAAACAACCCAAAGAAAGAAACTCTCTGGGGATGATAAAAATTATCTCTTAACTCATGAATATTCCATTTGCTCATTTTCTACAGATGGATGACTTCATTTCGCAGTAATAGAAAAACACAGAACAGCCTACAAACAGTGCTTAGTGTAGATATTTCATAATGAAACCAGCATCTTGGCATAACTGTTTATGTGCAAAGCACTGAGCCTTTCCAGCTTATACTTGTGGGAGGATTTATACACATGTATTTATTCCCTTATATCAGAATGGAAGAAATAGTGTATACTCTAAGTTTAGAAATGTTGGAGCCACCTACCCTGATTAATTTTGATAAGTATACCTTATGTCTACAGGAAATAAATGTCTGAATATAATTAACTTTTCCCTGTAACAAAAAATAATTTCTACTGAATTAAATCTAAGAGTTATAGCCTGAGTTTCTCAGAGATGACAAAACTGGATAAAGTCTTTTTAGACATTGTCATAATCTTAAGAAAGGTCTATTTTATCTTGGTTGAAAATTTCTTTTTTTTTTTTATTTGACAGGTAGAGTTATAGACTGTGAGAGAGACAGAGAGAAAGGTCTTCCCTCCTTTGGTTCACTCCCCAAATGGCCGCCACGGCCGGTGCTGCACCGAACTGAGCCAGGAGCCAGGTGCTTCCTCCTGGTCTCCCATGTGGGTGCAGGGGCCCAAGTACCTGGGCCATCCTCCACTGCCCTCCTAGGCCACAGTAGAGAGCTGGACTGGAAGAGAGGCAGCCAGGACTAGAACCCAGCACCCATATAGGATGCCGGCGCTGCAGGCGGAGGAATAACCAAATGAGCCACGGTGCCAGCTTGGTTGAAAATTTCGTCTTTTATTTTTTCAGTGTTGTTTTTCCTGAAAGTGGTAGAAAAAGTTGGAAGTGGGCATGCTGTTATAGGTATAGACTTTCCTTTCTTTAATATCATAAAAACTAAAATATTCAAAATAATGTTTGAAAGCATATCTTGCACAAAATATGGCCCTTATGTCCCAGGCTGGGACAAAGAAAGAGTTTAATTATAAATACGATAACAATTATAGCTTGAAGTAGATTTTTGTTTGCATCCATGTCTATGCCATAATGGAAATGCCAAAGGAAATAAAAACAAAATGTGCTTTAGTATCACCAATTTGAGCAGACTTAACTGCAAACAGAAGATTCTAAGATTACAGTCACTTTCTCAATTTATTCTCAAAGGAAGGTTAACAGCCATCACGCTATTCTGCTAGTTCTTTCTATAGTTGTTTTGTTTCTTTCTTTCCAATGGTGAACAGCCTGACTTAAGAGTAAAGTCAGAGCATTTCTTTTCCTACTTAAATATTTAATTGAGGTCTAATTGTATTTTGTGGAATGCAAAATTTTTAACATGTATAGTTTGATGAGTTTTGACAAACGAACAGACTTGTGTCACAAACACCCCAAATTTAGAGTATTGCTATCGCCCTGGAAAATTCTTTTGTGTTCTTTTCAGTCCGTGCCCTCCCAGAAGCAAACAATACCCTGATTTCTTTCTCTATTAATTAGTTTTGCCTTTCCTTAAACTCACATAAATAGAATTATACAGTATTTATTTGTTGTGTCTGGTTTCTTTCACTCAACATAATGTTTTTATGATTCACCCATGTTGCTGAGTATACAAGGTACTTGTTACTTTTATTTCTAAATAGCATTCTGTTGTGTGAGCATGTCACAATTTATTTATTCATTTTCTTGATAATACATATTTTGGTTGTTTTTAGTTTTTTGTTATTGTGAATAAAACTACCATGAAGATTCTTGTATGAAATTTTTTGTGAACATATATTTTAATTAATTAAGTTATTTATTTATTAGAGGGGGAGAGGGAGAGAGCTCCCATCTGTTGATTCATTCCCCAGTACTGGCAGTCTTAGTGGCTGTGCCAAGGCCAATACTGGGAGCCAGGAGTGCTATCTGCATCTCCCACATGGGTAACAGAACCGAACTACTTGAGCCATCACTGCTTCTCCCAGATTCTGCACTTGCAGGAATATGGAATCAGGAACCGGAGCTGGGAATCAAACCCAGGTACACTGATGTGGGGTGCAAGCATTGTAACCCCATTGATAATATGCTTTAACTTCTTTTGAGAAAATACTTAGAAGTAGAGTTTCCTGATTATGTATGTATATGTTTAATTATTATAATACCAGTACTTAAATGTAAGGTGCTTATGCAACATTTTTCTATAGTAGTTATTCCATTTTACATTTATACCCTCATTGTACTCATATGAGAGAGCCAATTGCTTTGTGCCCACTCAAATATTTGATATTGTTGATCTTTTTAATATTTTAAGATTTATTTTTATTTGAACATCAAAGTAACAGAGAGAGGAGAGAGAAATGGAGAAAAGGAGAGGTCTTTCATTTGTGGGTTACTCCTCAAATGCTCACAACAGCTGGGACTGGGCCAGTCCAAATACCGGACCTTAGAATTCTGTCCAGGTCTTCTATACAGGTTGCAGGGACCCAAGTACTTGAACATGATTCACTGCCTTCCTACACACCTTGGCAGGAAGCTGGATTGGAAATGGAGAAGCCAATACAGTATGCACTTGTCCTAAGCAGCTGCCTAACCCATCGCACCACCACATTCTAATGAATGACGTCTTATTGTGGTTTTGACTTGAATTTCCAGTAAAACATGATTCTGGGCCTATTTTCATGTGCTTATTGCTCATTCATATATTCTGTCTTGCCAAGCATTTGTTTAAAAAATTAAAAATTTTACATTTACAGAAATATTACATAAAATGTTACAGAATTTATACATACCTTTTATCTAGTTTTTTCCAATGACAGCATATTACCATGGTACATTTGTCAACATTAGGAAACCAGTATTAACACATTGTTATTAGTTAAAGTCTCTACTTCATTTGGACTTCACCAAGTGTTTCCATGAATGTAAACTTTCTTTTCCAGTATTCAGTCCAGGGTTCTACATTGCATTTATCTGTCATGTGGGGCCAGAGTCTCTAGTATGTTACAATTTTCAGTCTTTCCTTATTTTTGTGACCTTGCTGATGTTGAGAGTAACTGTCTAGTTATCCTATTAAATATCCATAAAGTGGATTTATCTGATGTTTTCTGTTTTATGATTAGACTAGGTCTATGGCTTTTTGCTCTTTATCAAAAATGTTTTTAACAGACATATAAAATAATCCCACTACTGGGGATAAGTCTAAGGCAAATGGAATCAGTCTGTCTTTGGAGACCTCTGCACTCCCACGTTTGTTGAAGCACTATTCACAAAAGCTAAGAAATGGAAACAGCCCAAGTTTCCATCTACAGATGAATGGAGAAAGAAAATGTGGTACACATGCACAACAGAATATTACTCAGCCATGAAAACAATGAAATCATGTCATTTGCAGCAACACAGATAAAACTAAAATTCCTTATGTTAAGTGAAATAAGCCAAGCACAGAAAGGGAAGTACCACATTACCTCATGCATATATATGTTAAGGCTTTTGAAAAAAGGACATCACAGAGGTCAAATATACTTCTCATCTAATCATATGAGTTGGTATGTCATGTGTACATGAAATTTCTGGTGAGACTTTTATCATTTTGTAAAACTAATATTGCTTGTTTCAACCAAGGGTCAGAACCAGATACAACATATATTACTCCATGTATATACTCATATCCTATGTATATACTCATAATTTTATCATTTTATATGTGCACATGTGTCTTTATATAAACATGAGTTCATATCAATAGCTGTTTCTCCAATTCAGATCTATATAGTTCCTTCTAGCCTTCCTTTCTTCCTGTCAATAACTGCTCTTTCTAATATTAAGAAGCTGGACTTCCACTTTCTTTTTTTTTATGGAATATGATTTAATTTCTTTTCTGAATGCAGTATTACATTGATGCCACAGTCAGATCAAGACATGAACTAAAAAGGAACTTGACTTCCACTTTCTATAATGCATTGCTTACTTAACACTGGCATATATGTAAAGTGGTTTCAAAAATTTTCATCAGAATCTCTATGAGAATTGTGAATTTGAGTAATTTGAAATGAACAACATACAGTCTTTTTATTTTAACCATGTATTTTCCATTCAAAACACCATTTTCCAAAGTGACTTACATTAGCTCCTTTTTTTCATTTAAAAAAATGAACAATTTATAGTTTATTATTTGCTCACAAGGATTTTTAAAAATCTACTCAAGATAAAAATATTTTCTCAGAATATATTTTACCATTCTCAGACTGTAATTTACATTTTGTTTATTTAATGCTGAGTTTAGTAAGAAGTTTAGTTTCTTGATACTGAATAAATATCTATTTTCTCTGTCCATACAGGCATTTAAAAGATATCCTTGACACTCTAAGAACAAGAAATATAACATATACACTACATGCAAATTCACCCAATGAAAGTGATTTTCCTCACTATTTTGTTTATATTTATTATTTAAAGTATCTATCTTTATATATAAACTTCTACATATGAGAGAAAACATATGTTATTGGTCTTTATATGTCTGGCCTATTCCTCTTAGCAGAATTTCCAGTTCCACCCATTTTACTGCAAATGTCAGAAGTTTAAGGTTTTATGATGTCTACCTTACCTAATTTTCTTCCGTAGTTGGTACTTTTTGTGTTCTGTCTAAAATGCTTTTCATTTTCCCACTGAAAGGCATTGGAGCCTTAGTCAAAACTCATTTTGTTATATATTTGTGATACTATATTTGGATTCACTATTCTGTTCCATGAATCTATGTATCTATAATTATGCGAACCCCATACATGTAACTGCAAAAGTGTAGCTTTAGAGTAATATTGAAGTTAAGTAGTCCAGATACTCTGAAGGTTATGCTCTACATTTGTAGACTAAAGTGAAATGTAATAATAATTGAGAAATTACTACTGTTCAGATAATCTGTGACTGAGTCTCAAATTCAAAATTGAGCTGCCTATGGAAATTTTCTTTTTGACAAGTTTTTAAGCGTTGATTCAAAGCTTACTAGTGCTAAGAGAATGCATAAGTTTTGTGTTGCTATTTAGACTGATCTTCCTTTCCTTCCCTAAGAAAACTTGGAAGAGAATGTGGTGGGCGAGGGTTTTTGTGGTGAGTGGCTCATAATTGCCTGTAGGAATCTTCCAAACTGAAATCTTTCATGCCTGATCCCACAGTCATTCATGCTTCTGTTGACTTCTTTTCAATAAGGTAAATTTTCTCAGTTAATGGCAGACCTCCTTTTTGTTGCCTGTACCTAGAGGTGCCATTTACCCATGAAAGCTGCTCAATTTTATTGCTTCCCACAAAGAGCTTCTCTTCTCTGAAAATCAGTTTATCAAGACTTTTAAGCTCTTCAATAATCCCATAGCATGTTTGATTTTTAATACAGGATGGTATTTTTATTCTGTGGTGGTGCTGGTATGGGCACAGGGTCAAATGTCTATGTCTTTTCACATCCTAAATCACATACTAAATTTTCATACTTCACTTTCCTCTCCTCTTTTTGTAGAAATCCCATTTTCCCTAATAATGAGAAAGTGATGGCATTCCATTTTATAATTTTTATTTTATCACTAATCCAATATACCATTTATTTGACTATTTGTAGATAATTGTCTATTTATGTCTTTCTTTAAAGAATATGTGGAATGTAATTACTAATTCCATTCAAATTTTGTTCCGGTATTTTGATGTCATATTACCTGAGAAATACACCGTAGTAACACAATTCATTTCCTTGTATTCTCCCACAGCTGAAAGAAATTATCACGTGCAAGCTATTCATTATGATTCAGTTTCTTTAAAACAAAGTCAAGAATAAAAAATCTGTTTTCCTTTTATCAAATATATTTTCCCTGAAGCTTTTGCGTCTGAGAATTACCAGCAGACATAAAATTCCAGCAACTGCAGGCCCTAACTTTGTTACTTCATACATTTTGCAATGAAAGCATTATGGCATTGTTGAAAAAGCATCAAAGGCTTTGGTTTCTGAAAAACAGGAGTTATTATACACTCCCTATAGTAGCTATGTGACCTTGGACTGGTTATGTCCTATCTATAAAGTGAAGGTAGTAGTATCTACTTCATAATGTGGTTTGGATATACAAAAGTAGTTCAAGGAGGTACTTAAACTGAAAGGAAAGCATAGCTGACTTTCCTAGATCATTGTGTACAGTATTAAAGGAAAATCCATTAGTATTATATATATATTAATATATATTACTAATGAATCCATTAGTAATATATATATATATAATTGTTAAAGATAAAATATGACCAACTGTGAACTGAAACTGATCACCTGCAACAGTGAGATGGCATTGGTACATGCCACCTCGATGGGATTGAATTGGAATCCCCTGGTATGCTTCCAACTCCACCACTTGGGGCAAGTCAGCCTGAGCATGTCCCAAATTATACATCTCTTCCCTCTCCCATTCCCACCACCATGTTCAACAGGGATCACATTTCAGTTAATTTTCAACACTTAAGAATAACTGTGCATCAATTACAGATCTAAACCAGTCATATTAAGTAGAACAGATAAAAAAACTACTAAGAGGGATAATGTATTTAGTTGTTCATTAATAGTCAGGGCTATGTTGGTCATGGTGAAGGGACTGGGAGTCAAAGGGAGCACATAGACAAGTCTAGTACCTGCTAACGCTAACCGATGGAGTAAATAAAGGGGAGAGTGATCCAACATGGGAAGTGAGATACTCAGCAGACTCATAGAATGGCAGATGTCCTAAATAGCACTCTGGCCTCAGAATCAGCCCTAAAGGCATTCGGAGCTGGCTGAAAAGCCCATGAGAGTATTTCAGGCATGGAAAGCCAAGACACTCTGGCAAAAGATCTCTGCGAGTGAGATCCCAGTGGAAAGAACAGGTCATCAAAGAAGGAGGTACCTTTCTCTGAAGGGAGGAGAGAACCTCCACTTTGACTATGACCTTGTCTAAACAAGATAAGAGTCGGAGAACTCAGAGGGCTTCCATAGCCTTGGAAACTCATGACTGGAGCATAGGGAGATTACTGATGCCATAGACAGGAGTGTCAATTGGTAAAGTCAACAACAGGAGTCACTGTGCACTTACTCCTCATGTAGGATCTCTATCCTTAATGTGCTGTGCATTGAGATTTAATGCTATAACGAGTACTCAAACAATATATTTCACTTTGTGTTTCTATGGGGGTGCAAACTGTTGAAATCCTTACTTAATGCATACTAAACTGATCCTCTGTAAAAAAAAAAAAAAAAAAAGAAATTATCAATTCCCAACTTGACTCTCACTGGGATTAAACATGACAATAGGTCTGCTCTGATTTCATCATCATTTAAAAAAATCATCTATTATTTTTCACTTTATGTTTCTGTGTGGGAGCAAACTGTTGAAATCCATACTTAATATATACTAAGCTGATCTTCTGTATATTAAGATAATCGAAAATGAATCTTGATGTGAATGGAAGGGGAGAGGGAGTGGGAAAGGGGAGGGTTGTGCGTGGGAGGGACGGTATGGGGGGGAAGTCATTGTAATCCATAAGTCGTATTTGGAAATTTATATGCATTAAATAAAAGTTTAAAAAAAATAAATAAATAAAAAAAAAGATAAAATATGAAATGCTAACTTTTGAGTGGGGGCTGGGAAAGCCATATAGATTGTACTTCCAATTGTATATTCCAAATTTAATTATTCTGTAACCATTGAAGAGTAGTTTAGTGATAATATTTGGAAACTCTTATGATAACACATGAAAAGTACCAGAATTACTTGGTACACAGGATGTGCTAAGACAGGCTGTTATTCTAGTTATTTAATTGAGTAACTAGAATCTGGAACATAATTTAGCTCTAGAAACTTTTTAGCCAGTGATATGCCACATTTTACATATTTTTATTTTAATTAATTTTTAACAGATTCAATGTGATTTGTAAATATAAGTGTAAGAAAATAATAGTATTCCCTGCCTCCCTCCCTTTTTTACCTGTGATTCAAGAAATTTTATTAAGTGTCCTAGCAGTTAGGACATTCTGTGATGCTGCATCCTTTATTGGAGTGCATGATTTTTAGTCCCAGCTATGCTTCTGATTCTGGCTTCTTCCTAATATATACTCTGGGAGGTCACAGGTTGTGACTAAAGAAGTTGAGAGATCTAGGTTAAGTTTCCAGCTTTGACCCTGGCTGCTGAGGGCATTTGAAGAGTGAACCAATGGATGGGAGTTCCTTCTCTTTCTCATCCTCTCCTCCTTTCAAATATATAAAATAATAAATAATTATATTAAATTGCTTTATTAAAAAGAAATGTTATAGTTCAGTAGTAATGAAATACACTCTGCTTGGTTTAAAAATGTAATTGTTTCTTGACTCCTTGGAAGCATTTTAGGAATTTATATTTGATTCTTCTTCCTGGTTAACTTGGAAATCATGTCATTTTTTCCATTGTCCTGATCCTGGATTGAATAATAGATGATCCTTAAATTCTCATGGAGAACAAATAAATATGTCAATATAAGTTCACTGTTTTAATTATGTTCCCATAATTTTATGCATGGGAGCTCTCTATTTTATTATATTTTATTATAGAGAGAGATCACCTCACACATCCTGGATCCTTCCTTTTGAAAAATGACATAAGTCATTAGGGACCCATTCAAAGGGAAATGAATGTATAAGACATGTGGTCCTAGAGATAATTTAGAAATCAACCTTCATTTCTCCTGTATATTTAATAAACCTTAGGTCATAGCTTAGTATAAAATTTCATAACATATGGTTCAAAACCATCTATTTTAAAAAAGACATTGAATTGATCAATGTTTTTAATTTCTAATAATGGTTTCCTTGGGAAGTTCTCTATAAAAAGAAATAAATTTAAATGAAAACTACTCCCCTTTAATTTATGATAAATAATACTTGCAAGTATACTGAAAGTCAATCTTTCTAAAGCATAGATTAATCAAATTATTTAAAATTCTTCAATGATTTTCTGTTAACCTGAGGAGAAAATTCTATCAATCCAGACTTGAAAGTCGTACTTTCCAGCTTGGACTTTCTTGTATGTTATTCTTCTTCAATAGAATCTTTCTTTTTGCCCTCAGAATTGATCTCATAACTGTTCTTCATATTCTTTAAAAACTGTTGCAGCATCACAATACTTTCTCATACACTTCTTGCCTAGAAGTTCCTATTCTCTTCCCTCTTACAGCCGCAACATTTGCCACTTACTTCCTGCTGTTCTGGCTCTGAGTTGCTCTGGTAGCCAGTGTGCACATTTTCTTGTCTCTTTAGAGCAAAGGGGATCACATATTATGATTCTCATATATTTTGGATAGAATATAAGTATAATTCAAATATTTATTTAATTTAAGCTAAAAAGATAAAAGCACTCAAAATGAGAATTTTCTTCAAATTGTGATTGATGTTTTAAAATTTTTTTGCTGGGAATAAGAATTAGATATTTTTCATAAGCTTTTCTCTGATTTTGCCAATTCAACAATAACATATTATATATAAGTAATTTTTTCTGATGTTGCACTGGTGTGAAGTACTTGTTTTCTTTATCCCCTTACCTAGTAAGCACTTACTGTTTGTATGTGTCAGGAATATATGCTGGAATTATAAATGTAAATATAACAGGTATGATCCCTGCATTTAAGGATCTTTCAATCTAATGAAAGAGACAGATATTATATAGATAGGCACATATAATTCATTATAATTTTGATAAAAGATATAAGGAAAATCAGAGGAACCTCAAGAAAAATTTCCTGAAGTGACACATATGTAAGTGAACACCTATTTATCAACAGCTGTCATAATTACTCTTCAAAGTATTGATTTTTATCCTCTTTTATAGTGCAGAAACTCATCATGTTTTATATTTGAGAAACTCATCTCAATATGTGACAAGGTTAAGATTTAAGACCAGAACAGTGACACTAAAGTCCTCTTTTCACACAGCAACTGCCATTTCAGGAAGATACCTAACTCCAGGAAAAAAAAAATACTGAGTAGGTAGAGGATAGAGGAAAGGACATAGAAAATGAAAGATAGGAGCCAGTGCTGTGGTGCAGCAGATTAAATGGCAGCCTGTAGTGCTGGCATCCCATATGGATGCTGGTTCAAATTCCAGGTGCTCCACTTCCTAACCAGCTCCCTGCTAATATACCTGGGAAAGCAAGTGGGAGATGGCCCCATTCCTTGGGCCCCTGCACCCACATGGGAGACCCAGATGAAGATCCATGCTCACGGCTTAGGCCTGGCCCAAACCCAGTCGTTGCAGCCATTTGGGGAATAAATCAGAAGATGGAAGGCACCTCTCTCTCTCTTTCACTGTCTCTCCTTCTATCTTTGTAATTCTGACTTCCAAACAAATAAATCTTAAAAAGGGGGGGGAGGGGAGTAAAGGAAAAAGAACGAGTAGATTGTAGGAGGAAGGAAGTATTATTCTAATTTTGAGCATCAAAAGGTTGATTCCCTAATCCTGATTAAGTCAGACTCAACCTTATGTAAGCTATTTATTTCATTGCATGTGCTGTAGGGTGCAGAATTATGTATTTCCTCTCATTCTTCTGACTCTGAGTCTGTAGTTCTTTGGCCATTAAACCATTCAACAAATATTTACTGAGCATGTTCTGTGTAGCAGTACTCCTTTGTGTGTTGCTGTATTATGAATAAGGTAAGATTCTTAACTTGAAGAGGTTGACAAATGACACCACCTTCCCGGAGGTTTAGTAATTGTGTCAGGGCTATCATAGAAAAGGGAAAAGTTGTACAGGACCCAGTGAGGGCACAGTGGGACAAAGGATAATGTTTCTTATTAAATGTCTACATTATGTTATTCTGACCATAATTTCAACTAAATTGGGCAGAATGGCTTACTTTGACCCATGGAGGACTATTGGCAATTCCTTGCAGAGTGTGAGATCTGCAACAAACTTATTTTACCCCCCTGGTAAAATATAGCAAAAAAAATGTGAGTTTAATCCAAAAAGGGAAAGTTGCAAAATATTATATAGAGGATCATTTTTTGCTGTTTTTTTTAGCTCTAAAGGCAAATAGTTCAATATATAATATTAATGAACATTTATTTGTAATTTACTATATCCCAGCCATGCATCTAAGCTCTGTTTTCACATACTGACTCATTTTACCTTCACTGTCTTATTTCAAAGTCCCTATTTTAATCAGCACCATAAGCATTCTACCCAGCATCTTCTCTCTGGGCTGCTGCTCATGTTAGGTTTTTTCTTAAAAGATTGATTGATTGATTGATTTAAAAGTTTGAGTTACACACAGAGAGAAGGAGAGGCAGACAGAGAGAGAGAGAGTAGGAGTAAGAGAGAGAAAGAGAGTAAAAGAGAGAGAAGAGAGAGAAGAGGGAGAGAGAGAGAAGAGAGAGAGAGAGAAGAGAGAGAGAGAGAGAAGAGAGAGAGAGAGAGAAGAGAGAGAGAGAGAGAAGACAGAGAAGAGGGAGAGAGAGAGGAGAGGGAGAGAGAGAGGTCTTCCATGCACTGGCTCACTCCCCAGTTGGCCACAATGGCCAGAGCTATGCCGATCCAAAGCCAGGAGCCAGGAACTTCTTCTGGGTCTCCCATGTGGGTGCAGGGGCCCAAGGACTTGGACCATCTTGTACTGCTTTCCCAGGCCATAGCAGAGAGCTGGATTGGAAGTGGAGCAGCCGGGACTTGAATTGGTGGCCATATGGGATGCCAGCATTGCAGGCCACGGCCCCACTCGCTACGCCGAAGCACCTGCCCCATCACATGTTAGTTTAATGTCCTTGAACCTCAGCTCCAATCTAATGCCAGATGACAGAACTGAGATTTTTCCTCCTAAATTGGTTTCTCTAAATATGTAGATTCCTGATGACAGTGAGTGCTCCCCTTCATAAGCTCTTGCAAAAGTTTGGGGCCAGATATAATGTTGTAATTATTATTCTCCACAGATGACTGTTTGTCTAGGATTCCATTAACTATCGTGTCATATCACTATCCCACTACTGTTGTCCCACACTTTAGGTGTTTAATAAATTCTTATTAATTAACTAACCAGTTAACTAACAGAAGCAGATATGAAGGTTGCTCTTCAGCGAACTACAATTTCACTGCTTTTTAAAAAAAATTTAAAGCAAATACTTCAGTGAAGTAATTTGTAGCACACACTCAGTTCTAATTTAATATGGGGATGTTTACTTCTTTCTCTAATCGTATTCTGAAGTGTAGACAGGACCTGAATAGCAATATATTTTGGATTTATCATGATTAAGAGTGTTTACGGGGCCAGCGTTGTGGCATAGTGAGTTAAGCTGCCTGCAACACTGACATCCCAATCTCATATGGGTGCCAGTTCGAGTTCTGGCTGCTTCACTTCTGATCCAGCTCCCTGCTGATGTTGCTTGGGAAAGCAGCAGTAGATGACCCAAGTGCTTGGGGTCCTGGACCCACATGGGAGACTTAGATGAAGCTCCTGGCTCCTGGTTTTGGCCTGGCCCAGCCACAGTTGTTGCAACCATCTAGGGAGTGAACCAGAAGATGGAGGATTTCACTCTCTCTCTCTCTCTCTCTCTCTCTCTCTCTGTCTCTCCCCCTCTCTCTCTTTCAGATTAATAAATAAATCTTTTTAAAAAGCATTTGTACTTTAGGCCTCTAGCCTAAAGTCAATATAGCTTCATTCACAAAGAAATTTGGTTAAAATTATCTTTCATTTCCAGTTTCTTCTGATCAGAAGAGAATCTCTTTATTGAGAAGGTCCACGTGTTCTTTATGTGTTCTTTTCTAAAGGGATAGGTATTATGTGCTGTTAACTTTATCAGAAAGTCTTTTAGATGTTGCTATTGCTCAGCATGCGTCTAAACTATCTTAACATTATGTAGAGGCCAGATTTCAAAAATTACCTGAAATTACAATGTCATATTTATAATAAACACTCTTGCTAACTTAAAATATTTCCTCCTTATAGTATACCTCCCTTTTACACGATAAGTGTAGGAAATACATGCCCTTCTTCCCTATCCTCTCAATCATATTGGTTTCTCTGCTTGTCTCATGTGTGGCAGTAGTATCTTTAAATCATTTGGTGAGAAGGGAGAGACACACACACAGAGAAGGAGACAGAGATAAAGAACTCCCATCACCTGGTCCGGTCCACAAAGGCCTACAATTGCCATAGTGGGGCCACAGCTGGGCCAAATCAAAGCCAGGAGCCAGGAATATAATGTAGGACTCCAACATGAGAGGCAGGAACCCAATCACTTGAGCCATCACCACTACTTCTCACCGTGTACATTAGCAGGAAGCTGGAGTCAAGAGCCAGAGCCAGAGCCAGGAATTGAACCCAAGTACTCTGACATGATATGGGAAGTGATTGATTGATAGGTAAAATATCTGCTCCAAATAGTTTTTTTTTTTTAGGATTTATTTATTTGTTTGAAATTCAGAGTTACACAGAGAGAGGAGAGGCAGATAGAGAGAGAGAGGTCTTCCATCTGATGGTTCACTCCCCAGTTGGCCACAATGGCTGGAGCTGCGCTGATCTGAAACCAGGAGCCAGGAGCTTCTTCCAGGTCTCCCATGTGGGTGCAGGGGCCCAAGGACTTGGGCCATCCTCCACTGCTTTCCCAGGCCATAGCAGAGAGCTGGACCGTAAGTGGAACAGCCGGGTCTGGAACCAGTGCCCATATGGGATGCCAGCATTTCAGGCCAGGGCGTTAACCCACTGTGCCGCAGCGCCAGCCCCTCCAAGTAGTTTCTTAATGGCACACTTTGGATTAACCTAACCCTAGCATGTCCTTTTAAATCTGCATTTATGCTCTAGTGAACCCGTAGTGTTATGACAGTGACCCACTGCTACCACTAAAGTGGCGACCTCACAATGGTATCCCAGGGAAAGTGCAAGGTGCCCCTCAGTACCCAACTTTTATGCTAAACATTCACTGGCAGATTTTACAGTTTTTAGGCACACATTGTAGTTTGCTCTTGAGTTGGCTGCCAAAATATTAAGCTCAATTAATGTACACAGTTCTCCTCCCCCACCCTTGCCTCCCTCCATCCCTCCACTTTGTAGATTTAAGTAATAGACTGTATTCTGTTGTCATCAGTGATTGATTATTAACTGCTCATAGCCATGTGTTCCAGGATCCTAGAAACAATTTAGTGTAAGCTGTTTCTTCCATCTAATGATTCTTCTCAAAGAAAGTTCTATGAATGATGTCAAGTTTTTCAGATAGTTCTAACTTTGCATATTATTATTTTTAAAGATTTATTTTATTTACTTCAAAGTCAGAGTTACATAGAGAAGGAGAGGCAGAGAGAGAGGGAGAGGGGGAAAGGGGGAGAGGGGGAGAGAGAGATCTTCCATCTGTTGGTTCACTCCTCAACAGTCCACGGAGGGTGAGGCAGCGTGGACAGTGGCTCCGGCCCTGTTGCCACGTGCTCGTCCGCCCGCTGCGCCCCGATCCGAGCCCGCCGCTTCTCACCTCATCGTCGGCCCAGTGAGCGGCCCAGATGCAGGCTACCAAGTGTGTGGTGGTGGGAGACGAAGCTGTGGGTAAGACTTGCCTGCTGATCAGCTACACCACCAATGCGTTCCCTGGAGAGTACATCCCCACTGTCTTTGACAACTATTCTGCCAATGTTATGGTAGATGGAAAACCAGTGAATCTGGGCTTATGGGATACAGCCGGACAAGAAGATTATGACAGCTTACGACCCCTGTCGTCCTACCCACAGACAGACGTCTTCTTAATTCGCTTTTCCCTTGTGAGTCCTGCATCGTTTGAAAGTGTCTGTGCGAAGTGGTACCCTGAAGTGCGACACCATTGCCCCCACACGCCCATCATCCTCGTGGGAACGAAACTGGATCTTAGGGATGATAAAGACAAGATTGAGAAACTGAAGGAGCAGAAGCTGACACCCATCACCTACCCCCAGGGCTTAGCCATGGCCAAGGAGATCGGTGCTGTGAAATACCTGGAGTGCTCGGCCCTCACGCAGCGAGGCCTCAAGACAGTGTTGGAGGAATCGGTGATGGGAGCGGTCCTCTGCCCGCCTCCCGTCAAGAAGAGGAAGAAGTGCCTGCTGCTGTGAATGCAGTGCCCCTCCCGGCCCTGGCCCTCCTCGGAACCTTTGTATGCTTTGCTCAGAAACGGTGGAGCCTTCACACTCAATGCCAAGTTTTTGTTACAGATTAATTTTTCCATAAAACCGTTTTGAACCAATCAGTAATTTTAAGGTTTTTGTTTTAAATGTTAAGAGTTCAGACTCACCTTCTATTAAAATTTAGCCCTAAAATGAAAAAAAATTTTTTTATAGTTTGAGGCTTTTATAGTTCCCATTTACATGTCCCTTTAAATTTGAGTAAATTTAGATAGAGTTTGCTAAAGGAATGGGGTATAAGTTATGCTTCAGCTTCTAGTCTAATTTTTGAAATAATACAAATAACTCGTCTTGTCCAAAAGTCTGGTAGTCTTTCCTTTTATGAGGCAACTACATATAGATTAGTTTTCTCTCTTGGTTGCCAGCTAAAATTAGATATAGAAGAACCATTTGAATAATTTTGTGTAGAGTCCTATCTTGGAAGAATCACATGAACAAAATTTTTTCTTTAGTTTTAAAATAAAGGTTCTTGATATTCATGAATTTTTGTAGCTAAATAAATAGTGTAGAGCTCATAAACCATGTACCTGATATTATAGATTTGGAAACTGAGATCCAAATAGAAAACATGATTTTCTCCACATTGCCAATATGGTTGGCAATAGAATCAGGGAGATGATCCAGGTCCTCTCATTCCTAGATCACAGATCACAGTATAATTTAAATAAATTAACTGAATTTTTATCCTCCTCCCCTTTCTTTTGATCTGATGCTATTTGACCTTCCCTTAAAATTTTAACCAAGATTGCTTATATTTAATGAAAATTTCATATTTTAATATATGCGATACTAGTTGACCAATCTTTATTTTTATTGCTCTATCAATAAATTGATATGTCCAATTATTTTATGTACAATGGTTAGCTCTAGATTGTCTGAAATACTAAGAGAATTTAGGAATTGACAAAGTACTAAAAGAATAGAAAGGAATTAGTTTTGAGTGGGAAGACATAATGGTCTGAAGACTACCTCAGAATCCTTTCCTTTTATCTCTGAAGTGTTGCAATTCAGCCTGCATCTCCCAGCAGGAAATCCCTGTGGGCTTCTGAAAGAAGCTGTTGTGTTGAATGTATGGAATGTGTGTGCCAGACAGTTTTCTTTTCTGAAAAAAAAGGGGGGGGGGGGACTTTCATGTTCTAAAATCACTATAGTGTCTGAAAATTGTATAACCCTGAATTACTTAAGCAAAATTATGTTCCTTACATGATTTACATAATAAGAAGTTCCAAGAGTTCTGTTTCTTTGGTTTGCCTTTTCAACACATTGCATCATCACTAACAATTCTTTGGGAAAGAAAGACTCAGTAATGCATGGTTTGAGTTGGTTTCTGATTCCAGATCTAACTGTGTAACCATAAGGTATGTTAAATCAGATGAAAAGTGAAACTACAAAATCTAAACTTTGCAACACTTTCTGGTCATGGTAAAACTTCTTGTATTCCATCCAGGGAGTACATCAGATGCTTACTGGTATGTTGTTTTCTCTGTGCGTTTAGATTTGTTGAGTCCTTTTCCTAGACTTTTAAAGTATAATTTCCTTCTCTTTGGTTCACTGTTTTGTTACTTATTCATTCTTCAAGACTAAGCATTACAATCTGTGCAAGACCTTTTCTTGAATATCTCCTTTGTTCCAACTTGGCTGTGTGGTTCTTCTATGGATTCCCATTCTACCATCTTCCTATCTTAATCATGACATTTACCTTACTGTACTTCTTTAACAGTAGTTTCCAAGCTTCTTGAGAGCTGATGAAGTAAAACATTAGCTTTGACTTTTCCTTGATCCTGTCGTTAGCACTGACCCTTTTGGAGCCTGCAGTGTTCACCTCTTCTGAGTCTGGTAAACACCCCAGGCAGGTTTGAATGAATGAAGGCATGAATGAGAAAGTCTTTTCATTCAGTGAGCTTCATTTCACAGCCTACTGCTCCTTGGTTCAACTTGGAAGCTAGTGAAACAGATAACAAAGTAGCACTTCAAAAGTAGTTCAAGAGTGCTCGGGATGACTATGGCAGGATCAGGCCTTGTAGCCGACTGCTCCTTTTTATCATATAAACACTGAATCCAGATTTTTTGATTCAGCGAGATACGCCTTTAAGAATATTCTTTGGTAAAAGAATAAACAAGTGCTTGCCAAAACTTTCCTGCTGGAGAGGGGAGAGGAGCAAAAGAGAGTATTTAGGGAGAGCTGTGGCTTTGAGGTTGCAATTTTGAAGTCAGTTTTTATAAAGAATGAGCCTCAAGTTTTTGCTCTAATATTAGCTCAGTGGGAAAAAATTTTCTTTCAAACCTTCTGAAACTTCATTAAAGCTCCCACGTTTTCAAAAAGAGTCTGGAACCAGGAGTCAAAAAGCATCAATCCTCCTCAACTCCAGAAATCTATCAGCTGAACTTGGTCATCGGTAAGCATCAGTTTCCGCATATGTAAAATGAAAGTACACCCATTCTTACCTCAGGGTAGGATAATATATGTGAGCATACTTTCAGATGCTACTATGAAAATTAATGATTACTTAAATATTACTTTTAAAGTGTATTTGCATTTGGATAAGGGATACCAAAACACAGATAAATATAATAGGTTCTGGTGTTTCTCAGCATAATGAGGTGACAATGGTTCACAACAATGTGTTATATACTCGATGAAGAACTAGAAGAGAAAAGCTCATAGGCTCCTAATATAAAAAGATAAAAAAGGGCCGGCTCTGCAGCTCAATAGGCTAATCCTCCATCTGCGGCACTGGCACACCAGGTTCTAGCCCTGGTTGGGGTGCCGGATTCTGTCCCGGTTGCTCCTTTTCCAGTCCAGCTCTCTGCTGTGGCCTGGGAGTGCAGTGGAGGATGGCCCAAGTGTTTGGACCCTGCACCCGCAAGGGAGACCAGGAGAGGCACCTGGCTCCTGCCTTCGGATCAGCACGGGTGTGCTGGCCCCAGCGCACTGGCCGCAGCGGCCATTGTGGGGTGAGCCAATGGAAGAAGGAAGACCTTTCTCTCTGTCTCTCTCTCTCTCAAAGTCCACTCTGCCTGTCAAAAAAAAAAAAAAAAAAAAAAGTAAAAAGTAAAAAGACAAAAAAAAAAAAATAGGCCAGCACTGAGGCATAGCGGATAAAGTCACTGCCTGCAATACCAGCATCCCATATGGGTGCTGGTTCGAGTCTTGGCTGCTCCACTTCTGCTTCAGTCTCTTCTATGGCCTGGGAAAGCAGTAGAAGATGTCCCAAGTAATTGGACTTCTGCACCCATGTGGGAGACTCAGAAGAAGCTCCTGGCTCCTGGCTTCAGTTTTGGTTCAGCTCCAGCCATTGTGGACATTTGGAGAGTAAACCAGCAGATAAAAGATCTCTCTCTCTCTCTTTCTCTCTGCCTCTGCCTCTCTGTAACTTTGTCTTTCAAATAAATATAAATCTTTAAAAAAGACAAAAAAAAGAAGTGCTAATTGCCTGAGCTGATCAATTTATACTGTATATTTAAATATTGCACAGTATTCCATAAAAATGTACAACTGTTACACATAAATCAAAATATTGGAGCCGGCATTGTGGTGCAATGCGTTAAAGCCCAGGCCTGCATTGCAGACATCCCCTATGGGCACTGGCTTGATTCCTGGCTGCTCCACTTCTAATCCAGCTCCCTGCTAATGCAACTGGGAAAGCAACAGAGGATGGGCCCCTTCACCCACTTGGAAGTCCTGGAATGAGCTCCTGATTCCTGGCTTTGAATCGGCTTAGCTCTGGCTGTTGCAGCCATTTGAAGAGTGAACCAGCAGATGGAAGACCTCTTACTCTCTGTCTGTACCTCTCTTTGTAACTTGGTCATTCGAATAAATAAAATAAATCTTTAAAAAAAAGTTAAGAATATTCACAGAATATTCACAAAAGTTTTTGTAATGATTTGAAGGTATTTTTAAAATGTATTTTTAGTTGAGAATTTGAAAATATATTCTAAATTGTTAGCTTTCTAAAATTCAGATTTTAGAGGACAAACATTATTTGAATGCTTTTCCCTATCTATACCCACAAATAAATATATCCATGTAAAGCATATAATTGTACTATATTTTTTAGTATAAGAGGTTCCTTCAGTGTTGCTAAAGCTTTTCTTGCTCTGGTAACTGGGTCTTTGGTCAAAAAGGTTGTTCTCATAAGAGCACTTTGCATAGTTGGATACTGGCAAGTTTACAGAAATCTGCATTTAGAATGGATTTGAATGTTGACTGGAAACCAGCAGCAGTAATTACATCCTATTTGATATTGGGAAAAGCTGAAAGCTGTGGGCATTCTGCAGACATTTTAGGCAGGAGTGGTTATATTTTAAAGTTTTTCTAAAGAATTCTTCTGAAGAATTCATGCCATGTTGCCAAGGCAATTTCTCTTATGTGAAGTACTTTCTGTCTTTTTAGTTTAAAGCGACCAGATAGATTACATAGGGAATAGTCCTGTTCTATTGATTAATAGTTTTAAGTAGTCAGAGGCCTTTACCATGACTGCTTTATCCAGATGCCTTCATGAACGCTAACAGACAAGAGGTATAAAGCAGTGACTGTTCTTATTACCTGGAATAATGCTCATAGGAACAGATTTTGCTGATGACAATGTCAGGAATACTTAGCAGCACTATAGAGAGAATTCTCTTAAGGCTAGACAAAGGAAAAATGGATTCTTGTGGGCTTTAAATTTATTTTCTCTTTTGGTTTTAAGATATTCAAATTCCAAAATAGCAGTTGAGTGAAAAAGTCATTGGTAAGGTTTAATTCATAGTTCAAATCAAAAGGATGCTTCCTTCATTCCTTGTGATGACAAGGGAGAAAATCCACACAAGTACATTGCCTCTGAATCTCTATAAGCCCCTTGATTTCACAAGAAATTGACAAACTATCCTCAAGAGCCCTTTAAAACTAAGTGCATGCTTTGAAAAGAGGAATCACATTTCTCTGTCCTCTTTTATAAGCCTATTTATCTGGAAAAGTATTGTGATAATAATGAATATATATTTCAGGTCTTTCCTCATAACTATTTTTTAAAGTGGGAAGATTATAATTTTGCCACTTTATTTCAGGTGAAAACATTTATATTTTAAGTTTAATTTATATTAAATAAATTTATATTCATGCAAATATGACTTAGTTTATATCTAAAACTTTGTCAAGTTTGTAGTAGAAATATAATTAAAAATAGGTTTATTTTAGCACAGAAATTTTGAAACACATGCATAGTTTTTTTTTTCCTAATACATACTTTACATTAGCTTTTTGAAGACCCTTTTTATATCCTTAAGGAGTGATGAGTGATTTTGTAGAATATTTTAAATATGAGTGTCAAGTGAACTTAATCAATTACTTGAGCACTTATCATACTTCTGCTTGTTATAAGGATAAAATAAAAAAGGATGGCTTCATAGTAATTAAATCACTTTAGAAATATATTTCTCGCCAGCGCCGTGGCTCAATAGGCTAATCCTCCACCTAGCGGCGCCGGCACACCAGGTTCTAGTCCCGGTCAGGGCACCGGATTCTGTCCCGGTTGCCCCTCTTCCAGGCCAGCTCTCTGCTGTGGCCAGGGAGTGCAGTGGAGGATGGCCCAGGTGCTTGGGCCCTGCACCCCATGGGAGACCAGGAAAAGCACTTGGATCCTGGCTCCTGCCATCGGATCAGCACGGTGCGCCGGCTGCAGCGGCGGCCATTGGAGGGTGAACCAACGGCAAAGAAAGACCTTTCTCTCTCTGTCTCTCTCTCTCACTGTCCACTCTGCCTGTCAAAAATAAAAAAAAATATATATATATATATTTCTCAATAGTAACTATTAATACTTTCAGCTTTACTACTAACAGATATTGTTGAGCTACCTTTCACTTTCTTAAACATATTTATTTTTGCTTCAGAAATAATCTTCGAATGTTAATACAATGTTTAGTATACTACTACTACTACTTTAATGAAGGTGAGGATGTTGGAAAACTGATTATATAACTAAGCATACTGGTTAAAAACCCATTCTCTATCTTGTTGATTATATTTAGAGCCTATAACTCCAACTGGCAATCTAAAGAGGAACAGTATCCATGGATACTCATATACCTATTTATCTAATAGAGGTCCTACAGCTGATTCTAAAGACCGCTAGGTTTTCTCCAAACCTGAAAATTTTTGTCTGACAAAATTTTCAGAAATGTTATGGAAGACTTGTTATATATTATTATCATTAATTATAATTATTCTATCTTTTGATTAATTGGCCCTCATAGTGTTTATATTCCTTTTTGCCTGTACTAACATTTTAGGTCTTAAATTCTACCTTTTCCTATATCAGTATAACTACTTCAGTTTTCTTGGGTTTACTATCTCCTTTCATTTTTTTTAATTTTTTCTTTTTAATATATACTTTTGGTTTTATTTTTTGAAAGGCAGAGTTCCAGAGAGAGAAAGAGACAGAGACAGAGACAGAGACAGAGAGACAAGGAGATCTTCCATCCACTGGTTCACTCCCCAAACAGCTGCAAAAGCCAGGGCTGGGCCAAGCCAAAGGCAGGAGCCAAGAGCTTCCTCCAGGTCTCCCACCTGGGTGAAGGGGCCCAAGCACTTAGGTTTTCTGTTGCTTTCCCAGGCACATTAGCAGGGAGCTGGGTCAGAAGTGGAGCAGCTGGGTCTCAAACTGGCACCCATATGGGATGCTGGTATGGTAGGCAGTGGCTTTCTTTACCTGCTACCTATTTGCATTCATTTTTTAATGAAAAATTAATAGATCTTTATAAATCTGTCAGTTGAGCTCAAGCATACTAAAATGCATAGTGGAAGTACAGAAAAATAAGAGAATACAGTAGAAAAAATATTTTAAAAGTTTATGGCTCAAAACTTCCAAAAATTAATTAAATATGTTCAATTATATATCCAAGAAGCTCAAAAACTTCCAAGAAGAACAAATACAAAGTGGTCCATACCTGCACACACAGTGTTCAAATGTTTAAAAGCCAAAGGCAAAGAGAAAGTCTTGGGGACAACAAAAAAATAACCCCCCAAAAAACCCAAAAAACAAAAAAGCACACAACTCATGACAGAAGCAAACTACATAAGATTAACATCTGACATCAGAAACAGTGGTGGTCACAGGCAATAGGAATAATGTATTCCTCATGCTGAAAGAAAATAGCCTAATTTTCTTTTATTATTGAAAAGACAGAGGTAGGGAGAAAGAGAGAGAGAGAGAGAGAGATCCAAAGGCCTCATCCACTAGTTCACTCCCAAATGCCTATAATGGCCAGGGCTGGGCCAGGCCAAAGCCAGCAGGAACTCAGTCTAGACCTCCCACGTGAGTGGCAGTGACCCAGTTACTTGAGCCATCATCTTCTCCTTTCCAGGATGCTCATAACCAGAAAGCTGAAATTAGGAGTCAGTACTAAAACCAGGCTTTCCAGTATGGGATGTGGGTGTCCAAGTGATAGCTACTGTGCTGAGCCCCATTTTGTTTGTTTCTTTGAATCCTGGCTTTATATAGTTGTCAGATCAGCATAACTTAGTGGTGACCCAATTATTGGTCTCTTAAACACCTTTGGCCCATAAGACTTTCATTCTTTGCCAGTGGATTTGTGGGTGGATTGGAGAATGTGCTCAAATTCAAAGAGCTTACAACTCTGCCTGAGACTGCATTTTCCAATAGGTGTTTTCATGTCTCCTCTACAAAGAGGCAAGGCCTCAAATTTAGCCAGTCAATGGCTAGAATCTGCTCCAGTCTCCTGAGTATATGCATGGCTTTACACATGAACTCATCTTCCAGTCTACCAGAGATATATAAAAACTCTCAAGACCTGCCATTACTGTTTAATTCTCAATTTCCCTGATAAATTTCTAACTAGTTTCATCAGTCTGCTGTTTGCGCCAATCAGTTTTTACAACCTCGGGCTACATCCATTTCTCTCTTTTTAAAAATGTTTAAAGATTTATTTATTTATTTAGAAAGTCAGTTTTATAGAGCCATTTATTGTTAAGCTTGCACTCTTTTTTTTTTTTTTTTTTTTTTTTTTTTTTTTTTTTTTTTGGACAGGCAGAGTTAGACAGTGAGAGAGAGAGAGAGAAAGGTCTTCCTTCCACTGGTTCACCTCCCAATGGCCGCCATGACCAGCATGCTGTGCCGATCCAAAGCCAGGAGCCAGGTGCTTCCTCCTGGTCTCCTATGTGGGTGCAGAGCCCAAGGACTTGGGCCATCCTCCACTGCACTTCCCAGGCCACAACAGAGAGCTGGACTGGAAGAGGAGCAACTGGGACAGAATCCAGCACCCCGACTGGGACTAAAACCTGGTGTGCCCGCGCTGCAGGCAGAGGATTAGCCTAGTGAGCCGCGGCACCGGCCTAAGCTTGCACTCTTTCGGGGTCAGTGTTGTGATGCAGCAGGTTAAGCTGCCACTTGGGATGCTAGGGTTCTATATTGGAGTGCCAGCTGGAGCCTATGATGCTCAGCTTCTTAGCAAGCACTGTATTAATGCACTTGGGAAAGCAGCAGGAGATGGCCAGAGTACTAGAAGCCTGCCATCCATTTGGAGGACAAGGATGGAATTATTGGCTTCTGGCTTTTGCCTGACCCAAATCTGACTTTTGTGGCCATTTGGGGATTAAATCAGTGGATAGAAGATCTGTCTGTATCTCTTTTTCTGCCTCTCCCTTTCTCTCAGTTGCTTTTTTTTTTTTTTTTTTTTTTTTTTTTGATAAGTAAATAAATAGCTTCATGAACTATTTGGAACTTATACCATCAGCTTCCCAGTTGGCCTTGTGACAGGATACTTAAAAGTCAACAATGAGGGTGGGGCAAAGAAGAATTAAGAGACAGAAAATCTTGATGTATCCAGTTCTCTGTCCAGAGGGCCTTGCTTTGACTAGCTGTTGTCACAGCCACAACTATGTATAGCGCATTCTAAACTCTAGGATTCAGTCAGAGAAACACTGATGTGCTATAGAAACCTGAGCTTATTAATTTTTCATTGAAAAAATGTATTATACACCTTGTCACTGTAGGTTTCTATTTGATCTAAGTTCATTAAATCTAACTATGGAGAACAAGGTAACACATATATAAAAGCCCGACCTAACATATATGTGAGAAGTTTTTAAAAAAATTTTTCTATAAACAGTAATTACAAATATCCCTTCCTAATGTCCTCCTCCCTTCACCAGACGCATACTTGCCCACAAAGCTTTTCTCTTTAGAAAGGCAAATAGTCCAAAGCAGATATAGGAAAAGCCTTCAAAATATGGTAGGTAACATTTTTGAGAGTTTTTTTAATGTGGTTTACATCGAATTTTACAAAATTACATAATCCAATCCTTATATAACCCAATGAAATAAGTATAATTTTTACCCACTTTACAGATTAGATCTCCTAGGCTCAGGAAAGTTTAATAACCCACCAAAGTTCTACAGGTAGGGAATGGGAGAATCAGGTGTGTACTCCAGCAGCTGTAGATTCCAGAATATAGCTGTTCTATGTTATACTATGAGGTTAAAATATACGAAATTGCTCTTTTGTAAGTCAAAAATCAGTTAAGCATCAGCAATTTTCTATGGTTCAATCACAGGTTATCTCACATTTAGAAGATAACGTGTATGTGCAGAATATTGTACTAGAAACAGAATGTATATTCAGAGTTAGAAAAATCTAGTGTCACATCAAAGCACCACCATTTGCTAGCTAAGCAATTTTGAGTGAAACATTTACCATATCTGAACTGCTCACTTCACTCATCTATAAAATTGAAATAATAGTAACATCTAACTATACAAGATTATTATGAGGATCAAATGCAATAATGTATGTGAAGGTGGTATGTAAATGAATAATACTATTGTTAGCATCATCTAAAAAGTTACATGAAAACAACATGAACCTTAAAATTTCCATACTTTATCAACTGGGCAAGGCAAGGATTTGGGGAACAGAAACACTATTGATAATTAGTCTCTGTCATTGTCCTTAGGTACTTAGACAAAGATGAAATAAAATACCAGAATCCTTTCCCTAGTATCTGATCCAGAAATATTAATTTGATCTTTTTTGTAACAGTCAGCCCAAAGCATTTTTCCAGAATCACAGAACTTCAAATGAATTAGCACATAGATATGACTTTATATTGCTTTCCCCAAGGTTGTAAAGATAGCAATATGCTTTTAAAATGAGATGAAAAGATATTATACGAGTATAAGCTAGCAATGAAGATCAGGGTAGGTACTCAATAAATATTTGTTGATTAATAGACTGATCTTGAAAACTGCTTAAAGGGTGACCTATATTCAGATGATATGGCAAATAGCTTATTGCTAGCAAGATTTGATGTAAAATGATTAGGGAAAAATTAAGATGACTCATTCCTTTTAAATATTATATGTAGAACTTTTTATTTTTATTTATTTTATTTTATTTTTTTATTTTTTGACAGGCAGAGTGGACAGTGAGAGGGAGAGACAGAGAGAAAGGTCTTCCTTTTGCCGTTGGTTCACTCTCCAATGGCCGCCGCGGCCGGCGCGCTGCGGCCGGTGCACCGCACTGATCCGATGGCAGGAGCCAGGAGCCAGGTGCTTTTTCCTGGTCTCCCATGGGGTGCAGGGCCCAAGCACTTGGGCCATCCTCCACTGCACTCCCTGGCCACAGCAGAGAGCTGGCCTGGAAGAGGGGCAACCGGGACAGAATCCGGCGCCCCAACCGGGACTAGAACCCGGTGTGCCGGCGCTGCTAGGCGGAGGATTAGCCTAGTGAGCCGCGGCGCCGGCCATATATGTAGAACTTTTTGATACAAAAGGATTTTCCAAGATTTATAGCAAGTTAGAACCCCTCAATATATGGTTCAGTTGATTTATTTTTATAACTATTTGTAGAGTGACTACTATGGGCAAATCATTATAATAGGAACTGCAGAGAAATGAAATTTTAAAAGATAATGCCTCATTTGGGTAAAAGGACTGAATATCAGAGAACATAAAGCTCAATATAAGAAGCTGGCCCATGCAGACCAGAAGTAATACAGAAAAAAACACTGCACAATGTATGACCAGAAAGAAACATTAAAAATTTTAATTTCAGACTTTAGGTTTAAAAACTAGATATTTCCATTCCTTTTCCCTTCCTCATTTTTTATTTTGTTCAACAAATTTGTGTTAAGAATATACTTCACATCTCATTAAATAAGAGTGAACAAGAAATTCCTACTTCCATCTTGCTTATTGCTGTGGAAACTAGGAGAATTTTTTAATGTTTACGAATTTATTTGAGATGCAGAGATACAGACAGATGGACAGAAGTCCTGTTCACTGGTTCATTCCCCAAATGCCTGCAGTAACTGGGCCTGGTGAAGACTGGAACCAACAGTTCAATCCAGGTCTGCCAAGTGGGTGGAAGGAACCCAAACACTTGAGCCATCACCTGATGCCTCCCAAGGAGTGAATTAGCAAGAAGCTGGAATAGGGAGTAGGCCAGGACTTGAACTTGGGCTCTCTGATAATGGATACAGGCATCCCAACCAGGTATCTTTCTTTATTTAAGATTTATTTATTTATTTGAAAGAGTTATAAAGATAGAGACAGAGAAATGAAGAAGAATCAGAGAGAGAGAGAGAGAGAGAGAGAGAGAGATCTTCCATCCATTGTTTCCCTCCCTAAACGGCCATAACAGTCGGGGCTGGGCCAGGCTAACGTGAGGAACAAAGAACTTCATCCAGGTTTCCCATGTGAGTGGCAGGGGCCCAAGTACTTGGGCCATCTTCTGCTGCTTTTTCCAGGCTAATACCAGGGAGCTGAACCGGTAGTGGAGCATAGTGGGGACTTAAACTGGCACCCACGTGGGCTGCCAGCATTGCAGGTGGTAGTTTTACCTGCCAACTCACAACACCAGCCCCCCAGCCCAATATCTTCACCACTGCCAAATGTCTGCCCTGAGAAATTAACTTAGAAAGTAGGCTTCCTTAATAGTTAAATCAGCATTAAATGCCAACCTTTCAGGATTATTCTAATTATTGGATCAACTAAAGATAGTGCCTGGCATATAGTACACAATTAACAGAAATCTAATTGTAGTAATAATCATTATTTTTATTAGCATGTTTCCTAAGATTGTAAAGTAATGATTTTCAGGGGATTGATAAGAAAAATCTTTTTTTTCTTTTATGGAAGAAGCATTCTTTTGCTAATAACAATGCAAATTTTCACCCCCTATAGAATTCAGCTTTGTTTTGTTTGCCACTATATCATGAGGACCAAATCTAAATGAGGGGAATGTAAAAACACTTAGCTGTATGTTTCTGAATACTTGGAATTCTGCTGAGTATAGCTTAAGTAAGACTTTTAGGATAGAGTATATGGCGTTAGTAAAGTTCTGAAAGGGAGGAGTTGTTTTATGTAAGTTGAACATTATTATTTGCCAGAATATGATTTTGAAGATAAGAACAGGCTACATAGCTAGAAAGATAAGTTAGAATACTCAGTAGATGATCTGGAATGTCTTTAAGATAAAAAAATTAAAGCTATATAAGAAGCAAAATCACTTAATGAATACTGCGTTTCAGAAGATAAACTTTGAAGCAGATGAAGAATAGATAGAGGCAGAAGTATTTGGGGAGAATGATATCCATGGTCTTTAGTAAGTGACAATTTGAATGTGAAGTAGGATGATGAATATTGGTATCAAATGCAAAGGATGTATATGAAACACAGAATTCCCTTTTCAGAGATTAAACTGAAGGAAATTATGGTTATAATTAGGCAAGATAATCAGGTATATTGAGACTGAGATGATACTAGAACATTGGCTCAGAGAAAAAATGAGATGAAAACTGAGCTACAGATTGTGAAACAATAAGGGGTAGAGCTTGGTGCATGCTCATATGTGGCAGGAGGAAAATAAATGATTATAAATGCAGTGGACAGAGAAGCAGGAAGACCAGGGAAGATGGATTATGTGACAGAGGGAAAGGGAAGTTTCAAATGATTCCCACTCCAGATGTCGCATGTTGTTGGAATACCAAGGAGGATGAAGACAATGCAAAGATTTTCACATTTAAATGTGGAAAGAACTTTGTTGATTCTTTCCAGCTCAGCTTTTGTATTACTATGGAATACAAACCAGAATGCAGGGAATTGAGATCATTGGCATGAAGTGGAGGACATGGATAGTCTGCCTATGCAATAATCATGTGGTACCTGAGTGAGAAAGAAAAATACTCTTGGCTGTGTGCTTACATCATCATATTTGTGAGGTCTAATCTTAAGGTTAATCACTTATATAGTTTTTGTTTCCCTAAATTATTTGTCATAGTCTTGAACTCTTAACTCCTTTTGGTCACTTACATGCAACTGACCAGAGGGGTAGTGAGGTGAGGGAAGGGACTTGATGATACAAAAACCCTGCATATCATGGTCTTTTCAACCATTGAGCAAGTGTTGTTTTGGCAGCTTTTATTATTTTCAAAGACCATGTTCAAACCCATGAAATATTTAAACCCAAAGAACAAAACAGCCTGCATCAATCTGGAGCCAAGTGAATGCATTTAAACCACTTGTTATTCCTCCATCCTACACATGGTGCAAAGCACAGGAACAAAGCTAGGAAGAAATGTGCTATTTCCAAATCAGAGGAAATCCAGCTCTGCAATAACTATATTTTCCTTTCCTTACAGAAGTCTTTAATCAAGAGAAATTTATGTCTGTCTGTATATCTGCCTGATGGCTTCCTTTTGAAACATGAAAGAACACTAGCTACTTTCTTTAAATTCTCCTGAAAGAAATACTGAGAAAATTTCATTACAGTTGTATAGGTAACAAGCTACTAATTTTAAAAGATTTAATTTCTAATTAAATTTAAAACACAATAATTATTAAGTCTATAATCACTTTTCTAGATCCAAAGCCCTGTGTGTTATAAAGGCTTACTAACAAAGGCAGAGAAAATGAAAAAAGAAAGAAAAGTTGTTCAAGAATGCAACAGATTATAGAATACTGATTAACTTTCCCTATTTAGCAGTTCACTGAGTTCAGAAGTTTGTTTGATTAAAATTAGGTGTTTTTACTTGAAATCAGTTTATTGGTAGATCCCATCAAGGTAAATTACAGCAATAAGACACTTACCAAAATTAAACTCTTAACTCAGAATGTCAATTATTGTGTTTATAGTTCATGTTTACTAAAAGTAAGAAATATGAACTATGATTGGCTTCTTATAATACTCCATATTTAATAGTTTTATTATAACTTAATAATATTGATAACATAATTACATGCATACCAGATTAAATAGGTGATCTACCAAACTCAAAGTAATAATCATTGGCTTACTACTAAATGTTCAAATGAGTAATGTTGACATTTCCACAAGTGTGTATAATATACAGCAGAGAGGAATTCTAACAGCTTGTAAATGATAAAACTTACTAATATTCCAATTCAAAGGTATTGAAATCCAGGACTTTTGCATTCCGGTATCTAACATTTTAATTTTGAGATAGGCCATGTTTTTAGGCAATAAAGACAGTTTAAGAAAAGGAATACATTGGGGCCGGCGTCGTGGCTCACTTGGTTAATCCTCTGCCTGTGGCACCAGTATCCCACATGGGCACCCCGTTCTAGCCCTGGTTGCTCCTCTTCCAGTCCAGCTCTCTGCTGTGGCCCAGGAGGGCAGTGGAGGATGGCCCAAGTGCTTGGGCCCTGTACCTGCATGAGAGACCAGGAGAAGCACCTGGCTTCTGGCTTTGGATCGGCACAGCGCCGGCTGTGGCAGCCATTTGGGGAGTGAACCAGCGGAAGGAAGACCTTTCTCTCTGTCTCTCTCACTGTCTGTAACTCTACCTGTGAAATAATAAAAAAAAAAGGAATATTAGTTAAAGAAGGTGATAGCCTCTTCAGTTGTATGCGTGCAAAACCTTCAGCCATTGTCTAATGATGCTTTTGTCCTCATTAGAGCTTCGATGCCAGAAGATTGACTTTCACTTATCCAGTAATTGTTTCTTATATTTAATAGAAATGTTATAAATTAAATGTGATTTAAAAAGATTGGATAATGAACATCAGTTTTTTCTAATTGTTCTTTTGAAGTCAGCTAGATAAAACTCTCTTACTCTCCCTTTATGGTAAATAAACTTTTATTTTCTTTAATTTTATTTGAAAGGATAGACAGAGATCTTTCATCCATTAGTTCACTACTCAAATGCCCACAGCAGCCAGAGGTTTTCAGGGCAAAACCAAGAACTTCAAACTCAATCCAGGTCTCCTGTGTGATTGGCAGGGGGCCAACCACTTGAGCCATTGCTGCTGTCCCCAGGTTGTACATTAGCAGGAAGGTGGATTTAGAAGTGGAGCTAGGACTCAAACCTAGGCACTTTAATATATGATGAAGTAATCCCAGGGGGTGGATCTTAATTTCTGTACCAAATCCCATACCTTGTTTTTTCCTTTTTTTTTTTTTTAAAGAAAAAAACAGCTACCTTTTATTTCTCACAGAATCCAGGAATCTTTGAGAAGCAGATATGGGGAAAATGCCAATGGTGATGTCTGTGTGTGAAGCCAAGGGGAGAGCATGTGAGACTGTCATTTAGTTTTCTCCTTGAAGAGGAACCTTATGGAATAACAAGAATAGGCATGGCAGGTACCAAGAGGTTAAAGCATAACCAGTTGGTAGGATTACAGATTGCACAGTGAGATCCTTGGAACTGAGACTATTAGGACAATTATAATAAGAATTCATTGGGTGCAATAGAAAGAAAAAAAGTTGTGATGCTAGATGGTCAGAGTTGGAGGAATCTCAGAGATCATCTGTCTTCATTAGAAAATTGAAGCACCATGACCTTTCCAAGGTTACTCACCACATTAAACCACAGAATCAGAGCCACAGTGTGAGTCTGCTAGCTCTGATGTCAGTGTTCTATCCAGTGGAATACTCTGAGGAAGTGGTTAATGCTGGTCTCTGTCGCTTGGGTTCATCTACCACCTACCTATTCTGATGAACACCTGTCCATGAACACATTTACCTTATCCCTTCCCTTCTATAAAGTGTTTTCTGCCTCCCTGCAAGTGTAATCACTAGAACTGCCTTCCAGTTACCTCTTCTATGTTACCTCTGCTGCTGCTAGAGTCTACAGGCATTTACCACAGCACCCTTATCACTTGGTTCCATTTTTTTATTCGTATGTCTTTTTCTGCTACATGGAGTGTTTTTTTATAAAATTTTATTTAAGGAATACAAACTTCATGCATTTCATATTTACAAATTTAGGGACATGGTGAGTCTTCCCCACCCTACCTCCCTCATGCCTATACTCCCACCCTTCTTCCTCTTCCCTCTCCCATTTAACTGAGATCTTTGAGGAAGCTGACTAAAACTCAGGTGACTTCATTCTAAAGACTTTCCTGGAGACCTATGATGAACCAAGTGTGATGCCAGAAGCTATATGGATGCAAAAATGACCAAGATACAACTTGTGCACTTAAGGAGATGTACTGAATGCTATGAGAGTAGAACTTGCACTCATAGTGGCAAAGGGCCAGGGAAACCTGAGTCTGTTTTGCATGATCATCACCTTCTTCTCAAAGTCAAATGGTAGTGCTTTATATGCAAAGAGCCATACTTAGAGAGATATCTTTCTTTGTGGTCTCATAATTACTTGTCAAAGGCATATAACTAAATGCATCATCTCTCATATTGCATTCTACCAAGGAATTGTGGCTACATATACAACCAATAGTAAGTAGATCTGCACATATTGTACATAATGGCAATAATAGGTTTATTTCAGTTGTTGTTACAGTACATGACATAGAAATGTATTAAAATTCAGTTGCCTGAGAATTTGGGCTGCACTTAGCGTTAATGAAATTTTAAAAGTAGCAAGGAACAACAAAAACCAGAAATTATTATTTAAGATTCCAATTAAAGAACATTAAAATATAGGATAGTTCACATGTGTTATTCATGAAAGATTTCATTTCAAGAGATAAAAATACATCTCAAAATGAAATTATACCATCATCCAGGCAGGTGGTTACTATAACACTAAAGGAATTAAAATAGGCAGCAAAATTAACTAGAAGCTGTCAGAGAAGCAAAAAAATATGTAAAGCATTCAAAGTTTATGAATTCAAACTTCCAGTACTAAGTTTGAATTTGAGTAGGCTGTGGGTCAGTCTCTCAACTTAACAGCCATATGATGCCAGGAAGGCTACATGCCCAGAACAGTACAGGACAATGTGTGGCACCAATTTGATTTTTCTAGCCACCAGAGAAGCCTACCAGCTGTCACCACAAAATCATCAAGTTCAGAAAAATGAAATATCTGAAGAAAAACAGATTTTTTAAAACTGGGAAATTCCTTCTGTTTTGTTGATTATTCAAGCCTACAAAATGCCAGGCCTTTCACTCTTCTGGTCATCCAGGTGGGAAGGAGACAGTCAGTGATGACCAAGGTTAACAGGAATAACAGGGGTAACAGTAACCCCATCATGCAGTTGTTCTAACTATCAGAAGCATGAAATATTACCATGGTGCTTAAATGTCGCAAAAATGTGAGTACTGGTCAAGAAAAAAATATTTAGCAGGACTTTTCAGGAAGATAACTTAAGGGATTGAAGGAGAGAGGGGAAGTATGGGTATTTTAGAATTGTATCTATGACAGGCATGAAATGTGTTCCCTTTATATTAATAAAAATTTTAAAGTAACAGAAATTTAAAAAAAAAAAAACAGAAAAAGAACATCATATATGGATAAACTGATTGGGGGTAGAGTGAGACCACCAGGACAAATTCAGGCAACAATGGATTGCCAAAATCCTCTAGAAGAAGATGGGAACCATAGCCATTAACAGCACGGTTTTGGTTTTGTTGATTGAGAATTTGTAAGCCTCTGGCTCTTCATCACTCAGCAGCCAATCCATAAATAATAAGTGTCGAGAGAAAAAAATTTAAAGTTTGAAAAGGCACAAAATGCTCATGTTTTTATAGCCCAGTTTTATGTACTTCTCATTAGAATAATGATGTTCATAGTTCTTTTATGATTACTTACTTATTTTTATTTATTTGAAAGAGTGACAGAGAGAGAGAGAGAGAGAGAGAGATTGATTGATTGATTTTCTATCCTCTGATTCTTTCCCCAAGTGCCCCCAACAACCAGGGCTGGACCAGGCCAAATCTAGGAGCCAGAAACTCCATCTTGGTCTTCCCTGTGAGTGACAGGGACCCAAATACGTAGGCCATTATCTGCTTCCTCCCAGGATGCATTAATAGGAAGTGGGATGAGAAGCAGGGACTACAGAACTGAAACCAATATGAGAGCTGCTGCACCACAGCACCTGTCCCATAATTCTTGCTCTCTCATTCTTTTCCCCAAGATCTTTGCCAAGGTAAATTGTAGATTTTCTTGTCTTAGGGGCCCTTAGGTAGAACATAGGCCATAGCAATGAGAGAATAAGCACTAGAGCTTTTCAAACATCTGTCTTGAACTTCTACATGATTCCATGCTTTGAATACTCTTCAATTAAAGGTTGAAATATTACCTTACTTACACTAAAAACCTTTCACTCTTCTATGATTTCACTAAATCCAATTGTAGACAAGGAATGGTTTATTTTAAAAACAAGCTTACATCCCAATCTGGATGGCATCTTTACTTCTTACATAGGGAGCCTAGGAATTAAATAGGCAAATAACATTATTTTCTTGGGTAGGAAATAAAAGAACCATGAAGTAAATATAAATTTGCAATAGTTCATCTAGTGGACCAGAGAAATTTGGAATATCAGTTAGGACATGCATATGTATATAAGGCTTACAGGATCTAAGACAGCATATTATGAGTATGCTCCTGGAAATGCTAAGTAAAGATTTGGTTTTGTTTTTGACAGGCAGAGTTAGACAGTGAGAGAGAGAGAGAGACAGAGTGAAAGGTCTTCCTTTTCCGTTGGTTCACCCCCCAAATGGCCGCTACAGCCACAGCAGAGAGCTGGAGTGGAAGAGGAGCAACCAGGACAGAATCCGGCGCCCCAACTGGGACTAGAACCCGGTGTGCCGGCGCCACAGGCAGAGGATTAGCCAAGTGAGCCACAGCGCCAGCCCTAAGCAAAGATGTTGATAGGCCACAACTCTGCAGTGGATGCCACTGAAATACTCTTGTCTTTTAGGCACTTCATAAGAGAACGGCTTTCACCCTGAGCCTTCAGTTATTTATTATCAGGGTTTTGTTTTCTCTTTGAAGTTGTTTTCTCCCCCAGTTTGCAGCACCTTAATAATGTGAAGAGCTTACACTAGAAAAGCACTGGAGCAAAGCAAAGCTTCATGGAGGCATACTGAGAGAATGAAAGCATATCGCACTAATTCAGACATCCCTTTCTACCTTCCCGCTATCAACTAAAGCAAGTCATAGAAGCAAAAGTAAAAACAGTCACATGAAAACATCATATGCAGGGGGTTTCAGGTTTGTTTTGTTACATGTGCAGAACAAAATCTTCCATAAAGCTGCTAAGGCTTTCTAACATCATCAAGTCTTCGTGTGTGTGTGTGTGTGTGTGTGTGTGTGTGAGTCATCAAGTTGTTGAAGCCCAGAAAATCAAATTTAGTTTAGGGCTGTTTGATAATGTAGTAATATGTAAAATGTGATTCACCAATTAAATCATGTAATTGGAAAATCAAAAGCATGCTCTGACTGCTTGGTAGACACACATAAGTAAATCCATTATCATTTTAATTCTGTATTTGTATTATAACTATAATTATACCTTTAGTTGATGGTTCTACATCCAAGTTCCTTATGGAAGAGAAACCTTTCATTGGTTCATTCTTTTCTCCTTCAAGTATTTCTTGCCAGGTCATTTGCTAGGCAGTATGGCTAGCTCTCTGTTCCTTGCTTTCACAAAGCACTTATCCTGCAAATATTGTTTAAATTCTTCTGAGATGGAAAAGTAAATCAAAGTCAGAACTCTGCCAAAGTTATAGACATTAGTTAAAATTTAGTCTTTCTGGCTGATTCTTAAATTCTAATGATGTTGCTAAGTTGCATATCGGAAATAAGAGACAGCCAATTTGACAATTTTCTTGCTCAGTGATTTTTTTACTGGCTGAGAGCTTAATGATAGATAAAACTGGGACTTGAATATTTGTTAGATGCTGTAAAAACTACCCTAATATCTTCTCTGTGAACATCTGTTGAAATCTAAGGTGCCTGAGTATGTCTAAACTGCATATATTTCTTTAAATTCAAATCAGTTCAAGAGTTGATTGGATGATTAAAATAATTTCTCAGTAGGAATTTCAAAATGTGCCCTGCTTTGTTCTTTTCTTAATTCTACTGAAGTAATATGGGCCTGATTAAATAGTGCAAGACTTCCAAATAAATGTAACAGGAGGAGTATGGGGATGAATTACCTGAGTTTAGGCCTATGAACAAAAAGCATTCCTTAGCTGACACAGTCATTCTTAATATTATTTTACTACAAAAAAGAAATGACAAATGTTTTTACTGTTATCAACACTGGTTTTTTAAGGCCACACTCATGAAATTCTACAGCCAGGAAAGTATGTCTCTAGTAATTGTAACATGGCTCCTTCACGATTTGTACTTTGTAAACTCATGAAGCATATTTTATATTGCTTTCCACCCCCCCCAAAAAAAACACATTAAATTCTAAGGCATGCAATAATCATTCAATATTTTTGGTAACTTCTCCCTTACATATTCTAGAATATCTTGGATTTTATTTCATTTGGGTGAAAACACATAATCACTAAAATCAGGAGAGTAGCTAATTCATACTCAGATTGAAAATTTGACACCAATTCATTTTTTAAAAATTCAATGTGTATTTAAGAGTACTTTTTTTTCTTGTTTATAGGTCAATGGGACAGAAATTGAATATGAATTTGAAGAGATTACATTGGAGAGGGTAAGATACAATTTTTGGTCCTCTTTGTGAAATTACATAAGTGTGTATTAATTATAACCTGGATGTTTCCCATAACACTCACAGTAAGAATACTGATGAAATGAATGCAGTAGAAGAAAACTGAGACAGCAGACCAGATAATCAGAGCATTCAGTAATATCAACTGCAGTGGAACAATGAGCTAGAAATGTTTGATGAGTTTGTCTAGCACCATATTCTTAATGTTTTTATGATTAGTGTTTGGGCTATAAATTTCATATGTTACAAAATATTTGCATTTATGTGCAAATATTATTATTATTATTATTTCATATGTTACAAAATATTTGCATTTATGTGCAAATATTATTATTATTATTACTAGAGTTACCATGTATTTCTTCTTTAGTTTTTGAAAAAAAGTAATGGAATTTAAAACTACCCATAGTGACAAGCACAACAATCCTGCAGAGTGCTGCAAATATACAGGGTGAACCTTGGCAAAGGCCTTTAACAAGTTGAGGAATGTCGGTGCCACACTGCATTTACTTATTGAGATATTGTACAAAATGGTAAACACATGAACAAAAAGGACAAAAGATCACCTAGAAGAAAATGACTGAAAGGTATTACCAAGATAGTCATCATAAAATAAATAGCTAGTAAACATCTTAAAACTACTTAAATTTCATTAAGAAACAATGGAAGATAATAAAAAAATTTTCTCTCTCCACTTGGCAAAGATTTAAAGTGAATGTTAATATCCACTGCCAATGAGTGGTCTTGGAAATGAATGGAAACATAAAGGAGCAATTAGAAACATGGATCAAAAGCCTTGAAAATGAGCACATTTTTTGATCCAGAAATTGTGCATATAGGAATGGACAAATAAAAATTATTCTTACTGGTATTATTTGAAGGTTGAAAATGATGTTTTTAATAACACATTTCACATATATATGTATATATATATACTCTCATAATAAAATTACATTAAATTATATTGAAATTATACCTTAGAAAAATATTATAGTTATAGTATAAGAGATCAGTTTATATTGTTGAATTTAAAGCATCAAATTTTAAATTGGTATTTAAAATATAATCCAATAAGCACATAGCTATACATACATAATATAGCTTCAGAAATACATGCATAAAGGGGCCAGCACTATGTCAAAGAAGGTTAAGCCTCTGCCTGCAGTGCCAGCATCCCATATGGGTGCGGGCCAGAATACTAGCTGCTCTAATTCTGATCCAGCTCTCTGCTAATGCTCTGGAAAGCAGTAGAAGATGCCCCAAGTACTTGGACCCCTGCATCCACGTGGGAGACCCAGACAAAGCTCCAGGCTCTTGGCTTGGCCCTTGAGGCCATTTGGGGAGTAAGCCAGCAGATAGAAGATCTCTTTCTCTCTCTCTATCTCTCTCTCACTCACTCTTTCTCTCTTCCCCCTCCCTTCTCTCTCTGTGTTTCTGTCTTTTTTTTTTTTTTAGAAAACTTTTATTTAAAAAGTGTTTCTGTCTTTCAAATAAGTAAACAAGCAGACTTTTAAAAAAGAAAAGAAATACATGCATAAAAACTGGAAGGATATACAACAAAAAAATCTTACTAAGGATTTGTGATAAGTTTTTTTTTTTTAACTTTTATTTAATGAATATAAATTTCCAAAGTACAGCTTATGGATTACAATGGCTTCCCCCCCATAACGTCCCTCCCACCCACAACCCTCCCCTTTCCCACTCCCTCTCCCCTTCCATTGTAATAAGTTTTTAGTTTCTTCTTTTTATTTATTGTTACTTATTATGCCTTCTAATATACACATGATACATTTATAATAAGAAATAAAAATGTAAGATGTTTTCTCCAAGAAGTATGAATTAAGGCTCTAGATTTATACTTTAAGTTTTATCTCCTTTTTAGTTTCCTGATTATTCACATTCATGAGTACGGGAATTTTTCATTTTCAGCCTAATTTTTCATTAAGTGTAAGTGGTTTTAAAAGGAAATTTACATTGAAAGTTAGGTGTCTGACAGATAGGTTCTTAAAAACTTCCATTATGGACTTTTTATAAAATTGTAATGGCATGCTAGAGAAAAATTAGGTTTATGGAAAATTAGGCCAAATGAGAAGAAAAGAATACATTTCTTCTAAATCATTAATCTCTCTAGAACTGGCTATATGATGTGTGGTGTACAGTGTAAAATAAAAATGTGGAATTCTTCTGAACATGGGACCTGATATGACTGAACAGCTCTCATGCCCACGAGGGCAACCCTTCTCCTTACACACACCCTTGCCAATTAAACATCTGGAATAGAATACCATTTAGTTATCCTGGATTCACAGGCCAAAAAAATAACTACAGGCTAGTGTCGATGTGAAATCAAACATTCAATGCGAATAAGAGGATTGCCCTAGTCTGGGTTCTGATGTTCACATGCCTTCTGATCTTGAGCCTATCATTCCCTTCCCTTTCTTCCTCCACTTGCCACTGTCACTCTGTGTACCCCTCCGATGCTGCTACGTCAGACATCATCTTCTCTCAACACCTTCTTGTCCCTGTCCTTATCATTTCTTACAGTCCTCCTCTCCAAGGATTCTTCAAGCCATTCAGACCTTGATTTGTGGATTTCACCCCTCTCCCCAGGATTTCACTATTATTTGTGCTCTCCTTTTCCCTCCTATCCTATAGCATAGTACCTGGTCATTCATCCTAATTCTCCTTCTCATCGACTCAACTTTTTTCTCCCCTCTGTTTTTGTGCTCACCGGCAAAACACCGGTTCTGGTTAACATACCTCACTTAAAACAACACCTTCTTGGGCCAGCACTGTGTTGCAGTAGGTTAATCCTCTGCCTGTGGTGCTGGCATTCCATATGGGCAACAGTTCTAGTCCCAGCTGCTCCTCTTCCGATCCAACTTTCTGCTGTGGCCTGGGAAAGCAGCGGAAGATGGCCCCAGTGCTTGGGCCCCTGCACCCACATGGGAGACAGAGAAGAAGCTCCTGGCTTTGGATCAGTTCAGGTCTGGCCTTTGTGGCCATTTGGGAAGTGAGCCAGTGGATGGAAGACCTTTCTCTCTGTTTCTCCCTCTCACTGTAACTCTACCTCTCAAATAAATAAATAAATTCTTAAAAAAATCACCTTCCTATAAACTCCATGTCAGCAACTGAGCAACTGAATATGGCTAAGGGAATCACTCATCTCACTTTAAATTTTTATTCATTGGTTAAAATATACTCTCATAAATATCTTGACTATTCTTATACATTTATTTTAAAAAGTCACTTTTTAAATCACTGGGACAACAGTTGCATATCCTCTTGATCTCCTCAAACTTCAAACACCCACTCCCTCATCCTCATTTCAGTTGTTAACCTCCCTTTAGTTGTCCTTGAGAAAATCCAAGTTATCAAGTGAAAATCACTTCACTTTCCTACACCGGGGTTGGCTATCATATTCTCCCATGACGATGAAAGATTCTCCTCCCCTTTCCAAGGCCAACTCTTCATTTGTAATCTGGACTCCATAATCTCTTGTTTGTTAATGACTTTGCTCTACAGTTTCTACTCTTTTCAATGTCAATTCCTTTCTTTCTTCTTCCAGGATAGCTTTAACACAGACATGATGTAATGTATTTCCTCTTTAAAAAAAATTAGCTGTCACTTTGACCTGATGTTACCCTCCTACCATTTAGAATGTTATTGCCTAACATTCTATTTTGCTTTACCAAAAATATGGAGAAATTGTCTATTTTCAGTAATTTCACTTTATTACTTAATTTTCTTATATCAACCTATTTCAAATTTTCATCCCCACAATAGTCCTGAAACCACCCCTATCAAAGTCATAATAGGTTTCATCTTGCTAAATTCAGTCATCAGTTTTCAGCCCTGAGTCTTCCCTGCAGGATTTGACATAGCTGTCACTGCTTCCTTCTTCCAAGATGTTAATTTTTTAACTTTCAGAACAAAACATCTTCTGTTCTTTTGGAACCTCATGGTCTACCTTTCTCTCTCTCTCCTTGCTGGCTCCTCCACTAAATGTTGGAGCACTCCAGCTACCCAGCAACCAGACCCCTTTTCAAACTCTCCGTAATCCCTAAGTGATCTGATGCAGACCCATGGCTTTCAATGTGAACTACTGGGAGAAGGCATTGAGCCTAGTGATCAGGATGCCCACATCCCACATTGAAGTACTGAGTTGGATAACTGGCTCCAGCTCTGTAGTCCAGCTTTCCACCACTACAGACCCTGGAAGGCAGCAGTGATGCTTCAAGTACCCAGGTTCCTGTTGCCCATGTGCGAGAGCTGGATTGAGTTTCTGGCTCCTGGCTGTGGCCCCAGCCCAGCTGTAGGATATTTATTGTGGGCATTTGGGAAGTGAACCGTCAGGTGGCGTATCTCTCAAATAAAAACAAAAACAGACAAAAAAAAAGAAAAAGGCACGAAAAAAAAATACCAACTCATTAGCATACCTTCTCTTGCTGACTATTCCTCCTACTGAATTTGAAATCTTGGTCAGTCTCTCCCCTGAGCTACAAATGCACAGAGCTAACTGCCCAGTTTGCAATTCTGTTTTGATAACAAGAATCCTGTCTCCCTCCATTCCTTCCCTCAGAGCCGAAGCTGCTTCTACCCTAATATTCTTTATCTTGGTTAATTGGTTCTATTATTTCCCTTACCAGGTCAAAATATCTTAAAAGTCTTAATCATTATTTTTCTTAGTGTCCATGAGCAAATCATGCTGGTACCACCATAAAATACACTTCAAAAATCAATCATATTTTAACCACTTGCTCTGCTAAATCTCAGTGAAAGCTAAAATCACCTCATGCCTGCACACTGTAACAGCTTCCATTTTGCCTCACTATTCTACTCTGAATAACCAGAGTAATCTTTTTCAAAATATAAACCACGTTATATGAATTTTATTATTAAAAGGTGATCATTGCACTTATCACCACCTACATGTCTTCTATAATGTGAGCCCTTGCATTTCTTTCCAACATTATGTCCTCATCTTCAACTCTTCACACATTTCACTGTAGCTACACTGATACTGACATTTTTCAGAAAGCCAAGTTCTTCCCACCTCAAAGCCTCTACATGCTTATCTGCCTAGAAAAGAATCTCCTTTTAGAATTACATGGCCGGCACCACGGCTCACTTGGCTAATCCTCCACCTGCGGCGCTGGCACACCAGGTTCTAGTCCCGGTCAGGGCGCCGGTTCTGTCCCGGTTGCTCCTCTTCCAGTCTAGCTCTCTGCTGTGGCCCAGGAAGGCAGTGGAGGATGGCCCAGTGCTTGGGCCCTGCACCTGCAAGGGAGACCAGGAGAAGCACCTGGCTTCTGGCTTCAGATCAGCGCAGTGGCCATTTGGGGGGCGGTGAACCAACGGAATGAAGACCTTTCTCTCTGTCTTTCTCTCTCACTGTCTAACTCTGCCTGTCAAAAAAAAAAAAAAAAAAAAGAATTACATGGCTTGTTCTTTTAATCATTTGAATATTTGTTCAATCTGTAACCCCTTCAGAAAAGTCTTCCCTATCTTGTTTAAATTCATGCCAACATTTCCATCATTCTTTTTCCTATTACCTAGCTTTATTGTTGTTTAATTGTACTTACCACTATCTGAACTTTATTTATTGTTTATTTTTTAACATCTGTATCTTCCCCAAAATATATGCTATGTATAAATATGTAATTACTTCTACTCTGCCTAGAATAGTGTCTGGAATGTAGTATATACTCAATGAATCTTTGGCTTATGACTGAATTATACCATGCTTTGATGATGGAAGAACAATAGAATACATACGAAGTCCTGGTTGGAATCCAGATTTGAAACACTGGCTCTGCCACTTGCTGATCAGGTGACCTTGAAGTGCATACTTAACCTCTTTGTTCCTCAGTTTTCACATCTGTGAATGAGGCGAGAGTAATTACAGCATAGGGATTCTGTGATGAATAAATGAGTAAATGTGGAGATTTAGAACACTGTACATAGTGATGCTTAGTCTTTCCTTTGATTAACAGTAGTTCTTAAAAGTATTATTAGTATCATTGAAGAATGATGTTTATAATAAAACATAGGTTTCTAGTCTCAATAAACTATTTGCATTAATCTAATGAGAAATTCTTTCATAGCTACTTTATTTTCTGTTACTTTGCTATATGCCAGCCATCCAATAATAAAGAAGTTATGGTCCTTGCTATATACATTTGAAGTTTATACATTTTCTAAATTCAATTTCTGCAAATTAGCAATAAACTAATCACAGTTAATAACATCTCTGTGTACATATTGCTAACTCAGTTTTACATATTAAAATGGTGACATTCAGGGAATAAACCATTTGTCAGAAGTCATAGTGTTAGTGAGGCTTGAAGCTGGGATTCAGTTCCATGTCTAAGAGATGCTAGGCTCTTTACAACTGAGTGGCTGACCTCAAAATAAATCTCAAATGCCATTGCCTTTAGGAAACTTGCCTTTATTTCCCTTTCGAGTAGTGTGCTTCTTTATAAACTAATGTCAATAAAAAAGACACCACGTTAAATTATGAAAAAAGTCTGTCCTTTCTACCAGTCTATGAACTTCTTGATGGAAGGAATTTTATCATAGATTTATGTTATCATGATGACATAAAAAGAAAAGGAAAACTCAATGGTCAACTTAAGGACAAGGTGATGACTCCTTTTTACATCAGCATTGTTCAATGCATTGCCTCCATTTGCCAAAGACAGTGAGTGCTACAAATATCATATGTATATTCAATCATTAAGCACTTACTAACTACAGGTTCTGGGCAAAGTCTTCTTTTATAGAATTTTACTATCTGTTCAAGGGCACAGAGAAGCAAATAGAAGTAGAAGTCCTGAAGAACAGAGTGCTGTGAATACCTGGTACAGATACAGAATGGAGTAATTCCGGCCGGCGCAGCGGCTCACTAGGCTAATCCTCCGCCTGTGGCGCTGGCACACCAGGTTCTAGTCCCAGTCAGGGTGCCAGATTCTGTCCTGGCTGCCCCTGTTCCAGGCCAGCTCTCTGCTGTGGCCAGGGAGTGCAGTGGAGGATGGCCCTGCACTCGCATGGGAGACCAGGAGGAGCACCTGGCTCCTGCCTTCGGATCAACGTGGTGCGCCAGCCGCGGTGGCCATTGGAGGGTGAACCAACGGCCAAGGAAGACCTTTCTCTCTGTCTCTCTCCCTCACTGTCCACTCTGCCTGTCAAAAAAAAAAAAAAAAAAAAAAAAAAAAAAAAAAGAAAGAAAAGAAGAAAAAAAAAAGAATAGAGTAATTCCTTGTGGCATTATTATACATTGGCTTATAATAGGTGAGAAGAAACCATGTAAAAGGAACAAACAAATGTAGCTGGTGCAGATGCTCAAGGGTCCATGGAAAAGTAACATGCTCAAGAAACTGCAATTCATTCAGAATGACTGCATTTTAGTCTATGAAATAGGACTCAATGAGGGGCTAGCTAGCCTGAAGATGTAAAGAGGGCAGGGAACAAGGATGCCTTGGATAACATACCAAAGGATTTAAATTTTATCCTAAACACAACATAAAGCCATCAAAAATTTTAAGCATGACAATGACATAATTGCATCTGTGTTTTAAAAGGAGCATTTGTCTGCAACATTGTGTACAGATTTAATAGAATTGGGGAAGTATACTGAAATGCCATTTAAGACAAACATCTAATAAGTTGCTAAAATATACCAACAGTGACAGAAAAAAAAGTATAAATCAACATATTAGGAAGGATATAAAACCATCCAGCAGATTCATTTTATTGCCACAGTCTGAGCCTCTCAAACACCTGTGCTCTCTCAAACTTTCCTGACATGCTGGGCTCTTGTGATATTAGCAAAGGTAGCTGAGTAAAGTTCATGTTTCTGAGTGATTTTTCAGTTCTCCATGTATGGAGTTAATAAGTTATGTAACTCCAACATGACTGGTATCAAGAGAAGCTAGTTGACCCAGCATGGATAATAGATTCACCATGCCTTCATAACCCCGACCAGCATGCATGACTGCAATTTAGCTAAGTTGTTGAAGCGACTGTCACCTCCTTCAACACCCCTCCACCCTCACCAAAAAAAAAAAAAAAAAAAAAAAAAAAAGAAAGAAAGAAAGAAAAAAAGATTAAAAAAAAAAAACACAACAAGACAGAACATTTGGAGTGCTTTCCTGACAGCTGCAAAATGTATGGCCATGTGGTACAGTTTGAATGTTCTGTCTGACAAGTCAGTGATATTCTTTTGCAAGTAATGGGAAAAAATTGTTAACTAAAATCTGGACCATTTCCCCAAATATAAATCATTCATTTTTGTTAGTACTATGTCACCTATATCAAAATGAATATATTTATAAGATATAGAGAAATGACTGAGATTTATAATATTCTAAAAATTCCTACAGATCAAGAATATTTTGGATATAAGTTGGGTAATTTGGGAATTTTGAAAATGGTGTTTGTTAACTGCCAGATAAGAAGTGACCCATTATAATTGTTTGCTGACAGTAGCTATAGATTCATCCAGATGCCAATTTAAATAGAAAGTCAATGGAGTCTGATTCACTTAGGCCAAATTTTTTTATGTTACTTTATTGATCTTGGATAAAACTCCCTAAATTCCAGTAGAATTAAGGATGTATTACTGCAAATAATCTAGAAGCTTTGGATTCCTAAATTCCTTTTTTTCTAGGTCTCTTCAGCAATTTTCAATTAATAGCAAAAATAATAAAAACCAGAGTCCATCTGAAGAACATTATGTTTAATGAAATAAACCAGTCACCAAAAGATAGTTATCACATATTCTTTCTCAGATGTGGAAGCTAAAAACATTGGTTTCCTAGAAATATGGAATATAATAGAATCACCAAAGGTTAGGAAGTGTGCTGGGGAGGGTGGAAAGAGGGAAGATACCAAAATACAATTGCATAGGAGGAATATGTTTCTGTAGCACAGTAGGATGGCTGTAAGTCATATCAATTTATTATATATTTCATAAAGAATTAGAGGAATTTGAAGATTCCCAAAACAAAGAAATGAAAGGTGTTTAAATATATGAAAATGCTAATTAATTATTCTGATGTGAACTTTACATGTTGTATACATATATTGAAACATCACACTATATCACATAAATATATTCAATTATTATAGATCTATAAAATTCATTTTAAAAAGAGTTCAAATTCATATTTTATAGGGTTTCAATTTTATATATTCAGTTGTAGGAAGATACTATTCTAGTTTAGTTTAAATAACTTTATAATAGGTAAGCTTCTTAAGGAAACTTTAAAGTTTACTAATGTTCAATTATCAGTGTATTTTTAAAGTATGTTTGAGATATATACACATTTACATAAGCACATAGATAGCACCCAAATAAAAAAGTCAGTATTTAGAGAGTGTGGATTTTGATCGGGCTTTCATTAGTTTTCACCAAGGTATTTCAAGATTTAGGGAATGAAGATAGGCTTATATGGGCAGTAGAAAGAAGCACAGTCTTTGAACTTAGCTTTGTTTTGAATCCAGGATCAGTGACTTCCTGTGTAACCTCGACTAAGTTATTTAACCTCTTACAGTTTCAGTTTTCTTCTAAATGAATGGGATACTAATATCTACCTCACAGAATTTTGGTGAAAACAGAAACAATATATGCAACTTCCTAGATGCCCAACATTATAAATTGTTATAAATTTTATACATACACATTTGTCCAAGCCCTACATTTTTGAAAGATGTCACAAATCTGATTCTAAAAGAGTTGGTGCATTTTTCTCATATGTGTGATTTTATGTGTGCCTACATTTGTTAAATAAGTTTATTAAGTGATCTCTTTCAATGTATATTTAAAGTTCATTAAGTACAAAAATGGAATCTGCCCTTGAGTTTGCAGCTATAACTTCTGTAATATCCTAATATTGTTTCCAACTCTATCTTTCCTTCTGTTAACTCACAAGAATTGTTTCACAACAGACAGTTACAATGTTTTTATTTTTTTATTTCCAATAGCTTGAAAATATGATATTTGTTTCAGATGCTATGATGCCTTTTTTTAAAAAAAAATATTTATTTAAGTACTTGAAAGGCAGTTACAGAGAGGCAGAGCCAGAGAGAGAGAGAGAGAGAGAGAGAGAAGCATCCGATTTCTTCTTGTGACTGGGTCTAATGGACCCAACCAGACACCACTCTTTTCCTAAGACTATGTAACTTAATTTTTTGTATCACCAAACTAGTTCAAATGTGTCTTTCCAACAGGAGGGCTTGTACAAATGTATCTTGGAGTTTTATTTTAGTTATCACTGTGCTGAACTTATTGGGTAGGTCATGTCTTCGGCTCATGCTGCATCAGCTTGTTCTCAAAATAAATATTGCCTTACTTAGATCCTTCACCTTTTCTAAATTCTAATCATGTCTTTCATCACTGAGATAAGACCATAAAGCAAAGCTCTCCAATAGAACAGTGCTGGCAGGTTGCAATAAACCTTAATACCCCAAGCTTATACCTACTGTCTCCTTTAAAGTAACCCATTACTGTGTATCAACACCCAAGACTAAAAGAGCAATAACAAAAGGTGGCAACTGAAAAAATAGCTAGTGAAAGGTCTATGAATTTAGGTCTCTATTGACTAGAAACTTTGCTGGTTTGAGAACCAGCAGGCTTTTGAATGTGTGGGAAGTTTGTTGCAGTCCTAACGACTGGAATCAGATGTCAGAAAAAAAAAAAAAAATGAGTGTCAAGATGTGCTTTACAGATATTTGGGGGTCATTAATCTAACTTTTCTTTAGATGTAAGCTTCAAAGTCTCAGGATTCAAGAGTGCCTGGTAAACATACCTTAAAAGGCTGATTTAGATGAATTGGCACAAAATGCATGTAAGCTGAAATCTAGCTGCTGACTCAAATCTTCTCCATTTTTCTCTATAAGCTTCCAGCTGAGTTATCTCCCTTCTCTCACCTCACAAACTCTGTGTCACCAGATTATTAACAAGTGCTGTCTTCTAGTTCATTAGTCCAAGCCTTAGTGCCCTCACATCATCTAAACTGGCCAATATATTTTTGTCTGTGAATCACTTGTTATACTATTCCTCCCTTCTTTCTTTGACATGGCCTCTGATTGATTATTGCCAGCATATATAATAGTAGTATAAGAGTACTTCTAAAACTAACCACTTTTAAGCAAAATTTACACCAGAAAGGTGTCATAGTCCATTTTATTTTGCTATAAAAAATACCACAAACTGGGTAATTTACAAAGAAAAGTTTATTTGGCTCATGGGAAGAGAGGCTAGAAAGTCTAAGAACCAGGTGTTGGCATCCAGCAAGGATCTTCGTGCTGTATTTTAATGTGGAAGAAAGCAAACAGGCACAAGTCAGGAAGAGGGAGCAAGAGGGGTGGTCAAACATAAAAACTTTTGCTCAAGATAACAAACCCCCTCCTGACTTTACAGCATTAATCCATTCATGAAGGCAATGCTTTACTTACATTAGTCACCTCTAAAATTCTATATCTTAATACCATTCCAATGGCAAAGCTTTAGCATCCTTAGGTTGAGTTTCTAATCATAATAGATCTATCTCCATGACTTGTATGAACAAGGTGTTGATGGATTGGGAAGTGTAGTGTAATAAGCTCTAACTCAGGGATATCCTGACAGTTCAGGGTTTTAATGGACCCATTGAATCCTTAGAATATTGCAAATAGCAAAGACCCTACAAGAAGCGCAGAGAGAGGCCCAATAGTCATGCCTGTGTCACAAAATACTAGATCCTGAAAGGTGGTAAAAGATAGGTTAAAAAGTAGGATATTGTTATTTGCATCTGACAAAAGCCTTAGCTGATATGGCTGTATTTTTCTGTACCTTAACTCTCAGGATGGCAGAAAAATAACCTCAGTTATTCTTAGCACTTTTCTCCCAACCATTTCAACTGTCTTCAGAATTATCCCACAGTTGTGTATTCTTACAGAGTGACAAGACAGCCCACACACTGCTTGGTCATCTATCCTTACAAGTAACTGCTGCAACACCCATTGCCCTTCCTTGAGTCATCCTTTCCAGTGGATCAGTTTTTACCAAATGCTTCTCATGTTGGTTATCTTCCTATTTTATTCTTACAGCCCCTTTACATTCTTTATTGTCCCAGATTTTGATTCAGATGTCTGTCTTTCCCATCATAACCTGTATGTCTTGCTGGAAATTACTGTGACTCTGAGTTCTGGTGATGGATCTGTATTGATTTAGACCAATTAACACATCCCACTATCCTGTCATATATTGTTAGTGAGTGTGCAGCTTGATACAGTACAATCAGGATTAATTTCATGACCCTTAGAATTCTGAGACAGAAACCTAGCATTTTCCGCAACGGATTTAGTAAGCCTATAGCTGGGATGGCAGTTTGGATTCATTTTATGACTGCAGGGGATTCTAGCTTGAGAATGAGGTCAGCATTTTAGATTGCAGAATAGATAAATTGAGTGAGAAAACAGAAAAGAAAAAAAAAAAGAAAAGTTAATGGTACTAAAAGGGGTGGAAGTTTGACCTGATTCTAATGTTTAGGAGGTGGGTCTAGTGGGATGTCATTAGGTCACTAGGCGCAAGGCCTTGCAATGTAATTCTCCTGAGGGGCTGGTTATAAAAACCAACTTGGAACCAACCTCTCTGCTTCCTCGCTCACCGTGTATTTCTTCCTGTTTATGTTCTGCAATTGCCACCTGCCACACATACCAGAGTCTGAACCAAGGGGACCCCTAGTCTTGGAATTGAGTCCCCAAAACTAGGAGCTAAACAACCTTTTCTTTTTGTAGATTTAATTTCCTCAGTATTTGGCGTAGTAGTGAGGAACTGACTAATTCAGGGCCCAGATCCTCTCTGTGATTCCTGGTGCACCACATGATCCTTCCTCTGTTTTCATGCTGGTAACTGCTGAGTCCCATGCCACAGCCCGGACCTGCACCATGCCACTCAGACCTTGAACCTGCAAGACTGGGAGCTAAAACAGCTTATTCTCTGTATTCTGTCAGTCGACATATCAGATAGACCATCACAGTGACAAAGGCTCCATCTTCTTGTGTTCATATTAGTGAATCAGTCAGGATGTAAAGTTTATCTCTGGAGTTATCACCCATCCTTTAAAGTACTCACATCTCATCAGTCCAAGCACGTCACTTTTCCACCGACAGTCATGGAAGTAGAAAAGCAGAAATATCTGGGAGCAGCAAAAATGAGCATCCCAAAAATCAGGTTTATGAGTCCCATGATGATAGCAGTAGGGTTCAGTGTTTAGAATCACTGAATTGTGATTAGAAAACCAAAGTTCCCAGACATCTGTGGTTTGTTCAAGGTCGTAAGTCCATAACGGGTGTCCACTTTCCACAATGATACATTTTCTCTCTAAAAGCTAGCCCCCTACCTACAAGTATCTCAAGTTCTAGAGAAAGACAGCTTGTTGCTATCCAAACCAGTGCACTAAACTATGGTTCAATAATTCCAGTGTAACTAAGTAGTTTATTATGATTCCATCATTTAAAAAATTTTTCTCAAAGGACACTTGTAGCCACTAACAGAATGTTAACTGACATGTCTCCTGACCACTTTAATTTTAACTGCAGTATAGGAGAATCTGGAGTCTGAAATGCTGAGGTCTAAAGGGCTAAAATATTTGTTGGTTTAAGCTTTTTCATTTGGCATTTTATACCTGACTGTTTTTAATCACTGGAAGAATCCTAGTTATCCTGTGAAATATAAAAAGAAAATATGATGTTTCTCTCTCTAAAACTCTGCAATTCAAATAACTAAAGTAATCCTTTTTTTATAAAAGAAAATTCTATAATAACAAATTAGATTTTAGATGACCCATAGCACTTAAACTTGCTTTTCTAAAATCAGCTATCATAAATGTTAATGGCCAAGACTCGACATTTCTACACACCAAGTTTTTATATTTTGCCTTTAGTAAGATAGGCCCTTTAATCCTCTAAAGTTTGAACATTACTGTCAGAAAGAATTCCGTTACATTGATTTAAATTCTCTTCTAGTATAACTGCCACCTCACCATTCTTACCAAGTGTGGGCTTTGCAGTCATTTAGGCTTAAACACATCAGCTTTGTGAAGTGAACAACTGAGTTAATCTTGTTATGCCTCAGTATGCCCATCTGAATAAAAGGGATGATAGTATTCCCTACCTCATAGGATGGTGATGAAGACTAAAATAGTTCACAAGGACAAAAGAAAGTACTTAAGTAGTACCCGGTCTTAATAAGTATTCTATAAGAGTTAGCTATTAATGGTAATTATTTTTACTAGTCAAGTTTCTCTTCATCTGACGGGCTTTGAGAAACCAATGTCCACTTCCTCCCCCAGAATCTTTCTCTAAGCATCAGCCCCCTCTGTTCCTGGACAGTGAGAGAGAGAGACAGAGAGAAAGGTCTTCCTTTGCCGTTGGTTCACCCTCCAATGGCCGCCATGCCGGCGCGCTGCGGCCAGCGCACCGCGCTGATCCGATGGCAGGAACCAGGTCCTTATCCTGGTCTCCCATGGGGTGCAGGGCCCAAGCACCTGGGCCATCCTCCACTGCACTCCCTGGCCACAGCAGAGAGCTGGCCTGGAAGAGGGGCAACCGGGACAGAATCCTGTGTGCCGGGGCCACAAGGCGGAGGATTAGCCTAGTGAGCCGCAGCGCCGGCTCTCTGTTCCTTTAATTATTCCCCGTGTGCTCTCCTCTCTCTGAAAATGTTTCCAATTATTCTCTCACTCCTAAACTTTTCTCATGCTACACATATTCTTTGAATGCCCACTGTAGTGCCTGGAACTGAAGTATTTTTCATTGAATAGGAGGGAACTGATCCTCCCCACTGTGACAGGTATAAGCTTCTGTGAATATTTGGCAAGTGAGATGCTCTTAGACCTCAAAGAGCTTAATTGTTAGCGAGAGAGGCAAACATGATTGAGAGTTACTCCCTCCAAGAAGCATATTATAGAGTGTAAACCAGGCTGCCATCTTCTTTGATATGACTGTTCCATAGCATAAGCCTGAAAAAGGAGAAAATATATTTTCTTCTTTTATTATTTATTTTTTAAACTTAAATTTAATAAATATAAATTTCCAAAATATAGCTTTTGGATTACAGTGGCTTTTTCCACCCCATAACTTCCCTCCCAACCACTACCCTCCCATCTCCCGCTCCCTCTCCCATTGTATTCACATCAAGATTCATTTTCAATTATCATTATATACAGAAGATCAATTTAGTATATACTAAGTAAAGATTTCAACAGTTTGCACCCACACAGAAACACAAAATGTTAAGTACTATTTGAGTACTAGTTATAGCATTAATTTACATTGTACAACACATTAAGGACAGAGATCCTACATGAGGAGTAAGTGTACAGTGACTCCTGTTGTTGACTTAACAATTGACATGCTTCTTTATGGCATCAGTAATCACCAGAGGCTCTTGTCATGAGTTGCCAAGGCTATGGAAGCCTCTTGAGTTCTCCAACTCTGATCTTATTTAGACAAGGCCATAGTCAAAGTGGAAGTTCTCTCCTCCCTTCAGAGAAAGGTACTGTCTTCTTTGATGGTCTGTTCTTTCCACTGGGATCTCACTCACAGAAATCTTTCATTTAGGTTCCCCCCCCCCCCGAGTGTCTTGGCTTTCCATGCCTAAAATGCTCTCATGGGCTTTTCAGCCAGATCTAAATGCCTTAAGCACTGATTCTGAGGCCAGAGTGCCATTTAGGACATCTGCCATTAGATGAGTCTGCTGTGTATCCCATTTCCCATGTTGGATCATTCTCTTCTTTTCAATTATATCAGTTAGTGTTAGCAGACACTAGTCTTGTTTATGTGATCCCTTTGACACTTAATCCTTTCATTATGATCAATTGTGAACTGAAATGATCACTTTGATTAGTAAGATGGCATTGGTACATGCCACCTTGATGGGATTGAATTGGAATCCCCTGGCACATTTCTAACTCTACCATTTGGGGCAAGTCGAATTGAGCATGTCCCAAACTATATATCTCCTCCCTCCCTTATTCCCACTCTTATATTTAACAGGGATCACTTTTCAGTTAAATTTCAACACCTAAGAATAATTGTGTGTTAATTAAAGAGTTCAATCAATAGTATTAAGTAGAATAAAAAATACTAAAAAGGATAAAGTACTCAGTTATTCATTGACAGTCAGGACAAGGGCTGATCAAGTCACTGTTTCTCATAGTGTCCATTTCACTTCAACAGGTTTCCTTTTTGGTGCACAGTTAGTTGTCACCGATCAGGGAAACTTATGATATTTGTCCGTTTGGGACTGGCTTATTTCACTCAGCATAATATTTTCCAGATTCCTCCATTTTGTTGCAAAGGACCTGATTTCATTTTTTTTACTGCTGTATAGTGTTCTATAGAGTACATATCCCATCATTTCTATACCCAGTCTTCTTAATGGGCATTTAGGTTGATTCCATGTCTTAGCTATTGTGAATTGAGCTGCAATAAACATTAATGTGCAGACAGCTCTTTTATTTGCCAATTTCATTTCCTTTGGGTAAATTCCAAGGAGTGGGATGGCTGGGTTGTATGGTAGGGTTATATTCAGGTTTCTGAGGAGACTCCAAACTGACCTCCATAGTGGCTTAACCAATTTGCATTCCCACCAACAGTGGGTTAGTGTCCCTTTTTCCCCACATCCTCGCCAGCATCTGTTGTTGGTAGATTTCTGTATGTAAGCCATTCTATCTGGGGTGAGGTGGTTTTATTTGCATTTCCCTGATTGCTAGTGATCCTGAACATTTTTTCATGTGTCTGTTGGTCATTTGGATTTCCTCTTTTGAAAAATGCCTATTTATGTCCTTGGAGCATCTCTTAAGTGGGTTGTTTGTTTTGATGTTTTGGAGTTTCTTGATCTCTTTGTAGATTCTGGTTATTAAACCTTTTTCAGTTGTGTAGTTTGCAAATATTTTTCCCATTCTCTTGTATGCCTCTTCACTTTCCTGACTGTTTCTTTTGCAGTACAGAAAGTTCTCCATTTGATGTAATCCCAATTGTTAATTTTGGCTTTCACTGCCTGTGCCTCTGGGATCTTTTCCAAGAAGTCTTTGCTGGTGCCTATATCTTGCAGGGTTTCTCCGATGTTCTCTAATAATTTGATGTTGTCGGGTCGTAGATTTAGATCTTTAATCCACATTGAGTGGATTTTTGTGTAAGGTGTAAGGTAGGGGTCTTGCTTCATGCTTCTGCATGTGGAAATCCAGTTTTCCCAACATCATTTGTTGAATAGACTGTCCTTGTTCCAGAAATTGGTTTTAGCTCCTTGATCAAATATAAGTTGGCTGTAGATGTTTGGATTGATTTCTGGTGTTTCTATATTGTTCCATTGGTCTATCCATCTGTTTCTGTACCAGTACCATGCTGTTTTGATTACAACTGTCCTGTAGTATGTCCTGAAATCTGGTATTATGATGCCTCCAGCTTTTTGTTGTACAAAATTGCTTTCGCTATTCGAGGTCTCCTGGGCCTCCATATGAATAGAAAATATACTTTCAGACTCACCACTTGCTGTGGTAAAATAAAAACCCAGGCTTTTATATTGGGCAGGTATTACAATACATATTTCTTTGTTCATAGTGTTTCTCTGGGTCTGCAGTCAATGATAAAGTTTACAAGTGACAAAATGTGATGTGAGAACTATTTAGTATTACATCAAGATTAAGCTCAGGTCAGTGTTGTTTTGCCACCTTCCCTTCTTAGGTCAGCTGGCTTCAGTCTTGGCCATTTTGACAGAAATTGCAACATAGGATTTTCAGTGCAGACTATCATGTTTGGCAGTACCTCGAGGATGCTCTTAGGTGAACTGACCAGAAGATCCTTTGCCAACACTTTCAAATGTAGTTGAAATGTAGTACACAGTTCTGTCTGGACGACCTAAAAGTAACTCAGATGTGACTGTTCTTCCAAATAGGAAGGGAATTTTTTTTTAAACATATAGAAAAATATCTTAACTCTGAAGTGTGTGTTTTAAATTCATTTGTTATATTACATTATGTAATCTCCTTGCAACAAATTATTGTAATATCCATCTTGCCAACTAAGGCATTGAGTAAATGACGTGTTTAAGATCACACAGCTGGAAGTGTTAGAGCAGTGATCGCGAATGAAATAGGTTCAAATCCAAAATTCCTAAAAGAAGTGATTGATTTATAGCTTCATTGTTTCTCTTTCCACTCATTCTCAAGACTATGTTGTTTCACATAGCATTGTGATTTTCCCTTTGGAAAGCTTGGCATTTGAACAGCTGATGTGGAGATTCTTGCCTCTGGTTTTAAAGGGATGTTTCCCAATTGAACCCAGAGTTTACATGTGTGCTCAGTGGGGAAGGAAGAGTAATGACATTGAGTGAAGGCAGCAATAACTGTGAAATCAGTTCTCTCTTAAAGTTCAGGGTTACTGAATTAATGAATTAGTCCTAGAAGACTGTGTATCATTCTTGGAATCCTGAGAAAGGAAATTGAATATTAACCCAGTTCATATCCATAATGCACAATTTATAGCCATACAGAGACTGAACCATATGGTGGAAACATTTTTTCATTCTTTCAGATTATTTTATGTCAGGTGTCCCACATACAGCAGGTCTCTTGACTGACTTATCTTATGTGATCAAAATAATAAAACATCTGTTGATAATAACCTTGAGAACAAATTGGTGCTTCCAAGATTTGTTTGCACTAGAACAACAAAAGTCTACTGTAATAATTATTACAAGATGTGCAGACAGCATAAACACACACACACACACACAATTTGGTCATCTCACATGAAAATTATGCCCTTGAATGTATTGAAATCTCATTCACAGGAAAATCAGCTACTTTATGAAAACACGAGACTGTTTTTTTTTTTAATAGTAGAAGCATGGTTGAAAGTTCGTAAAAACTCCAGAAAAGGAGATGGAATAGCCATACTTATGCAGTTTCATATGAAGCATGTCAAAGCTGCATAGTTTCAAAACCTCAGAAGAAAATTGAGCCTTCTAAACATTTGTAAGCCACCACTAAATTGCCAGATTCTAAACTACCACAGAATTTTCTGGCTGTCTGGTAAGTTGCCACAGCCTATGCAGTCACAGCCAAAGACATATTCCACACCAGAAAATCTGCGATTCTCATCAGAAGCTTCTCCTTGCCTGCCCTAGGATCACAGTCTGGTTAGAACGAGCCTCTGGAATACTTTGTAATGTTTTTATGTTTTCCATGCCTCCTCCCTTTAATCTTGAACTCAGTACGAAGTTTCCTTGGACATTCCAGAATCCTTAGTAGAAATTCCAAAAGAAAAAATACAGTAAGATATTTGTACTTCCTGCTTTAGTTAAGTGAAGTACAATGGCTCTTCCATATCTGAGCAATTTTGAATCTACAGTTTTACTGAAACTGAACAGAAGCACAGTCACTTTAAACAAATGCAGTCCCTACTTCCCAGGCCACACAGATCCCTCCAGAAACTTGGTGTTGACTATATATGCACTTTAACTTTTAGTCAGGTCCCTTACCCAGGGACTGCTCATATGTTCCTTAAACATCTCAGTTTCAGCCAGTTTCCTCCTATCATTTTTTCTATATATGCTCACTGTTACAGTTGTGATCATTGTCCTTCAAGAAAGATATCCAGTAAATGAACATAACAGTTTTAAATATGACATTTTTATAATGTAGATATGATAATCGTAACACGAGGTCCTAACTATTTGAGATATACCATCAAGGCTGCCATTATTTCATTTTATCTCCAAGCTAAAGGAATCTTGGTGGAATTTCCAAAGGAAAAATGCAATGAAAAATTTCTACCTGATAGCTTTATTAACCTTATTTTAAAAATGGAAAAATTGAAGACTGTAATACTTAAGTAGCTTGGATTTAAAATGACATTTCTAGGAGTGGGTGTTGTGGTATAGAAGGTTAAGCTTCCACTTGGGATGCCTGCATTCCATATCAGATTTTCTGGAATTAAATCCTACCTCCTCTTCTGATACAGCTTTCTGCTTAGTACACATCTTGGAAGGCAGCAGATCACAGCTCAAGTATTTAAGACCATGACATCTTCAAGGAGACCTGGATGGAATTTCTGGCTCCTGGCTTCATTCTAGCCCAGGCCCCTGGCTGTTGCAGGCGTTTGTGGAGTGAGCCAGTGGATGAAGGATCTCTATCGCTCTCTCTCTCCCACTCTCTCTCTCTTTTGTTCTAACTCTCCATTTCAAACAAGTAAAAATAAAGAAATAAACTTTATTTTTAAAAGATTTATTTATTTGCTTGAAAGAGTTATGGAAAAGAAGGGCAGAGAGAGAGAGAAAGAGAGAGAGAGAAACATTCCATCTGCTGGTTCACTCCTCAAATGACCTCGATGCCAGGGCTGGGCCAGGCCAAAGCCAGGAGCTAGGAGCTTCATCCAGGTCTCCTGTGTGGGTGCAGGGTCACAAGGACTTGGGCCCTCTTCTACTGCTTTCCCAGGTGCATTAGCAGGGAGCTGGATTGGAAGTGGAACAGCTGGGACTGGAACCAATACTAATATGGGATGCCAGCAAGCACTGCAGGTGAAGGCTTTACCCACTATGCCCCAGCGCTGGCCCCAAGAAATAAACTTTAAAAAGCACATCTCTATTAAATGCTCAGGCCATAATTCAATTCCAGATATATTGGTTATATCTATCCAAGTCTTATTTCTTGCTGTGAACCTATGTATTATTAAGACCTTGATGCAGATAAGTAAAATGAAGCTTAAACAGTTAAATATATAGAATCTATATGAAATAGTGAAAAATCATGCAACTCTGTATCTCTCTCATTCTTCCTTCTCTTATATTCCCACCTTGGCATCACCATCTGTTTAACCAGAAAGTAATCCGTATTGTTTATACCTAGGAAGCCACTGAGTTCTAATAATTCTACCTCTCTAATATCTCTTAAGTTCCATCCATTTTTTTTTCTACAGATACTTGCCTGCTTCAGACTCCATCATCTCCCATCAGGATTAGAGCAGGCCTGTCTCCTGCTCCCAGTGAATTTTCCATACTGTAATCCATTTGATCTTTCCTAAAATAAATCATAACTGTGATACTTACGACTCCCTGTGGATACCTAGGTAAAATCCAAACTTGTTGGAATAATACTCAAGGCCTTCTTTGTTTTACTTTTCACTGAAGATTCTAGGTCATCCATGAACACTACTACCTTCTAGAATCTGTATTCCAACCACTTGATATGACTTGGGATTTTACAGACTCATGAGGATCTCTGTTTCTCACTCTTCTTTCCTGTGAATGCTCTTCTCCATACCGCATTCCCTTAGCTTGACCAAGGCCTGCTCAAACACCATGTGTGAGCTTAGGTGTTCTCTCTTTTTAGGTACCTTCCCTGATACCTCTTAGCTCTTGGGTTTCCTCTTCTTTACTGACCTTTTAAAAGACTCTGACAAGAGTTACCAGCTCCTGTATGGAACCTGCAAGTTGATCTCACTTGGTAGCTGCTCAAAATAATATTAACAAGCTCTAATTTTCTTGTCCTACAAAAAAAGGGTGCATACATTTGTTTAAACAGAAAAAATACAGTATCCCAGCAACCTTCTCTGCTACAATTGTGCAGCTATGCATAGGCACAAATCTTCCGTTCTACCAGAGTCTACCGAGAAAGGGAATCAGATGTTGAGTCTCTGCTGGCCGAGCAATATTCATTCATTCATTCACTCACTCACTCACTCAGTCAATACATATTGATCACCTACCACGTACTCTGTTCTGTTTTAAGCTTTGTATATATAGCAGTAAACAAAAGCAATAAAAATCATTGCCCTCAGAGAGCTTAAATTCTAAAGTACAGGATATAAAATAAACTGAATAAATAAAAGAAATAGCATATTTGATGCTTACAACTATTGAGAAAAGTAGAGGCATCTTATTTGTCTATAGCTGCCCAAACAGATAACCTTTTAAATTTCCATGAAATGACAATTACTGTTCAAAATAACTGTATTTCATCCCTTGGGTATTAAGGGTAGATGCTGTCATAGTTCTTTGCTATTGGCTGGACTGCAGGCACTGTCAGAAAAGAAGTGTAAAAATGGCAAATGTTGCCTTACAGAAGCATCAGTCACAAAGACATCAGTGGTACAAACTTAAAAACAATCCCTTGGCCGATGTCGCGACTCACTAGGCTAATCCTCTGCCTGCGGCACCGGCACCCCTGGTACTAATCCTGGTTGGGGCGCCGGATTCTGTCCCGTTTGCTCCTTTTCAAGTCCAGCTCTCTGCTGTGGCCCAGGAAGGCAGTGGAGGATGGCCCAGGTCCTTGGGCCCTGCACTGGCATGGGAGACCAGGAGAAACACCTGGTTCCTGGCTCCGGATTGGCGCAGCATGCCGGCCGCAACGAGCCGGCCGTAGCTGCCACTTGGAGGGTGAACCAACAGAAAAAGGAAGACCTTTCTCTCTGTCTCTCTTTCACTGTATAACTCTGCCTGTCAAAACAAACAAACAAAATAAACAAACAAAAAAAAAAACAAAACTAATCCCAGTCTTTGATTTGTTGTTATTTCACACACACACACACACACAAAGACACACGAAAGAGAGAGAGAGAGAGAGAGAGATATGGAAGAGAAGAGACAGAGCTAATAAAGGATGTTTTAAAGGAGAAGACAACATGGGATAGAACTATATTTTCATCCAGGCAGGAACTACCTTCAAATATTTGGGGCTGGAATCTAAAGCTATTTCCCTGATGACTGGATGACTGGAAATTAATTAGGTCAAAAGCACTGAGTATGGGCCCTGACATGTATTGAGAAGATAAGCTAAGCATCAAAAATGTGTATGTTTCTCAGCATTGTCAGAGCCTGAAATAGGATGCTGACAATTGCTATACTTGTCCCTAGGATCTATAGCTTCCTTGACTTTGGGAAATAGCACTTTTCAACCCACACTGAAATCATCCCCTTTTCTTTTCTGTGAAATTAAGAAAATAGTCCAAGGAAGTAAATTACATAAATGCTGTGAAGCAATGACTCCTAAAGGAATCTATTTGTTACTTCCTCCTCAGTGAGATTCTCTGCCTACTTCTTTGGTTGTGTCAGGAACCCTTAGATGATACGCAGGCATATACAATCACACTGCACAGTGATAGTCTGTTTCCTAGCCATTCACTTTCTCCCATTCCTGTGCTGAACCAGAGCTCCTTGAAGGTAGTATCATTCATTGCTGCATGTATCCAAATGAATTTGTATAGTAATAAATATGTGAAAGAATTAAAAAGATGCATTTCTCCAATGTGGAAAATTTTTATCATAGAATCTAAAAGTGTTAAAACTAGTGAAAGTTGACAGCTAAGTCAACATCATAATTTTGATAGACTTTGACTGATGTGAGAACTGTAATTTCACAAAGGTATGTGGGCTTATTCAGGATCAACATGGCTATCTAATGAGGACAAAAACTAGTTTATCCTACTAAGAAAGTACATACTCTTTCTAGCAATTAAAAATAAAATGATTCATTTTATTATATGAGATTTTTAGTGAAAAATTATTACCAGTATAGCTATGTGCATTTTTCAATACAATATGTTTAGTATGTGGTATGAACCCAATTCAAACCTAATACAGAATGCTTGAAATAAAAAAAATCTTATAAATATTTAGCAGGCATAGTCATCTTCCAAAGTCAAAACCAGTCATTCTGAGATGGTACTTCCATCAGTTTCTTTATCTCTGTCCTAAGAAATCATGTGACTTCAGTTATGCCACCAGAACGGAAAACATCAAGAATAAATATACAATATATTTCTTCCTTTAGTTGCACTAGCATATTCATTCCGTTTTCTTGAAGATATAGAAATTTGAATTTATCTTTTACTTTAAAAATATTCTGATTCTGGTAGCCTCAGATTATTCTACAATAAAAGAAAAAAATTTGAAATTATATATATATACAAATATGTGTGTATATATGTATATATATATTCCTATATATATGTATATTTATATTCCTTCAAACTTCCTTCATGGTTTTCTATACTACAACATGCCAACCTCAGCATAAACATTTAAAATCTATTTTTTTACTACTTTATAGTATATTTTCAGTGACTTTTGGTGAAGGACAATAATATTCTAATCTACTTCTGTAAATGTAGTTCTCCTTTAAAGGTATTTGGGTTGTTTGCTTGCTTCTGATAATTTTGATTTCTTTCCCCCATTTTCCGTTTAAAATTCATGGATACTTTCATGCTTTGAAAATTCAAGATTTTTAAAAAATGATAATTATTCTGCTGAAATGCTGTTCTGCTTTTAGCTTAGCAACTGCCAGCCATATTTCAAGTTTTAGTTTAACAATTATCTCCTCAAAGAGTGTCTACAATCTTCCAAACTAAATATATCAGTCCCTATTATCTTTCTTTCCTATAGTGCTTATGATTTCATTTCTATTTTCTTTTTAATGTTATGTCTGCCATTAGATACTAAACTCTCTTAAATCAGTTGACAATCATTGTTCTGTTTACCAATAAATATAGAAAACATGGCACAGTGCCTTACACATAGTACATTCTTTTTTTTTAACTTTTATTTAATGAATATAAATTTCCAAAGTACAGCTTATGGATTACAATGGCTTCCCCCCCCCCATAACTTCCCTTCCACCCGCAACCCTCCCCTTTCCCTCTCCCTCCCCCCTTCCATTCACTTCAAGATTCATTTTCAATTCTCTTTATATACAGAAGATCAGTTTAGCATATATTAAGTAAAGATTTCAACAGTTTGCACCTACATAGAAACACAAAGTGAAAAATACTGTTTGAGTACTTGTTATAGAATTAAATCACAATGTACAGCACATTAAGGACAGAGATCCAACATGAGGAGTAAGTGCACAGTGACTCCTGTGTTGACTTAACAAATTGACACTCTTGTTTATGGCATAGTACATTCTTACTACAATAAGGAGTATAGTGGGAGCAGGTGTTTGGCATAGCACTTAAGTCCCTGTGTGGAATACCTGTATCCCATATCAGAGTGCATGGTTCGAGTCCCAGCTACTCCACTTGCAATTCACCTTCTTGCAAATATGCACCCTGGGAGGCAACAGGTGATAGGTCTAGTGCTTGGGCCACAAAGATGATCCATGTGGGATATCCAGATTGAATTTTGGACTCTTGGTTTTCCAGATTGAATTCTGAGCTCCCGAGTTTGGCTTTGTCCAGCCACAGCAGTTGTGAGCATTTGGGGAAGGAACCAGTGAATGAAAAATGCTTCTGTATCTGCATTTCGAATAAAAAATTTAAAAAAAGTGCCTGGAATACAAAATAAGATATCTTTTTTTAAAGGTATATTCAAATAAAAAATTTTTGTAAGTTTTGAGTGATGGAATTTCTATATTTTTATGTATGGTTGTTTTGGGTTCACTTTTATAAGCAATGTATGTATTTAGGGATCATTGTCACCTGGCAGGATGAGAATAAAGCAGAGAGTTAAATAGTTTTATCATGCTTCCTATGTTTGTTTCTAACTACCTCTCTGTCACTAGCCCACCACATGCTAGAATTTTTCAACTACAAGCTCAAAACCTCTAAATAATAGGTGCTTTGATAACACTTTGTTGAACCTGCTTTACCCTACAGGATTACAATTTAACAACAAACATTTTTAACAAACACTTACAATAGGCTGTGTACCTGTTAAACTCTTTGATGGTTACATGTAGTCATTAGCTAACACCTTTGACCAAAGTTACAGCTTAGATGCCGCAGGCATTATGATATAACAGACTCAGCCTCCATATCCTATGTCTGAGTGGCTGGGGTCAAATCTTGCATTCACTTGGAATCTAGCTTCCTTCTAAAGCACACCCTGGGAGGCAGCAGATTTTGGCTCAAGTATTTGAGTCCCTACCACCCCACGTGGGCAACCGAAATTGAGTCTTAGGCTTCTGGCTTTGAACTGGTCCAGTCTTAGTAGTTGTGGACATTTGGAGAGTAAACCAGCAGATGGAAGATTCTCTCTCTCTCCCTCTCTCTCTCTCTCTCTCTCTCTCTTTTTCTCATAGTCTGCCTTTCAAATAAATAGTTAATAAACATTTTTAAAATTGGAGACAGAAGCACGTCATGTCCTATTTTTGATATATGTAAGCATCTAGAACACAAATAGAATTAGAAAGCTGCATGAGAGACATTATGATTAAAGAGGTATACTCATATATCAGAATAAAAACCTTCTACCATCTGTCCTTTTGTTTCTCAACTCCTCGTTCTTCAACCAAGTATTTCTTCCTATATTTTGCAGATAAGGTTCATTATGGTCAAGCCTGAATCACCTCTTGGTCTACATCTCCAATGACTACTTCCTATGACTTCGTTATCTTACACCTTCCATTCATCATTATAATCTTTGTGCTGTAGTGCCTAAGAATAGAGACTTAATGACAAATTATGGAATGAAATGTTATGAGTTCCAAGAAAAGAGGTCACCAGTTTCATGCTCAGTGTAGGCATGTAACAAAATAGATACCACTTATGAATGTGTGTGTGTTTTTGCATATTTGTTTGCAAATGTGTTTACTATGCATACACACAAATCCATTCAAAGGGCTCAGACCTAATTTTGGAGAAGCTATGGCCTATTTAGCATTAGAACATTAGGATTTCATCACAGGCCTCAATAATCCAAACTAACCACCCACTTCACCCACTTTTCTCTTCCTTGCTTGTTTGCTTTTCGACAATTGTTTCTCCATGTTGCCTGAATTGCTTCCTTCCTCCTGTTGTGAACTTCATCTCTTTCCTCTTTCAAAATTAACTTTATCACTTATTGTTTCCGTGTTGCCTCTCCATTTTCTATCAGAGAAGATATTTCAGGCTCTGGTTACCATATTATGGGGTGTGTAGCACTGTGCTACACATACTTGTCTATGTACAAAATATGTGTATGTGTTGAGCTTTCTGATTTAAACATCTGGATTGTAGCATATTGACCATGTATTCAATAATATGATAACCTCCCCTTAGTTTTTCTGTTTCTGTGTGGCTCTCTTTCTCAGATTAGGTAGTTCTACCTGCAAAGAGATGCTTTCCTAAAAGCGAGATGAAGAAAAGTATCAATTGGGACCATTTGCTTTTGAGTTTATAAATACAAATGCTGTAGGTTTTAGGTTTTAGTCCACTTTGAAGAAAAGTAATTTATTTTTGTTGTTATAACCACTTTGATCATAAGTTGAACCCAAATAGAAGTTGTGGTGGTATGTGATTGTCTTATCCTAGTATTCTATTATTTCTTTAGAAATATGTATCTATCTATCTATATATATATATATATATATAGAGAGAGAGAGAGACTATAGATAGATAGATAGATATAGAGAGAAAGATAGATGCAGATCGCTCTTTTATAAGGCACTATGCCTTATATTTTGTTGTATTTTTAACAATACAATTTTGTATTTCTGTCAAAATATAATTGTCATAATGTAATTTTGACAATTTAATCATAATGTCTCACATGCAGCCTAAAATAAATATTTGCCTATTTTAGGAATAGGTAAAGGTGTGATTTTTCTCTTGTTTCTAAGGGGTTAAGTCTTTATACTTGGAACAAAAATATTGCAATAACATTTTCTTAGAATGGCATAGACTTACTTATTTAGAAATGTTTTAATGATTTTTTAACTTGTATATACAAAGTAGTTTCAGATTCATACTCCACCTTGTGAGAGGTTGCACTAGGTCATCTTAGGGTTACTATGTTTTTCTGTTGTAGAATACATTAATTATGTTTACATTTAGAATTTTTAATTGGTATTGCTAGGGAACAGCTTTATGGGTTAAAACTTTTGTGGAATTACTATGTATTTAATAAAGTACTAAATATTATCTTAGAACTTTTTTACTTACAAAAGTATTAATTATGTTATTTTATGTTAATCACATGAAAGTTCTAAGCTTAGAAATGAACTTTATGTTTCTAGTCATACAGTCACTGTTTTGAGATAAAATTCACAGGTCACTTACATTTAAGAAATTTCTCTTGGGTGCAGGAAAAATGCAAAAAAAAAATCATATCAGAATCCATAAACAGCAAATGATTGATCTTATTCACTGTAAACTTGAGAATTAAGGGTTAAGATTGTTAAAGCTTAAATTTTTTAAATTATTTGCTACTTTGTTTTCTTCTAAAGCTATAAATAAAGCTGACTTTTTTGAAACTCAAAAAGAAAAAAAGGTTAGGATTGTCCCTTCAGTAGTTGTAAAACATAAGAATACTATAAATATTTTCAATGTGAGTGAACTTCAGGGTAAATATTTTGCTTTCTAAAGTAAACTATAAACTTCACTTCTTACCACACACCCTTCTACCTGTCATGGCTGTTCTGAGTCAGGATGGCAGATGGCCTCCCATCATGCACTCTGTCTTTGGAACCTATCCTTTGACAATAAAATTATGTGTAGCATGAAAGTTTTGAAAAATATCAAGATATTCAGCTTAAGAAGTTGGGGTACACTTGGGTAATTTATATGGACAATAAAACTGCCTAATTGAAATTTGAACCATCCTAGTAAATCTAGATCACAGGCTAAGGCCTTTCAGCAGTGCCTTCCTGGGCACCAGGCCTTCTTCTGGCTCCATTTTCTGAAAGCTTCCACTTTAAGACTCTAGGGAAACAATTTAATTCTTTTGGCCTATGCCACCCAGACTGTAAATATTTAGGGTTTGAACAAATTACTTCATACTGTTTCCCAGATTTGAAGTTTTCTGGGCCTGAGAGCTTGAGTCTGTTATATCTAAATACTATATCTTCAGTCATCCTGGGGGAAAAATCTGTAAAAAGAAAAGGAGTGTTCTGATCCATTTGGTGTACTGTTTTGCTTCATTTCCATCTGCTGGCAGATGGAATAACTTCAGGATCATTAAGCTAAAACAAAAAGGCTGCTTTAAGACATGTCTCTCTCTCTCTCTCTCTCTCTCTCTCTCTCTCTCTCTGCCTTTCAAATCAGTTAATCTTTTTTAAAAAAATCACTAACCAAGAGTTTAGATGTCTCTAGCGAAACAATGCAAAGAAATGTGATCTGTTTTACAAATTTTTGTTGCACTCTGAAGTTAAGAAAAGTACTTTTAAAACTCACACACATTTTTCAACTTAAACTGCTGCCACATGCTTTCTTCTCCTTATGGTTCCTGGTTTACCAGCTGTACAGTCTCAGCTGATTATATCAATCAAGTGTATATTGCCATCTAACTGCTGATTGATCCAATTAACCAAAAACAAAAGGTTCTTACACCATGATGCAACTAAGAGCAGAAATCTTGAATATCCTAGAATCAATACCAATGCAGACTGACAAAAGAAGAAATCTAATAAAGAAAAAGAAAATGAGAACAGTAAGATTTACCTAGTCATTTCATGAATTATCCACATTTCTAGCAAGAAGAATTATGCTTACAACAAGTAAAAATTTTAAAAGATAAAGAGCTGTTTTAAAAATCTGTTACTGGCCAGCGCCGTGGCTCAATAGGCTAATCCTCCGCCTGCAGTGCTGGCACCCTGGGTTCTAGTCCCGGTCGGGGCGCCAGATTCTGTCCCGGTTGCACCTCTTCCAGGCCAGCTCTCTGCTGTGGCCCGGGAGTGCAGTGGAGGATGACCCAAGTGCTTGGGCCCCGCACCTGCATGGGAGACCAGGAGAAGCACCTGGTTCCTGGCTTCGGATCAGCGCAATGCGCCGGCAGCAGCGCGGCGGCCATTGGAGGGTGAACCAACGGCAAAGGAAGACCTTTCTCTCTGTCTCTCTCTCTCTCACTGTCAACTCTGCCGGTCAAAAAAAAAAAAAAATCTGTTACTCAAGTAAAATTGAGCCTTGCAAGGCAGAGGTCCTTCTTTGTTATGCTTTGTTTCTCTGGTTCTTTACTTCTGTCTTTGCATTTGAGTTTAGAAATGAAAAATATTGTTTTATATATAAAGAAAATCTGTGTTACTAAATGGATGGATAGTTGGAAAAATATAGGATTTTATAAAAAAATTCAATAATTTCTAAAATATCTTACCACTTTTTAAATCACTAAAATGCAGTAAATTAACAACAGAAATATTTCAATATAATATACTTGGATAGCATTTAGAGCAGTGAAACAGATTTTGTTGTTGTTAAGCAGTTTACAACTAAATTGGCAAATTTCTTTTCTTTTCTTTCTTTTTTTTTTTTTTTTTTTGACAGGCAGAGTGGACAGTGAGAGAGAGAGACAGAGAGAAAGGTCTTCCTTTGCCATTGGTTCACCCTCCAATGGCCGCTGCGGCCAGCGCACTGCAGCCGGCACACTGCAGCCGGCACACTGCACTGATCCGAAGCCAGGAGCCAGGTGCTTCTCCTGGTCTCCCAGGCGGGTGCAGGGCCCAAGGACTTGGGCCATCCTCCACTGCACTCCTGGGCCACAGCAGAGAGCTGGCCTGGAAGAGGGGCAACCGGGACAGAATCCGGCGCACTGACCAGGACTAGAATCCAGGGTGCCGGCGCTGCACGCGGAGGATTAACCTATTGAGCCGCGGTGCCAGCCTAAATTGGCAAATTTCTAAGTAGACTGATAACACGAGGCCTTCTTTGATCTGAATCCCAACTACTGGCCCAACATTATCTCACAGCCTGCTTCTACCTATCTAGCTGTCTGTACCCACCAAATGGCTTATAGTTCATTCATTGTGTGTATATTCATTAAGCACCTACTCTGTACTAGCCTACTTTTAAGACTCATAAATATCACAGTGAAGAAGCAAAACATTCCTTTTCTGAATGAACAGCAATTCTAAAGGAGGAAGACCTACACTAAATAAGTAAACAAATGTTAGAAGTATATTAGATGTTAAGGGTTGTAATGATTTGGATCCTGTCCCCCAAAATGATATTGAAGTCTTATATGTGACTTTATCTGAAAATAGAGTATCTTTGCAAATGACAGAGTTAAGATGAAGTCACTGGGATTGCCCTAATTCAATACTTCTGGTGTCTTTATAAAATGGAGAAATTTAGACGAAGAAACAAATATTCAAATAAGGAGATTATCATGTGAAGATAAAGGCAGAGACGGGAGTGATGCATCTGCCAAGGCAAGGAATGCTGAATATTGCTAACAAACCACAGGAAGCTAAGATAGAGACACAGAACATATTCTCCTTCACATCTCTCCCAGGCTTGCCAACACCTTGATCTCAGCCTTCTAGTCTCCAGAACTGTGAGACAGTAAGATGATTATTTGGAATAGTAAAAGGTCACATGGCAGAAGCAAATTTGAAAGGTTGCAAATTCAGTTAAATGTGAATGGAACCTTTATGATCACTGGGGAGTAGCAGAATGTGTTTCAGAATTGGATTTCCCCCTGAGTCCAACCCCATCTCAAATAGCAAGGTTTGCCATTTGGAGTTCCTCCAAACCCTTCATGGCAGTGGTGTGGAGTACTGTCTAGAGTCAAGCTATCTAGTTTCAAACACCAGTGTATCCACGCACTCATCCTCTCTGTGCCTCAGTTTCATCATTTCTAAAATAGAGAGGTTAATATTAATTTATAGTTATTGTGAAAAGTAAATGGAATAATACATGTAATACTCTTAACACCAAACTATCCTAATGTGGGCCAGTTGCAGCCCTGTTAAGAGTCATAGAAAATATGTAACTTCATAGATTCCCTGCCCCATCCTTGTCCATTACCGTCATTCCCCCACACTCCCAAGAGCCATTCATTTCTATCTAAAATTAATCATCCATGACGCAGCAAACAGTTGCTATTGTCCCACTTTGTGCCACATATTGTTAGGTGCTCATGCTAGACTTACAGTCCCTTTGGTGGTTCTTCAAACAAGAGGCTCTGTGTCCTGTTATTGTCAATTCACAACATGCGCATTTGTAATTTGTTCCATTGCTGTCCAGAACTTCTTTCACATTTGTCCTCACTGATACCCACAGTTAGATGTAAGCAGAGAATAACAAGATGAGCTGAACTTGTCCCACTGCTGTCATGAATCATCACACAAAATGAGAAGAGTCATGGATTTTATGGAGAAAAGCAATGTCGGGAATAAAGGAGTAGTAGGGAATAAATGTACCTGTCTTGTGTTTTAGTGGGAAAGTGACATTCTCTAAAGAAAATTCCCAACCTCTGCTGAATATGCTATTGCCACTTAAATAAGCACATTAAAAATTTCTGTGCACATGTGTTAGAGCACTTATTCTAGAAAGGACTATGAAACAGAAATAAAAGAAATTTATTTCTCCTTTTTATCTTTTGAAAAAGGAAACTTTATAGAGAAAGAAGGTTTTAATCTAATACAAATACCACAAATGAGTTACTACAAAACCAAAATTACTCTATTAACTAATAAAGGCCACAGGAGTCATAGAAAAATATGCAATTCTATTTTAGGACTGCAATTAAATTTTATAATTAATATGAAGTCATTAAATTTTTATGTCTGCTTAAATCCTTTGGAAGAAGATTCTTTTCAGTTTGGCTGAAATACGCTCTTAGACTTAAGTAACTAATGAAAGATAATTCTACAAACAGAAAATTATTTTTTTAAGTGTAGGACAGAGGTAAGTATTTGATATCATTGTTAGGACCCTTCTTGGGCCACCTGTATCAGAGGGATTAAATCCCAGCTCTGCCTCTGATCCCAGCTTTCTGCTAACATGGACCCTGGGAGGCAGCAGTAGACAGCTCAGGCAATTGGATTTCTGCTATCCATGTGGGAGACCTGGAAGGAGCTCCTAGCTCCCAGCCTTGGCCTGGCCTATCTCCAGCTATTGAAGGTATTTGGAGAATAATCCAGCAGATGGTAGGTCTCTCTCTTTTACTTTCTCCCTCACCCTTCTTCTCTCTCCCCTTCTCTCCCTTTCTCTTTCTCTCTTTCTCTCTGTCTCTGCATTAAACAAATTAAAAAACATAATTTCTAAAAAAAGACAGCATCAGGCCATAAAAACATGGCATAGGCCTTTATACACATACAGGGCAAATATTTGAAAAGATTAACAGCAATTATGAATTATTGGAATTTAAACAAGGCGATTGGTTTTCTTTCCTCCAAACTTAGTGGGGAGAAATTTAGATTTTCTAAACTTTTTTCTCAGAGATTACCTATTTTTTTTATTTGAAAGGCGCAGCATCAGTGGGTGAGGTGGAGGGAGGGAGGGAGGGAGAGAGAGAGACAGATCCTCCATCTACTGGCTCTCTCCCCATATTGTCCCAAAAGCTAAATCTAGGCCAGGCCAAGGCTCCCATGTGAGTGACATGGGTGCAAGCATTGGCTCCAGCCTACATGTCCCAGGCACTTCAGCTGGGAATTACATGGGAAGCAGAGCAGCAAGACCTAGAACAGCACTCAGATAGGGAATGCAGGGCTCACAAGCAGCCTAACCCACCGCACCACAATGCTGGCCATAGACATTCTCTAAACCCTGAAGTGTTCCGGAAAGAACACTTACGCTATTTTTAATTCTTTTTTCATGTGACATGTGGGAATTGTGCAAGTTGTAGAAAAGTTTAAAAATTAATTTATATCAAATTCATATATAATTTTTATTAAAATATGTATTTTAAAGTGATTTTACATTTACCTTTTTTGGTAAAACTGATATTACATCATGGGTAAAGTATGAAAATGGAACTTATTTAAAATGTATTTATATCACATTTCTCTAAAGCATAAAAATGATTCTAAATTACTAATCTAATAGTTTTTTAGTATTTTAAGTTTATTTATAGTTAATTGTTTATTATTGAATATATGTTATTTATAACATAATACATGTGACACCTCAACATTCTAATTTACTTAATACTGATTTTTTTATTTTTGAGAAATTCCTAAAAAATATAGCTGCTAGTTTGAAGAGTACAACATTGACCTATTTTCTATCATCCCTTCAGATGTTTTATATGTAGCACTTGATACTGCCACAGCATATACAAGAGCCTTGCTCACTCACCAAGTATCACACTTCATTTAATGTGCTTATTGAGGTCCTATCATGTGCCCTGCAATGTACAAGAAATTGAAATACAGAAATGAACTAGACAGACATTCTATTACCTTCTTAAAATAGGCAGTTTATTTGGCAAACAGGAGACAAAAATAAGTTAGTATGGGGCCGGCGCCATGGCTCACTTGGTTAATCCTCCACCTGCGCCTCCGGCATCCCATTTAGGTGCCGGGTTCTAGTCTCAGTTGCTCCTCTTCCAGTCCAGCTCTCTGCTGTCCAGGAAGGCAGTGGAGGATGACCTAAGTGCTTGGGCCCCTGCACCCGCATGGGAGACCAGGAGAAAGCACCTGGCTCCTGGCTTCAGATCAGCGCACCGCCAGCTGTCAAAATAAATAAATAAATAAATTTTTAAAAATAAATTAGTTGACTAGTTTACAAAATAATTGTAAATAGTTTTTTTAAAAAAATTATTTATTAATTTGAAAGTTAGTTACATAGAGAGAGAAAGAGAGGCAGAGAGAGAGGTCTTCCATCTGCTGGTTTACTCCCCAAATGGCTGCAATGGCTGGAGCTGCACTGATCCAAAGCCAGGAGCCAGAAGCTTCCTCTGGGTCTCCCATGCAGGTGCAGGGACCCAAGGACTTGGGCCATTTTCCACTGCTTTCCCAGGCCATAGCAGAGAGCCAGATCAGAACTGGAGCAGCTGAGTCTCGAACTGGTGCCTTTATGGGATGCCGACACTGCAGGCAGCGGCTTTATCAGCTATGCCACAATGCCGGCTCCCATTTTTTTTTTTTTTTTTTTTTTTTTTTTTTTTTTTTTTTTTTGACAGGCAGAGTGGATAGTGAGAGAGAGAGAGACAGAGAGAAAGGTCTTCCTTTTGCCGGTGGTTCACCCTCCAATGGCCGCCCCGACCAGCGCGCTGAGGCTGGCGCACTGCGCTGATCCGATGGCAGGAGCCAAGTGCTTCTCCTGGTCTCCCATGGAGTGCAGGGCCCAAGCACTTGGGCCATCCTCCACTGCACTCCCGGGCCACAGCAGATAGCTGGCCTGAAAGAGGTGCAACCGGGACAGAATCTGGCGCCCCGACCGGGACTAGAACCCGGTGTGCCGGCACACAAGGCGGAGGATTAGCCTAGTGAGCCGTGGCGCCAGCCCCCATTTTTTTAAACATTAGATTCTCAGGGTCATAGCAAATGCATGATAATTACTACAACATGATTCTCATCAATTCTCATGTTAATGGGATATGAATACAAAGAGAACAGATTCAATGTGGTTCATAGATACAATTCTTTTTTTTTTTTTTTTTTTTTTTTTAATTTTTGACAGGCAGAGTGGACAGTGAGAGAGAGATCAGAGAGAGAAAGGTCTTCCTTTGCCGTTGGTTCACCCTCCAATGGCCGCCGCTGCAGCCGGCGCACCGCGCTGATCCGATGGCAGGAGCCAGGACCCAGGTGCTTTTCCTGGTCTCCCATGGGGTGCAGGGCCCAAGCACCTGGGCCATCCTCCACTGCACTCCCTGGCCACTGCAGAGAGCTGGCCTGGAAGAGGGGCAACCGGGACAGAATCCGGCGCCCCGACCGGGACTAGAACCCGGTGTGCCGGCGCCGCAAGGTGGAGGATTAGCCTATTGAGCCACGGCGCCGGCCCCATAGATACAATTCTAAGAATATAATGGTCCTTCCCTCCCTCTCCCGTTTCCTCTTTATTTCTCTCTCTTCCTCCCTTCCTTTATTTTGTTTCTTTTTTTTTTAATTTTTAAGATGACATATTTTTAATTTAGATTATACACAGAGGCTTAATGCTCCACCAGATTAAGAGGTAAAAAAATAAAGACCCAAGTCCAGCGAGAATACAGGCAAGAGTTATAAACAATCATCAAATTATTTTAAGGTCTGCAAAGGAAATAGACATAGATGATCTAATTTGTATCTTTACAAATTTGATAGGCAAAATTGTTTATAATTGTTTAAATTTTCACTATAACTAGTGAAGTTGATTTTGTAAGTGTAAAGATTAGATTGAAATCTTTTTCTTTTCTGAATTATGAAGATATATCACTGTCCATTCTATACTTAGCATGCATTCATTTTTTATGTTTTAAAATCTTATAATAAACCATTTTTCTTTTTTTAAATTTTGTATCAAATAACTCATGATATACATAAATGGTCAACTGTGTTAATTACTCTCTTCAACATTTTCTCCTTTTTTTAAAATTATTTATTTGAAAGGCAGAATTACAGAGAAAGAGAGAGAGAGAGAAAGAAAGAAAGAGAAAGAGAAAGAGAGAGGTCTTCCATTTGCTGGTTCACTTGCCAAATGACTGCAATAGCGAAGGCTGGGTCAGGCTGAAGCCAGGAGTAGGAGCTTCATCAGGGTCTTCCATATAGGTGGCAGGGTCTCAAGTACTTGGACCATCTTTCACTGCTTTCCTAGGCACACCACCAGGGTACTAGATGAGAAGCAGAGCAGCTAGGACTCAAATTGTCCCTCACAGAGAATGCCAGCATCACATGTGGTGGCTTAACTCACTTTGCCACAACACTGGTCCCTCTCTTTGGTCTTATACTTAAAAGGCTATCCTCTCCTTAAGATCAGTTACACATTTGCCTATGTTTATTTTTTTATAGTATATTTCCCTTTTACATTCTCCATCATCAATTTTCTTCTATTAATTTGCATTTTCTTTCTTGATCTCCCATCATTTAGATCTATTCAGTTCCTTGACAGCATAAACAGAATTATTTCTTCCACAGTCCCAAGTGACCTTCCTAATTCTACTGACCCTTTATAGACATATTTCCTTTACTTCCTTCATTTCCTCTTCTTTTTATCACTCATCAAAATATTCAATTATGATTTCTATGCCCAGTAACTGAAAATATAGCTCCTACTGTTTGCAACAACCTCCATGTCTCTTAATCAAATGAGTTTACATGTACTCAGATATAGAGGGGTAAAAATGCAATGCTTTTTATTTCAACAACTGATTTCACTTACTTTACTTCAACAAGAATGAGAGAGAGGGCCGGCGCCATGGCTCACTTGATTAATCCTCCCCCTCTGGTGCCGGCATCCCATATGGGCGCCCGATTCTAGTCCTGGTTGCTCCTCTTCCAGTCCAGCTCTCTGCTGTGGCCTAGGAAGGCAGTGGAGAATGGCCCAAGTGTTGGGCCATGCACCCACATGGAAGACCAGGAGGAAGCACCTGGCTCCTAGCTTCGGATCGGCGTAGTTCTGGCCATAGCAGCCATTTGGGGGGTGAACCAACGGAAGGAAGATCTTTCTCTTTCACTGTCTAACTATCTGTCAAATAAAAAAAAAAGGAATGAGAGAGAGAGAGAGAGAGAGAAACGAACTTGATTTTTGCATTATAGGTATCTCATTCTCTTCCAGTGTAAAGTGATCCTTTTCAGGTTAACTCAATATATTATTTCATAATCAAACTGGGTTTCTATTTAATAGTCATATTGAATAAATAATCAATATCACTGTTCAAACATTTATTGGGGCTGTCTATTTCTTAAATACCAACTCATCTCTTTTCTTTGACCAGACAACTTGGAAATATGAGAAATTTTACAGGTTCTGATAGTAACAGGAACTGGTAACTTGTTTGCAGGTATTACCTTGGGATGGTTTCTGAGTGCTAACTGAACTATGTAGCTGTTTCTCCGCCTTGTCCATACTTTATGTACTGTGAATCCCTGTTCTCCACTGTAACCAACTGGCTCTTATCCAAGATCTTGCTGACCTTAGAAATACTCAGCATCAAAACTACATCTTTAAAATTATACTAACTTAGGTTATTTATCTAGAATAGAGAGGGTTGATATCTGGATTTTATAATAGCAACATAAATGTATCTTTAGTTAATTATAATAAATTTTTTTAAACTTTTATTTAATGCATATAAATTTCCAAAGTACGACTTATGGATTACAATGGCTTCCCCCCCCATACCGTCCTTCCCACCCACAACCCTCCCCTTTCCCACTCCCTCTCCCCTTCCATTCACATCAAGATTCATTTTCGATTATCTTAATATACAGAAGATCAGCTTAGTATACATTAAGTAAGGATTTCAACAGTTTGCTCCCACACAGAAACATAAAGTGAAAAATAATAGATGATTTTTTTAAATGATGATGAAATCAGAGCAGACCTATTGTCATGTTTAATCCCAGTGAGAGTCAAGTTGGGAATTGATAATTTCTTTTTTTTTTTTTTCTTTTTTTTACAGAGGATCAGTTTAGTATGCATTAAGTAAGGATTTCAACAGTTTGCACCCCCATAGAAACACAAAGTGAAATATATTGTTTGAGTACTCGTTATAGCATTAAATCTCAATGTACAGCACATTAAGGATAGAGATCCTACATGAGGAGTAAGTGCACAGTGACTCCTGTTGTTGACTTTACCAATTGACACTCCTGTCTATGGCATCAGTAATCTCCCTATGCTCCAGTCATGAGTTTCCAAGGCTATGGAAGCCCTCTGAGTTCTCTGACTCTTATCTTGTTTAGACAAGGTCATAGTCAAAGTGGAGGTTCTTTCCTCCCTTCAGAGAAAGGTACCTCCTTCTTTGATGACCTGTTCTTTCCACTGGGATCTCACTCACAGAGATCTTTTGCCAGAGTGTCTTGGCTTTCCATGCCTGAAATACTCTCATGAGCTTTTCAGCCAGCTCCGAATGCCTTTAGGGCTGATTCTGAGGCCAGAGTGCTATTTAGGACATCTGCCATTCTATGAGTCTGCTGAGTATCTCACTTCCCATGTTGGATCACTCTCCCCTTTATTTACTCCATCAGTTAGCGTTAGCAGGTACTAGACTTGTCTATGTGCTCCCTTTGACTCCCAGTCCCTTCACCATGACCAACTGTGAACTGAAACTGATCACCTGGAACAGTGAGATGGCATTGGTACATGCCACCTTGATGGGATTGAATTGGAATCCCCTGGTATGCTTCCAACTCCACCACTTGGGGCAAGTCAGCCTGAGCATGTCCCAAATTATACATCTCTTCCCTCTCCCATTCCCACCACCATGTTCAACAGGGATCACATTTCAGTTAATTTTCAACACTTAAGAATAACTGTGTATTAATTACAGATCTAAACCAGTCATATTAAGTAGAACAGATAAAAAAAACTACTAAGAGGGATAATGTATTAAGTTGTTCATTAACAGTCAGGGCTATGCTGATCAAGCCACCATTTCCCATAGTGTCCACCTCACTCCAACAGGTTTCCCTCTTGGTGTTCAGTCAGTCGTCACCGATCAGGGAGAACATATGGTATTTGTCCCTTTGGGACTGGCTTATTTCACTCAGCATGATGTGTTCCAGATTCCTCCATTTTGTTGCAAATGACTGGATTTCGTTGTTTCTTACTGCAGTATAGTATTCTAAAGAGTACATATCCCATAATTTCTTTATCCAGTCTATCGTTGATGGGCATTTAGGTTGGTTCCAGGTCTTAGCTATTGTGAATTGAGCTGCAATAAACATTAGGGTGCAGACCGCTTTTTTGTTTGCCAATTTAAATTCCTTTGGGTAAATTCCAAGGAGTGGGATGGCTGGGTCGAACGGTAGGGTTATCTTCAGGTTTCTGAGGGATCTCCAGACTGACTTCCATAGTGGCTTGACCAGTTTGCATTCCCACCAACAGTGGGTTAGTGTCCCTTTTTCCCCACATCCTCGCCAGCATCTGTTGTTGGTAGATTTCTGCATGTGAGCCATTCTAACCGGGGTGAGGTGAAACCTCATTGTGGTTTTGATTTGCAGTTCCCTGATTGCTAATGACCTTGAACATTTTTTCATGTGCCTGTTGGCCATTTGGATTTCCTCTTTTGAAAAATGTCTATTGAGGTCCTTGGCCCATCTCTTAAGTGGGTTGTTGGTTTTGTTTTTGTGGAGTTTCTTGATCTCTTTGTAGATTCTGGTTATTAACCCTTTGTCTGTTGCATAGTTTGCAAATATTTTTTCCCATTCTGTCGGTTGTCTTTTCACTCTCCTGACTGTTTCTTTTGCAGTACAGAAACTTCTCAATTTGATGCAATCCCAATAGTTGATTTTGGCTTTGACTGCCTGTGCCTCCTGGGTCTTTTCCAGAAACTCTTTGCCTGTGCCAATATCTTGAAGGGTTTCTCCAATGTTCTCTAGTAACTTGATGGTGTCAGGTCGTAGATTTAGGTCTTTAATCCATGTTGAGTGGATTTTTGTGTAAGGTGTAAGGTAGGGGTCTTGCTTCATGATTCTGCACGTGGAGATCCAATTTTCCCAGCACCATTTATTGAATAGACTGTCCTTGCTCCAGGAATTAGTTTTAGATCCTTGATCAAATATAAGTTGGCTGTAGATGTTTGGGTTGATTTCTGGTGTTTCAATTCTGTTCCATTGGTCTATCCATCTGTTTCTGTACCAGTACCATGCTGTTTTGATTACAACTGCCCTGTAGTATGTCCTGAAATCTGGTATTGTGATGCCTCCGGCTTTGTTTTTGTTGTACAAGATTGCTTTAGCTATTCGAGGTCTCTTGTGCCTCCATATAAATTTCAGCACCATTTTTTCCAGATCTGAGAAGAAGGTCTTCGGTATCTTGATTGGTATTGCATTGAATCTGTAAATTGCTTTTGGGAGAATGGACATTTTGATGATATTGATTCTTCCAATCCATGAGCATGGCAGATTTTTCCATTTCTTGGTATCCTCTTCTATTTCTTTCTTTAAGGTTTTGTAATTTTCATCGTAGAGATCTTGAACGTCCTTGGTTAAGTTTATTCCAAGGTATTTGATTGTTTTTGTAGCTATTGTGAATGGGATTGATCTTAGAAGTTCTTCCTCAGCCATGGCATTGTCTGTGTATACAAAGGCTGTTGATTTTTGTGCATTGATTTTATACCCTGCTACTTTGCCAAACTCTTCTATGAGTTCCAATAGTCTCTTAGTAGAGTTCTTTGGGTCCCCTGAATAAAGAATCATGTCATCTGCAAAGAGGGATAGTTTGAGTTCTTCCTTCCCAATTTGTATCCCTTTAATTTCTTTTTCTTGCCTAATAGCTCTGGCTAGAACCTCCAGAACTATATTGAATAGCAGTGGTGAGAGTGGGCATCCCTGTCTGGTTCCAGATCTCAGTGGAAATGCTTCCAACTTTTCCCCATTCAATAGGATGTTGGCTGTGGGTTTTTCATAGATTGCTTTGATTGTATTGAGGACTGTTCCTTCCAAACCCAGTTTGCTTAGAGTTTTCATCATGAACGGGTGTTGTATTTTATCAAATGCTTTCTCGGCATCTATTGAGATAATCATATGGTTTTTCTTCTGCAGTCTGTTAATGTTTTGTATCACAGGGATGGTTTAATGTGCGCAAGACAATCAATTATAATAAATTTTGAGAGACAAGCAGAGAAAGTACATTACAACATAGGACACATACAAGTACATGACAGGACAGACACCTATGGCATTCATAGAGTGCCTGTGGCCAATCTACCTGTTTTGTGATGACTCAGAGGGCTGTAAATGCCAGGCTGACTGGAAGTGTACACATTGCAAAAGTGTTAACAAACTGTGAATCCACAGTGGAACTATCGTGATCCACTGATGATGAATTGAGAAGTGATAAGATAATTCCTTGTCACATTGGTGACCTCACCTTCCATGACTGACAGTGATGATATTGAATTCTTTGTTGACACAGATTGATAATTACAATCCAACCTTTATCCACATGTTCATAATCAACAATCCTTACAAAAACTGAATCGCAGATAAAGATTAAGGAAATCACAGTACACAGATAAGACTAGATGCAGGATTAGAACAGCGATCAAAGCAAAATACTCATGTGGCTGGATAGTTATCACATACTAGATAGTTATCAAAACTTAGATGGTGTGACATCCTACAAATGGCAACTACAATGACAAGAAAAGGTGATGCAGAGTGCCACTCTTACCACGAGAAATGAAAAATGTTGAAGTTGAAGGCAACCCTGTTTGCCTAGATTGTGGCACTATGTTAGCAATAATGAGAAAAGTCAGGGACCAGCACTGTGGCATAGTGGGTAAAGCCACCACCTGCAGTGCTAGGATCTCATATGGACCCCACTTCAAGTCCTGGCTACTCCACTTCTGATCTAGCTCTCTGCTACGGCCGGGAAGGCAATGGAAGATGGCCCAAGAGCTTAGGCCCTTGCATTCAAGTGGGAGATTCAAAAGAAGCTTCTGGCTCCTGGTTTCAGATAGGCCCTGCTCTGGCCATTGCAGCCATTTGAGAGATAAACTCTCTCTCTCTCTGTCTGCCTCTCTGCCTCTGTCTCTGCCTCTCTGAAACTCTACCTTTCAAATAAATAAATAAATATTTTTTTAAAATGTTGGAAAAAAAACAATCTGGAGTATCATTATAGCTCACAAACAAGCTAAACTCAATGGATTTGGAGGCCAAATGCATCTGGGTAAAATCAATGCTCTTCAGTGGAGTTCCGAATCACAGCCTCGTTGTAATAGAGACAGTGTTATTCAGATGAGTTATGTGGTGAAAAGCTAACTGCAAGGAAGCTGAGCTTCATATAGGGGGAGAGTTTGTGAAAGAGTGCATAGTGGCCGCTATGGAGTTGTTGGCACCAAAGTAAAATTGTTTTGTAGTGTTAGTTTGTCTCAGAGAACTATCTGAGATTGGATTGCTGACTTAGCACAAGATATTGAAAAACATTGAAGCATGTAGCAGGAGATTTCCAATTTTTCTCTCTGGCCTGTGACAAGACAACAGAACAACAAATACTGCACAACTTGCCATTTTCCTTCATGGAATAACTGCTCAGCTGACTACTTTCATTTGCGGATATCTGCAGACTTTGATATCTGAGAGAAACTGCTGACACTGAAAGCCATACATTGATTGCACTGCAGGAGGTGAGGTCTTGTTTGATAATATGCCATCACAACAGTTAAAAGGAAAATTTGAAAGGAAGGAGGAGAGGGTATGGGTGCGAGGGAGGGAGGGTGGAAAGTGTCATTATTTTTTTAAAACTGTATACATAAAGTACATGAAATTTGTTCACTTTATATAAATAAATTTTTAAAAAGAATTTCAGTAAGTAAGGTGGTCTAGGGTTGCTTCAGTATTTATCTGACAATTATGATTATGGATTAATTTGAGAAAAAGTAATAGCCTATTATTTTAAGCATTGTCATCAGAAATAAATGTTTATATTTTTTCAAATATCATCTAAACAAAGAAAGCATATTATCAGAAAAAAATTTTTTTTTAACTTTTATTTAATGAATATAAGTTTCCAAAGTACGAATAATGGATTACTATGGCTTCCCCCCCATACCGTCCCTCCCACCCACAACCCTCCCCTTTCCCACTCCCTCTCCCCTTCCATTCACATCAAGATTCATTTTAGATTATCTTAATATACAGAAGATCAGCTTAGTATACATTAAGTAAGGATTTCAACAGTTTGCTCCCACACAGAAACATAAAGTGAAAAATAATAGATGATTTTTTTTTAATGATGATGAAATCAGATCAGACCTATTGTCATGTTTAATCCCAGTGAGAGTCAAGTTGGGAGTTGATAGTTTCTTTTCTTTTCTTTTCTTTTCTTTTCTTTTCTTTTCTTTTCTTTTTTTTTAACAGAGGATCAGTTTAGTATGCATTAAGTAAAGATTTCAACAGTTTGCACCCCCATAGAAATACAAAGTGAAATATATTGTTTGAGTACTCGTTATAGCATTAAATCTCAATGCACAGCACATTAAGGACAGAGATCCTACATGAGGAGTAAGTGCACAGTGCCTCCTGTTGTTGACTTTACCAATTGACACTCCTGTCTATGGCATCAGCAATCCCCCTATGCTCCAGTCATGAGTTTCCAAGGCTATGGAAGCCCCTTGAGTTCTCCGACTCTTATCGTTTAGACAAGGTCATAGTCAAAGTGGAGGTTCTCTCCTCCCTTCAGAGAAAGGTACCTCCTTCTTTGAAGACCTGTTTTTTCCACTGAGATCTCACTCACAGAGATCTTTTGCCAGAGTGTCTTGGCTTTCCATGCCTGAAATACTCTCATGGGCTTTTCAGCCAGATTGGAATGCCTTTAGGGCTGATTCTGAGGCCAGAGTGCTATTTAGGACATCTGCCATTCTATGAGTCTGCTGAGTATCTCACTTCCCATGTTGGATCACTCTCCCCTTTATTTATTCTATCGGTTAGTGTTAGCAGGTACTAGACTTGCTTATGTGCTCCCTTTGACTCTTAGTCCTTTCATTATGATCAATTGTGAACTGAAATTGATCACTTGGAATAGTGAGATGGCATTGGTACATGCCACCTTGATGGGATTAAATTGGAGTCCCCTGGTATGTTTCTAACTCTACCATTTGGGGCAAGTCAGCTTGAGCATGTCCCAAATTATATATCTCTTCCCTCTCTTATTCCTACTCTTATGTTTAACAGGGATCACATTTCAGTTAAATTTCAACGCTTAAGAATAACTGTGTATTAATTACAGAATTAAACCAGTCATATTAAGTAGAACAGACAAAAAAACTACTAAGAGGGATAATGTATTAAGTTGTTCATTAACAGTCAGGGCTATGCTGATCAAGTCACCGTTTCCCATAGTGTCCATTCCACTTCAACAGGTTTCCTTTTTGGTGTTCAGTCAGTTGTCACCGATCAGGGAGAACATATGGTATTTGTCCCTTTGGGACTGGCTTATTTCACTCAGCATGATGTGTTCCAGATTCCTCCATTTTGTTGCAAATGACTGGATTTCGTTGTTTCTTACTGCGGTATAGTATTCTAAAGAGTACATATCCCATAATTTCTTTATGCAGTCTTCTTGATGGGCATTTAGGTTGGTTCCAGGTCTTAGCTATTGTGAATTGAGCTGCAATAAACATTAGGGTGCAGACCGCTTTTTTGTTTGCCAATTTAAATTCCTTTGGGTAAATTCCAAGGAGTGGGATGGCTGGGTCGAACGGTAGGGTTATCTTCAGGTTTCTGAGGGATCTCCAGACTGACTTCCATAGTGGCTTGACCAGTTTGCATTCCCACCAACAGTGGGTTAGTGTCCCTTTTTCCGCACATCCTTGCCAGCATATGTTGTTGGTAGATTTCTGAATGTGAGCCATTCTAACTGGGGTGAGGTGAAACCTCATTGTGGTTTTGATTTGCATTTTCCTGATTGCTAATGACCTTGAACATTTTTTCATGTGCCTGTTGGCCATTTGGATTTCCTCTTTTGAAAAATGTCTATTGAGGTCCTTGGCCCATCTCTTAAGTGGGTTGTTGGTTTTGTTTTTGTGGAGTTTCTTGATCTCTTTGTAGATTCTGGTTATTAACCCTTTATCTGTTGCATAGTTTGCAAATATTTTTTCCCATTCTGACGGTTGTCTCTTCACTCTCCTGACTGTTTCTTTTGCAGTACAGAAACTTCTCAATTTGATGCAATCCCAATAGTTGATTTTGGCTTTGACTGCCTGAGCCTCCTGGGTCTTTTCCAGAAACTCTTTGCCTGTGCCAATATCTTGAAGGGTTTCTCCAATGTTCTCTAGTAACTTGATGGTGTCAGGTCGTAGATTTAGGTCTTTAATCCATGTTGAGTGGATTTTTGTGTAAGGTGTAAGGTAGGGGTCTTGCTTCATGATTCTGCACGTGGAAATCCAGTTTTCCCAGCACCATTTATTGAATAGACTGTCCTTGCTCCAGGAATTAGTTTTAGATCCTTGATCAAATATAAGTTGGCTGTAGATGTTTGGGTTGGTTTCTGGTATTTCAATTCTGTTCCATTGGTCTATCCATCTGTTTCTGTACCAGTACCATGCTGTTTTGATTACAACTGCCCTGTAGTATGTCCTGAAATCTGGTATTGTGATGCCTCCGGCTTTGTTTTTGTTGTACAAGATTGCTTTAGCTATTCGAGGTCTCTTGTGCCTCCATATAAATTTCAGCACCAATTTTTCCAGATCTGAGAAGAAGGTCTTCGGTATCTTGATTGGTATTGCATTAAATTTATAAATTGCTTTTGGGAGAATGGACATTTTGATGATATTGATTCTTCCAATCCATGAGCATGGCAGATTTTTCCATTTCTTGGTATCCTCTTCTATTTCTTTCTTTAAGGTTTTGTAATTTTCATCGTAGAGATCTTGAACGTCCTTGGTTAAGTTTATTCCAAGGTATTTGATTGTTTTTGTAGCTATTGTGAATGGGATTGATCTTAGAAGTTCTTCCTCAGCCATGGCATTGTCTGTGTATACAAAGGCTGTTGATTTTTGTGCATTGATTTTATACCCTGCTACTTTGCCAAACTCTTCTATGAGTTCCAATAGTCTCTTAGTAGAGTTCTTTGGGTCCCCTAAATAAAGAATCATGTCATCTGCAAAGAGGGATAGTTTGAGTTCTTCCTTCCCAATTTGTATCCCTTTAATTTCTTTTTCTTGCCTAATAGCTCTGGCTAGAACCTCCAGAACTATATTGAATAGCAGTGGTGAGAGTGGACATCCCTGTCTGGTCCCAGATCTCAGTGGAAATGCTTCCAACTTTTCCCCATTCAATAGGATGTTGGCTGTGGGTTTTTCATAGATTGCTTTGATTGTATTGAGGACTGTTCCTTCCAAACCCAGTTTGCTTAGAGTTTTCATCATGAACGGGTGTTGTATTTATCAAATGCTTTCTCGGCATCTATTGAGATAATCATATGGTTTTTCTTCTGCAGTCTGTTAATGTGGTGTATCACATTGATTGTCTTGCGCACATTAAACCATCCCTGCATACCAGGGATAAATCCCACTTGGTCTGGGTGGATGATCTTTCTGATGTGTTGTTGCATTCTATTGGCGAGAATTTTATTGAGGATTTTTGCATCTATGTTCATCACGGATATTGGTCTGTAATTCTCTTTCAGTGCTGCATCTTTTTCCGGCTTAGGAATTAAGATGATGCTGGCTTCATAGAAAGAATTTGGGAGGATTCCCTCTTCTTCGATTGTTCTGAATAGTTTGAGAAGAATTGGAGTTAGTTCTTCTTTAAATGTCTGGTAGAATTCAGCAGTGAATCCATCTGGTCCTGGGCTTTTCTTTGTTGGGAGGGCCTTTATTACTGTTTCAATTTCTGTCTCAGTTATGGGTCTGTTTAGGTTTTCGATGTCTTCCTGGTTCAATTTAGGCAGGTTGCATGTGTCCAGGAATCTATCCATTTCTGATAGGTTTCCCTGTTTGCTGGCATACAAGTCCTTGTAGTAATTTCTGATGATTCTTTTTATTTCTGTGGTGTCTGTTGTTACATTTCCTTTTTCATCTCTGATTTTATTGATTTGGGTCTTTTCTCTTCTTTTTTTAGTTAGTTGGGCCAATGGGGTGTCAATTTTGTTTATTTTTTCAAAAAACCAGCTCCTCGTTTGGCTGATTTTTTGGAATGTTTTTCTTGATTCAATCCTGTTGATTTCTTCTCTGATTTTAATTATTTCTCTTCTCCTACTAGATTTGGGTCTGGTTTGCTGTAGGTTTTCTAGATCCTTGAGGTGAATAGAAAGCTCATCTATTTGGTGCCTTTCCAATTTCTTGATGTAAGCACCTATTGATATAAACTTTCCTCTTAACACTGCTTTTGCTGCGTCCCATAAGTTTTGGTATGTTGTGCTGTTATCCTCATTTACTTCCAGAAAGTTTTTGATTTCTCTTTTGATTTCTTCTTTGACCCATTGTTCATTCAGGAGCATGTTGTTCAATCTCCATGTGTTTGCATATGCTCTAGGGATTCCTGAGTTGTTCATTTCCAACTTCATTCCTTTATGGTCTGAGAAGCTGCATGGTATGATTCTAATTCTTTTGAATTTGCTGAGACTTGCTTTATGGCCTAGTATGTGGTCAATCCTAGAGAAGCTTCCATGTACTGCTTTTTAAAAAAAGGAAAGAAGGAGGGAGGGAGGAAATTTATCACTGTATTGTTAGAACTGTATCTATAAAATTCATGAAATCTCTTCTCTGTATATTAATAAATTAGAAGTGTAATTAAGAAATAAATATTTCTTCTCCCTGCCATGCAAAAATACTTGAGCTAACATTTGAAAGGTTGTGACCTCATTACAAATGGTGCTCCAGCCACGACTGGCTCACCAAAAGGGTTAATTGTATTTGTCAAGAAAGAACTGAATTGTCTCAGTCTTTATCCAAGTGATTTAATCATATTCCCCTATACCATACACCAAGAAAGTTGTGTTGTGGCTCAACAATGTGATGTCAGCCGTCATATCTTGCGTAAGTTTTGTTGAAAGCAGCCACCAGATTCAGGAGTTACTGAATGATCTTGACTCTGTGTGGTCATCTTGTTTATCATTGTGAAGTGCTGTGGCTGAGTCAGGGTACATGCTCATGAGGTTTTACCAACTGTGTGATGAAGTCAACCAGTTCTCGGAAATGAAGTGAAAACCTATCAGGGAACTCAGCGATGCCAAGTGGCTTGTGTGATCTAGTGCTCGTGGTGGAAATTACTGAGTACCTCTCAGAGCTGAACCTCAAGGTGCAGGGACCCAACCAGCTTCCCAGTGTTCTGTTTTCAAACATGAAATCATCTGTAGCTAAATTAAAGCTGTGGAAAATGCAACTTGAAAGTTGTAAAAAATAGAAAGCGTACTGTTCAGCAGAATTTATAGTCAAGGGCTATAAACAATCAAATACCAAGATGTCAGTTTTCAAGAATGAGAAAAGTAAACAGATAGAATTGAATATCTTTGCTACACCATTCGATGTGGCACCAGCTGATGTGCCTGATAAATACAACATGAAATTATTCAGCTGTAAAGCATCGATGAGCTAAAAGTTAGGTACAACAATCTTCCACTACTTGAGTTTTATAAACATTACACAAGCAATGATGAATTTCCTACCTAGAGAAGACATGCATCAAAATATGCATCTGTGTACAGAACAACTTCGATTTTTAGCTTCGCAAAGAGTCAAGTGCCTGTTGGACTGACCAACACAAACCTGGAAAAGCAGTTGTAAGTAGTAACATCATCAACACCAGTTAGCATCTCATACTTCACCAGAAAAGCAATTCTAGCCATAACATTAGGGATGAGTTGATTCAATGTTTAGCCAAGTATAACAGACTTATTTGAAAGTTGATAATTCTGTTTTGGCCCACAAATATCCAAATGGCCCTTGTCAGAGAATAGGTTCCCTGGGGCCAGTGCTGTGGTACAGTGGGTTAAGCTTCTGCCTGCTGCACCAGCATCCTCTAAATCAGATCCAGCTCTCTGCTGATGGCCTGGGAAAGCAATGGAAGATGGCCCAATGCTTGGGACCCTGCACCCACGTGGGAGACTTGGAAGAAGCTCCTTGGCTCCTGACTTCCGTCGGCCCACCTAGGCCATTGAGGCCATTTGGGGAGTGAATCAGTGGATGGAAGACTTCTCCTTCTGTCTCCTCCTCTCTCTGTCTGTGACTCTGCCTTGCAAATAAATAAGTAAATCTTTAAAAAAGAAAGAAAGAAAGAAAGAAAGAAAGAAAGAAAGAAAGAAAGAAAGAAAGAAAAGGTCCTCTACCCCTGATCTGGAAGCTTAACCTAGAGGAAAGATCAATGTAATATCTATTTGATCTTTTGCAATTATACTTCTCTTGTCCCTTCTGAAGGAATCATGTCAAATACTGAGTTCTTCCTTCCCTCAGGGATTTCTTATTCAAGGTATTGCCTTTTTCCTTTTCTTTTAAAAGATTTATTTATTTATTTGAAAGTCAAAGTTATATATAGAGAGAAGTAGCAGGAGAGAGAGAGGTCTTCCATCTACTGGTTCACTCTCCAATTGGCCACAATGGCTGGAACTGTTCCAGTCCAAAGCCAGGAGCCAGGAGCTTCTTCTGGGTCTCCCACTTGGGTGCAGGGGCCCAAGGACTTGAGCCATTTTCTACTGCTTTCCCAGGCCATCAGTATAGAACTGGATTGGAAGTAGAGCAGCTGGGACTCAAACCAGTGCCCATATGGGATGCCGGTGCCACAGGCGGCAGCCTTATCTACAGCACCAGCCCTGGCATTGACTATTTCTGAACCACTAACCAGAATCCTTAGGTCAGTATTTTTAAAGGAATATTAAAAATGTCATTTGAGTATTTTTAATATTTAATATTTTAAAGTATTTCTATTATAGGTCATTGGTGTTTTCTTGTTGGAACTTGCAGACTATTTTATTTAGTGGATCACCCCCAGAGCAAAATGAGATCTTTTTCTAAAAGATTTATTTATTTATTTGACAGTCTGAGTTACAGAGAGGAAGAGACAGAAAAGACAGAGAGAGAGAGAGAGAGAGAGAGAGAGAGATCTTCCAACTGCTGGTTCACTTCCCAGATGACCGCTATAGCCAGGCTGAAGTTGAAGTCAGGAGCTTCATCCAGGTCTCCAGTGTGCATGGCAGGACCCAAACATCTGAGCCATCTTCTGCTGCTTTTCCCGGGCCATTAACAGGCAGCTGGTTTGAAGTGGAGTGCCCCCATGGAATGCTGTCATTGAAGGCAGCAGCTTTACCTGCTATACCACAATGCTGACCCCAGAAATATCTTTTGTCTTCTAAGATAGTAGCCTCTCTGGTTTACTGTCGCTCTTGACAACCTTTTTCGTCAACATTACCAATTTTTCTTCCACCGAACTTTTTTTTTATTTAGTAAATATAAATTTCCAAAGTACAGTTTATGGATTACATTGGCTTTCCCCCCTCATAATTTCCCTCCCACTCACACTCCTCCCATCTCCCGCTCCCTCTCCCATTCCATTCACATCAAGATTCATTTTCAATTATCTTTATATATATATATTAAGTAAAGATTTCATCAGTTTGCACCCACACAGAAACACAAAGTGCAAAATACTGTTTCAGTACTAGTTATAGCATTACTTCACATTGGACAACACATTAAGGACAGATCCCACATGAGAAGTAAGTACACAGTGACTCCTGTTGTTGACTTAACAATTTGACACTCTTGTTTATGGCATCAGTGAGCTCCCTAGGCTCTAATCATGAGTTGCCAAGGCTATGGAAGCCTTTTGGGTTCACCAACTTCGATCTTATTCCGACAGGGTCATAGTCGAAGTGGAAGTTCTCTCCTCCCTTCAAAGAAAGGTACCTCCTTCTTTGATGGCCCCATTCTTTCCACTGGGATCTCACTCGCAGAGATCTTTCATTTAGGTCTTATTTTATTTTTCCAGAGTGTCTTGGCTTTCCATGCCTAAAATACTCTCATGGGCTCTTCAGCCAGATCCCAATGCCTTAAGGGCTGATTGTGAGGCCAGAGTGCTATTTAGGACATCTGCCATTCTATGAGTATCATAGAATGTATGTGTATGTATCATAGGCCTTATCAGAGACAGATACATACAATGTATTAGCCTTACAGGGACAGATACAATACATACATACAATGTATGAGCCCTATCAGGGACAGATACATACAATGTATGAGTATCCCATCAAGGTGGCATGTACCAATGCCATCTCACTAGTCCAAGTAATCAACTTCAGTTCACAATTGATCACACTGATAGGTCTAAGGGTCAAAGGGATCACACAAACAAGACTAGTGTCTGCTAATACTAACTGATAGAATCAAAAAGGGAGAGAATGATCCAACATGGGAAGCGGGATACACAGCAGACTCATAGAATGGCAGATGTCTTCCACCGAACTTCTAATTACTGAGTTACTTCAGACTTAGTCCTGATTCTGTATTGCATTCTCCAAATTCTGATAGCTTTAAACTCATTTAAATGCAATTGATTTTCAATCATCTGTCTTTAAATTAGACATTTCTTCTGTATTCCAGTCTGTATACCTAAGTGTCTACTGTGTGTTCAAATCAAGATGTCCTACAGATACTCAAATTCAACATGTCTAATAGTTATCTTAAATCTGATCCTCCAAAGTTAGCTCCTTCAGTATTTCCTATTTCAATGCATGGATCATCCCATTTTATAAACCAGAGACTTACTAATTAGAAGGAACATCTCTTTCTTCATTACCATATCTGAACAATGATAATCCTATCTAATTCTAGCATCTCTCTAATCTTTTCACTTACTGCATGTTAACTACCAGCAAAGCAATTTATGCTGCCTTATTTCACATGGAAATTTAGCATAGTTGCCTCACAGTCAATATGTTTCCTGTATCAATCTCTCCTTCACAATGTAGCCACAATCATGGCAACTCTTTAAGTTATTTAACCTTTCTATATTTCAGTTTTCTCAATTGTGAAATGGAGATAATAATAGTACCTCATAGAGTGATTTGGACTTAAATTTTGAGTTATCAATATCAGTTTTACACATTAGTTGGAATATTGTCTGACACATAGAAATGTATAATGTCATTGTTGTGATCGTCAGTATCCTTATACAAACTACCCCACTTAAAATACTTCCATGTTTTCTTATAATGTTCAAGATTCAGTTCAAACATTTTAACATGGCCTATAATCTGTTATAATCTTGCTCTTACCTATTTCTCTGATTATTTTTTAGAACCAAAATTACTTGATTCATTTTGTTCAAGACTTCTTGCTATATTTTTTTGTTATCCCACCATACAAACTCTTCTCAACCTCACAGGCCTCATATACATTGTTCCCTCTGCTCACAGTGTTCTCCATCAAAGCCAAATTAGTTCCGACTCTTCTCTCAGAGCTCTGTCAAATATCATTTCCTTGATATCCAGAACAGGGAAGTCTTCTTGCTTATATTCCTATATACTTCCTTTTCCTTTGCAGCATCTATAACCCCCATAAATCAGATAATTTACTATGTAACTAGCTGCCTAATATCTGTCCCTGATAAGGCCTATGAATGTAGACTGGCTGTTTTATTACTGTATTCCAAGAATGCTTGCATTTCTTACTGAATAAAAAGTCCCTGACTCATGATGTTTCAACTTGCAACTTTTCAGCTTTGTGATGGTGTGAAAGTGAAACAAATTGAGTAGACATTGTACTTTGAATTTGAATTTTTATATAATAGGATACTCTCTTGTTATGCTGGGCAATGACATGTAGTTGCAGCTCCCATATGATCACCAAGATAAATAACAAAAAATACATTATACTGACTAAGCTAAGTTATGATATGCAGATTTAAATATATTTTTCAACTTATCTTATTTTTAATTTATGATGAATATATTGGTATTTAAACCCATCATAAGTCAAGGAGCATCTATAAGCAAATGTTCTTAGTATCTCATGTGCAATCTTTGCATTTTCCATTATTTATTTATGTAGTATGTATATTTATTAGTATATATATGTATATATAATATGTTATACACACATAAACACATATACAGTAGTTAAACTGTACTCTGAGATTATGGATGGAATTTTATTTAAATATGTTTTCTGTGTAATTAGTATGTAGGAAAAACTTTTTTGTGTATATTTTCTAGCTAGTCATTTTATTCAGCTCTGCTGTTTGTTCTACTTGTTTTTCAGTTTGAGTTGCTTCTGTTTCCAGATACATTATCTGCAAGTTATAGTGTTTCCCTAATGATAATTATACCTCTTATTTGTTTTGGCTTCTTGAATTGGCTGGAACATTTTGAACAATGATAAATAATTGTAATTTTGGGGCGATCTTCTGTGTTAGTTTTAGATTGAGAAAGGTATTATGTAAAATATTTATGAAATGTTTTTTATTAGACATGTATACTTAGTTTTATGAAAAGTATATGGTCTCTGAAAATGACCATGTAGTTGAAAGATGAATTATATATCAATATTTTTGAAAGATTTATTTATTTATTTGAAAGTCAGAGTTACACAGAGAAAGGAGAGGCAGAGAGAGAGAGAGAGAGAGCGAGAGAGAGAGAGACATCTTCCATCTGATGGTTCACTCCCCAATTGGCCACAACAGCCAGAGTTGCGCCGATCCAAAGCCAGGAGCTTCTTCAGGGTCTCCCATGTGGGTGCAGGGGCCCAAGGACTTGGGCCATCTTCTTATTGCTTTCCCAGGCCATAGCAGAGAGTTGGATCAGAAGTGGAACAGCCAGGTCTCGAACTGGCGCCCACATGGGAGGTTGGCGCTTCAGGCCAGGGCATTAACCCACTGCACCACAGCACTGGTCCCGAATTATATCAGTATTTACCTAATTTTATATTACTGGAACAAATTCTGCTTCATTATAGAATATGATTCTTTTGAGAAGATAAACCTCAATTATACTTACTAATATGTATGGACATGATATATGGGTGATGTGTCTATGTTCATGTGCATATATATTCATATATGTACATGTACAAATATATATTAATATTTCTGGAGGCCCAACAGAAATTCAAATTGTACTGGACATACGACCACACAGCAGCTAACTCAAACATCTTGGTTTTTGCCTTTATTTCTGCCAAATCATTATCATGGCATTGATTATCTCACAAAGTCCATGAGCTTTAACTGGCAGTTATAATATATGTATTTCACTAATGAAAACAGAAACCACATTATTTTTCAGTAAATATGATTTCCTGGGAGGGGCAAGTTTTTTTTTTTTTTGGCCCTTTTTATGTACGCAATGAATTTAGTTTGGCGAATGCAAGTTTTCAAAATAGGACATCAGTTAGAGACTAATCAAAGAGAACCTAGGTTATGAAAGTTAGAACATTGTTAATAGCTACAACTGGAGCTATTACTATCAAGTTTCTGGTGAAACAAGAAAGAAGATGGGAAAAATATTCCTCGTTTAATATTTGTTATGTGGTTTCTCATGAATAGAAATTTTGTTCCACAATAAAGATCCAGAGATGAATAAAAGTTATTTACCCCCCTACTAGAGAGATTAATGCACTTTAGTGCACATGGTAACTAATATGATGGAAGTAAGAAAATGGGATTCTATAGAATCATAACAGAGTCCTGGGATCTTCAACCTGATTTTTTTTTTTTTTTTTTTTGAGATTTGAGGACAGTTCATAGCCTACTCCTTTCCATTGTCTGGTAAAAACAACAAGCAATGTGAAATAGCTCTAAAACCATTTAGTTTATATTCATGAGTCACAAAATGCAAGACTATTAATTTCTTAATTTTTGTTAGAATACATTTTGAGAATCGTTTTGTGGAGCCTCAACTTCTGAAAATTTCTCACATGTCTGAAAATATGATAACTAAACCTCCTTATGGATAGGTTCAACATGGTAGCCAGGAAAGATACATTAAATTAAAAACAAATTCTTTATTCACTTGCTTATTTCTTGGGTCTTTTTTTCAGGCGAGATAAGTACTCTAGATATTGGTTAAAAAATAATAGATTTTAGAACCATGATTTTTTTTAATTTATTTTGCCTTCTGAAATAGGAGGTCAGCAACCTCTGAATAGTATGAGTGAAAGCAGGGGTGGCCATACTGTACTTTGAACAGAAACAAAACTCACCACAACTAAATTTAAAGTGGCTGCAGGGGCTGGCACTGTAGCGTAGCATATAAAACTGCTGCCTGCAGTGCCAGCATTTCATATGGGAGCTAGTTCAAATCCCAGCTGGGCTGCTCCACTTCTGATCCAGCTCTCTGATGTGGTCTGGGAAAACAGTGGAAGATGGCCCAGGTCCTTGGGTCCTTGCACCCGTGTGGGAGACTTGGAGGAAGCTCTTGGTCTGTTTGGCACAGCTTCCACCATTGTGGCTATTTGGGGAGTGGACCAGCAGATGGAGGGCCTCTTTCTCTCTCTCTTTCTCTCTCTCTCTCTCTCTCTCTCTCTCTCTCTGCCTCTGCCTCTCTGGAACTCTGCCTTTCAAGTAAATAAATAAATCTTTAAAAAAAGATAAAAAATAAAGTGGCTCCATATGTAATAGATGCTTTACAGCATGATTCTAGGGACCAACTATATAGGACTTAGGGTTCACTAGAAATTTTACATCATAATGTTATATGACTCTAAGTACAACATAGAGAAAAACTTCCAATTGACATTTTCTGTAGTGATTTATGGAGATAATATGTGACCTTATACCAAGTTCTGATAACTCAAGGCAATGTTCTTTTCACTGGATATATGAAATTTTAACATGAAATAGAGATGATTTATTGTATATTTACTGTGAGTATCTACTACAAATGCTTTACACTATTTTTAATTTTCACAACAGCCATCTGAGATAAATATTATACTTATTTTACATAGACTCAGCAAAAATTAGCTATCTTACCAATGACAAATAATAAGAGGAAAAAGAGTATTACTATTGAAATATGACTCTAAAACTCACAAAGTTTTCAGTATTAAATAGCTAACATAAATCTTGATGCATGATTGCCTTTTAGCAAATATTAGTTTTTTCCCCAATATTTCATTTTTTCTTTTCAACCACTTTTGCTTTCCTGCCCCTTTTAAAAATAAAAAAACAACCTTTTGTGAAAGTACATGGACTGTAGAACCTTAATTCCTCCTCTGTCCTTAGATAAACTAGTTGCTTTCTCCTCATCACTAATATATGTGTGTGAGAAGGGGAGTCTAGAACTACCTTTCCTATGAGATTCTAAGAGGCCTTCAATAGTAATTTAATTTGGAATAATCCTGCTTCATTTTAAGCAATGCATTCATGAACTGATTTTCTGAAAAGAACAATTGTTTATTCAAGTTCACATTTTTAAGCCCTTAATATGTTCTTAAAAGAAATCAACATCTCCCAAAATACAGCCATGAAACCACTCCTTGTTTACCCAATAATGCAGTAGTTCAAGGTTAGGTGCTAACTCATAGGTCATGTGATACCATGGAAAAATTAGTAACAAAAACAGCCCTAGTGAGCAGTGCCATCACTGGCCATTTAGTTAACTGATAAGTCTCTACCCTTACGAACATTGCAATGTCCTCTCCTCAAGTGTTCTCCAAGACTTCCTAATGGGAAAATGTGACTCAAGAATTTTTTTTTTTTTTTTACCACTGATTAGCTGCTTTATTTTAGGTAAGATAAATGACCTCTCATGAGTTTCTATATCTACAGTTGGAAAATGGTGCCAATAATCCCTGTTCTGACTATCTCTCAGCATTATACAAAATCAAATATAGAAACTTATACAAATGATCTTTAAAAACAAAGGAAAAGTAAGAGACTATACAAATATGATTCGCCATACTTATTGTTGTTATTCTCTACAACAGTGGCTACATAAGAGACATTTGTGTTATTCATAATTTAGCTATTGTATATCATATGCCCACTGTTAACTGATCAGTATATTCACTCTTTGATGCCTTCATTTACATTCTGATGAGCATAGAGTGCATACTGTGTGCCAAGTAACCAGGAATATACAACTGTGAACAAGAAAAGGCATAATATCAGGGAAAGGTTATTATTATGAAATTGTTAACATTAGTTTGCAGATAAGGAAACTGAGACATAGAAAGGTTAAATTTGCACAGCATCCTACCCATGCATCTCTCTTCATCTGTACAACTGTGATTACTGAGAGCCTTGTAAAGTCATTCCTGTGCCTCCTTTGTTCACCCTGTATATACCCAGCATGTCGTCCACTACCAATTAAAGAGTAGGTACTCAATTAATATTTGTCAAATAAATAGATGACTGCATGAATGAATGAACAAAAGTTAGATAAGTTGGTTATCAGCCAATAAGGTGTTGATAACGTGGAACCCATTGTTCTATGTGTATTTATATATCCATATTTATATATCCATAAATATTGTATTTATATGTCCATATTTCCCAATAGACCAGCAGTACCACATACTTAGTGGCAAAATCTGAGGGTGTAGGTATCTGGAAGAATGGGAATTATTTACTAAAATAAGATTATCTACTATTCTTTTAAAAATAGCCCAATAATTTCACATTTGCATCTGGGTTTCTTGACTATCTTAGCTTCTTTCTTGTGTCTTTAATTCTTTTTTGCTAATTTTCATAATAGAAAATTTGCTGTGTAGATGCAAACTGCTAATCTTCCATAAGCCACTCAGTCTGTATTCTGTAGCCAATTTTTAAGGAAGAAAATATATTTTTTTCTTTGTAGCACTACTGGTTTAAGGCTCTGTGTCTGTCATCCAAAATCCTTACCCACCTCTGTTGTAGAATTGTCATTTGAGTCAGTATAGACTACCACTTAGTTCATCTGAGTTTTTTTCCCATCTTATCTTTGAGCAGAGACAGTGGTACAAACCTTTCTTGGAACTATCATGTTAAGCTACTTTAAAACCATGGATGTTAAGTTACTGCCTGTATACTCCAAGTCATATATAAAATGCTTTCTATCTTTTAAAGGTGTTCTTTAGGATTAAAATAAATGAATGTGTTAGATATATTATTAGCTCCCTTGTTTGAAGTACTACCATTATTCCATTTGGCCTATCTACCCTTAAATTACATACTGATGGGTGAACATCTTCTAAGACAGGGAAAAGCCCAACAGTGGGCAAGGTTTTACGGACTACACAGGGAAATTGATTATCAAATGAGCCTGTGGGCATTAGGATTATTTGAGGATTATATTTTTTTCAAGGAGAGAAAAAGAATATCTACCTTGTCTAAAAACTGGAAAATTCTTGCCTTTGTCTTTGGATGAACTAAAGATGAAATGAGTTCAGACAACAAGCCAATCTTCTTCCAAGTCCTCCAACTCTAAAACAATCTGTTAATGCAAATTATGCTACCTATGTCCTCTTCACAAAAGGAAATAAATGTTCCAGTGCAAACTCTGTAGGAGGCATTTCATACCAGAAGAATTTTCTTCCTTTCATTGCACTTGGATTTGTCCATAAAAACACTCTCATTTTTTTTTTTTTAACAAAATGAACCCTTAGGTTCTAAATAGGTACTTTTTGGCACATGATCTAATAAGATGCTTTAAGCCTGATGCAGAAATATTCATGTAGTATTCCTAAATACCATTTTAGGAAGTTAAAATCTTAAGAGTTAGTTCTGTTTTATTAAGCTTGATACATGTACTTCCTTACCTAGATAAAAACTAGGTAGTAAAGGGGCATACCTTCAAAACAAGGATGACTTCTTTTTTTTTTACGTAACTATTTTGAGGTGTCCTATTTTAATTCTAGGCACAACTATCAACCAAAGACAATCCCAACTGATAGAAAAATTATGGTATTTTTAAATGGATAAGTACTTAAGCAAATCAAAGAATGAATGAATGTTCTAGCCTGCCATTTAGACTTTCTTCTCAAGTTAAAAATTTTTCGTACACTCTGAATAACATGGTAGAGTCTATATAGGTCTGGCATGAGAAGTGTTTATGGAATAAAAAATAGCCCTAAAATAACCACCTAAATACAAAATGTTTCAGCTGTGTGAGAAATTCCACTGATGTCTTTTAGGGGAAGGCTTCTAAGACATCCCAAGGTGGCATGACAGTGTGCTAGGCCTAAACTTGTATACATGAGATTGTACTTCATTGTGGTTTGCTACTCCTTTATGAACAAGTGAGATATATGAATAAATGATGCAGATGAATAAATGATATCTATGAATTATATGCAGGTATTTGGTGGTAGCATCTTAAATTTTCATCTGTAGATGGTCTCATCCATTCCTACTTTGACATGGTGTTTAAATTGTTTGTACTCATTCAAGGATGAGAAAGTAATAGGCCCTCAAGCAGACGTACTACCCTTCTAACATTAAGTGCTGTGAAATAGCACTATTTGGATAATAAGGTTTGTCTTTAAAATTTTCTGTTTTGCTTTGCTGTGAAAGATTTGTGCCCTGACCTTCTGAAAAAGCTGCTGTTTTCAATTCAGCTTTATTTTTTTCCCCCGAAGTTGTCACTTTTGCCATCTGGTAGATGTTTCTTCTGGGAGAGAAGGAGATGCGAGTACAAAAACTTTCAAGGAAACATTACTGCATAATTTGCTTGAGGTCAAAGCCAGTACTCTGGAAGCTGGCCCATCATTTATTGTGATGTGGCAGATATTAGAGGACTTACGAACACATTGTGCTTTTGAAGTGTATTCACAAAGGATTGAATGTGGCAGAACGTGGCAAGTCATATTTATGCCTGAATGAGAATTATTAACCTGCTAAAGTACAATGAGAGACCAATGCTTTTTGTCAGTTCTATTTACTCTTGGACTTTGGTATCTGTAAGATATGTTAGGGAATCAAATAAATGACTAGAAAATATCTTCTGGTGCCTGAATCATAAAAATAAAATTTATTTCCACTACAAAAATAGAAGAAAGTAAATACCCTATCTTCCTGCTTCTGCTGCTGAAAGGCTAAGTAAAGAACCAAAGAATTTTTTATATTCCGGTTAAGTACCTTCTAAAAGAAATGTGTACCTCTCTGCCTCTGATTCCATTTATTTACTTTGCCATCAGATTTAGAAATAATCTAAAATTGATAGTAAGGAATGAATGTTTTATATTGTGTTTTTACACTTGATCTTAGCCAAAAGGCCGAGAAGCTATATTGTGTTCTTAAATCCTAAGTCAAATATGAGCTCTTTAAAAGAATATGATTTAGGCAGAACTTCACACTAGTAGATTAGAGAAGACTGTGAGAAGACTATGAAGTAAATTTCAGGATTCATTTTCTTTTAAAGCATGATTGGTTCTGCCTATGATTAGGGAGATAAGGGGAAACCTTCAAGGTGAAGTAGTCCCTCAGGCTTCTACTGGACAAACTATTATTCTAGTGCAACTGTTGATACAGCAGAAGGCTAAGTAAGTTTTTTTTTCTTCTTCAAAAGGTGGACTGCTTAATTTTATGTAACTAGAATAAAGAGAAAGAACATGTGTCTAACTATAGTGGTTTGTGGAATAACTATGACAAAACCTTTAGAGTGCTTGACACAGCAATATAAATAAAAATAAAGCTTGCATTTATCTACTTATTCAGAAATATTTATTACCTACTTACTAGGTTCCAGCCAAGGTTTAAACTGTTTGTAAGTAAAATTAACATAGTTCCTTCCTCATGAATCCAATTTTTATAAAATGATAAATGTGACAGCAAAAGTAAGTTCAGGATGCTCTGAGACCACAAAGAAAATCTACAAAAACCTAAGTAGTGACCATAAGCCTAACTATTTACACAGAGGAGTTGGTGAATGAACAGAGTTTAGATAAATGGGCCAAGGAAATGTGGAGAAATAGTTTAAATTTGATCTAAACTTAAAGATAGCCATTGTGTTCATTCCCATATAAGACAGGATAACAAAAGCAGAGTTAAACATGACCTTGTTTTCAAAGCATTGATAAAAAGTACAAGGAGCCAAGAGTAGAATTATAAAACAAAACTAGCCAATAATACATAAAATGTGACTACCCTAGTATTAAATTCTGTGATATGACATGTGAATCACCTCAAGATCTTTCTCAACTCAGTACTCCAGGAAGCCTCATCAGTCGGCACATGACTTAAAAACCACCTGTAAGAATGGTAAAAATATATTTGCCAACTATGCAACTGATAAAGGATTAAAACCAGAATCTACAAAGAGATCAAGAAACTCCACAACAACAACAAAAAACCCACTTAAGAGACAGGCCAAGGACCTCAATAGACATTTTTCAAAAGAGGAAATCCAAATGACCAACAGACACATGAAAAAATGTTCAAGGTCGCTAGCAATCAGGGAAATGCAAATCAAAACCACAATGAAGTTTCACGTCACCCCAGTTAGAATGGCTCACATACAGAAATCTACCAACAACAGATGCTGGCGAGGATGTGGGGAAAAAGGGACACTAACCCACGGTTGGTGGGAATGCAAACTGGTAAAGCCACTAATGGAGGTCAGTTTGGAGACTCCTCAGAAACCTGAATATAACCCTACCATACAACCCAGCCATCCCACTCCTTGGAATTTACCCAAAGGAAATGAAATTGGCAAATAAAAGAGCTGTCTGCACCTCAATGTTTATTGCAGCTCAATTCACAATAGCTAAGACGTGGAATCAACCTAAATGCCCATCAACAGAAGACTGGATAAAGAAATTATGGGATATGTACTCTATGGAATACTATACAGCAGTAAAAAAATTAAATCCAGTCATTTGCAAAAAAATGGAGGGATCTGGAACACATCATGCTGAGTGAAATAAGCCAGTCCCAAACGGACAGATATCATAAGTTTCCCTGATTGGTGACAACTAACTGTGCACCTAAAATGAAACCTGTTGAAGTGAAATGGACACTATGAGAAACAGTGACTTGATCCTTGTCCTGACTGTTGAAGAACAACTTACTATTTTATTCCTTTTAGTGTTTTTTTTTTTCTACTTAAAACCATTGGTTAAACTCTGTAATTAACACACAATTATTCTTAGGTGTTGAAATTTAACTGAAAATTGATCCCTGTCAAATAAGAGTGGGGATAAGAGAGGGAGGAGATGTACAGTTCGGCACATGCTCAATTGATCTTACCCCTAATGGTAGAGTTAGAAACGTGCCAGGGGATTCCAATTCAATCCCATAAAGGTGGCATGTACCAATGCCATCTCACTAGTCAAAGTGACCAGTTTTAGTTCATAATTGATCATAATGATAGGATTAAGAGTCATCGGGTTCATATAAACAAGACTAGTGTCTGATAATACTAACTGATGGAATTAAAAAGGAGAGAACAATCCAACGTGGGAAATGGGATACACAGCAGATTCATAGAATGGCAGATATCCTAAATAGCACTCTGGCCTCAGAATCAGCCCTTAAGGCTTTCGGATCCAGCTAAAAATCCCATGAGAGTATTTCAGGCATGGAAAGCCAAGACACTCTGGCAAAAAACAAACAAACAAACAAACAAAAACCTAAATGAAAAATCTCTGTGAGTGAGATCCCAGCAGAAAGAATGGGCCACCAAAGAAAGAGGTACCTTTCTCTGAAGGGAGGAGAAAACTTCTTCTTTGACTATGGCCTTGTCTAAATAAGATCAGACTTGGTGAACTGAAGAGGCTTCCAGAGCCTTGGCAGCTCATGACAAGAGCCTTGGGTGATTACTGACATCATAAGTAAGAGTGTCAAATTGTTAAGTCAACAGCAGGAGTCACTGTGCAGTTACTCCCCATGTAGGATTTCTGTCCTTAATGTGTTGTACTATGTGTTAATGGTATAACTAGTACTCAAACAGTACTTTATACTTTGTGTGTCTGTGTGGGTGCAAACTGTTGAAATCTTTACTTAGTAGATCTTATGTATATAAAGATAATTGAAAATTAATCTTAATGAAGAATGGGATGGGAGAGGGTGTGAGAGATGGGATGGTTGCAGGTGGGAGGGTGGTTATGAGGGGAAAAAGCAGCTGTAATTCAAAAGTTGTATTTGGAAATTTATATTTATTATATAAAAGTTAAAAAAAACACATGTGTGTGTAAAATATGATGGGTATGATCTTGATGAAAGAGCCCAGATCTGAACCAAAAGACTCAGGTAGACAACTGAGTCTCCCACTAAGATCCCTTTCATTAACTTTGAATTAAGTCATTTTTTTTTCATCTAACTATAACTATTTTGAAGGCATCCATGGTGTGCACAGTGGTTTGGGGATGACAATGATGATCCAGAGATAATTGCTGACCACATGTTTTTGAGGGTTAGGATAAAAGATAAATAGCACACATACTCCAAACATCGTTAGAAATGGGAAGTTACTAGAGAGAGGTTTAGTCCCTGTGCTTGGGTACCTTAAAAGAAGGAGGAATTGCATGAGATATAAAGATTGGAGTGATGTGAGATCAGCTGAGACATCCCAGAGCAAATAACCATTTATTCAGGCTTTAGTCAGGCAGAATTCCAATAAAAGGAGAGGGAAATAATCTAAGTTAAATTACAAGGCTTATTATTCCCTATATACACAAAGCATAGTAAGTGGTGAGGGTTAATTAGGGTGAAGCTTAAGTGGAAAACACCAGTGAGTAAAGAGGGTTGACAAGCAAGGTGGTGCCTAATCACCAAGGGTTGTAAATGTCATTCTAGATAAACTTACTCTCTAAGCAATAGGGAGCCCATGAAGGTTTCCTTTGGTCCTCTGACGTTCATTTGGCAATGGACATAAACTGACCTTTACCTCAGATGCTGGTAAGTTCTGTCATGTTAGGCCTTCAACCTTGCTTGTTATGCACGTGACAAGTATTCAGATTGAGTGGGGCAGAAATATGCTTTTTATCATGTTTTTATTTAGCAAATAATATTAGACATTTTTGTACCTGAAAATATCACTCTTTACAACAGTATAACTGTTATTAACAGTCTGATTGTTGCTTAAAAATTATAAAATTGACGATATGAGAACTCAGGCAACTAATTCAAGGTCACAAATTTCATAAATTAAGAACTGTCTTAGTCCATTTGTGATGCTGAAATAAAGTGCCACAGACTGGGTAATTTCTAAAGAACACAGATTTATTTCTCAATGTTTTGGAGGCTGGGAAATCCAAGATCAAGATTCCAGCTACTTTGAAAGTTGCATCCTGTAGACTCTGGAGTCTAAAGGAGGTCACTGTATCCTCCCATGGAAACAGGCAGAAGGGAAAAGGGGAGCAAACTCACTCCATTCTTTTATGATGGCATTCATCCATTCTTGTGGGCTTTGCCTTCCCTAAACACCTTCTAACAAGTCCCCCTTCACAACACTATTGCATTGGTGATTGAGTTTCCAACACAGGAATTTTAAGGGACACATTCAGACCATAGCAGATACCAAATCAACGTCAGCTCCAGCACTTTTACTCTATTACATTACAATGACTGAGTCATTCTTCTCTTAAGCACATATTTATTTGGTTTTAAAGATTTATTTATTTTATTTAAATCAGTGTTACAGAGTGAGAGAGAGGGAGAGACCTAGAGAAATCTTCCATCTGTTGGTTTTGCCTCCCAGATGGCCACAACTGCCAGAGCTGGGCCTGACCAAAGCCAGGAGCCAGGAGCCAGGAGCCCTGAGCTTCTTCTGGGTATCCCACTCAGGTGCAGGTGCCCAAGCACTTGAGCCATCTTCTGCTTTCCCAGTTGCATTAGCAGGGAGCTGGATCAGAAATTCAGCAGCTGGGAATTGAAGCATTGCCCATATGGCATGCTGATGTAGCAGGTGGTTGCTATACCAGAGTGCTGGCTCCTAAACACATATTTCTTGACTATTTATTATGTATATGGAACTGTTCTAAAAAATGAAAATATAGTTAGTGATGAGAATAATGGCAGTTTACCTGCCTCCTAGAACTTAAACTCTAACAAAATAGACAATAAATAAATACATAAATAAGAAAGTAACAAAATAATGGGGCAGGCATCTGACACAGTGGTTAAGTTGCTGCTTGGAATGCCTGCATTCCATATCAGAACATCCTAACTTCTGCTCCATTTTCCTGCTAAAATGCACTCTAGGAAGCAGCAGACGATAACTCAAGTACTTGGGTTCCTACAACCGATGTGGGAGACTTGGATTGAGATCCATGCTCCTGGTTTAGCCTGGCCTAACTCTGGCTGATGTGGGCTTTTTGTAATGAGCCAATAGATCAAAGATCTATTTCTGTCTGTCTGTCTCTTTTTCTCTCTCTGTCACTCTTGCAAATAAAGTGAAAAGAAATACATTTTTTAAAGATTTTAATTATTTATATATTTGAGAGGTAGAGTGACAGAGAGTGAGAGGGAGAGGAGACAGAGAGAAAAGGTCTTCCTTCCACTGGTTTACTCCCTAAATGGCCGCCACAGCTAGAGCTGCGCCAATCTGAAGTCAGGAGCCAGGAGCTTCTTCTGGATCGCCCATGTGGATGCAGGAGCCCAAGCACTTGGGCCATCTTCTACTGCTTTCCTAGGCCATGGAAGAGAGCTGGATTAGAAGAGAAGCAGCCAGGACTAGAACCAGTGCTCATGTGGGATGCCAGCACCTCAGGCGGAGGATTAACCTACTGTGCCACAGTGCCACCCTTGAAAAATAAATAAATTTTAAAATTTTAAAGATAAAACAGCAAGATAAGTTCATATGGTGATGAATAAAGAAAATAATAGGGTGATAACATAATGAAGTGACCTAGAGTGATTGTGAGAATAGTAGTTTACTTGTGGGTGGGTGGGGGGGTTCCTTTGATGCTGTAACACTTGAGCTGAGATCTGACGAATAAGAAGGCTATAGAAATCCTAGAGGTAGATATAAAAGCAAACACAAAGTCCTCAAGGCAGCAATAAACTTGAAGTGTTGAGGACTATAAAGGGGAACATGATCCTTGGAGCTTTGTGAAGGAGAAAAAAACAGGGTTATAAGAGGAATTCCAAGACAGAAATTCTTTTATCTTCTACAAAAGCTGCAGAATTCAGATATTAACCTAAACTTCAGGGTTGCAGAGAAAGAAAATGTATCCCCAAGAGGAATGGAGCTCACACAGCCTGTGTTTGCCTATCGCTAGTCTCCTCTCTCCCCATATATACGTGTTCTTCTGATGGAACATGGAATTTATTTGCTCCCCCAAAATATTTTATTTTCTTGTGTGAAGGCTATAAGCAGCACTATGAAGCTGGGGTTGTTTGAATATCAATGGACAGGTTTTGAGACTAACCCTGGTGGAATGACAACTTGGTTTACTGGGCCAACGAGGTGCTGATTTCAATATAGCTCTGAAATTTACACAAAATGTCATTTAGTAAATCAAACAGACTGTACAAATAAAGTTGTCTAAAACAAATCAAAGAGTTAGGCCTTTGAAATCTTTACCATTGCCAATGGTCCTTGCATTTGTTCAATGAAATAGAAAGCCCTCGCTCAGCACAGCTGTTAAGAAACCTTTGACTAATGATACACTTGGTGTTTGAATGTGAACTCATACCAGGCATGGGAGGAGCTTGTGTTTCAGGCTTCTAAAGGAGTAGTCTAAGTATATTTTTAAAACAGTGCCGCTGCAAAAATCACTTACTGTAGAAAATCCTTCTACTTCAGGAGTTTGTCATGAAAACCATGTCCTACGGAGTGAAGAATATTAATTTCAGAAGTATTAAACTGTGGCGGGTCTGTTTCCCTCAGTTCCTCATAGCTCCACTGCATCAGCTCCTTGAGTTCTCTGTCAAACAAGAAAAATGGATGAGAAAGTATAATACTGGCTATATTTCATTGACCACTTACTGGAAATAGATTTACTGGTATTCACTGAGCCCTAATAGTGTATAACATTAATTGCTTTATAACAACATAACCATAGAATATTTACAATAGCAGATCTTAAAAATTTGTGTCTCACGATCTTTTTTAACACTTAAAAGTAATAAGTATCTTTATATTATTTATAGACATTCTAATTAACATTTGTCATAATAGAAATTAAAAGTGAAAAAGTGTCAATATTTTAAAGATTTATTTATTTATTTGAAAGAGTTACAGAGAGAGAGAAGGAGAGGCAGAGAGAGAGAGAGAGAGAGAGAGGTCTTCCATCTGCTGTTTCACTCCCAAGTTGGCAACAACGGCCGAAGCTGTGCTGACCCAAAGCTAGGATCCAGGATCCAGGACCCTCTTCCAGGTTTCCCACTTGGGTGCAGGGCCCCAAGGACCTGGTCCATCTTCCACTGCTTTACCAGGCCATAGCAGAGAGCTGGATTGGAGGTGGATCAGCCAGGACTTGAACCTGCACCCACATTGTCGCTCCCCGTCTTCGTGGAGGAACGACACAGGACCCTGCGTTGTTCTTTCATCTGCTCGGTCCTCCCCGGGTTTGCTGCTGGTTCTTCCCGGGTTGGCTACCGACCCTTCCACCTCCGTGGAAGGGCGGTTCCCCCTGCCACATTCCCCACTTCCGCTGGGGAGTGGCACACCGCCGGCCGGCTCTCTCGGGGGCTGCACAGGTGTCCTTCAGATGTTCCCCTTAGATGTTCCTGGTGCATGCCTTCTCTCTCCTCCTTTATAGTCCTCCTCCGCCAATCCTAACTCGGCTGCCCACACGCCAAGTACGCTGCTCTCCTCCAATCAGGAGCAGGATCAGCTCCTGGAGGTCATCACTCAGGTTGGCAAGAGGCAGCTGCGTAGAAGCTGTTTTCTCCTCTCCCAGCGCCATATTGTGGGAGAGCAGATGCATAGAATAAGTCTTAATTCCAGTAACTCAGTCCAGTCCAGGTTGCTCCCCACACACATGGGATATGGGCACTGCAGGCAGCAGCTTCACTTGCCACACCACAATGGCAGCTCCAATTTATTTATTTTGAAAGTCAAAGTTACAAAGAAAGAGAGAAAGAAAGAGAGAGAATCTTCCATCTACTTGTTCACTCCCCAGATGGCCATAATGGCCAGTGCTGGGTCTGGCCAAAGCCAGGAGCCAGGAGCTTCATCCAGTTCTCCCACATGGGTGCAGGGGTCCAAACCCTTGGGCTATCCTTTGCTGCTTTTCTTTGGCCACTAGCAGGGATCAGGATCAAAAGTGGAATAGCCAAGTCCTGAACCAAAGACCATATGGGATGCTGGAATCACAGGCAACAGCTTTACAAACTACACCACAATGCCAACCTCTAAAGTATCAATTTATAATCAACAATAAAAAAACATTACTTGTTAACATAGGTCATTTTTGTTTAACTATATTTTTATAGCAAAACATATTAGTAAGAAGAGTATCATTGGTTTACATTTTTTGAATCTCTCTAATGTATTTAGGTTTTGTTTAATATAGCTAGCTTTTCCATATACATTTAATCTGTTGTATACTTTGTTCTAGATGAAATAAATGAGGCATTGTAGTCATTTTACATAAATTGATTGTGGTAGAATATTTTCATATCCTTTGCAGATAATTGTATACATTCCTTGATACTGCCTTAAAACTTAACAGATGGCAGTTTTTTAAAGTTTAGTTGCAAAATGAAATTCGATGTCACATCAGTGAACTTTAATGTTGTATAGTAAAATCTATCCATCTATCTTTAGCTTTAAATGAATCTTTCACTCATGTAGTCTTATGTGAAATTGTGTTTGGTTAAATGAAAAATATTGATTCACTGAGTTACAGTTACTCCAAAGGTTGACATGTTTAATTATACAATATAAAAGAATCACATTTGTCAATATTACCACCCATCCTATCAGAAAATTGCCAATTTAGGGGAAGTTGTCAACTCATGGTGCTGAATCCAAGGCTTGCAAATGATGTTTGCTTGGAAAATCAGGTTTTACTATTGACAACAAGTGTTGTCAGTTGTTTTCCCTTGAAATAACAAGCTCACTGCATTAGTTTTCAGGAATGTTTCTTGCCAAATATTCAAAAGTTCATAATGATAGTTTGTATGTCAGTCATGGTTTCAAATGTAAATGGTATTAAATAAAATGTGATTAGTTTAGTTTGCAACTCGAATAATTGAAGTTTTCCCCTCCTTGAGGAAGACACATGCAGTACACAATGGAAGGAAGTATTTTATGTGTACCTCTCATTTTATCACACAGAATGCAACTGTATTAAAAAGGTATGGTTTCTAAGGCCAGGGATTAGTAAAATTAATAATGTTTGTTGACTCATCAAAAAGAAAACATTTCTTTTTTTGTGAGTGGATAATAGTGAGGAATCCCTAATTTACTTTGGTGCCATGGTCTTGATTTATAATGAGGCATTGACAGTTTTATGCACCATCAACATATAGGTAAACATAGAGGAAAATAAAAATTTCATCTTATTATTATTTAATCTTGAGGGTACTTTGAGTACTGCTAATTTGTAACCAGTCTAAAAGTATTATCTTTCCTTTTGTTCAGATGAAGAAACTGGAGTTCAGAAAACTTAATTGTTTCGGTATTAGGGTAACAAGTAGAGCTAGAATCTAAGCAGAGCAGGAGTTATAAGAGAATTTATTTTTATCCATTCCAGAAACACCTGCTAGGTAACATCAAGTTTCCATGTCCATCCCTCTTGGCTAGTATATACTGGTGAGGTAGGGGTAAGAACTGACACCTTACATTTGATTACTGTTTATAGGCTGTGCTATATTTCTGCTGAACTATGGTCTTTTTACTTTCTACATGTTGAACACTTTATTTAGTGGAGCATTAAACCTTTGAATATAATGTAAATTTAAAATATGTTATTTGGAATAAATAAAAAATAAAGTAAATCTCTCACTAGAAAAAAAAACAGAAGATTGAGGGCTTGTTAAATCAACATTGCAACTGCTTATTCACACATTACCATTTTTAAGTCATTTTTAAGTGATATAAATTTATGTTGATTGTAAGTGAAAACTTGAGTGCTGCCAAAAATACCAGATAGATTAAGTACACACTGCCAGAGAGGAAAACCTCTGAGGATCAGCCTTTTAAAAATTCCTCATGGTTCAGTAGAGAGTAAAGTTTGTTTTGTTCGACAGTTAGTGGTTTTCAAAGATTTGAAATAGAAGAAAAAAGCAAGAATACTTAATTGTTTATTTGGGAGAAAAAAATTATCCTTCTGCAACAAAATTAATCAAAAGAACTACTTATTCAGTCTCAGATTTTTGGGATAACTTGTTCCATAGGAAATTGGAAAATTAGGAGAGGGAGCAGAATTAGAAATAAGATAAAAACAGGAGCTACTCAGTGATAGAATCTACAGAACTTAGCAAATGATAGATGAGAGACCCAGGGAGAGGAAGAGTCAAAGATAAGTTTGTAATACTGTGATGCACCCTCATTGTTTCCTAAGTATGGAATGTGTTTCCCCAATTAGACTATAAACTCCTAAAGGACAAGGACAGCATCTTTTATGTTCTTTTGTTTATAGAGTTTAATACAATATTGAACTCACAGCAAGTATGCAAGTACTCAAATAAATGAATGCAGAATTCATTAGCTGATTCAACCTTTACCCATCTTAATTAAAACTAAATAATCCCCTTCACCTGACCTTTCCTTATGAGCTCAACCATACCAATTCATCTGATAATTCTTCAGTTTAGTTTAATTCAGCAACATTAAATGAGCACTTTTTCTCACCATTGGATTTAGAACTAGAAATACAATAGCAAATAGAGTGTAGCCCCTGCCCTCCAGATGCTGAGAATCTAAGAAACATATATATCAAATAATAATCTAATGGGGGGCAGCACTGTGGCACAACAGGTTAAGCTACTGTCTGTGGTGCTGGCATCCCATTTGGGCACCGGATTGAGTCTCAGCTGTTCCACTTCCTATCCAGCTCCCTGTTAATGCATATGGGAAAGCAGCAGAACATGGCCCAAGTCTTTGGGTCCCTGCACCCACATGGGAGACCTGGAAGAAGCCCCTTGCTCCTGGCTTCCTTCTGGCCCAGCCCTGACTGTTGTGGTCAATTAGGGAATGAATTAGTGGGTAGATCTCCCTCTCTGTGTCTCTCCTCTCTCTCTGTAACTCTACCTTTAAAGAAATAATTTTTTTTAACTTTTATTTAATGAATATAAATTTCCAAAGTACATCTTATGGATTACAATGGCTTCCCCCACATAACTTCCCTCCCACCTGCAACCCTCCCCTTTCCCACTCCCTCTCCCCTTCCATTCACATCAAGATTCATTTTCAATTCTCTTTATATACAGAAGATCAGTTTAGCATATATTAAGTAAAGATTTCAACAGTTTGCACTCACATAGAAACAAAGTGAAAAATACTGTTTGAGTACTAGTTATAGCATTAAATCACAATGTACAGCACATTAAGGACAGAGATCCTACATGAGGAGTAAGTGCACAGTGACTCCTGTTGTTGACTTAACAAACTGACACTCTTGTTTATGGCAAATAATAGTGATCCAATTATATTATAAATGAAGCTGTGTAAGCCCAAAGAGAAGGGCCATCACATCTGTCTGAGGCAATTCGGAAAAACATCCCAGATGGCAGTTGAAATGAAATTTCATGTTTCATTAGGAATTCAACAGCAAAGAGGACAGGCATTCATGAAGAGAAAGACGTTTGATTTTATTCAGTTCCTGAAAAGATATATCCAATATTTTTCAGATATTGGCTACTCCTTCTCTTTTTTGCTTTCCATTAGCATGGAATATCTTTTTCCATCCTTTCACTCTCAGTCTATTGGTACCCTGTTGGTGAGGTGTGTTTCTTGTAGGCAGAAATTAGATGGATCTTATTTTTTAATGCATTCACCCAATCTTTATATTTTTTTTAAAGATTTATTTTTTATTTTTTTTTTTTGAAAGATAGAATTACAGGGAGAGGTAGAGACAGAGAGAGAGGTCTTCCATCTGCTGGTTCACTCCCAAGAAGGCTGCAATGGCTGGAGCTGCGCCGATCTGCAGCCAGGAGCCAGGAGCTTCTTCCGGGTCTCCTATATGGATTCAGGGGCGCAAGGACTTGGGTCATCTTCTACTGCTTTCCTAGGCCATAGCAGAGAGCTAGATGGGAAGAGGAGCATCCGGGCCTAGAACCGGTGCCCATATAGGATGCTGACACTTCAGGCCAGGGCTTTAACCTGCTGTGCCACAGTGCTGGCCCCCAATCTTTATCTTTTAATTAGACAATTAAGGCCATTTACATTAAAGGTTATTATCAATAAGTAACAATTTGGCCCTACTATTTCTCTATAAATAGTCCTATTTGCTTTAGATTTTCCTTTTCCTTTCATAATTATGACTATTTCTGTATGCAGCACTTCCTTAAGGCTGTATGAATGTTAACAAATTTTTCAACTTACATTTGTTATGAAAGATCTTTATTTCACTTTCATTCATAAATGAGATCTTTGCTTGATACATTATTCTGGGCTGACAATTTTTTTTCTTTTAGGACTTTTACTTTAGTTTTCCATTCTTTCCTAGCCTGTAGGAGTTCTGATGAGAAATCAGCTGTCTTATTTGAGATCCTCTGAAGGTAATCTAGCATTTCTCTTATGCACATTTTAGAATATTTTCTTTGTATTTTACTATTCAAAGTTTGACTACAATGTGTTGTGGTGAAGATCTTTTTTGATCCTGTCTATTAGGAGTTCTATACACTTTCTGAACTTGAATGTCCCTTTCTTTCTCCAAATTAGGTAAGTTTTCAGTTATTGTTTCACTGAATACGTCTTCTAATCCATTCTCTCTTTCTACACCTTCAGAAACTCCTAAGACACATGTGTTAAGTTGTTTGATAATATCCCATAAATCTTGAACAACATTATTAGTTTTTCTAATTTCTTTCTTTTTTTTTCTGTCTGAGGTATTTCCAAAGGTTTGTCTTACAGCTCAAATATTCTTTCTTCTGCCTCACCAGGTCTGTTTCTAAGGCTTTTTACTGTATTTTTTTTTGTTTGAGCTATAGAATTCTTCATTTCTTATATTTCAGTTTGTCTCCATCTCACAGAAAAATTTTCATCCATGTCATGTGTGGATTTCTTTAACTCACTAATTTGCTTTTCATTGCTTTTGAATAATCTCTGATCATTCTTTTGAATTCTTTTTCAATACTTCATCAATCTCTTCATCTTCATATTCTAATATTGAAGTGTTGTGTTCTGCCGAGGGAGTCATACTGTCTTCTTTGTTCATGTTTCTTGCATTTCTGTGTTCATTTTTGGCATTTGTGGAATTAGTTGTTTTATCTTTGAAATATGCCTTGGTGTCTTAGTAGAGTGTCTGTCCCTTCAGTGGATATTAATATGCTTGTGCTGGGTGTGGCCAGGGAGCTCAGAAGAGTGCTTGGGTATGATATAAGAGTCCAAGGTGACACCATGCTGGACATGGTAGATCTCTGTTGATAGCAGTTGGGAGGGTATGAAAATGTTGACTGGTATGCTTACTGCCTCACCTCCTCTCTGCCAAGGTAATCAATGCTCAGGGGGAGCCCACAGTTATTACACACCCCACCCCTGCATTTGCAAGAACCACACAAAGGTTATGTGTGGTCCTCAGTATGAGGACAGAACCCTCAGCAATGACCCACCCCAAGCAATCAGAAATCTCTGAGCCTCTGAAGTCAGACACAGTGATTGCCCAGAGACCCATCTACACACCCTATTGGGCAGTCACAGAATTCCCAATCATAGCAAGCAGGGTTCCCTCAGTCACAGGGAACAGGAGGATCCACTGTCAGCCCCCACAAGGCTACTCTGTCCTCAGAGAGCCACGGTGTTCCCAGAGCCAGCTACTTGTTGGTGTTCTGCCTTGGCAGTTTGAGTACAGATGCCAGTGATATAGAGGGAAGGAGAGCACCTCATAGGCTTAAATGGGCACCCTGCCCCCTGCCAACCTCCAGATAAGACTCAAATGGATTTATCTCTCAGATAAAATCCCCTATTCACATGTGCATGAGCTGCAGTAGCCTGTACTCATCTGTAAAGATGATGCTTCTTCCCTACTATTTGCTGGAAACCCTTGTTGGGGGCAGATGGGAAGCTGGCAATGTGCTTTCACTTCACGGGTTTAGGTGGGCACCCTGCCCTCTGTTAGCACTTCAGGCCACACTCACGTCTGTGTGGTCCGCAAGGTTCTCCCTCAGGCGGTATCACCAGTAACACTGGCTGCTGCGGTCTCCTCATTTTGCTTTAAGAACATGGTGTCTCCTGATAGTGATTCTGATCTTGGTAGAGGCAGAACAAAGGAGCACTGCCCTACTTCTCACTGCCAAGTATGGTACTGTGCAGGATTGGGGGAGAGAAAGAAGCAGGTAGGCGTCCCTGCTGCAAGCCTGGAAGTTTCTCAGACCCCAGTCACCTCCTCAGGCTGAAATAAAAGTCAGTGGGTGACTGTGGAAAGCCCTCTCAGCTGAAACTGTGAGCAAAGGTGTACAGCGATTTCCACCTACCTTGGTGAGGTCTGGTTGTAGCTTACAGCCGGCAGCTGGCTGTGTGGTGCAGCTGGCTGCAGTATATCCCTGTCCTCTCTCCTCTGGTCCCATGGATTCTTCACTGTTTTTTCAATTCTTTGCCAAAAGTTTCTGACCATCAGGTCCCTGGAAACATGGTCCTCCCTTTGTTCTTTTCATATCCCAGAGCAGCTGAAGTTAGTATAGCTGCACCCTATCCAGCCATCTTGGATACTAAATCAGATCATGTCATTCCCTTGTTTTAAGCTTTTTTGACAGAAAAAAAAAACATCATGGTGTCCTACTATGTCCTCAGTGCATGATCCTGCTACCCTCTCCAAACTCATCTCTCTTCTCTTCCTCGCCACTTCATAGCTATTCTGATATTGGTTTAGTGCCTTGAACAAGTCAAGTTCTTTCTTCTCATTAGCATTGGTATATCTTGTTCTCTACTTGGAACCCTTTTAACTTGTCATTGTCTACTCATTTTTTCATTCTCCTGTTTATGTAGCCTGTCTTTCTTTCCTTGCTTGTACTGAAACATTTTGGACATTAAATTTTTTTAAATGGATTTTCATTTTATTTGAGAGAGAGACAGAATTGTCAGAGAGATCTAACATTCATTTTCATTATCTTTTTTATCACCTTCTATCTTCTTGTGAAACTTCACAGTGTCAGCCACCCTAACTGGGTCATTACTTTAATGGTTTTGCCATTACTACACTAGTTTTCTTTTGTATGGTCTATGAGCATCCTTGTTTCTCTTGCTTTCCCATCCTTTCTGATATATTACTACTTTGGGAGTCAACTACATTTGCTTCCACACATCAGCCCTAGTTTTACCAAACCAACTTTTTCCATTATTCAAGATTACTAAGCACTGTGGGAGAGAATCACATAACATGCTGAAGATGTCCCCCACAGAGCTGCTTAGCAGACCCCAACTGATCTCTAAGTATCTCTCTCTTGCCTCACAGCTGCAGTTCCAACCTTTTATTGCATTACCTAAGTCCACAGTTTCATTCTAGATCTTTCTCTCTGATGTCCTGACTTTTAAATTAAAAGGATTAAAGGTATATCTTTAACCAAAAAGTCCTTCACCTCTACCTTAAAATAACCCTGCAATTTCTTCCATCTTGAAATAACACTATATATTTACCTTTAGAAACATATCCTTATCTCAGAGAAAAGATATCCTTCCCTGTCCATAGCTGAGTTACGTGATTTCAAAAGCAAATGTTCATTTGTCCTTATTATTATTTTAGGTAAGTTCAAAAAGTATAATATGTATGTATGTGTATAGCAAGATAAATTTGTGGAAAAACATAAACAGCTGCTCAAAATGGCAATAGAAAAATAAAACTTTGATACCAGTAATAACGACAATTGGTAAGCTACTGAACTACTTCCAAATTTTTCTTCAAATAACTATTTTTTTATTTTTTTTATCTTTTATTTAATGAATATAAATTTCCAAAGTACGACATATGGATTACAATGGCTTCCCCCCAATACCGTCCCTCCCACCCACAACCCTCCCCTTTCCTACTCCCTCTCCCCTTCCATTCACATCAAGATTCATTTTCGATTATCTTAATATACAGAAGATCAGCTTACTATACATTAAGAAAGGATTTCAACAGTTTGCTCCCACACAGAAACATAAAGTGAAAAATAATAGATGATTTTTTTTTAAAATGATGATGAAATCAGATCAGACCTATTGTCATGTTTAATCCCAGTGAGAGTCAAGTTGGGAATTAATAATTTCTTTTTTTCTTTTTTTTTTTTTTACAGAAGATCAGTTTAGTATACATTAAGTAAAGATTTCAACCGTTTGCACCCCCATAGAAACACATAGTGAAATATACTGTTTGAGTACTCGTTATAGCATTAAGCCTCAATGTACAGCACATTAAGGACAGAGATCCTACATGAGGAGTAAGTGCACAGTGACTCCTGTTGTTGACTTTACAAATTGACACTCCTGTTTATGGCATCAGTAATCTCCCTATGCTCCAGTCATGAGTTTCCAAGGCTATGGAAGCCCTCTGAGTTCTCCGACTCTTATCTTGTTTAGACAAGGTCATATTCAAAGTGGAGGTTCTCTCCTCCCTTCAGAGAAAGGTACCTCCTTCTTTGAAGACCTGTTCTTTCCACTGGGATCTCACTCACAGAGATCTTTTGCCAGAGTGTCTTGGCTTTCCATGCCTGAAATACTTCATGGGCTTTTCAGTCAGATCGGAATGCCTTTAGGGCTGATTCTGAGGCCAGAGTGCTATTTAGGACATCCGCCATTCTATGAGTCTGCTGAGTATCTCACTTCCCATGTTGGATCACTCTCCCCTTTATTTATTCTATCGGTTAGTGTTAGCAGGTACTAGACTTGTTTATGTGCTCCCTTTGACTCTTAGTCCTTTCATTATGATCAATTGTGAACTGAAATTGATCACTTGGAATAGTGAGATGGCATTGGTACATGCCACCTTGATGGGATTAAATTGGAATCCCCTGGTATGTTTCTAACTCTACCAATTGGGGCAAGTCAGCTTGAGCATGTCCCAAATTATACATCTCTTCCCTCTCTTATTCCCACTCTTATGTTTAACAAGGATCACATTTCAGTTAATTTTCAACACTAAAGAATAACTGTGTGATAATTACAGAATTAAACCTGTCATATTAAGTAGAACAGACAAAAAACTACTAAGAGGGATAATGTATTAAGTTGTTCATTAACAGTCAGGGCTATGCTGATCAAGTCACCGTTTCTCATAGTGTCCATTTCACTTCAGGAGGTTTCCTTTTTGGTGTTCAGTCAGTTGTCACCAATCAGGGAGAACATATGGTATTTGTCCCTTTGGGACTGGCTTATTTCACTCAGCATGATGTGTTCCAGATTCCTCCATTTTGTTGCAAATGACTGGATTTCGTTGTTTCTTACTGCAGTATAGTATTCTAAAGAATACATATCCCATAATTTCTTTATCCAGTCTACCGTTGATGGGCATTTAGGTTGGTTCCAGGTCTTGGCTATTGTGAATTGAGCTGCAATAAACATTAGGGTGCAGACCGCTTTTTTGTTTGTCAATTTAAATTCCTTTGGGTAAATTCCAAGGAGTGGGATGGCTGGGTCGAACGGTAGGGTTATCTTCAGGTTTCTGAGGAATCTCCAGACTGACTTACACAGTGGCTTGACCAGTTTGCATTCCCACCAACAGTGGGTTAGTGTCCCTTTTTCCCCACATCCTCGCCAGCATCTATTGTTGTTAGATTTCTGCATGTGAGCCATTCTAACCGGGGTGAGGTGAAACCTCATTGTGGTTTTGATTTGTATTTCCCTGATTGCTAGCGACCTTGAACATTTTTTCATGTGCCTGTTGGCCATTTGGATTTCCTCTTTTGAAAAATGTCTATTGAGGTCCTTGGCCCATCTCTTAAGTGGGTTGTTTGTTTTGTTGTTGTGGAGTTTCTTGATCTCTTTGTAGATTCTGGTTATTAACCCTTTATCTGTTGCATAGTTTGCAAATATTTTTTCCCATTCTGTCGGTTGTCTCTTCACTCTCATGACTGTTTCTTTTGCAGTACAGAAACTTCTCAATTTGATGCAATCCCAATAGTTGATTTTGGCTTTGACTGCCTGTGCCTCCCGGGTCTTTTCCAGAAATTCTTTGCCTGTGCCAATATCTTGAAGGGTTTCTCCAATGTTCTCTAATAACTTAATGGTGTCAGGACGTAGATTTAGGTCTTTAATCCATGTTGAGTGGATTTTTGTGTACGGTGTAAGGTAGGGGTCTTGCTTCATGATTCTGCACGTGGAAATCCAGTTTTCCCAGCACCATTTATTGAATAGACTGTCCTTGCTCCAGGAATTGGTTTTAGATCCTTGATCAAATATAAGTTGGCTGTAGATGTTTTTGTTGATTTCTGGTGTTTCAATTCTGTTCCATTGGTCTATCCATCTGTTTCTGTACCAGTACCATGCTGTTTTGATTACAACTGCCCTGTAGTATGTCCTGAAATCTGGTATTGTGATGCCTCCGGCTTTGTTTTTGTTGTACAAGATTGCTTTAGCTATTCGAGGTCTCTTGTGCCTCCATATGAATTTCAGCATCATTTTTTCTAGATCTGAGAAGAATGCCTTTGGTATCTTGATTGGGATTGCGTTGAATCTATAAATTGCTTTTGGGAGAATGGACATTTTGATGATGTTGATTCTTCCAATCCATGAGCATGGAAGATTTTTCCATTTCTTGGTATCCTCTTCTATTTTTTTCTTTAAGATTTTGTAATTCTCATCGTAGAGATCTTTAACGTCCTTGGTTAAGTTTATTCCAAGGTATTTGATTGTTTTTGTAGCTATTGTGAATGGGATTGATCTTAGCAGTTCTTTCTCAGTCATGGCGTTGCTTGTGTATACAAAGGCTGTTGATTTTTGTGCATTGATTTTATATCCTGCCACTTTGCCAAACTCCTCTATGAGTTCCAATAGTCTCTTAGTAGAGTTCTTTGGATCCTCTAAGTACAGAATCATATCGTCTGCAAAGAGGGATAGTTTGACTTCTTCCTTCTCGATTTGTATTCCTTTGATTTCTTTTTCTTGTCTGATGGCTCTGGCTAAAACTTCCAGAACTATGTTAAATAGCAGTGGTGAGAGTGGGCATCCCTGCCTGGTGCCAGATTTCAGTGGAAATGCTTCCAACTTTTCCCCATTCAATAGGATGCTGGCTGTGTGTTTTTTATAAATTGCTTTGATTATTTGAGGAATGTTCCTTCTATACCCAATTTGCTTAGAGTTTTCATCATGAAGGGGTGTTGAATTTTAACAAATGCTTTCTCTGCATCAATTGAGATAATCATATGGTTTTTCTTTTGCAATCTGTTAATGTGGTGAATCACATTGATTGATTTGCGAATGTTGAACCATCCCTGCATACCAGGGATGAATCCCACTTGGTCTGGGTGGATGATTTTCCTGATGTGTTGTTGTACTCTATTGGCCAGAATTTTATTGAGGATTTTTGCATCTATGTTCATCAGGGATATTGGTCTGTAATTTTCTTTCAGTGCTGCATCTTTCTCTGGCTTAGGGATTAAGGTGATGCTGGCTTCATAGAAAGAATTTGGGAGGATTCCCTCTTCTTCGATTGTTCTGAATAGTTTGAGAAGAAATGGGATTAGTTCTTCTTTAAATGTCTGGTAGAATTCAGCAGTGAATCCATCTGGTCCTGGGCTTTTCTTTGTTGGGATGGCCTTTATGACTGTTTCAATTTCTGTTTCAGTTATGGGTCTATTTAGGTTTTCTATGTCTTCATGGTTCAATTTTGGTAGATTGCATGTGTCCAGGAATCTATCCATTTCTGATAGGTTTTCCTGTTTGCTGGCATACAGGTCCTTGTAGTAATTTCTGATGATTCTTTTTATTTCTGTGGTGTCTGTTGTTACGTTTCCTTTTTCATCTCTGATTTTATTGATTTGGGTCTTTTCTCTTCTTTTTTTAGTTAGTTGGGCCAATGGGGTGTCAATTTTGTTTATTTTTTCAAAAAAAAAACAGCTTCTTGCTTGGCTGATTTTTTGTAATGTTTTTTTGGATTCAATCCTGTTAAGTTCTTCTCTGGTTTTAATTATTTCTCTTCTCCTACTAGATTTGGGTTTCGTTTGCTGCAGTTTTTCTAGGTCCTTGAGATGCGCTGAAAGCTCATTTATTTGGTACCTTTCCAATTTCTTGATATAGGCACCTATTGCTATAAATTTGCCTCTCAATACTGCTTTTGCTGTATCCCATAAAGTTTTGATATGTTGTGTTGTTGTCTTCATTTACTTCCAGAAAGTTTTTGATTTCTCTTTTGATTTCTTGAATGACCCAGTGTTCATTCAGGAGCATGTTCTTCAGTCTCCATGTGTTTGCATACTTTCTGGGGTTTCCTGAGTTGCTAATTTCCAGCTTCATTCCGCTGTGGTCTGAGAAGCTGCATGGTATGATTCTAATTCTTTTAAATTTGCTGAGACTTGCTTTATGGCCTAGTATGTGATCAATCCTAGAGAAGGTTCCATGCACTGCTGAGAAGAATGTGAAGTCTGTAGATGTAGGGTTGAAAGTTCTGTAGATATCTGTTAGATCCATTTGGGCAATAGTGTCAATTAAATCTGCTGTTTCCTTGTTGATCTTCTGTCCGGATGATCTGTCTATTTCTGAGAGTGGAGTATTGAAGTCCCCCAGTACTATTGTATTGGAATCTAAATCTCCCTTTAAGTCCCTTAACATATCTTTTAAATAGACCAGTGCCCTGTAATTAGGTGCATATACATTTATAATAGTTACATCTTCCTGTTGAATTGAACCCTTAATCATTATATAGTGTCCCTCTTTGTCTCTCTTAACAGTTTTTGTATTAAAGTTTATTTCGTCTGATATTAATATGGCTACACCTGCTTTTTTTTGGTTTCTGTTGGCATGGAATATCTTTTTCCAACCCTTCACTTTCAGTCTGCATGCCTCTTTGTTAGAGAGATGTGTTTCTTGTAGGCAACAAATAATTGGGTTGTGTTCTGTGAGCCAGTCAGCCAAACGCTGTCTTGTAACTGAAGAATTCAGACCATTAATGTTCAATGTGACTATTGATACATAGTGACTTTGCCCTGCCATTTTCCCGGAAATATTTTCTAGTATATGCTTTGAGCTTCCCATGCTCTTTTACTGGTAGGTGTTCTTCCTTTCCCTTCTTTCATATTGATGGCCGTGTTTCTGTGTTTCTGAGTGTAGCACATCTTTAAGTATCTTTTGCAGGGCCGGACGAGTGACCACAAAGTCTTTCAATTTCTGTTTGCTGAGAAAGGTGTTTATTTCACCTTCATTCACAAATGAGAGCTTGGCAGGATATAATATTCTGGGCTGGCAATTTTTCTCTCTTAGCACCTGTGCTATGTCTCGCCATTCCCTCCTAGCCTGTAGTGTTTCTGATGAGAAGTCTGCTGTGAGTCTGATTGGAGATCCTCTGAGAGTAATCTGACGTTTCTCTCTTGCACATTTTAGGATCTTTTCTTTATGTTTCACTGTGGTAAGTTTAATTACCACGTGTCGTGGTGAGGATCTCTTTTGGTCATGTTTATTGGGGGTTCTATGAGCTTCCTGTACTAGGATGTCTCTGTCCTTCTCCAAACATGGAAAGTTCTCTGCTAGTATCTCACTAAAAAGGCCTTCTAATCCTTTCTCTCTCTCCATGCCTTCAGGAACTCCTAGAACTCGAATGTTGGTTTTTTAAATAGTATCCTGTAGATTCCCAACAATATTTTTTAGATTTCTAATTTCCTCTTCTTTTCTTTGGTTTGACTGTATGTTTTCCTGTGCTCTATCTTCTAAGTCTGATATTCTCTCTTCTGCTTCACCCATTCTGTTTTTAAGGCTTTCTAATGTGTTTGTCATTTGATCTATTGAGCTCTTCATTTCATTTTGATTTCTCTTCACTATCACACTTTCCTGTTCTACTAGTTTCTGAGTTTCATTTTGATTCTTCCTTAAAATTTCATTTTCACGAGAGAGATTTTCAATCTTGTCCAATAAGGATTTCTGTAGTTCAAGGATTTGCTTTTGAAAACTTCTAAATGTTCTTATCATAAATTTTTTGAAATCCGTATCTTGCATTTCTTCTGTCTCATCATCTTCATAATCTTGGTTTGGGGTGTTTTGTTTATTTGGAGGCATCATAGTGTCATCGTTGATCTTGTTCCCTCGATTTCTGTGTTTGTTACTTGGCATAGTTAATTCTTCTTGCGTCACTGTGCGTTTTTTTTTTTTTTTAATTTTATACTATGTCCGTGTTAAGTGGACTGCCTGCTGTTGGAGGAGCCTTGGAGGCCTGAGATGGGTGCGGGCTGAGAGCTCTGCTTGGTTCTTCCTGGTTAAGGGTGTGCAAAGGTGACACCCTCAGGTTATGCGTGGTAAATCTCTCTCTTTTTATTTATTTATTCTATTTATTCAGGGGGTAAGTAACACCGCATGGCACGGCTGTGCAGAATTGATGGTATTTAGCTTCTAGACTCTGGCTTCTACCCCCAGAGTCCCTTTAGGCTCCTCTGGACTCCCACTGGGTTGCCTAGGCTACTGAATTGTAGTGACTCAGTTTCTTAGCTCTCTGCTGTTGATATGTAAATCCAGAGAGGGGGCCTGCTCTTTGTCTCTTTGGAATTCTTCAAGCCTTGCAGCCCTGCAACCTTTGCAAGGTTAGGGGGAAGAGAAACCCCCCCCCTCCCCGAAGCTTTTTTTTTTTTTCCTTCTTTCAGGTAGTGAGTTTGCTGCACTTTCCGGCCCCCCTCTAGATTCTGACCCCCGTTTCCCCACCAATGTCTCGGGTTATTGAGCTCACCTCCCCTTCCAGCGCCGATGTGTGGACTCAGAGCCCTGGACGTCCCAAGTCTCCCCGCTGTTGTCTGTGTGGTATGCACTCCCCTTCGAGCACTGGCGCGCAGACCCTGCGGCTTCCGTGGCTCAGTCCCGCGGCTCGGCTTCCGCGCGGTGGGCAACCTTGTTCTCCCAGTAGGTCCTCTGATTCACAGCCACTCGATCCAGAAGAGCTTCCTCTGCAATATTTTCCTGGTTCTTTTTTTCTGAGGCTACCGTAACTCCCCTTTTATTAAACTAAATTTTCCCGGACTATCAGTGCGTGCCCTCACTATTCCGCCATCTTGGCTCCGCCCCACAAATAAATCTTTAAAAATATATTCATTCGGCCAGCGCCGCGGCTCACTAGACTAATCCTCCGCCTTGCAGCGCCGGCACACCGGGTTCTAGTCCCAATCAGGGCGCCGGATTCTGTCCCGGTCGTCCCCCTTCCAGGCCAGCTCTCCGCTGTGGCCAGGGAGTGCAGTGGAGGATGGCCCGAGTACCTCTTCAAATAGCTATTATAGATAGGTCAAAGTTTAAATCCTATGTTGTATCCTACTTTCTATACCCAAAGCTATTTTGTAAAGATGTTTTCATGTTAACATAAAGACATAAACAATGCTTTTGTATCCTTTGTGTAGCTGTGTCAGATATATTTAATTCAGTACTTACAAGGGGACTCAAGGAATCTGGATGGTGGACCCCATTTTCACTCATCCCTTGTTTCTCACATATTTTCCTTCTCTCCTGTACTTTCACTTTTCCTTTCCAAGGACTTCTTTCCCTTAGCCCATAGATATGCTTAGTCCTGTCCCTGCCACCCTCTAAAATCTTTCCTCTATTTTGCCTCCTTATCAGATATTACCAAAGACCAAAACTCTTTCATACTCAGGAATAATGATCTAACTGCATTGTGTCTACTCTTTACTTCTCCAGAGCTCTTTGGTTTGTAGTAACCTGGTATTTTCTCTCCACCTATTAGTTGAACTGTTTCCACCATCTCTCATCTTGTGAAAGCATTTTCCTCTAAACAGTTACCAAGCCCCAGTGAAGTCTCTTGATGACTTCTCTACTCAGAAACTTCCGAAAACATTTCAATGGAAAAATACAGGACATGCTAAATACAACTCCTGGAAATTATAATTAAGTGAAGAAAGGAAATTATTATTTCTGGACTGAAATTTTTGTTTCAAGATATATGAGTTGTTAAATAGCATGCATGAAAACAAATTTGAGAGGAAAAGTATGTTTAGTTAATTGCAAGCAATAGTAGTTAAAACTGTTTGCATTACTTATACTTACATTCTATTAAAAGATCTGGGGTCATTCATGTTTTCGTTATTGCAATGTGGTACAGAAGATGGATATTAGGAATACTTTAAATGATATCAACAGCTATTATATGTGAAAAAGTCATATTGTATTCCCTAATTTACTGTATGCCACTCAGTATTGACTGTCAAAAATAAAATGACTGCCAGGAAGATTCCAATGAACCTTTCTATCAAGTGGCATTTTTCTCCTGGCATGTCATTCAGACAGTCCTTTATTTTAATATAAATTTATATATTTTAACAATTTTTATTAACTTTGTTTTTCCTACTAATATTTTTCACAATTCTATTACATTTTATGACTAACAGTCAAATTGTGGAGTAATAATTTTTCATCTGGGTGAAATTTACACATCAAAGAATGTATAGTTTTGTGTTTGAAAACAACATATAATTTTGTAATAGAAATTATGTCAATTAAAATAAATAAAAGTCTTTACTGAACATACATACAGAAGATATAATTCAGTATTGATGGTTCTTGGCTACTAATGAAGGAATTAGGTAGATGTTCCTGGCATGATAGGAATCAGCATTGGTAAAAGGATATATATAATTTCAGTGTTTATCAAAATAAGAATTAGACATCAAAAGGCTAAATAACATTATTGAGGTCTCTTTATCTAGCTTCTATTTACCTCACACTTTTCCATACTATCTCCCCATCTTTTCCCCTGTATTCAATATAGCTAGGGAATTCTATTTACCAAGAGAAGTAAACTATGACATTATAGGTTAAAATATATTAATCCATATTTTGGTAACTAAATAAAGAAATTAGGAATGAATATATTGTCTGACATTCATTCTCCCTTGCTGCCCTCATTCTTGTAAGGACCCTTTAAATAATGATATGAATGAACTAACATTGAGTGATCATCACCCATGTGCCATGTTCAGGACGCTCCTAGTGTTTTCTTCTGCCTGACAGGCCTGTGAGTAGGTGCCATTATCTCCACTTTACCCATGAGGAAACCAGGCACAGGTAAGTGATGTATCTGGTGTCAGACAGCTAACAACAAAGGAGCTGATACACAAACCTAGGTCTAAATAGCCAAATTGAAGCTTTTCTAATAACCATATCACTTCAGTAGGAAGTTCAAATTTTTTCTAATACTGATAGTAGTAGTTTAATTGCTTTCCAAAAAAAACAATAAAATGACTCCTTGCCATTATAATTTTTGTTTCCCAACTATCAAATTAATTTTTAACTCAGGAGAGGCGATATGATATAATGGAAATGACTTTAAATCTAAAATACACTATTTACTGGCTATATCTTTAGGTTGCTTTCCTCTTCTCAGTCTGTGTTTTTTTGTCTGTGTGTTGATTGTGTTTCTTTTTAATATATAAAAAGAAAATAGTCTCTACCAGATAGAGGATTATAAAAAGCATCTATCATGCCGGCGCCGCGGCTCAGTAGGCTAATCCTCCGCCTTGCGGCGCTGGTGCACCGGGTTCTAGTCCCGGTCGGGGTGCCGGATTCTGTCCCGGTTGCCCCTCTTCCAGGCCAGCTCTCTGCTGTGGCCAGGGAGTGCAGTGGAGGATGGCCCAAGTCCTTGGGCCCGGCACCCCATGGGAGACCAGGATAAGTACCTGGCTCCTGCCATCGGATCAGCGTGGCGTGCCAGCCGCAGCACGCTGGCCGTGGCGGCCATTGGAGGGTGAACCAACGGCAAAGGAAGACCTTTCTCTCTGTCTCTCTCTCTCACTGTCCACTCTGCCTGTCAAAAAATAAAAAAAAAGCATCTATCAGTGTTTAGGATAGTATAATCATGCAAAAAAATGTTAGTTCTATTGAGATTAATTTTCGAACTAAATACCTCCTAATGAAAATCTATTCTTGTTCTTGGGTATTTTGAACAATACTAGTATTAATTAAAATATTCATCTTCCTATAAAAACAAATAATTTTTCTTTGAATATTTTCAAAGGCCATCATACTGTAATTAAAACATCACATAATTTTTCTCTCACGTTTACATATTGAACATTTTCCATTGCTATTTTGTAATACAATAATTTTAATGGCTCTAGAATATTCCCACATTAAGATAGTTGTACCACAGCGTTTTTAACAACTCTTTTATTGTATAGATATTTGTTTTCAGTTGCAAATGTTTTTAATATTATAAAAATAATGCTTCAACAAACATTTGAACACAAATATTTTTAGACATCTGTGATTATTTCTTTAGAATAAATTCCTAGAATTTAGTGGCTAGAAACTATTTTAAAGTAGAAATTAAATTCTAAATCAAGTAAATTCTTTGTTAGAATATCATGTAAATGCATATGATTATAATATCACTGTTTGTTTTCTTTTTGTATCACATTTGGGGAATAAAATTTTGAAACTCATCGGGGGAATGTCTCAGCTTCCCCTGAGACATTGTACTTATATTATTTGCAACCATCAATTAAATAGTAAAGTGCCTTTCCTTTTTGCTGATCCTTTCTCTAAGAGGAGATGGTGTACAGTACAGGACACAGGAAGTGCCATTTGGCTAGGTAATGAACTTGTGCTCCTGGGTAAGTCAGCAAATGTGGAGAATTGGCAATAGGAAGGATGAATGGTCTGTGCCATCCACATTCATCAGGCGTGAAATCTGCCCAACTACAAGGACAAAGCAGCCCACCCAGAGCTCTGTACGAGAGCTGCCCTTACCAGCACGGCGCCTCAGATTTTCCATTTATTAGGTCAAGGATCAACACTCAGATAATTACTCACAAATTTTCAGGATCTAAGAGTGTCAGCCAGAGGTCTGCCTGTGCACATGAAGAGATTCCTGCTCAGAGGAGAGAGGAGTGAGGTCTGCTGCTGCAGCTGGCAGGCTCTGGCATGATTGTATGATTGTCAGGGGACTGAAGTGATTGAGTCATGGAGAGGAGCAGGCAGCAATTTCATTACTGTTTTTTATCACTCCCTCTCTCCACTGGATGCTGCTGGCTGGTGGCAAAGGCCTAAAAGGGAAGGCTGGAATAGAAGAATATGGGGAAGTGGTAAGGCACTTTAAGTCATTTCCTTAGCTGAATTCAAGTGAGCCTTTCCTAAAGAACTATGGTGACTGGGCACATCCAGCTGGTAGAGTGTTTAATTGAAACATGAAAGCTTTCAGGAATCCTTGTGACTAGAAACACAGGGAAAATTAGACTCTCTCTCTAGCACTTTTTACCATGGCCTATTGTAGATTCCCAAACCCACTCATTTTCCTCAAAGTCATTGTGAGCATAGGAGAATGTACAAGTATCTTAGGAAATGCCACAACTATCATGTAGAGAGCCTATATATTGCAATCAATTCTGAAACCACTATTTAAATATTTCAGGATTGTTAACAAAATCTGTTGAGTCATAGAATAAATACTTGAAATGCAACAGTAGTGAATTCCTTCCATCATTAAAGATTCCTGAAGTTTCCTTTTCTCTGTGTTGGCAGGAGTAGCTTTCCTATGTCTAGCAGAGTCCTAAAGGAATCTGTAAAGTCCATCATTTAATAGGTGCTTAGATCCCTCATGCCCAGTGACTAGCAAGCTACCCCTTGAGTGACAGTCCCTCCCTTGCTTCCTAAGCTGTACATCGGCAGTCTCAAAAGTTCTGTCTCATTATTTATCCTTCAGTTGAGCCAAAATTTAAAAAACTATTTTCCATTTTTTATTCTTGCTGCCGTGAAGAGCAAAATGCTTCTGCTTATGTTATGTTCCTTAAAGACTGTAGGCTTCTACTGCATCCTTTCTTAGTCTTTCCCATAGAAAGACCCCCCCTCTAGCCTCAGTAGGTTTGTTTGTTCATTTCTCCTTCAGATGTTTACTAACAATACATCATGCCAGACGAGGCATGAAAGAAACGAAAATTAATACTGCATGGTTCCAACATTCTATGTTTACTGTGAAGGAAATATAGAAACAGTATAAAATGGGAAATTTATGTATAAATTTATACATACATATTTATATACATATATATGTATACATATAATACATAAAATGGAAATTCCTATGTTCATGTATTGAAAAAATTAATATTTTGGAATAGTTCATACTACCCAAAGCAATCTCTATGAAAATTCTGACGCCATTTATCATAGATAAGTCTTTGATCCATCTTGAGTTGATTTTTGTATATGGTGAGAGATATGGATCTAACTTTATTTTTCTATTTATACACATCCAGTTTTGCCAGCACTATTTGTTGAAGAGATTATCTGGTCTGAGCACTTTTGTCAAATATCAGTTGGCTGCATTTATGTGGCTGGATTTCTAGGGTATTTATTCTGCTCCATTGATTCATGTGTCATACCAGTACCATGCTGCTTTGATTACTATAGCTTTGTGATATGCTTTGAAGTCAGGTATTGTGATTCCTCCAGCTTCATTTTTCTTGTTCAGTTTACACTATCTTTTGTGATTCCATATGAATTTTAGGAATGGTTTTTCTAATTCTGTAAATAATGTCATTGGTATTTTGATTGGGATTGCATTGAATCTATATATTGTTTTAGCTAGTATGGATTTTTTATTTTTTAAGTTTTATTTATTTGTTTGAAAGGCAGAGTTACAGGCTAGGGGGTTGATGGAGACAGAGAAATCTTCCATCCACTAGTTCACTCCCTAAATGATGACAATGGCCCTGGAGCTGGGCCAATACGAAGCCAGTAGCCAGGAGTTTTTGTGGGTCTCTCACATGGATGTAAAGGACCAAGTACTTAGACCATCTTCTGTTGCTTTCCCAGGAAGACTTACAGGGAGCTGGATCAGAAGTGGAGCAGCCAGGACTCGAACCCATGCCCATATGCAGGTGGCAGCTTTACTTGATACACTATAGTGCCACCCCAATATAGGCATTTGAATGATATTGATTCTCTGATCCATGAACAAGGAATATCTTTCACCTCTTTTGTCCTTAATGATTTCTTTCATCAAATTTTAAAAAGTTTTATTAGTTTAAAGGGTACACATTTTATGCATTCCATAGGTATAGTTCTTTTTTTTTAAGATTTATCTGACATTTGAAAGGCAGAGTTACAGAGAGGGAGGAAAGGTGGAAGGGAGGAAGAAAGAGAGAGAAAGAGAGAATCTTCCATCCACTGGTTCACTCCCCAAATGGCTGCAACGGCTGGAACTGCACCCTTCCAAAGGCAGGAGCCAGGAGCTTCTTCCAGATCTTTCATATGGGCACAGGGGCCCAAGGACTTGGAGCCATCTTCTGCTGCTTTCTCAGGCCATGGCAGAGAGCTGGATCAGAAGTGGAGCAGCCGAGGCTTGAACCAGCACCCATATGGGATATCAGCACAACAGGCAACAACTTAGCTTGCTACACCACAGTGCCAACCCCATAGATACAGTTCTAAGAAGAGAATCACACTTCCCTCATTCCCCTGCTCCACCCCAGTCCCCATCTCTCCCTCCCCTTTCTTCATCAGTTTTTCAGTTTTTGCAAAGACATAATTTTAATCCACTCTATATTCACAGGTTTTATTTGCCACTAATCGTAATATTCAATGAGTAAAAGCAGGAAGACCACAATTTGACAGGAGTATTAAATGCAAGCTAAAACTGACAATCATATCCAAAAGTGACCATTTCATGCATATGCATTTTTTATTCTATATTAGCTGCCACTTATCAGAGAAAATGTGTGATATTTGTCTTTTAAGGATTGGTTTATTTCACTAAACATAATGGTTTCCAGTTGCATCCATTTTGTTGCAAAAGATAGATTTCATTCTTTTTATGGCTGAATAGTATTCCATAGTGTATATATATGACATTTTCTTTATACAGTCCTCAGTTGATTGGACATGTGGTTTGATCCCGTATCTAGGCTATTCTGAACTGAATGGCAATAAACATGGGGTAAAAATAACTCTTTCAAAAAAAAAACCTCTTTTATATGTTGATTTCATTTACTTTGAGTAAATTCCCAGGAGTGAGATGGCTGGTTCATATGGTATGTCTATTTTCAGATATCTGAGGAATCTTCATACTATTTTCCATAATGGTTGTACTAGTTTACATCCCCACCAACAGTGGATTAGGTGCCTTTCCCCCCATATCCTCACCAGCATATTTTGTTTTTCAATTTTTGGATGATAGCCATCCTAACTGGAGTGAGGTGAAACATCATTGTGTCTTTTATTTACATTTTCCTGATTGCTACTGATCATGAGCATTTTTAATGTGTCTTTTGGCCATTTTTGTTTTATCCTTTGAAAAATACCTATTCATGACTTGAACATTTCTTGACTGGATTGTTTTTTATTTTTGAGTTTCTTGGCTCTTTGTAGATTCTGGATATTAATACTGTATCAGTTGCATAGTTTTGCAAATATTTTCTCCCATTCTTTCAGTTGCCTCTTCACTTTGTTGAGTGTTTCCTTTGCAGTGCAGAATCTTCTTAGCTTGATATAATCCCATTTGTCCATTTTTCTTTGATTGCCTGTGCTTCTGGGATATTTTTCCAAGAAATCTTTGCCTATGCCAATGTCTTGAAGATTTTATTCAGTACTTGACTCTAGTAATTTGATGGTATCAGGCTTTAGATTTAGATCCTTGATCCATTTTGTGTTGATTTTTGTATAAGGTATAAGGTAGAGTTCTTGTTACATGCCTCTGCATGTGGAGATTCACTTTTCCCAGCACCAGTTGTTGAAGACTATTCTTTCTCCAGGGATTGAGTTCAGTTTATTGGTTAAAGATTTGTTGGTTGTAGATGCATGGATTAATTTCAGGGCTTTCTATTTTGTTCCATTGGTCTATATGTCAATTTTTGTACCAATACAAGACTGATTATAGCTGCCTGCAGTATGTCTTAAAGTTTGGCATTGTGAAGCCTCCAGCTTGTCGCTCCCCGTCTTCATGGAGGAACGACACAGGACCCTGCGCTGTTCTTTCGTCTGCTCGGCCCTCCCCGGGTTTGCTGCTGGTTCTTCCCGGGTTGGCTACCGTCCCTTCCACCTCCATGGAAGGGCGGTTCCCCCTAGCCACTTTCCCCACTTCCGCGGGGGAGCGGCACACCGCCGGCCGGCTCTCTCGGGGGCTGCACAGGTGTTCCTTCAGATAGATGTTCCCCTTAGATGTTCCTCGTGCATGCTGTCTCTCTCCTCCCTTATAGTCCTCTTCCACCAATCCCAACTCTGCTACCCGCATGCCGAGTACGCTGCTCTCCTCCAATCAGGAGCAGGTCCCACAGTCTATTGGTTGAACTGGAGGCAGCTGTGTAGAAGCTGTTTTTACTCCTCTCCCAGCGCCATATTGTGGGAGAGCAGATGCATAGAATAAGTCCTGATTCCAGTAACTTAGTCTAGTCCGAGTTGCTCCCCACACCAGCTGAGTTTTTATTTTTAAGATTGCTTTAGCTATTTTGAGTCTCTTGTGTTTCCATACAAATTTTAACGTGTTTTTCCTAGATATGTGAATGATGTCATTGGTATTTTGATTGGGATCACATTGACCAATCTGTTAGTCAGTTAACAAGGAATATGTTTACATGTGTATATCATTTCTATTTTTTAATGTTTTGTAATTTTCATCATAGAAATCTTTGACATCCTTGGATAAATTTAATCCAAGGTATTTAATTTCTTTGTAGTTTTATGAGTGGTACTGATCTTATATGTTTTTTTCTAAACCATGGAATTGTCTGTATATACAAAGACTGTTGAGTTTTGTGTGTTAATTTTACAGCCTACAACTATACCAAGCACTCTTCTAAGTTCCAATAGTCTCTTAGTGGAGTCTTTTGGTTCCCCCATATATCAAATCCTGTCATGAGTAAAAAGGTATAACTTGACTTACTCATTTTCAATTTGTATTCCTTTGCTTTCTTTTTTGCCTAATGCCTCTGGCTAAAACTTCCAGAATTATATTGAATAGCAATGGTGAAAGTGGGCATCCCTGTCTTGCTCTTGATCTTCATGGAAATACTTACAACTTTTCCCTGTTCAGTAAGATGCTGGCTATGGTTTTATCATGTTACCCTAATTTTGTTGAGATACGTTCCTTCTATACTCAATTTACCTAAGATTTTTATTATGAAAGGATGTTGTATTTTATCAAATGCTTTCTTTGCATCTGTTGAGATAATCATATGGTTTTTATTCTTCAATTAGTTAATTGACATGTCACATTTATTGATTTGTGTATGTTGCATACATGTACGCATCCTTGCATACAGATATAAATCCCCTTTGGTCTATGTGAATGGTCTTTCTGATGTGATGTGCTGTTGAAATTTTTTAAAGATTTATTTATTTATTTGAAAGTCAGAGTTACACAGAGAGAGAAGGAGAGGCAAAGAGAGAGAGAGGTCTTTCATCTGCTGATTCGCTCCCCAATTGGCCACAACAGCTGGAGCTGCGCTGATCCAAAGCCAGAAGCCAGGAGCTTATTTCAGGTCTGCCACATGGGTGCAGGGGCCCAAGCACTTGGGCCATCTTCCCCTGCTTTCCCATGCCATAGCAGAGAACTGGATCAGAAGTGGAGCAGCTAGTTCTCAAACCGGTGCCCATATGGGATGCTGACACTGCAGGCAGCAGCTTTACTTGCTACATGCTGTTGTATTTGATAGCTAGTATTTTGTTGAGGATCTTTGCATCAATGTTCATCAATGATATTGGTCTGTATTTCTATTTCTTTGTTATATCTTTTTCTAGTTTGGAATTAAGGTGATGCTGGCCTCATAGAAGGAATTTGGGAGAATTTCCTCCCTTTAATTTGCTTTGAATGGTTTGAGAAGAATTGGAATTAGTTCTTTCAAAGTATGTTAGATCAGATTGACGTCATCCAGTCCTGAGCTTTTCTTTGCTAGGAGAATATTTTTCTTATTCAGTCTCTGTCTAGGTTATTGGCCTGCTTGACAATTTTTATTGTAAAAATCTTTCACATCTTTAGTTAAAATTATTCCTTAGTATTTGATTTTTTTGTGTGGCTCTTGTGAATGGAATTTCTTTCCTGATTTCTCTTTCTGTGAGTTCATCATTAACATAAAAAAGCTACTTTTTCATGCTTATTTTTTAATCTGCCACTTTACTGAATCATCTTATGAATTCCTACAGCTCAGCTTTTTGGTGGAGTGCTTAGGTTTTTCCATGTATAGCATCATGTAATCTGCAAACAGAGATAATTTGACTTTCTAATTTCCAATTTTGATGCCCTTAATTTCTTTTTCCTCCCTAGTTATTGCTAAAACTTCTAGTGCTATATTTATTAAGAATTGCAAAAATAACCATCCTTGTTTTGTTATAGTTTTGAGGAGAAATTTTAGCATTTGATATTGTATGATATTGGATGTTGGTTTGTCATATATAGTCTTTATAATTTTGAGGAATGTTCCTTCCATACCTAATTTGTGGAGGGTTTTTATTATGAAAGAGTGTTGAATCTTTTTTTTTCTTTTCTTTTTTTTTTTTTTTTTTTTTTTTTTTTTGCCAGTCACAGACAGTGAGAGAGAGAGACAGAGAGAAAGGTCTCCCTTCCGTTGGTTCACTCCCCTAATGGCCACCACGGCCAGCATCGCGCCGATCCGAAGCCAGGAGCCAGGTATTTCCTCCTGGTCTCCCATGTGGGTGCAGGGACCCAAGCACTTGGGCCATCCTCCACTGCCCTCCTGGGCCACAGCAAAGAGCTTGACTGGAAGAGGAGCAACCAGGACTGGTACCCAGCACCCCAACTGGGACTAGAACCCGGGGTGCCGGCGCTGCAAGCGGAGGATTAGCCAAGTGAGCCACTGTGCCAGCCAAGAGTCTTGAATCTTATCAAATGCTTTTTCTACATCTATTGAGATAACCAATATAGTTTTTCTGTTCATTCTATTGATGTGATTTATGACTTTTATTGATTTGTGAATGTTGAACCAATCTGTATTCCTGGAATATATCCCACTTGATCATGATGTATGATGTTTTTGATGTGGATTTGGACTCAATTTGCTAGTTTCTTGTTGAGAATGTTTTGGTCTATGTTCATTAAAGATATAGATTTGTAGTTTTCTTTTCATGTCTTATCCTTGGGTGTGATATCAAAGTGATGCTGGCCTCATAAATGAGTTCAGCAGACTTCCATCCCATTCAATATTTTGGAATAGTTTGAAGAATATGGTTACTTTCTCTTTGAATGTTTTTGTTGAATTCAGTAGGAATGCCATCAGGCCCCAGATTTTTCCCTGATGGAAGACATTTGATCACTCCTTCAAATTCACTGCTTGTTATGGATCTGTTTAGGTTGTCTATATCTTCTTGATTTAATCTTTTTAAAAGGAAAAGTTTCTTTTGTGATAACAGGGATAGAACTGCCAAACATTATCCTAAGTGAAATAAATGAAACACAGAAAGATAATTATCACATGTTCTTAATCATATGTGGAATTTAAAACAATTAAATTAATAAAATTGAAGAGAGTTGTACTTAACAGATGCTAAGAGATGAGGCGAATAGGGAGATGATAGTGAGTACAAAGCCTCATTTAGACAGGAGGAATGTTTGATTTTTTTAATAATTATAAAACATGGGCCGGCGCCGCGGCTCACTAGGCTAATCCTCTACCTTGCGGTGCCAGCACACCGGGTTCTAGTCCCAGTCGGGGCGCTGGATTCTGTCCCAGTTGCCCCTCTTCCAGGCCAGCTCTCTGCTGTGGCCTGGGAAGGCAGTGGAGGATGGCCCAAGTGCTTGGGCCCTGCACCCCATGGGAGACCAGGAGAAGTACCTGGCTCCTGGCTTCGGATCAGCACGGTGTGCTGGCCGCTGCGCGCCAGCCGCGGTGGCCATTTGAGGGTGAACCAACGGCCAAAGGAAGACCTTTCTCTCTGTCTCTCTCACTGTCCACTCTGCCTGTCAAAAAAAATTATAAAACATGGTGAATATAAAAAATAAAGGATTGCTGTACATTTCAAAATCACTGAATGAATTTCTAATATTCATCATAATAATAGTAAACATTTGATTGATACGTTAATTAGCTTAATTTAAGCTATCTACATTGCATTCAAAAATTTTGATCCCACTTTTATCCCATAAATATATACAACTATATTTTACCAATACATAATAAAATAAAAATTAATAAAAATTACTTGGAATCAATGCCCTCTGAGCCATACTTTAGAAAACACGAAGATGGCAATATGAGAAACTTCTGGTTGAGAAAACAGCACTAGTAAAGGCCAAGAGATTAAGTGTAGTGTGGATTATGCGGGAAAATCCAGCAGTTCAGTTACTATTCTAAGGGCTAAAGTATGAAGATAAAAATAAAAACAAAGGTAAGAGCTAGATCATGAATATTTTTGTCCAAAATAAAGTTTCGTGTACCTTCTACAAATATATTGATATTATTAGGAGAAAGCATTTGGGTATCTCCAAATCTCCTTTTTGCTTCCTTCTCCACCTCTATTATGAAGAAATTATTACCCCTGAGGTGCCAACTCTGGTCAGACTAGGATATTTGTACTCCAGTTGACATTCTTGGAGCTAGACAAAGCCTTTCTTTCCCAGACCTCTGAATCTTTGAAGAGCTATCTCATGAGTCATCTAAATGCTATCTTAGTGGCTACATATGAGACAATGTAGTTGAGGTTACACAGCACCTGAAATGTGTGGATCACCAGATGCTATGCTAACACTGCTACTCTTAACTATACTTTGAATTCTGGGAAGGCAGAAATTATCTGGTTTTAATCTCTGTAGCCTTAGATTACAGTTAGTCACATATGAGATATTCAATAAATACTGATACAGTGGTTGGATGCCAATAGGCACTTACAATCCATATTGGATTCCTATACACCCTACACTTATGAGCCTCATGATAAAGATTCATTCTCTCTAATTTTTCTTGCTTTCTTTGTTCAAATCTTACTGTCTTTTCTTAGATCTGGCATGCTCTTTAGTTCCTCCCTCTGTGTCACTATTTTTAGTTCCTCCTCTTAGCCATTCTGAAACTCTGTACTTCCCCTGCATATGTCTTATAAGCTTACATTGTAAACTCCAGAGATTAGTCTAGTGCCTGGCAGAGAGCTAGTGCTTAATAAAATTAAATAAATTCATAATTATATTCTACTGATAAGTAACATATCTGTTCAATTTTTTCAAAGAACAAATAGAATTAAAGAAACTGTAGTAAGTATAAAGACATGGAATTTTAGTTAGTGTGGCTGAACTATGAATTTCAATATAAATGTGCAAATGTGAAAACACGATACTAGAATTTAGCTATATTATTTCAGTCAGTAAAACCTACTAAACATTACTCTGAAATTTGCAACAGTATTACTATTGAGTTACAGCTGATCCTATCTTGACATTGAACTATTTTGACTAATCGAATGTCCTAATCAATTTCTCTGGGCTAACTACTGAATTATCAGTCCTCATCTATTTTATTTTAAAGATTTTATTTATTTTGTTTGAGAGTTAGAGTTACAGGCAATAAGAGGGAGAGACAGGGAGAAAGGTCTTCCATCTGCTGGTTCACTCCCCAGACGGCTGCAATGGCCAGAGCTGCGCCCGTCCGAAGCCAGGAGCCAGGAGCCAGGAGCTTCCTCCCAGTCTCCCATGTAGGTACAGGGGCCCAAGGACTTGAACCATCTTCTACTGCTCTCCCAGGCCATTGCAAAGAGCTGAACTGGAATTGGAGCAGCTGAGACTAGAACCGACACCCATATGGGATGCCAGCACCACAGGCAGAGGGTTAACCTACTGCTCCACGGCGCCAGCCCAGTCCTCATCTGTTCTTCTCCCACAAACAGACCTAATCAGGTGGTCATAAATTTATATTGCTATATTTATTGTAAGAATATATAGAAAAATCAAATATCCATTCACAGGGGACTAGTTAAAATAAATGATGGCATATGATCTTGATGGATTATTATTTAAACATTTAAGATAGACAATTATAAATACTGTCTAGCTATACAGAAATAACTTAAAATGTAATGTGAATTGAAACAAAATCAGAACACAAATCTGGAAGCCTAATGTAGCCATGGAAATGGTGATTAAAAGAGAATATGGAAATAAGAAATAAGTAAGATGGTTTGTGAAATTTGAGGGTATTCTTAATTATACCTTAGGTACAAATTTTAGAATGGCATATGAGGCTGGCGCCGCAGCTCACTAGGCTAATCCTCCACCTTGTGGCGCCGGCACACCGGGTTCTAGTCCCAGTCAGGGCGCCGGATTCTGTCCCGGTTGCCCCTCTTCCAGGCCAGCTCTCTGCTGTGGCCAGGGAAGTGCAGTGGAGGATGACCCAAGTCCTTGGGCCCTGCACCCCATGGGAGATCAGGAGAAGCACCTGGCTCCTGCCATCGGATCAGTGTAGTGCGCCGGCTGCAGCGTGCCGGCCGTGGGGGCCACTGGAGGGTGAACCAACAGCAAAGGAAGACCTTTCTCTCTGTCTCTCTCTCTCACTGTCCACTCTGCCTGTCAAAAAACAAACAAACAAACAAACAAACAAACAAAAAAAAACCAAAAACAACAACAACAAAAAAAAACAAACAAAAAAAAGAATGGCATATGTACATTGGATGTCAATTACTATAATCCACAGTAGCAAATATGAAAACTTTGGTAGAATATAAACTACTCAGATTCATATGCTGAAAGCAGTATTGTATTCTTGTCTATTGCTACTGCAAATGAAAGCCCGTTTATTGTTGAAATGTAACTCATTTGTATTATAATTCTAGAGAGGGACCCTGCTTTCTGAAGTGAAAGTTCCTTCATACATAGAACACATTTATCTGATGGATAAGTGACATTAGAACAAGAATACCAGAAATTACAAAATGAGAACACCCAGATTTCTCCATTCTATCTAATCGAATATTTTCATGTAAAATCTCTTCACATTCTTTCTCATGTGAATGTATTATTTTTACAATTGACATTCAAATGACTTTTGGAACTTGTTTATATTATGCAATGTATAAAGTTTTATTTCCTAATTCACAATGATCATTCCTTATTGCAGCATAGATGGAAAAAATATTAAAAGCAAAAATGTAATGCCCTATAATTCTTGCACTGCAAGGACAAACTTGAGTCTTTTTCCTGACCTTCCTTTGTCTGCTGACCATGTGCTTTATGGCTTTGCATACAAGACTGTTATCACCTGATTTCCATTTGAGTTGTAATGTGATAACACAGAGTCCAAGGGGAACTGGGTTTTAGGTGACAGACACATCATTTAATGTCTGCCTATTGTTTCTTCAGGGAAATTCTGGTCTGGGATTCAGTATTGCTGGAGGGACAGATAATCCCCACATTGGAGATGACCCTGGCATATTTATTACGAAGATTATACCAGGAGGTGCTGCAGCGGAAGATGGCAGACTCAGGTAAAGATATGAAACAGCAGAATCATTTGGACAGCAAATCTACTTCATCAATGATATACATTTGTATCTTTGGAGAATAATTCTATAAAAGTTTTGTGCTTGAAATAGAAGGTTATCAAAGCAAGCTTTCTGTTATGCCTGTGTAGATATTTTTGCTATTTATTGCATTTCATCTAGTGTTTAACCTGTTTTTGTCAACAGCTGCCACATTGAACATTGGTCACGTTTTTTAAGCACAATGTTTGGAGCAAAAAAAAAAAAAAAAAAAACTGAAAAGCAGCTAACAATCAGCCAGAGGATGGGGACAAAACTCATTAAAAGGCAGGATTTGAAATGCAGTCTATCCCGTCCAGCTGGCTCATGGTAAAGCAAAACTTCACCAGACAGATGTGATTGGTGACTTCTCCTTTCTATTCTCATGAGAAACCAAAACTCAGATCAGTAGAATCACCACTTCCTTAATATTCTTGTGATAAATCTGGAAGGGTCAAGAGTGGGATTCGGCACCTTTATTTTGCTAATGGTAACTTTTGGAAAGAAGCAAATATTTTACCCCCTCTGAAAGAAATTTCCCCATTGCATCATTCTGACCACGATTGGCCTAACTGCCTAGAAGCCTGTCTGCCTCCTTACTATAAAAGGGTAGCTGCGTGAGCCAGGCCCCTTCCTTAAAGAACCTTGTAATTTTGAGAAAGAAGAGTCTCCCACATGGGGCAGTTAGTTGATAATACAAAATATTTTCAGAGATCAAAATGCTAAAAGCCGTTGTGGTTTGGAAAACTTCAGATCTCCTTGCAGAGAACAACATATCCTCCTGTTATGTTAGCACACCCCTCAGGCCAAACAGAAAGATAGACAGGTACATAGGTAGACAGGTAGAACTCCATAAATTATTGATGAATGAATTTTTTAATGATTAAAGTGGAGAAGGGGAAGGAGGGAAAATTCATTGATTGAGGGAGGGTAGTGAATGTATGTTAAAGGAAAATTATTTATGGTAAACAAAGACTATAGGCAAGACTTTATTTAAGAAAGATGATTACGATGAGGGTTATGCAGTAAGGGAGAAAGATTGGGCTTAACTTTGAATAAAAATAAGGACAAGTAGGGATAGATAGCACGAATGAGGAAGAGTTCAGTGGATGAAAAATCACTAAAAGAAACCATCAGGGTAAGGGAAATTCTGGCTAAAGGAAGCAGACAGTATTCTTATTGAAGGCAGGCCTGAGTGATAAGATATTCAGAGTGGAGGATGACAAATCTAATGAAAACCAAAGGTGAGGCATTTTACATAAGCTGACTCAGCAGGATTCTTGTGAAAAATGGACCAAATAGGCCAAAGGCAGAACCCAAGGTCAAGGCCTAGTTAATAGAGCTCAGAGGAGCCTGACTCAAGTTTGGTCAAGGAGAGTTTCTATAGGTGGCACAAGCATATTCTTGTAGGTAAGAATGAATTTAGCTAGCATAGAGTCACTTCAAGAAATGTGACTTAAGTAGCACACATGTAAGCTCCATAGCCTTTCTCCGTCCATTTTTTGATTAACCATAAATACGGCAGTTTGTTATTTTTCTTATAAAGGAACCAAAGATACTGTTGTTCCCTATCCAATTGTTCTAATACAGTGATTACTTTTGAGGGATCCATCTTTGTAGCTTGTGGAGAAAAACCACATTTATTTCCCAGGTACATCTGCATTTCCTACCTACAAGAAAAGATACTTCCATGGGGAAACACATTTTTTGACAATAGAATTCCTAAGCAAAATTGACTAATTTCTGAGGGACAAAATATCTATGCTGAATAGTTATTAGCTATATAGTTGAGCATGATGGAGTGGGTATTTAAATTAGGTTCTTGCCACTCAAGTCAAGAACCTGGATTGCAGCCCTGGCTTCTGGTTCTGGCCCCACCACTGTGGGCATTTGTCAGTGAGTCCTCTGTTTCTCCATGTTTCTCTCTCTCTTTCTCCCTCCCCTCTCTTATTCTCTCTCTCCTCCTCTTTCTCTCTCTCTCCTGCTCAAATAAATAAAAAATACCTTAAAAAGGATTAAAAGTGTCAATTTTAAGAATGCCACCATTCTTTGCCTACAAGCATGGAAGGCAATCCCATGTCTACAGCTTTAAAGGGATGTTCTTCTGTGCTGGAGCCTTGACTCAAAGATTGTAAAGAGAATAATCATAATGAAAGAATAACACTGATTCAGTTTTTTTTATGTGTGGGGAATTATGCTTAGATGGGTAAAGTTTTAAATATAGATGTAATTACAAACACACACACACACACACACACACATACACATACATAACACAATCCCCTTTATATTTATAGTAGCCACATGAGGTAGATATTATTACTGTGGCCATAGTAATATGTGTTTAGGAAACTAATAAGTCAGTGTAAGGTCACCTAGCTAACTTTCTCTATATTAAAAGCACAGTCCAGGATGTCACTAACATACTCTAAACCTTCATCTAGTGGTAGAATCCACTATATCATATCATCTGCTTAAAAACTCCCAGAGGTTAAGTTTTCACAATATTAAGTGACAAATCTCAACATAAGTTTGCTCTTTTTATACTGAATCATGGTTTCCTTTATTCTGACATCCACACATTGTTTCTTATTCTGGCTTCCTGTAACCAGAGGCAGAGCTAATGAATATGGATATGAATGTCACCTCCTAAGGCTGTACAATGAACAAAGTGTACAATTCTGTGCAGTATTTCTAACTGAAACAACAAAACTTCCTTACCCCTCACTGATATTGCAACCTTGTTCCTATTGGCTATTGTGTCCACTTCATTGTGGTACTGAGATTGTTCCCCACCTTATTGCTTCCCACCATGCACTTGAATGGCTTAGGTACATATCAGAGTTCAAACATAATAATTGATTGAAAATCTGACAATGTGGCATTAAGCATGGATTTTCAGAATTAAGCATTTAATCTATCCCCAAAGCTATTTTACAAAAAGTGGTACTGAGGCTTGGAAATGTGACTTATCCTGAGATATAAAACATTTGAGGACCCACTTTAAATAGAATCCAAATATCTTTACTGAAATAATTGACATTTCAAAGTAGGGACGCAGGCCCAAACTAAGTCCAATTCTTTTTTCAATGTAGCAAAACAAAAACAAAAACTGAATCTGTACCAAAAATCTGTAAGGATACCTTTTAATCTCACAGTTAATCCTTAAGGACATGAAAGCAGGATGTTACAATGAGCTCTGCAAGGATGTAGGTCTAATATCTGTCCAGGTAAACTAATATAATTGACCTTGGACTAATTAAATCCTCTTAGTTGCCATTTTTAATCTATAAAATATTGATTATAATGGCTATTCCGCTGAATTCTGATAATTCTGATAATTTGATGATGTAAGAAGCCTTTCTCTATGCCAGGCACACAGTTGTTGCACAATATATTTTACCAGTTGCCCCCACCTTTTTAAATCATCCCTCTCTACTTTTCAGTAGTTTTCCCTATCCTTTTGCCTCTGTTTCTTTTTCTCTGTTTGATTTTCTCTCATCATTTCTATATTTTCTTCAGTCTCCTTTCACCCTCTGTCTTTTAAGCTTCCTGTTCCTATTTTTAATTTTTTATCTTGATCATACTATAACATAATATCAAAAGTCACTTAAAATGGATATGGTACTGAGTAAATTTCTATATTTCTATTCTCAAGTTTATGCTGAAACCACCTGAATCTACTGTTTCCTCCTCTTAACAAATGAAAATGGACCCATACACTAAAGTTATTTTTCTTTTTTTAAAATATTTATTTATTTTATTTGAAAGGCAGAATTACAGAGAAGTATAGAGAAAGAGAGAAGGGTATAGAGAAAGAGAGAGAGTGGTCTTCCATCCTCTGGGTTCACTCCCCAAATGGCTGCAACGGATGGAGCTGGGCCGATCCAAAAGCAGGAACCAGGAGTTTCTCTCAGGTCTCCCACATGGGTGCAGGGGCCCGAGGGTTTGGGCCATCTTCCACTGCCTTCCCAGGTCATAGTAGAGAGCTGGACCAGAATTGGAGCAGCCAGGACTCAAACCAGCACCCATATGGGATGCTGGCGCTGGCCCCGTTATTTTTCTTTTATGCCTACAAACACTTTGGTGTTTCTTATGAGTTAAAGTTCTTAAAATTTTTAAATGTATATTTCCTATTACAAATTTCTATAGTTTGAATGTTTTTGACATCCCAAAACTCAGATTACTGAAAGCTAATCACCAATGTTATGACTTGTGGTAGGGCCTGTGTGTATGAGGGAGTAATTAGATCAATTTGAAGAGGTCACTAACAAGATTAGTGCCCTTATAAGGAAATATTCTAGATTTTTTTAAAAAGATTTCTTGATTGATTGAGTTATTTGTTGAAAAGGCAGACTGGCAAAGTGAGGGACAGAGAAAAGAAAGACTTTTCATCTGCTGACTCACTTCCAAAATGCCTGCAACAGCCAAGGCTGAGCCAGGCTGAAGCTAAGAGCCTAGAACTCCATCTGTGTCTCTCCTGTGGGTAACAGGGCCAAGCATTTGAGCCATTATCTTCTGCCTTCCAGGATGCATTAGCAAGAATGCTGGATCTGAAGCAGAGTAGCCAGAACTTAAAGGGGCACACTGATAAAGGATGCAGGTGCATCAACTGGCAGTTAACCCACTATGCCACAAAGGTCTCCCTTAGTCCTTGGCTTGTGTTAATGCTCTATAAAAGCTTCCTTGCCCCTCCCACCATGTGAGAACACAGCTAGAAATCACCATCTATTAATTATGAAGAGTGCCCTGACCAGAAACTGAATCTCCTAATTCCTTGATTGTAGTCTTCCTAGCCTCCAGAACCATTGGAAATGAACCACTGTTGCTTTGTTATATAGCAACTCTAAAAGATTAAGATTTAAATTGTATTTTTGACAGTTATATAATACTATAATGTACAGAAAAGCTGAGGCCCAGAAAAGTGAGGTAATGTACCTACTCAGAGGAGAGTAGTAATATTGGATCTAAATTAGTGAACATATAATAATCAAATCAATAATAATAATAACATTTAAGCACATAGTGCTTATACTGGGCCAAGTTCATTTTTGGCACAATAACTCATTTAAATTGTTAAATTAATCAATGAGACCATTATTTGTTTTACCCAAATTTTCATATGAGAACACTGAGAAACTCAGAAGTTAAGTAAGTTGCTCAAGTTTGCATAGCTAGTAAATGTTGGAGCCAAGATTTGAATATAAACAGCTTGAATCCAAAGTCCATGTTTTAGTACTAAGTTATATTTCAGGGAAAAAATGTGGAATGATCATTCTATAAGAGTCAGAATTCTGAAAATTCTTCTTCCAAGATTTCATACATCAATCCAAAGCAACTGAATATGAGATGTCACTCTTATGATTAGGTTATATCCTATGACATGGTTGTCCTTAAGATAGGGATAGTACCTGGGTGAGTCTAATCTGATCACATGAATCTTTTAAAGTGGTGTGCCTTCCTTGGCTAGAGGCAGAAGTCAAAGGGATTCCATATGTGTGATATACTCAACACACTATTGCAGACTGGAAAATGGAGAAGGCAATGACAGCAAGAAAGAAGATAGTCTCTAGGGAAGATCCAGGTCCCCAGTTGATAGACAACATGGAAGAAGGGACTTCAGCTCCACAACCTAATGGAGCTTAATCCTGCCAAACCACATGAGCCTGGAAAGACCTTGAGCCTCCAGATGACAGTGCAGCTCAGCCAACACCTTGACTCAGCCTTGTTAGAACTGGAGCAGCGATTCTAGCTGCACTGTGCTGGATGTCTGACCTACACAAACACTGAACTCATAAATGTGTGTTTGTTTTAAGCTGCTGAGTTTATGGTAATTTTCTGTGCAACAGCAAGACACTAATATATACATCATTCTAGGAATTCAGGGACTATTATGAAGGATCTTCCTGAGTGTGCTAAAGCAAACCTAATATAAAGTGAAAGTTCAGGCTTGAGGCAGAGATAAAGTGAGAAGTGACTTTCTCCTGTAGTAGGTCAGACTGCAAACTGAGCTCAAGTCTTGGTGGCTGTCCCATAAAAGAGAACTAAAAGAAAGAGACTAATATTTGGAGTCAGAGAATCTGGCTTTCTATTTATACTTCCTAGTTACGTGAGTTTGGGTCCCTTTTATTTGTAAATATTTTATTTTTATTTACTTGAAATACAGAGTTACAGAGAGAGGTAGAGAGAGAGAGAGAGAGAGAGAGTCTTCCATCCACTGGTTCACTCCCCAAATGGCTGCAATAACCAGAGCTATGCTGATCTGAAGTCAGAAGCCAGGAACTTCTTCCAGGTTTCCCACATGAGTGCAGGGGCCCAAGGACTTGGGCCATCTTCTACTGCTTTCCCAGACCATAGCAGAGAGCTGGATTGGAAGAGGAGCAGCCAGGACTAGAACCAGTGCTTGGTGCTTCAGTCCGGGACTTTAACCTGCTGTGCCCCAGCGCTGGCCCTTAGGCCTCTTTTTAAGGTCTTTGTTATTGATTTCCCCCATTGGTACATTAGAGATAGGAGCATGTATCTCAAGAAGCTATGGTAAAGACTGCATGATACACTGAAGAAGCTATGGAAATTGCAAGTTCCTGGATCCCAGTAACTCACACCTTTGTATAATCCCTTCCTCTCCACTATAGACAGAACCTGTCACTATGATGGGAGATCACTCCCTTACATGGCAAAAGGAAGTTCAAAGATGTAAGTAAGGTTGCTCTTTGGCTGACCTTGAGTTAATCAAAAGGGAGATCACCCTGAGTCAGACTGTCCTAATACAATGAGCCCTGTAGAAACAGAGTCTCCAACTGGCCTGGATGAAGCCAACTTCCATGTTAAGGCACCTTTGGAGGGAGCCATGTAAGAATGATCCAAGAGCAGCCTCCAGTCACTACAGGTAGTTCCCTACCTACAAGTACCCAACGGAGGTTGTCAGTCACACAGTGACAAGATTCTGAATTCTTCCAGTAACTGCATGAGCTTGTTGTAACAGAAATCCAAGCTCACTGAAGGAATGCAATCCAGCTGACACAACGATACAACTTCTCAAGACCCAGCCTTGAGGGTTCCTTTAAGCCAAGCCTAGATTCCTGACCCACTGAAATTATGAGATAATAAATATATGTTGTTTGAAACTGCTAAATTTGTGGTAAATTACATGCAGAAATAACAATATTAATACAGGCATATGAATTCTAGACCCAGAAATTCCTTATGCCTAGGCTGCCGGAGCAACTTGCCTGGTGCAGGCCTCTGCTGGCATTCTCCCACCCTGAAGTTCAGGAACAGTGTTGAGGCCTCAAGGTTTGGTTGAGTCCCTTCATGCACCTAAAGGCAAAAAGCCAAAAGTGCAGTCAGAAACAAGGGTTGGAGCAAGGCAAGAAGTAGGAAGAATCCTGTTCCGTAGGTAGAGGGACAGCAGAAACAAAGACTAGGTGAGATCTGTTGTTATATCTGTTGGCTGGGGATGAGTCTGAGCTGGAGAGCTAGACGATCCAGAAGCTATGCAGAAAATGGGAGATAAGGAAAAAGTCAAGAGGCAATGCAAGAAATGCACATGGTGGTTTAGATTAACTTCTCTGGGCACTGATCCTTTTCCAGTGGAATCTCTTTTTAAATATAACTTCTTGTATTTGTGTTTAGGGGGCCAATATTTGTCCTTTGTGTAGGATTTATAAAATGTATAATAGGCAAAGATGAAATAAAATATAATATAGTTGTTTTTACTTAGTAGACAGAGTCAATCACTATTAACACTTTTGTTCATGTATTTCTGTTTTACTTTTTGCAATTAAAAAAATTAGCTTAGATCATACTTTAATATTTAGTATTTAACTTTACTTCATCATATTTCACAAATATTGCCTACACCATTAAACATCCCTTTGTAAATAATTTAAATGCTATGTAGTAGCTTATTAGATCATTTGAATTTTTAGGAATTTAATTTTAGCTTCTCAACATTTTAAATAACCTGGAAATCTTGTAGAAATTGTTGACTCTATTTCTCAGTATTTCCTTAGGCTGTTTTTCTAATAGTAGGATTTCTCAACCAAATCATATGAATACTTTAAAGTCTTTTCATAGGAGGTTGGCATTGTGGCATAGTAGTTAAGCCACCTCCTGTGATGCTGGCATCCCCTATGGGTGCCAGTTGCAGTCTCTGTTACTCCACTTCTGATCCAGCTCCCTGACAGTGGCCTAGGAAGAGCAGCAGAATATGGCCCAAGTTTGGGCCCCTGCCAACTATGTGGGAGACCCAGAAGAAGCTCTTGGCTCCTGACTTAAGGCTGGCCCATCCCTGGCCATTGTGGCCATCTACACAGTGAACCACTGGATGGAAGATCTCTGTTTCTCTGTCTCTCTCCGTCTCTCTTTCTTTCTGTGTAACTGTGACATTCAAATAAATAAATGAATCTTTATATAAAGTCTTTTCATACATATTATCAAATTTCTTCCAGGAACATTATATCAAATTTTACTGCCACCACTAATATTGAACAGAGCCTATTTTACCTTATTATGTCAGTATTTTGTGTGCTTATACATGTATAATTTAGGGTTATTTTCCAAAGCAAACAAAAATACATTTCTTAGCTTTACTTTTCATTTATTTGATTAACATTAAAATAAAACTTTCAAAAAATGTTACCAGTCATTGGTATTTTGTCCTCTAGAAGTAGTCATTAAAGTATGATAGTATTACTTGTCTTTAAAAATAAGAACATTTTAGAAAGAACATTATGTATTCTTTCAGAGAAAAATGGGCATATTTCCATACTTTGAAGAATGATTTTTATTTGTACTCTTGTATTTCGATCATAAAAAATGCCCTCTGTGTAGCTTTGAAGTCCCTGGATTGCCAAGGACCAATATTGATATGTCATCCTGGGGAAGAGATATCACATGACAACCTCTACTTGGCAATGCAGCAATGACATTTTACACAACACTGCACTTATTAAACCCATCCACAGCACAAAAGCAGCATGTAGGAGCAGGTAGAAAAGATGGCTGCTCGCCAATTTCCTGACAAGTGACACAATTTAATCTCGTAGCCCACAGCATAATCATTTCTATACTCTCAGACAGGATGAAAAAGAAAGTTTTCTTTTCTTTATGCCCATTGCTTCATTTTTTACTTCTGTGTCTGTTTTCAGATAAGGTTGTCTTTGTCCTTATAAAAGCCAGGATAATATACATGTTTGTTTCAAACAATACTATTGATTATACTGAAGTTTGACTATACTGACAAGTTTACTGGTTAAGAACAATGTTTTAAGAATGCAATCCCCGTATATAAACCACAGTGTTATCCTTTTGACTGTCCTTTGTCAACTCATTCTTTTGCTTCTTCTTTCATGTATAACTCACTGATTACAAAGTTAGATCGTGAAGAGAAAGAGGATAGGAAGAAAACAGAAAATGAAGAAAAGGGAAAGAGACAAACTATCAATGTGTTAATCAGCTATTCATCACTATAACAAACTAATTGAGGCAAGTCAACTTACAAAGAAAATAGATTTATTTTGGCTCACAGTTTTAGAGGTTCATAGTCCAAGATCAGACCAGACCCTCTGATTCAGCCTCTGGTGGACGCATTGTTGCTGGCAAAGTCTAGAGGTACCAAGGGCATCACATGGCAAGAGACAGGGAGCACAGATTTCCCTATTTTTCCCCTTATACAGTCAGCAGGATTCGGTCATGGAAGTACCACCCAATGACCTAATCCAATCAATTCCTGCTGCAAAATGTTCACCTCTAAATACTATAATTGGATTAATTCCTATTCCCCCACCTCCACTTAGTTGTGTTAGCAGAAGATTCTGTTTTTACTTTTCTTAAAAAAAGATTGATTTGAATTTATTTATTTGAAAGACAGAGTTACAGAGAGACAGAGAGAGAGAGAGAGAGAGAGAGATCTTCCATTCTAAGAGTCACTCCCCAAATGACTGCAGTGGTTGAAGTCAGGCCAGTGTAAAGCCAGAAGCCAGGACTTCCATCTGGGTCTCCCATGTGGGTTCAAGAGCCCAAGCACTTGGGCCATCTTTCACTGCTTTTGCGGGCACATTAGCTGGGAGCTGGATTGGAAGTTGAGCATCTGGGACTCAAATCATGGCTCATATGTAACACTGGCATTGCAGGTGGCTATACCACAATGCTGGCCTCAACAAAAGATTTTGAGGACTAAATTCCTCCATGAATTTAAGGGTCAAATAATATTCTAATTCAAAGATTAATAATCACCAGAAGATGAAGTCATCATATAACTTAAAAATGGGGAAAACAGACCTAAATTTATTTTTCTTGCTTGTGTAAATAAGAAACATCAATCAGAGGAAAAGAAGCAACTTCTAAGTGTTACAATATAAAACTTATTATCAAGATCCACTTTCAGATTGTTTTAGAGAAAAAAGGTTTCCAACAAGTAAAATAGCATAATAAATTGATAAATTCTTAGAATACCTTTCCATATTGAACTTTCATGAATTTGGGTGATTGCTAGTGAAAACCTCAAATGTCCTGATGTTGATGAAAGCAAGTTGCAGTGTAACTCAATTGATTATTGCACCAAATGACTATGATCATGCTAAATTTTCCATTTGAAGGCAGATCCTTCTAGTACCTTCAAAGTCAGTTGTATTTCTCTTTTATTATTGTTTGGAGGCCAAAGCAAAACACAAGGCCAGCATTGCTCTCAAGAAAAAATTTATGAGTTCATCATCTAATGCAAATGGTATCAAGCATACTCCTTAGAAAGATATATGGTTCGAATCTTGTGGACTCTTCTTGTGAGTTACTGCATCTATGCCTTTGAAAATGAAAAATGTTGGAGGATACAGCCCTCTATCCTTTGATATCCCTTATTTCTTCTGTCCTAACTATGTGAGTCCTAACTATGCTGACAACCTACTTGTACTATAAGAAAATCACTTATCAGTGGTTCCGCAATTATTAGCAATGACAAGTCCCCATCAAGTTGGTACCACGTAGGAAAATTTCTAAAGGAGAAAAATTTCAGTTGCTCATTAAGTAGAAGAAAAGGCACCCACTTGAAGTCTTTTAGAGCTTGAAATGCCTCTCCAGAGTTTTCCTATTTTAGTTAACAAGATATTGTATGATAAGAAAATACCCTCTGGGATTAATTAAACTAGCCTTATAGCAAACATACTATGTTAATTTTTTTCTCCCTATAAATTGTTTCAGGTCTTCCGAAAATACGCATGCAAAAGAATTAATTTAACCCAGCGCCACATAGTGTACACAAAAGTTAATTCAAAATGAATCGTAGACCTAAATGGAAGAATTAAAATTACAAAACTCTTAGAGGAAAACATAGGAGCAAATTTTCATATTCTTGGATTAGGCCATGGTCTCTTTATGTGATATCAAAAGCACAAACAAAAAGAAAATAGATAAATTGGATTTCACCAGTCCAAAACTTTTCTGTGTTCAAAGGATATTCAACAGAGGTTAAAAGGAAAGCCATAGAGTGGGATAAAACACTTGGAGATTATACATCTGCTAAATGACTTGTATCCTAAATATGTAAAGAACTCCTACAACTCAACCCAAGTTCCAGGGATTAGGACATGGATTTCTTAGGGGGAGTTACTCAGTCTACAACAGATTTGAACGCATATTTATTCAAAGAGATACAAATTGCCAATAAGCAGATAAAAAATGCTCAGCATTGTTATTTCATTTGAAAACTACAAATCAAAACTGCAACAAGGTACCATTTCACACCCACTAATTATAGCTAAGGTGAAAAATATGGACAGTAACAAGTGTTGACAGGGGTGGAAAAAATCAAGACCCTCAACTTTGCTGCTGGGAATGTAAAGTAGTACAAGCATTTTGGAAAACAGTCTGTCAAAATGCAGAGTTACCACAATTCTACTTATTTTATTTATTATTTTTGACAGGCAGAGTTAGACAGTGAGAGAGAGAGAGAGACAGAGAGAAAGGTCTTCCCTTTTCTGTTGGTTCACCCCCCAAGTGGCCACCATGGCTGGCGCACTGCGCCAATCCGAAGCCAGGAGCCAGGCGCTTCCCCCTGGTCTCCCATGCAGGCACAGAGCCCAAGCACTTGGGCCATCCTCCACTGCCTTCTAGGGCCACAGCAGAGAGCTGGACTGGAAGAGAAGCAACTGGGACAGATCCAGTGCCCCAATCGGGGTGCCGGCGCCACAGGTGGAGGATTAGACTAGTGAGCTGCGGCACCGGCCCCACAATTCTACTTTTAAGCAAATACCCTAAAGGATAGAAAATATGTTCATGCAAAAAATTATACATCAGAACTCATAGTAGTTTATTTATAAAAGACAAAATTTGGAAGCAGCTGAAATACATATCAAGGGTGAATGGATAAATTATGGTATACACATGTAATAAAATAGCAATCCACTATAATGAGGAATGAAGTACTTATATATGCTACATCACTGATGAACATTCAAAATATGGTAAGAAGAAGTCTTATTTAAAGGCTACTTACTGTGCAATTTTATTTATATAAAATATTTAGAATAAAGAAATCCATAGTTAGAAAACAGTTTAATGTTTGGCATAAACTGATAATGAGTATCAGATTTCCTTTAGAAGTAAAGAAAATGTTTGTTAATTAGATCATGATGATTGCACGACAAATTTTTCATTGTACATTTTAAAAGGATAAGTTTAAAGGAATGTGAATTATATAAGAATAAAGGTGTTATCAAAAACGTCTGTCATTCTTTCTTCATATAAAATATTCCTCAACAAATCTGAAGGATTTTTACTTAATTTCAGAAAGCTCAAAATTTCTTCAATATTTTTTCATTTAAATAAATAATTTGTTCGAACTTCTATATATTCATAAATGCCTTGAACCCATTTACCAAGTAGAGAGCACCTGTATTTTCTTCTCTACCCTACTCACAAAATAGACAACACCTTCGGCCTGAGGATCCATGTGTGGTCTGAGTAACATTGAATAGGCAAATATTACACCATTGTGCAGAACTTTATCATTGTATCCCAGCTGCTAAAATATCAACAGTCTATAAAAATGATCTGATAATTAAAATTTGTAATTTCAAAGGCCAAAAACAAATTACTGAAGTGCTTTAAAATTTAGGAGGTTAATTCATACTGTGTTTTGAAAGGCCCTGTTATTCAATGATACTCAAGAAAGAAAAGAAAAATATATATTTCTCACAGAGGAACAACAGAATTAAGACATAGATGAGATGGTTCATATCCATTAAGATCGGCCCCCTGAGACTCTAAAAGTTCTGATTTGGTCCTAGTCCCTACACTGTATGCAGGGAACCATTTTTCTGGCATTATCTGTAAGTCAACGTAAACTTCCAGCTCAGCTTGAAAGTGAATAAGATGCACTGCTCTAGCCACTTGCAAGCAACAGACTTGGGCGTCTCTGCCACTAATTAGCTGTGAGTTCTTTGGCAGATTACAGAGCATTCTTAACCTTAGCATCGTTCATCATAAAATGAGTATTTTAAAGGATTGTAGGAAATTTCTGTTTAAAATAATGTCGTGTCAGCATTTGTTGACAGCCTAAGAAGTTCAAGATGCTTTTATGATGATCAAGTAATCAACCTTTTGTTTTGATTAAATCCACAGCTCTGAGAAGATCCACTTACTACATTCCTAGAGCAAAGGTCTGATCACAGCTTTACATGCTGATGAGGCATCAGTTCTTATTTGTTTCTAATAATCTCTCAGGAAGACATGTTGTCATTCTAATATCTGAAAACTATATTTAATATTGATTTTAGCAAATAGCTTTTTGGGATCAAGACCAAAGCAAAGTAGTTTTGAGGAAGAGGGAGTAGATACATTATCTCCTAGTTTTTAATTCAATGCTAATCTTAGTTATGTTAAAGAATCATTACTTAAAAACATCTAAAAAGTGGCAAACTTAGTACAAACATCAAATCACTGCACATTAGCCTTAAGTTAGAAACAGATATTCATTTAGGGACTATTGTACCAGAAGAGAGTCCTCAATATAGAAATGGGCTCAATTTAAAATACAAAGTGGAGAAAGAGGGATTTTTAGCCAAGGAACAGCATGGGGATCAGTAGATAGAAAAGCATGAAGAGGCAGTAAGCAAGCATTCTTACTAAACTGATTTAACAGGATTATTGCTGAAGAAAAGCCAAGATGATAAAAGGGTCAGGGGCTCTCTCTAAACAAATGAAGCAGGATTCTTGCTAAAAATGAGCAAGGTAGTTCTAACAAGGATTGACACTGAAACTCAAGTCCATAACCTCATTGAGAAAAGGACTTAGGAGAGTTTGCTTAAGGAGAGAATCTTTGCCACTACTTAATATTCATTGAATTCATACAACAGTAAGCACCAGGCCCACCTGACATTCACAGAGACATAGTACCAGTAGAACAAAATCTCTCATGTCACCTTCTGAGACAGCCTTCTCTTCACACCACCCAGTCCAAGCCAGGAAACCTTGATTCACAAGTTACCCTCCATTCTCCTCCCAGCCCCACTCCAACCGAAAGGAACACATTTTATTTTAGTTTCTCAGAGAAAGCTAACATTGGAAAATAAAGTTAGAACGTGGCTTGTTAGACTCTTCAATTTTACACCAGGAAATGTCAGTACAGGGAGAAGTGGTCCCAGCCCCCAGTTCACAACTTCTCTGTATGCCCATCTCTTCTCAGCCCTAGCTACTTTCTGTACCATAAGGGGCCTGGGTACATGCCTATAACACTATAATTTACAAATCCATACTCTATCTACTTCTTAATATAGTTGCCATCTGGCCTCTTTAAAGCCTTGGCAATGTGCATAAAGCATCTACCTTCAACCCTTGAGAACATGAACTTGGGAAAATGTCTATATAGCCACAGGAGTGGGTTCTATGTTGCTGTGGACAAGGAACTCCAGAGTATGTCTGAGGGTGGCTAGTCTCCATGAAGTGATCATTACTGAGCTTTAATCCATTCAATTTTTATTGGCAGGTAAAATAAGGAAAATGAGTTTTAGGGTCCAGTAAAAATAAAAAGAATAGATACATATGTAATTGGTAGATATCTTGGCTTTTAAGTTCTATGATGGTGATTGTTGCTTTCATCCTAAATTAATAGAGAACACTTTCTCCTTTTAATGGTACCTTATTTATTTTCTTTAGATGACAGTTATTTTCTTAACAGCTACATCTGAAGGAAGGGAAACTTGGAATCTAAGTTTCTGTGTATCTGATATTCTGTTATTCATTGATCTATTTCCCTTAATATCAAGTATAGTCTCTTAACCATAGTAGTCACTTAGAACTAATAAGACCTACCATTTATTAAGCTTATTGTGTATAGGGGCTCAAAGAGGGTAAGTTACTTGCAAGTGGCTGAGACAAAATTCAAATGATCTCTCTTACTCCAAAATCCATGTTCTTATTATACCACCTGGCTGCAATTACCTACAGGTAAATAACCAAACCTATATTTAAGAATAAATGAACACAAGCCTTACCAATATTATGTGTCATAGTGCTAAAAATTAAAAAGAAAAATACAACAGTTATACTGATTGTTTCAGCATTTTAGGAAATGATTAATTAGTGTGTATCGTGGGATAGTCAGTATATAACCCCATCTAAAAAGAAGAAGATGGATGTGAAATAATTTTATGTTATGAATAGAAAAAATACTCTGCTATTACTTGTAGAAAACTTAGAAAATACAGACATAAAGTAAATTGAAGCCATTCATAAACCCACAATCACTTTAGTGTATTCTTTAACAGTACAATTTCTTGAAAAGTTGGACTTTTTTATTTTTTTAAACTTTTATTTAGTAAATATAAATTTCCAAAGTATAGTTTATGGATTACAATGGCTCCCCCCACCCCATAACTTCCCTCCCACTCACACCCCTCGCATCTCCCGCTACCTCTCCCATTCCATTCACATCAAGATTCATTTTCAATTATCTTTATATACAGAGGATTGTGTTTCTGTGTGGGTGCAAACTGAAGAAATCTTTACTTAATATATACTAAATAAAACACAAAGTGTAAAATACTGTTTCAGTACTAGTTATAGCATTACTTCACATTGGACAACACATTAAGGACAGATCCCACATGAAAAGAAAGTACACAGTGACTCCTGTTGTTAACTTTACAATTTGACACTCTTATTTATGGCGTCAGTAATCTCCCTAGGCTCTTGTCATGAGTTGCCAAGCCTATGGAAGCCTTTTGAGTTCACTGACTTTGATCTTATTCAAGAGGGTCATAGTCAAAGTGGAAGTTCTCTCCTCCCTTCAGAGAAAGGTACCTCCTTCTTTGATGGCCCCGTTCTTTCCACTGGGATCTCACTTGCAGAGATCTTCCATTTAGGTGGGTGGTGGTGGTGGTGGTGTTTTTTTTTTTTTTTTTGTTTTTTTTTTTTTTTTTTTTTGGCATAGTGTCTTGGCTTTCCATGCCTGAAATACTCTCATGGGCTCTTCAGCCATATCCGACTGCCTTAAGCACTGATTCTGAGGCCAGAGTGCTATTCTGGACATCTGTCATTCTACGAGTCTGCTGTGTATCCCACTTCCCATGTTGGATCGTTCTTTCCCTTTTTGATTCTATCAGTTAGTATTAGCAGACACTAGTCTTGTTTGTGTGATCATTTGACTCTTAGACCTATCAGTGTGATCAATTGTGAACTGAAATTGATCACTTGGACTAGTGAGATGGCATTGGTACATGCCACCTTGATGGGATTGTATTGGAATCCCCTGGCATGTTTCTTTTTTCTTTCTTTCTTTTTTTTTCTTTCTTTTTTTTTTTTTTTTTGACAGGCAGAGTGGATAGTGAGAGAGAGAGACAGAGAAAAGGTCTTCCTTTGCCGTTGGTTCACACTCCAATGGCTGCCACAACTGGTGGGCTGCGGCTGGCACACCGCGCTTGCTGATCTGAAGGCAGGAGCCAGGTGCTTCTCCTGGTCTCCCATGGGGTGCAGGGCCCAAGCACTTGGGCCATCCTCCACTGCCTTCCCAGGCCACAGCAGAGACCTGGCCTGGAATAGGGGCAACTGGGACAGAATCCGGCGCCCCGACCGGGACTAGAACCCGGTGTGCTGGCGCTGCTAGGTGGAGGATTAGCCTATTGAGCTGCGGCCCCTGGCATGTTTCTAACTCCACCATTTGGGGCAAGTCCGATTGAGTATGTCCCAAATTGTACATCTCCTCCCTCTCTTATTCCCACTCTTATATTTATGAGGGATCACTTTTCAGTTAAATTTAAACACCTAAGAATAATTGTGTGTTAATTACAGAGTTCAACCAATAGTATTAAGTAGAACAAAAAAAAAATACTAAAAGGGATAAAGTATTACATTGTACATCAACAGTCAGGACAAGGGCTGATCAAGTCACTGTTTCTCATAGTGTCCATTTCACTTCAACAGGTTTCCCCTTTGGTGCTCAGTTAGTTGTCACTGATCAGGGAGAACATATGATATTTGTCCCTTTGGGACTGGCTTAATTCACTCAGCATAATGTTTTCCAGATTCCTCCATCTTGTTGCAAATGACTAGATTTCATTGTTTTTACTGCTGTATAGTATTCTATAGAGTACATGCCCCATGGGATGGGATCCCATGGGATGGCTGGGTTGTATGGTAGGGTTATATTCAGGTTTCTGAGGAATCTCCAGACTGACTTCTATAATGGCTTAACCAGTTTGCATTCCCACCAACAGTGGGTTAGTGTCCCTTTTCCCCCACATCCTCTCCAGCATCTATTGTTGGTAGATTTCTGAATGTGAGCCGTTCTAACCGGGGTGAGGTGAAACCTCATTGTGGTTTTGATTTGCATTTCCCTGATTGCTGGTAATCTTGAACATTTTTTCATATGTCTGTTGGCCATTTGGATTTCCTCTTTTGTTTTTTTTTTTAATTTTATTTAGTAAATATAAATTTCCAAAGTACAGTTTATGGATTACAATGCCTCCCCCCCGCATAATTTCCCTCCCACTCACACCCCTCCCATCTCTCGCTCCCTCTCCCATTCCATTCACATCAAGATTCATTTTCGATTCTCTTTATATACAGAAGATCGATTTAGTATATATTAAGTAAAGATTTCATCAGTTTGCACCCACACAGAAACACAAAGTGTAAAATACTGTTTGAGTACTAGTTATAGCATTACTTCACATTGGACAACACACTAAGGACAGATCCCACATGAGAAGTAAGTACACAGTGGCTCCTGTTGTTGACTTAACTTTTATCCTGTTTTTTTTTTTTTTCATTTTATATCATAGTACTGGCATTTCCTTGCAAAAAAAATACTTTATAAATGCTAGTTTAAATCATTGTATGATTTTGTGTTATATGGATATAACATTATTTAACTTTTTTTCATATTTCAAATGTTAAAGTAGTTTATTAAGTTACAGTTAATGTCTTCGTACAGGGGATTTAAATGTCTGCTAAATATTAGATAATAACAGGTTAACTATTACCAGGTTAGTCGCAATTCACATATAAGGAAACTTGGAAAAGTTTGTGGAAAATAGAATTGGAAGATAAGTTTATTTCAGTGCAAAAAATAATAAAATCCTTGTGTAGTTTTTCATAATATATATTTTCCATGAACTTTATGATGGCCTCTCATAATTCTTGGTTTGAAATTAAGTGGCTCTAGTATTCCTTGTTAATGTTTTTTTAAAATCATAGACCAGAAGTTTTGTTTTGCAACAAAGCTGACTTTGAAGAAAGTAAATTTTGAAAGGCAATGATAGGCCGGCACCATGGCTGAATAGGCTAATCCTCTGCCTGCAGCGCCGGCATACCTGGACTGGTTGGGTCACTGGATTCTGTCCCGGTCACTGTTCTTCCTTTCCAGCTCTCTGCTGTGGCCTGGGAATGCAGTGGAGGATGGCCCAAGTACTTGGGCCCTGCACCCCATGGGAGACCAGGAGAAGCACCTGGCTTCTGGCTTCGGATCAGCGCGGTGCGCTGGCCGCAGCGGCCATTGGAGGGTGAACCAACGGCAAATGAAGACCTTTCTCTCTGTCTGTCTCTCTCTCATTGTCCACTCTGCCTGTCAAAAAAAAAAAAAAAAAAAAAGGCAAGGCAATGATAGCATGAGGTAATCTAGTGTAGAATATTCAAGTGAGGTCTTGTTAAGAGGTAATGTATAAAGTGAAACATAAAAATATTAGCCTAGTGAGTGGGGCTGGAGGAGTCTTCAAGTAAAGGAAGCAGGTGCAAAGGCCTGAGAAGGAAAAAGGAAGAAACTCTTGGACTTAGTGAGAGGAAGCACACCAGCAAAGATGAAGGTAAAAAGGTGGACATGAGAAATCACCAAGAGGAAACAGGAAGAGCCTAGGGTGCCATAATAATTTGCTCCTTATCTTTATAGAGCAAATGAAACTTTACCCCTTTACTGGGAAAAAATGACTAAGTTGTCATCTACAAAAATCACTCTGATTGCTGTGGGAGTCTGATTTAGTTGATAAATGTGTCTGTAGGTAGAGCAATAAGAAGCTATTATAGCAATTCAGCTGATGAATGGTGGTAACTTGAACAAAGTTGCTGTAAAAAGGCTGATGGAAGTATATTTTGAAATATACTTAAGTTTGTGTTATCCATTCTCTGTTGCTATAACAAAGAACTTGAGGGGGTTACTTTAGCTTTTAAGAGATTTATTTAGTTCACAGATTAGGAAGCTAAAAGTCCAAACAGGATGGCTATGGCTGAATCACCTCATGGCAGGAGCCTGTAGGAGAGGGAAAGACCCCATGATGAGGCAGGAAGTCAAAGATGATGGGAGGGCCAATAATGACCTTCTTCTTGGCCCCACCTCTTAAAGGTCTCATCACCTCTTATGTTGTTACACTGAGAACTACACTTCCAACACATGAACCCTTAGTGGATACCTATGTATCCAAACCATAGAAAAGGGTAAAGCTGTTAAAACTTAGTTTCTAATTGGAGTAGGGTGTTAAGTGGAGTAGTATTCCTTCAAATAAATCACCTGTACCTTGTCTGTCCTGAGCTCCACATAATGTTCTGAGTATAATGCTATCCTTATTTTCATAAAATTCCCTATCCAGTAGAATTATTGAAGGATGACTTTGAGCTATGAAATATGACAATTGGTAAAGACTAGTGGGTAGGTGAAGATAGAAAGTTGAATTCTCTGTCTATTTTTGAATGATATTAATTTTAAGATGTCTACAAGAAATGCAAATGGAAATATCAAATAGGCAATTGAACAAATATATGGAACATAATCATGAATCTTCAAGTCAAGAGAATTGAGAGATTGCCTTGGAAGGGCATAGAATAATAAGGTAAGGGGACCTAGAACTACGTTCTGAATTATTAAAAACTTTTGGGTGTAGGTTAGAAAATAGCTTCTAAATTGTGTAATGCATAGTTCTAGGAGAACACAGATTTATGTGACTTAATTTAATGGTTCTTTTTTCCCATTTTTCAAATTATTATTGCTGTTCTCCCATTTTTCAAAAGAAATGTATATGTCTTACCCATCCAAATCCTACTATGGCTCATTTCCCTAAGTATAAAGAAGGAATATAAAATATTATTGCCCAGAATGAGAAAGTTACTGGTTCTAATTATTGGGTAATTAATCCTTTCATTAAGTCACTTGGTTTTCAATTCTTTGCTTTTAATAAAATTGAAAAGCAATTGTCAGCTGATGTATTATTAAAATAATTTTAATGATGTATGACAGAATTTGGGCATATTATTTGGAAAGAATTCAGTGTTCTCTTTCCATTCCCATCTAGTGGGTTACATAAAAAAATTCTGAGAACTTACAACTTTAAAAATAAAAAACTGAATTCCGAATCCTGTCTTATTCCAACATAAATTCATATTCATCCATGGAAACATGAGCTAATTTTATAAAGCTCTACTTACCCAGTTAAGAACAGAATCAACAATACAATTGCAATTGTATTCTTTGTAAGATTTATTTATTTGAAAGGCAGAGTGATGTGGTGGGTTAGGGCTTTGTGCTGGATAGGGAGAGACAGAGAGACTGATCTTACACTCACTAGTTCATTCCCCAAACACCTGCAGTAGTTGAGGTGGTGTCAGACAAAGTCAGTAGCCAGAACTCCACCTGGGTCTCTCAAGTGGGTGGCAGAATCCAAATACCTAGACCATCAGTTGCTGTCTGTTAGACACTAGTAGGAAGCTGGATTAAAGGCAGAGTAGCTGGAAGTTGAACCTGGCACTTCAATATGGGATGTGGGCATAACCCGATGTTTCACATACCTACCTTACATTTTTAATGTATAAGATATATAGGTTGGGTTTCTAATGTATAATAATGATTCTGATCAACTCCTCCAGTACCAATAATCATAACAACTCAATCCAGAAAAAGTTTTAAAATATTTAGAGACTTACAGTCATTGGATGTTTGAGAAAAATCATATATTTTTGTAAGCTTTTTTGACTCATGTAACTGTTAGGATGGTCCACGTAAGACATTTTGACATTAAAAATATATTAGGATAAAACTCTGTGGGAAAAGAAGGATGGAAACATAAGTTCTAGAAGTTGAAAAAGCAACAATGTAAAGTTTCCAGCTTCTCAAGATCTTATTTATTCATACTTTAAATTATGAGCCTGTACTTCAAATCAGTATGCATTTATGTTTCACTGGATACATTTGAAATAGTGATGTAACAGTGCAAAAACAAATTTCTCAAGTTATGGTAGGCCAGAAATAGACCAGAAGACTAGAAAGGAACTAAAGAGAGATGTAAAAATGAGTGGTCAATTGCATCCATTTTGTTGCAAAAGACAGAATTTCATTACAGCCCTCCTTGTCTCTACTGTTGAGGAACAGTTTTTTTTCTTCATACTATTTGTTGAACTCTTTACTTAGTGTAGAGATAATCTTATGAGTATAAAGTAAGCTGAAAATAGGTCTTTGTAAAAATTAAGAGTTGGAATAGGAGAGAGAGGAGGAAAAGGCGTGTGCACATGGGCAGGAGGGAGGATAAGGTGGGAAGTATCACTTTGTTCCTAAATCTGTATATATGAAATATAGGAAATTTGTATGCTTTAAATAAAATTTGTTAAAAAGAGACAAAAACAAACAAATATGAGCAGCCAGAATGATGGGAAGAACAGCAGAAGAGTATAAAGTCTGCGGCAGAATAACCTTTCAAGAAGGGAATAGGCAACTGAGCTCACTGTTATGAGAGGGACCAAGATGAGAACTGAAGAGATTGCATTATATTTTGCTGAATCTAGGTGACAGGTGAATTTAGTAGAAGAATGATCTGTTTTCTTTAATAGTGGCATTGTGATGGGACTTGCATTCGAATAGCATAAAGAAAGATTGGAAAAGGAAAATAGTCTCTCTCTCTCTCTCTCTCTCTCTCTCTCTCTGTGTGTGTGTGTGTGTGTGTGTGTGTGAAAACTCTTCTGATAGGCTTGATTTTTGAAGAGGAAAGAGGACAGTGAACAAGGAGAGATACCAAATCAATACAAAGTTCTTTTAGACAGGAAATACCAACGTATATTTGAATATTCAGAGAATGCTAAAAGTGGATATAGGTTTGGAGATGCAGGATATGGAGGATTATATAATCAAATGAAATCTAAAAAAATATGGACTTTTGGTATTAGAAGGAAGACTAGTTCAATGAGAAGAGAGAGGAATGCCTGAACTTGCATGTAATGAGATATGTAAATCTGGTCTAAGAAATTGAGAGATTTCTTATCAGATGGCTTTTTTTTCTTGAAAGAATAGTGCAAGCACAGGAATTTGACGTAGCAGTTAAGACATCCCTTGGGATGCCTGCATTCAGTGTGGAATGCCTGGGTTCAAATACCAGTTCCTCTTCTGATTCCAGTTCCTGCTAATGTATACCTTGTGAGGAAACATGTAATGATGGTTTAAGTTCCTGGATCCCCACCTCCCACATGGGAAACTTGAACTGAATTTGAACTCCTGGCCTTGGCCTAGCCTAGCCCTGGCTATTATAGGCATTTGGGAAATTAACCAGCAGAATAGGGTTGAGGTTTTTCAGACTGTTGTAAATCCAACATAAATAAGAGTGACAAAGGGCAAAGAAGCAAGACTGGGAGTCATTAGACTAATATATAATTTTTATTTATCTCTTATGTGCTCTGTGAATTTAAGCTCTTACCCTCAGTTTTTCATTAGAGAATATAACAAAATCTGCTGACATATTTCTAGGTTTTAAGAATGAACTCAAGATGTGGTTGAAGTGTTTTATAAATGGTGAACTACTAGACAGATTGAAGTTAGTACAAGAGGCTACTACAATTCTTGTCACAGGGGTCCTAAGAAAAAGTGTGTTTTATTTTGACTCACTTTCTGATTTTTTTTATCTCCTGGAAACTCCTTCCCCGCTGCCTGGTGTCTATAGCCTTCTCTAATAAGCTTTTCAATGAAATTGTTGCCCATGGACTCCCCTACTCTCTGCCGTGCTCCAAAATGCAATCTCATGGCTTTTATGGACAATTACAAAGTTATGCATAGTGAATGAATGACACCAATGAGTTCCTTTATGCTTCAAAAGGTAAAATGAGGAATTGAAATGAAATCAGATTCTTAGAAAGCAAGAAGATATCAGTGAGCAAAAGTGTCCTTCTTGGTGCCCTTAATCCTCTATGTTACCCTCCCCAGGCTGTTGGAATTTTCTTCACAGTTGGGAATAAGTATTACGGACTGAGCACACATTTGCAAACATCAGTTTAACCATTAAATCAGGGAGCTCTGGTTTTATGAAATCACAGAACATCACCAGTAATCTCAAAATTTATCATTATTTTTCATCACAAAAATTTGACCTTACTCTGTGAAATATTATTTTGCCTAGGAATAGGTGAGGAGCATGGGTATTATGAAATCACATAAATAACAGCTGATTATTGTAGCTCAGAAAAGGTCACAAAACAGCATCACTAATCATCCACCCTTGAAAATTAGTACCCTGGGCAATTTAACATTATCTGCTATCTATGAATTGCTCACAACCTTTGCTAGTAGTAAATAATTCCAATAATTATGGGTTTGGATTGAAGAATGTCTTTGAGCTAGAACTATCAGAATTCAAATTTGAGCAGCGATATTGTATGTATTTTATTGTTGGCATACCCAGGCATTCTTTAATTCAATAATTCATTTGATATTCATCTATTTATTGAGTGCCTTCCTTGTGCTTTGCAGTATCCTAAGCACTAATAATAAAATGATCAACAAGACAAAGCTCTTGAACTAAAGAATTTCCATGTTTGTCTACTGAGGAGAAAGTAAGCAAATAGTTCAAAATATCCCATAGTAATGGTTAGTGCCTTGTGGCTACTTTAGATTAAGGAATCAAATAGGCTTCTCTAGAGAGGTGGCATATAATTATGACAAAGCAAGCTTGCCAAATTAAAAAAAGGAGCAAGACTTCCAAAGCTGAGGAAACAGTACTTGCAAGTGCTAAGGCAGAATTAAGCTAGGTGTGTGAAGCTGGAGTGAATGGTAGGCAAACAGTGGTAGAAGATAAGAGCACAGTAATAAGTGAGGGCCATGGCTTTGTAAGACAGATAAGGGGCTTGGATCTTATTTTAAATGACACAACAGGAACTTGGAAAACTTACAGAAGGGTTGAGTGACAAATGAATTAAATTTTAAGACTAGGACCTCTAGCTTCCTTAAAGATAGTATATTACAGAGAAGAAGAATAGAATCCACAAACCAACATATTTGGCTAAAAGTAGTGGGACTTGAACAATGATGGGAGTATAGTAAATTTGGAGAGACATGGTTATACTATGACATTTCTTTGAACAAGAGGCAATTGATCTTGCTGATGGATAAACTGTGTGTACAGGATGAGGGAAATAAAGTAATAAAGGAAAAATGGGCACATGGTAGTACCTTTTTAATATGTGGAATCAGGCCAGTCACTAGTCATTAAATAGAAAATTGGGAACAAGATTTTTTCTCTCATAGAGCTTATATTCTACTGGAAAGAAATTTAATAAGAGAAGAAATGAATTAAGTAATACAAGCATCTCATTTGTTGTTTGTACAAATACTGAAAAGAATTTATCTATAATAATCAATGAATTTATTCACCTTAAGATTTCATATAACTTCCAATTGTAAGAATCTTTAAAGATGCTGAAAATCTCTTCTAAATATTGTGTACAACTCAGAAAGTGCTGCAATTACTTGCCATCAAATAATATGTTTTCCCCATAAAATATAAGTGCATGGCACATCAATTTACCTTTAACATATTCCACACTTCCCAAGCAGGAAAGGCATTAAGGCATAGCCCTTATACTCATGATAAGTAAAGAACAGGTTAAAATGTGGGAAGGATTATAAGCAGTTTCTTATATGGCATATTTAAATACTTGCTTATGGCTCAGTTCTGTTTCTATGGAAATCAAGCCCTGAGAATTAGCATAATCATAAAAATAATAACCAATTTGAAATTGAAATAAAACTCTAACATTTTAAAGATCTGCCTTAATTAGATCTAGTCTTATATGTAAATGGTATAGCCAGGTACCCTTGTGATGTATTTTGTAAATCTTCTAGATCAGGGACTACTGTCTTTTCTCATTCACCAGTGCTGTTATTGTCTGTACAACACTCAGAACTATATATCAGATGCTCAACAAGTACAGGCTGCATGTATGTGTATGTATATTATATATGTTATCTGCCAACTAATATTTGAGAGCCTATGATTGGTGACAGCTTGATTTTGTTTGACTTTTCTCTTTAATCAAGTTCTTTTTCTTTTTTAATAAAAATATTCATGTGAATGATGGCCTGTTTCTTGGGATGATTAAATCTTCACTCATTCTCTTTTTATCAGAGGAAATGAAATGACATCAGAGGACACAGCATTCTCATGGAACAAGGCTAAGTGGAAAAGCTGTAGACACTGACAGCAAAGATATCAATTGACTAACCACCACACTTCTAAAATTCATTCATTTATTTATCAAACATATTCTGTCCCAGGCAGCATGCTTAGCACTAAAAATGCAGAAATGAATGAGATATAATCTCTCCCCTCAAGTGACCCATGTGGACGTAGACACTTAAACAAAAGGTTTTTTTTTTGTTCCCTCGCCTCCCACATCTAATCCATCAGTATATCTACTTGATTCTAACAGCCCCTCATCGATCCCCTTCTTTCTATCCTGATACTACTGCCGTTGGACTAGTCCAGGCTACTATATCTTTCATGAGGATGGTACAGTGACTTCTAACAATGATCCTTTCCTTGTTTTACCCTAATTCCCGTCCCAAAAGCTAATCAAGTCCACATCTCCACACCAAACCTACAGAGTTCAAAAACAGTATTTTTTTGTTTTGTTTTTAACTTTTATTTAATGAATATAAATTTCCAAAGTACAGCTTATGGATTACAATGGCTTCCCCCCCATAACGTCCCTCCCACCCGCAACCCTCCCCTTTCCTACTCCCTCCCCCCTTCCATTCACATGAGGATAGATTTTCAATTCTCTTTATATACAGAAGATCAGTTTAGCATACATTAAGTAAAGATTTCAACGGTTTGCTACCACACAGAAACATAAAGTGAAAAATAATAGATGATTTTTTAAATGATGATGAAATCAGATCAGACCTATTGTCATGTTTAATCCCAGTGAGAGTCAAGTTGGGAATTCATAATTTCTTCTTCTTCTTTTTTTTTTTTTTTTTACAGAAGATCAGTTTAGTATACATTAAGTAAATCTTTCAATAGTTTGCACCCCCATAGAAACACAAAGTGAAATATACTGTTTGAGTACTCGTTATAGCATTAAGTCTCAATGTACAGCACATTAAGGACAGAGATCCTACATGAGGAGTAAGTGCACAGTGACTCCTGTTGTTGACTTTACAAATTGACACTCCTGTTTATGGCATCAGTAATCTCCCTATGCACCAGTCATGAGTTTCCAAGGCTATGGAAGCCCCTTGAGTTCTCTGACTCTTATCTTGTTTAGACAAGGTCATAGTCAAAGTGGAGGTTCTCTCCTCCCTTCAGAGAAAGGTACCTCCTTCTTTGAAGACCTGTTCTTTCCACTGGGATCTCACTCACAGATATCTTTCATTTAGGTTTTTTGTTTTGTTTTGTTTTGTTTGCGAGAGTGTCTTGGCTTTCCATGCCTGAAATACTCTCATGGGCTTTTCAGCCAGATCGGAATGCCTTTAGGGCTGATTCTGAGGCCAGAGTGCTGTTTAGGACATCTGCCATTCTATGAGTCTGCTGAGTATCTCGCTTCCCATGTTGGATCACTCTCCCCTTTATTTATTCTATCGGTTAGTATTAGCAGGTACTAGACTTGTTTATGTGCTCCCTTTGACTCTTAGTCCTTTCATTATGATCAATTGTGAACTGAAATTGATCACTTGGACTAGTGAGATGGCATTGGTACATGCCACCTTGATGGGATTAAATTGGAGTCCCCTGGTATGTTTCTAACTCTACCATTTGGGGCAAGTCAGCTTGAGCATGTCCCAAACTGTACATCTCTTCCCTCTCTTATCCCCACTCTTATGTTTAACAGGGATCACAGTTCAGTTAAATTTTAACACTTAAGAATAACTGTGTATTAATTACAGAATTAAACCAGTCATATTAAGTAGAACAGATAAAAAAAAAAACTACTAAGAGGGATAATGTATTAAGTTGTTCATTAACAGTCAGGGCTATGCTGATCAGCCTAATGCAGTGCAATTGTTTTCCATTGACTTTAGATTCAGGTCTAAATTACTTCATAGGCCTTCTGAGGGACTTCAAGACTTGAGGTAAGCTCCTCGCCTCATCAGCACTAAAGCATTCCTGGAACACTCTTTTCTCTCTTTATTCCCTAACTTCTGTTTGACCTTCAGATTTCAGCTGCCTCAATTGCTCCATGTTTCCCTTGCCCTTCCTAATAAAAAATGTTCTCTGAAATGTTATATATTTCTCTTGCCTTAGTGTCTATACTGAATTTTAGTAGCTTACTTCTCTATCTCTCTTGCTAGAGTATTAAGTTCCTTCCGAATGGGCAGTAGTCTTGAAAGATGGGTAAGGCACACAACAGACAACTTTGGGGCTGGGAGGTAACTAATCCAGGCAGAAAGAGAAACCTGGACAATGAACTTGTACATTTGAAGAAATAATGATATATCAAGATGTACATTAATGATATAACAAGAGGCAAGGCTGTGGAGGTGAATAGAAACCATAGTGTTGAAATACTTATGTGTGATATGAAGGTCTTTGGATCTCATTCAAAAATGCAAGTATATTAAGTCCCAGTCCCACAGAGCCCTAGGAGCACTGCTACCAATAGGCTATAAGCAGCCATAAGATGAATAAGGAAAAAAAAAATGTCCTATTCAGCAGACAGTGTCTCAGCTTAGCATGGAACAAGCAGCTTGAATGGATTTCTTTCTGCGCTCAGTAGTCTTTGATCAACTTTGTATGGCACCTTGACTCTGGACTGCCCTCTGAGGTGTCACAAATGAGGCTCTTCCAACAGGTTGCACTCTGATACTAGCTTTTTTCCCCATTGCATAAGCCACAGAAACTCTGCCTTTATATTACATAAAAACAATTATAAATATACATTATGTGAATTCTGAGTAAGATTTAATTTGAAGAAAGAGCTTTTCCTTTAGGTGTATTAAATGTTTGAAAATCTTCTGTAGACAGTGTAAAGCCATTGAAGACTGTTAAATATAGGATAAAGCTATCAAGTTTTATGTTTCAATTGCTCCTTTCTCACAATAAGTTGGAACAAGAGGGACTATAGGGTATCAAACTGGAGGCAAGAATAGTGGTTGCAAACTCCCTCCACCCCCAAATCTAGGCAATTGACAATAAAGGCAAGAATTAAGTTTAATAATTTGGGAATAAAAGAATAATTTAAATGTAAAAAAATGCATGGTACATTGAATATATGACCGAGAAAGAAGGTGAACACCCCCATTTCTGGTTATAGAATGATTTACTTTGATTAAGAATAAAAAGCAAAGTATAGAGTTGTCCATAGGGAGGAGATAAAATTTGGCAGTATGCTGCATTTAAAGTGCATTGTGGACTTCCAAGTAGAGATAAGAGAAAGGAAGAACTAACCCCGAGATTAGATATATGAAACACTAGAGCTAGAAGAGAATTTTAAGATCACTGAACTCAAGTTGGAGAGAAGGAAAGAAATGACTTAACCTAACTGGGAAGTGGCAGCATGAGAATTAGAATGTGGTTTATGACTCAGTATTCTTTCCATCAAACCATGTTCCTTTGTGGCTCTCAATTTTTCACTGAAATGTGAATCAATTTCTTAAAGCCAAATTGAATTAGAATGATAAAATATATAAGTGTGAATTGCATATGTGCTGATTAATATTGATTTCTGAGATTGGAGTAGATTTGAGTAAAGGAAAATAGGGAATAAACTCAACATTTTAAAATGTATTCCTTAATGTGTAGTACTCACTGTTTTAGGTTCTGTAGGAGCTCCAAATCAGTTTATAGGTTCTTAATGGGAATGCAACCATGTGTTTGCACTTCATGCATTATGCACAATAAGAACTTGAGTGATTAAGAAACATTTCATTTGGCCGTGGAGTGTAAGGTTGCACTTGAATAGGGCTGATTTGGGGTTAGGCATTTAGGAGACAGAAAGCAACATGAAATAAATGCAAATACATGGACAGAGCATGGAGCATGGTTAGAGTATACAAAAAAGAGGGGCTAGCCTTAGTGGTTATAAAATAATATTCTATCTTAAATGGCAAGTATGTTCTAGACACTGGGAATACAAGGATAAATTGAAACACAGGTTTTATTTTGCATTGTTAAGTAACTCTTGATGAATTTTAAGGGGAGAAGAAATGATGAAAGGGTTGCTTTAGGAAGATGAACCTGGTTTTGTGTGTTGGAATGAAGTGTGAATAGGAGCCGGTTAGTGTTGCATTGGGGAAGTTAGCTATGCAGCTACTGCAATAATTCAGGCAGGAGGCATCAGCATCTCATTTCATAAAAGTCGACATGCAGTCCTGTCTGGACAAAGTAGTGGAGCAAAAAAAGGCTACATAGTCTCCAGTTCTTTGATTCTCTGCCTTTAAAATTCCCATCCAGGGCCTCTTTTCCTTGTTGCACCTATTAAAGTTGCCTGACTCAATATTTGTTGCAGGCTTCTCTGCTGATCCAGAAAAGTGCAGAAAGTCCAGTCTCTGACACTGAAAAACCAATTTCATCCCCCATTGTGGAAAGCTGTGATGGTTCCCAGATGACAGCTGCAGAGAGAGTCCTACAAGTATTTTATATAAGGGAAATGAAGTGGCAAATGGAGAGAGAAAAACAGTGCATTCACTGTAGGAAATGGCTTCTATGGATCATAAACCCAAGTTACTCTCATCCAGATTTAGAGGCAAACAGCAGTAGCCCTATTTTTAAAATGTAGAATGAAGTGGCTATCAATTGGTCTTTGCTGAAGGAGAGGAATTAGGAAGAGTCTCAAATATAAAATGAGTGCTGGAAAAAGGCTTGCATGTGCACAGCTTCACATGGAGTGGCAGCTGTGGTCTCCTGGCCAAGTTACGGTGGAGACCTTGTTTCAAATAATGAAAAGCTGCAACTTGAAGGTGTCTGGATACATATCGGGACTTTTATCATAGTCAATTGAATCTACATAAGGTTAAGTATTTTTGTTCCTTTTGGAATGAACTACATATCAGCTAGGTAGGGTAACCCTTCAAAACCCAGAGCAGTGGCTTTCAGGATCAGTTCCAGTTTAGCATTACCAGTCAAGGCATCTAGGAGCTTAGAAATGTGAATCTTATTTTGCTCCAGACTATCAGAAACTCTGGGGGTAAAGCCCTAGAATTGGTAGTTTAACAAGCACTCCAACTGACTCTGATGCTCTCTGCAGTGTGAGAACCACTGGTGGAGATTTTGTTGTCTGGCCTGGTTTTACTGTTCTCTAGGATGGTCCTTGATGTACTAATGGGCAGCAGATGGGATTAGCTCTTAAGTAGTCACAGTTATTTTTAACAAACTAGAGGGGTGTACATAATGCAATGCATGAGCTTTCAGATTACTTAGATATGACTTATTCTCATAAGGCTCTTTGATATTTAGTTTCTGTTGTAAAATGAAGACAGCACTATCTACCTTACAGTATTTTTGTTTAAATAATATATGCATAGAACATGATACATGTATTCCCTGCTATGTGCCAGATATTATGATTTTTGAATAAACCAAAGGCCAGTATAGTTTTTTAAAGTGTATAACTAGTTAAATATGAACTTCTGATAAACACAAATAATTTTTAGTTTAATTATGCTTCAAACATAGTATGGCACATACTTGTACTAAAAAGGAATTTATTTACCTGAATAATAATTATAGATTATCTGGAATTCAAGTTTAACTGGTTGCCCAATATTCTTCAATGCTGAGTTTTGTAACTCTTATTTCCTATTGACTACCTAATGGAAAGATAACTGGGTCAGAGATGACTTCCTAAAAGATGTAATAAACTTGAATTAAGTATTAAAATGAAAAATAGTAATGAGCTAAAGGAGATAATAATGCAAAGTACTGTGCACAAAATCTGCCTATATTAGTGAGCACTTTTATTAGTAAGGAACAAAGATCCATCTGAACATACTAATCCAAAAAATACAATGAATTAATTAGTAGGGTCCATAAAGTATCTTCTCAAAATCAGAGATAAGTTGGACAACTAAGCTCTGGGAAGATCAATAGTGGACTGAGGTACTGTGGGGCATCTAGGAGGATCTCTTTCTTGGGCTAAAGATTTTATTTCCAATTTTCTTAATATTATAGTTTCAAGTTCACATGACCCAAAACTGAGACTGGACAAATTTGATGAATGATCTGTGTTAAGATGTTCACAGTTATCCCTCCTTCTGTAACTATGTGAATATTCATTGGAAAAAAAATACCCACTGTAGTAAAAAATATTACTACATTGGCACATATCATAAATTTCTAGAACATTAGTTCTCTTCCTTTCTGAAAAAACTACTAAATTACACCACTATATATTCTTTTATTTTATGTCTTAATGGACTTTTAGCCCCTAATGATGTCAACAAAATAAATAAATAAATAAGGTAAGAAGTTTTGACAAATAGAAATCTTGACTGGTGATGGACTTTAAAGATCCCCATTGAGAACATATGGTATTTGTCCCTTTGGGACTGGCTTATTTCACTCAGCATGATGTGTTCCAGATTCCTCCATTTTGTTGCAAATGACTGGATTTCGTTGTTTCTTACTGCGGTATAGTATTCTAAAGAGAACATATCCCATAATTTCTTTATCCAGTCTACCGTTGATGAATACCATATGTTCTCCCTGATCGGTGACAACTGAATGAACACAAAAAAGGAAACCTGTTGAAGTGAAATGGACACTATGAGAAATGGTGACTTGATCAGCATAGCCCTGACTGTTAATGAACAACTTAATACATTATCCCTCTTAGTAGTTTTTTTTTGTCTGTTCTACTTAATATGACTGGTTTAATTCTGTAATTAATACACAGTTATTCTTAAGTGTTGAAAATTAACTGAAATGTGATCCCTGTTAAACATAAGAGTGGGAATAAGAGAGGGAAGAGATGTACAGTTTGGGACATGCTCAAGCTGACTTGCCCCAAATGGTAGAGTTAGAAACATACCAGGGGACTCCAATTTAATCCCATCAAGGTGGCATGTACCAATGCCATCTCACTAGTCCAAGTGATCAATTTCAGTTCACAATTGATCATAATGAAAGTTCTAAGAGTCAAAGGGAGCACATAAACAAGTCTAGTACCTGCTAATACTAACCGATAGAATAAATAAAGGGGAGAGTGATCCAACATGGGAAGTGAGATACTAGCAGACTCATAGAATGGCAGATGTCCTAAACAGCACTCTGGCCTCAGAATCAGCCCTAAAGGCATTCCGATCTGGCTGAAAAGCCCATGAGAGTATTTCAGGCATGGAAAGCCAAGACACTCTGGCAAAAAAAAAAAACCTAAATGAAAGATATCTGTGAGTGAGATCCCAGTGGAAAGAACAGGTCTTCAAAGAAGGAGGTACCTTTCTCTGAAGGGAGGAGAGAACCTCCACTTTGACTATGACCTTGTCTGAACAAGATAAGAGTCGGAGAACTCAAGGGGCTTCCATAGCCTTGGAAACTCATGACTGGTGCATAAGGAGATTACTGATGCCATAAACAGGAGTGTCAATTTGTAAAGTCAACAACAGGAGTCACTGTGCACTTACTCCTCATGTAGGATCTCTGTCCTTAATGTGCTGTACATTGAGGCTTAATGCTATAACGAGTACTCAAACAGTATATTTCACTTTGTGTTTCTATGGGGGTGCAAACTGTTGAAATCTTTACTTAATGTATACTAAACTGATCTCCTGTTAAAAAAAAAAAAAAAAGAAGAAGAAATTATCAATTCCCAACTTGACTCTCACTGGGATTAAACATGACAATAGGTCTGATCTGATTTCATCATCATTTAAAAAATCATCTATTATTTTTCACTTTATGTTTCTGTGTGGTAGCAAACTGTTGAAATCTTTACTTAATGTATGCTAAACTGATCTTCTGTATATAAAGAGAATCGAAAATGAATCCTCATGTGAATGGAAGGGGAGAGGGAGTGGGAAAGGGGAGGGTTGCGGGTGGGAGGGACGTTATGGGGGGGAAGCCATTGTAATCCATAAGCTGTACTTTGGAAATTTATATTCATTAAATAAAAGTTAAAAAAATTTAAAAAAAAAAGATCCCCATTGATTCTTACATTATTAAGTAGATAAATTAGATCATAATGATATAGAACTATTCAGGTCAACCTCTGTGCATGTGTGTGGATATGTCGTACTCTTCTTTTTCTCACTGACAACATAACACACCTGTTTTTTTCTTAATTAAAGTTTCAACATTTTTTATTTGTTCCAAACTTACCTTTAGGGACTCTAGGAATAAATGAAAAATAAGACCTTTTTGAGTTCTTAACCTTCAGAGTTTTTCTGTCTTTATTATAGTTTACATAAAATCTGAAGAGTTTTTTTTTAACAGATTCTAAATTTTTAAAGTGCTTGATCTCTTTAAGTATATGTAACATAATCCCCTGATAATACTCTTTATTTGACCATGTGCTGTTGCATTTATATATAGCACATTAAACATTGGTCAGATTTTGTTTTTAAATGCAAATATATCTATATCTATATATCTATCTATATCTATCTATATAGATAGATAGGGAGGGAGGGAGAGAGAGAGAGAGAGAGAGAGAGAGAGAGAGAACAGAGAAAGAGAGATCTTCCATCTGCTGGTTCACCCCCAAAATAATGACCAAGACTGGGCCGGGTCAAATTCAGGATCATGGAACCTCCTCCTGGTCTCCCAGGAGGGTGGTCAGGGCCCAAAGATTTGAGCCTTGTTCTGCTGCCTTCCCAGGTGCATGAGCAGGGAGTTGGATCAGAAGTGGAACAGCTGGAACTCAAACTTGCACCCAATGAGATACTGGCACTGTTAGTGGCAGCTTAACCCTCTACACCACAGTGCTGGTCCCATTGATAAGATTTCTTAATGATGACCCTTCCATCTGTAATTAATATATTTGAACAAAAAGAATAGTAGTGAATGAAGACAAATGGTAAGTTAGTTAGGCGGCATACCTCAATAACCAATAATTTCTGCAAAATTGTTTCAGACCCATTGACCTAAATTCTACTTTTGAATAAAACATTGAGAGAGCAGGATGAATGTTTGGCCTGCCATTTAAGATATCTGCATGCAGTAGGATGCCTGGCATCATCCATGGCTTAAGTAATTAGGTTCCTTCCACCCATGCAGGAGATCTGGATTGTGTTCCTGGTTTCCATCTTTGGCCCCAGCTTTCATGGGTGTTTGGAGAATGAAACAGCAAATGGGAACTTGCTCTGGCTTTCTCTTTCTCAGATAAAGAAATTAAAAAAAAAAAAAAAAAAAAAAAAACCTTGAGAAAGGCTGAGTATGGTTAGGGATGGTTAAAACAGCATAGAGTGGGCCAAGCATGAGTAAGCATGAGTTAGTAGAGCTCTGCCAAGTGGGCTGATCTTTGGAAGCTTTCATCAACACTGACATAAAGTCATAGTTTTTCCTGGGGGCAGAAGAAGGGTTAGATGAAGGGGAAATTACACTTTACAAAAGAAGACTAACGAGAAGCCCTGTTTTTATGTTTTTCTGATTGAAAGCTTCATTTCAGCTCACCTCTTCTTCCCTTTTACAAAATTTTTTAAAATCCTTTCAACATCTGGATTGAGGTGCTCCCTTTATCTTCCTTTAGTATCTTTTTCCTCCAGTATAGTCTTCATATCCTCCTTGATGCAGAATGTTGTTTCTTTTTCATAATTTTAATAGCTAACATTTATTGAGTCTTACTGCTTAACTAGCTCTGTGCTAATTATTTCACATGCATTATCTCATTGAATCCACATCGTAATCTGTTAATACTATTTTCATGTGAAAAAACTGAACCTTTGAGATTTCAGTTAACTTGCTTAAGACACACACATAGCTCCTAAGTGTGAGAGCTGGGACAAGTTTCCACGTGAATCTGAATATGATGAAGGCTTCCAGGCCCATGTTCTTAGATAATCCACTACGATATATATATATGCATTGTAGAACATTTGGAAAAAATATAAAAGTAGAAATGTGCTTTTAAAAACACCCAAAGAACCAAAGCTAAAACTTTATCTTCTCTTCCCATGCCTTTTATGGATAATGAACAGGAAATATTTGACATTTATACTATGATTTAGTGATAGTTCTTAATGAATTAACATTCTTATAATGTACAAAATCACTTATACATTTTAACAGCAGAATATATTTTAATACCTATAAAAGAGATTACATTTTATGTTGCTTTTATAACATCAAAGTAGAATAAATAATTCAAATATTACTTGACTTTTCAGTGACTGTCATGTTAGAGAAAACACTTAATTGTTAATATAAGGTTTAGATGGGATTCTATGTATATATGCTAATAGTGAAATAACCTTTTTTTCTAAGATATTTTCTGTAGTGAAATATGCCCACATTTCAAATAAAAATTTTCAGAAATAAATTTTTTTAATCTTGTGAACGATTCTAGTCCATAAGGTGAAATTGCCTTATGTGAATGTTTTAAGTGTATGTCTGGAGCAGGAAGCTCTGAAAGAATGAAGCCATCAGCTTAATTACACTGACAGAGTGGAGAGGAAGGAGGAAGTCTGTATGTCAGTGGCTTCCTAACACCATGGCTTAGCTACATCGTAAAGACTTCACTTTTCACTGGGACAAAGTATTCCTTGAGTGTACAGATATATTTATGTTTCTGAACAAATACAAGTGATGGCTTTACTTACAAAGGTTATCTGCTAGTAGAGCAAATTAATTTTAAACAACTAGGGCCTTCTAGCCAAGTTCTCTTTCAAGTGATTGAGAGGAACTGATGTTGAGTGCCCCAGTTTGGCTTGACATTCTCTCCACTCTTTTGAAACTTGGAATGTAATCTTTCTCCACCCATATTTTTAAAATTTAAGACAATGAACTTTGTATCAGCACAGGCTCTAGAAAACAAGAAAACCAGGTTGAAATCATGTCGCTGGCTTCACCAAACATTGTGATATTGCAATAAAATTCTACTGTCTATAAAATGGAGATCAAAGCTTCATAAGTTAAGTAATGGCATATAAATGAAGTGACTAGACTAATATGGCACACAGTAGGTATTCTAAAATGTAAACTGCTATCCTGCTTGCTTTTCTTTTTTTAAAAAAATATTTTTATTTATTTATTTGAAAGTCAGAGTTACACAGAGAGGAGAGGCAGAGAGAGAGAGAGGTCTTCCATCCAATGGTTCACTCCCCAATTGGTCACAATGGCCAGAGCTGCACTGATTTGAAGCCAGGAACCAGGAGTTTCTTCTGGGTCTCCCACATGGATACAGGGGCCCAAGGACTTGGGTCATCTTCCACTGCTTTCCCAGACTATAGCAGAGCATATCTTTAAACTACCTGTCAATAGCCAACAGTTGTCAGATTTACAGTAAGCCACAATTTGTGCATATGTCTATACATATTAGCTCTTCAGTCACTCCTCTCTCGAACTCTGGGCATGCTTACTCGCTGTTAATGGAAAACAGAATTTCAAGGTGATTTGACCATAGTCACACAGCTGATTTAGAGCTGGGCTCAAATCCAGGCCTTTTGACTTCTAGTGTTGTGCTCTACATACGACACTAAAGCTGACTCTGTCATCTGCATGTTCAGGAACAACCATGATTTGGGCTCTGATTTGCTCATACTGGTAATTGACAATTAAAGGTTCCATGTGTACAGAGGGGGAAAAATTAGCATGGTTGGATGTAGCCCTAAAAGGCTTTTTGTTTGTTTTCTTTTGTTTGGAGTATCAACACTCCCTTTGAAAACCAATGTTTCCCTGTTAAATATAAGAGTGGGAATAAGAGAGGGAGGAGATGTACAATTTGGGACGTGCTCAATCAGACTTGCCCCAAATGGTGGAGTTAGAAATGTGCCAGGGGATTCCAATACAATCCCATCAAAGTGGCATGTACCAATACCATCTCACTAGTCCAAGTGATCAATTTCAGTTCACAATTGATCACACTGATAGGTCTAAGAGTCAAAGGGATCACATAAAGAAGACTAGTGTCTGCTAATACTAACTGATAGAATCAAAAAGGGAGAGAATGATTCATCATGGGAAGCAGGATACACAGCAGACTCACAGAATGGCAGATGTCCTAAACAGCACTCTGGCCACAGAATCAGCCCTTAAGGCATTCAGATCTGGCTGAAAAGCCCATGAGAGTATTTCAGGCATGGAAAGCCAAGACACTGTGGCAAAAAATAAAAAAAAAGAGGACCTAAATGAAAGATCTCTGCAAGTGAGATCCCAGTGGAAAGAACGGGGCGATCAAAGAAGGAGATACCTTTCTCTGAAGGGAGGAGAGAACTTCCACTTTGACTATGACCTTGTCTGAATAAGATTGAAGTTGGCGAACTCAAAAGGCTTCCATTGCCTTGGCAACTCATGACTAGAGCCTAGGGAGATTACTGATGCCATAAACAAGAGTGTCAAATAGTTAAGTCAACAACAGGAGTCACTGTGTACTTACTTCTCATGTGAGATCTCTGTCCTTAATGTGTTGTCCAATGTGAAGTAATGCTATAACTAGTACTGAAATAGTATTTTTACACTTTGTATTTCTGTGTGGGTGCAAACTGATGAAATCTTTACTTAATACATACTAAATAAATCTTCTGTATATAAAGAGAATCGAAAATGAATCTTGATGTGAATGGAATGGGAGAAGGAGCGGGAGATAGGAGGGGTGCAAGTGGGAGGGAAGTTATCGGGGGGGAAGCCATTGTAATCCATAAACTGTACTTTGGAAATTTATATTTACTAAATAAAAGTTTTAAAAAACCCAATGTTTTAAGATATGATTCATATTCTGATCATAGAGTGGCAGTAAAAATTATGTTTTTGTATTATAATATGGCAAAATTACCCACACCCTCAAAGGACCGGCTGCTGTAGAGCAGCAGTCACCAGTGATGCCTACATTCTCTAAACTATGGTAATTGGTAATTTTCCTTGATTTCTTTAAGTCAGTCAGATAGCAAATTTGTGTGTAAAACTATCAAAGCCATAGCATCTGTTATGATGCAGTAACTTCACTGAATCTTAGTAAATGAAATCTCCATCGCAGGATTTTCGGACTGCCCAGTGTTCTACTTAGACAAGAGTTTTTAGGACTCATCTTGTCAAACAGGCATAGAAAATTATAGACAATAAGATTGGAAAATTTTTCTGATACTTTTTGTATTATATTTCCAGTATGGTGCCATTGTTTTGAACTGATATGCATAGCATACATGAAGTGGTTTACAATATTAGATATTGTTCTCATTATTAGATATAGTCTCACTCCTCAAGGCCAAAAGGAGGATTTTATTGTTGAACTATAAATCAGCAACTATTGTACTGCTACAAATAACTACCAATTATTTTGTGCTTATTACACAGCAGGGTCTGTACTAAGATCTTACTTGTATATCATCACATTTAATTTCCCCCAAAACCTTCATAGTAGACATTTCTGTTATATCAAATTTACAGATTAGAGTGTGGAGATTAGAAGGTTAAGAAAATTACTCATGGTTACAAACTTAAGAAATGGAGAATCCCTTAATTGAGCTTAGATGTACGTTTTAATTCATGCAATAAATAATTTCTAAGTAATAGTTCCCATAAACAAAACTAGAAATTAGAAGGGGAAAGTGGTGAATGGAAGTTGTGTGAATAATCAACCATGTTCACTTACCCTGGGCAGTGTAGAAAATGGAATGAATGGTGAGGAGACCACATCTATAGTGACTAAGTAGGAGATTATGGAGGCAGTCCAGATGAGATATGAAGTTCAGTCAACCAGGTTGTAGCAAAGAAATGAATAAACCTAGAGGGACTGAAAATATACCTTGCAGGTAGAGCTGGATTTCTGGTGGTTTTAGGAAAGAGAAGTTAAGCTAGGGCAGCCCATTATTTTTTACTCAGAACAATATGATGACCTGAGTTGAGTAACACTAGAATGGGTGTGCAGAGTGAGGGAAAGAAATATTTCTCTTTTTGTTTTCAAAAGATTTATTTATTTATTTGAAAGTCAGAGTTACACAGAAGGAGAGAGAGAAAGAGGTCTTCCATTCGCTGGTTCACTCCCCAGTTGGCTGCAATGGTCAGAGCTGCGCTGATCCGAAGCCAGGAGCCAGGAGCTTCTTCCAGGTCTCCCACACTGGTGCAGGGACCCAAGGACTTGGGCCATCTTCTACTGCTTTCCCAGGCCATAGCAGAGAGCTGGATCTGAAGTAGAGAAGCTGGAACTTGAACCGGGGCCCATGTGGGATACTGGTACTGCAGGCGGTAGCTTTACTCGCTATGCCACAGCGCCGGCCCCAGGAAAGAAATGTTTCTACTCTTTTTTTTTTTTCATTCAACAGTGTTTTATTTATTTATTTATTTTGGTGTATAATTCTCATACTTCTTTTGTTAACTTTTTCTGTTTTTTTAGAAACTGAATATTTTTATTTTTAAGTTCCATGTTCTTAACCATTATTAATGTTGTCTTTATCATAAACATAAAAGAAATTTGAAGTCTATAGCTATGTCACTGTAAACAACTCAGAAAGATTTATGGAGAGATCAAATTATTCTGTACTGTGCAAAAATGAAGAAAATTTTGACATAGAACTTGTCACTTTTCTTGGTTTTTGAAGTAAGTTCTGAGGAACTGGATTGTCTGAGATTCTCTTTGAACTCTGTTAAATCTAACTTTAATATATATTTACAGTATTGTGAGCTAAATTTGAGGGCAAAAAAACGCTGTAAGATAATTTGCCAGAAAGTGACCAGGTTTATTTTAGATGATTGAGTCATATGGTCTTTTTCTTTTTTCTACATTTTAATGTTTTCCAGATTTTCTACAATTATTGCATATTACTTCTATAACAGTAAATTAAGAAATTGAAAAAAGTGAACCTATAAAGAAATCTCTATTTTGTTAGATCTACATAATCCATAGTAATAAGATCTTAAAACCAAATTGTAATTTACAGTCAAACCAATCAAATAATCATGTAATTGTGAGGGACCTTGAAATGCATGTCATTCTAACTATGCTATATGGGATGCAGCCCCAGTCAGAGTGGGCTGCAGTTCTGGATGGGGTCTGACCAGTTGTGTGATCCATGGGAGAAAGGCTGGGAGTGGTGAGGAGTTTAAGTTTTTCTTGATAACTTTCATTTGAAATATGCTTCCAAATTTGGACATTTGAAAACTTTTAGACTCTGCCTTCCCGTATATTAAGATTTGATAATCATAATAATATTCCTTGAGAAGTATGCTTAGCCACTTCTGAGCCTCACCTCTGTTTCTTCCTCTCAGGGTCAATGATTGTATCTTGCGGGTGAATGAGGTCGATGTGTCCGAGGTTTCCCACAGTAAAGCAGTGGAAGCCCTCAAAGAGGCGGGATCTATCGTCCGGCTGTATGTGCGTAGAAGACGACCTATTTTGGAGACCGTTGTGGAAATCAAGTTGTTCAAAGGGCCAAAAGGTAATAAAAATATAAATAACTCAGCATAATATTTTGAGTGGTAAGACATTTGGCTAAAGTTTATGCCACAACCCATTTACAATATACTTTCTTCTTTATTCTCTGACATTAAGTGCTTATCAGGAGTCTTGAAACCTACTTTAGTGGTTTTTACAGAAGGTAAAAGAAATCAATACTCTAAATCTAAAACTCAAGTAAGGAAAAGATATGTTTTATATAGTAATGTCCTAATAAACAAGTCATTTGTATATTTCTATAAATTTTAATCTTGCCAAATTATCAAAACTTGACTAGCATAGTAGTTTTTTTTTAATTTTTAAGATTAGAATGGCAAATCCTGTTTAGCAAAATAGTAATGAAAATAATAATTAAAATAATATATTGATATATCAAATTTATCTTTTATAACATTGTAGTTTGTTTTAATGTTATAATAGTCTAGTATGTTGTATCCAACAAGTACTACATAAGTATTTTTACTTGCAATAGTCAAATTAAGTTTAAATATATTTTCTGAGATGTTAACAAATTTCTTGTGGTTTTTGTAGTTACTCTGGGAAACACATGTATAAGAGATGAATCATCATACCACTTTTTAAGAATAATCCTCTGAGCTATAATGATTAGAATGATGACATTTAATATTAGCCTAAGAGTGCTTCAAAAAAAGACAATATTTCCAATATTTTAGCAAAATCTAAAAATGAACAGCATTTAAGTATTTCATAACATAATGATTTCATTATAATTATACCCTTTGAGTAAATAAATTATCTCTCCTTTGAAAATTAATGTCTAATGCTCTAAGTGATGCAAATTTAGAAACCTACCACTTTATCTAGGAGGCAGTACAGGATGCTTTGTAAGATCTCAGGCCCAAGAGGTAGACAGGACTGAAATTAAAAGTGGTTCAGCCTCTTACTAGTAGAGTCAGCTTAGTGGACCAATCTTCTGATGATCAAGTGGGAATCATAATGGTAGTATCTATCACACAGGATTTCTGAAAATTAAATATTTAATAACTGGCATAGGGCAAGCAGTAGAGCCTATTCGTTAACAGTGAGGAATCTAGAGTCAAGGTGCCCAGAATGGAATCCTGGCTCTGCAGATCACTAGTTGTTCAACCATGTACAAATCACTTAACATCTCTAGGCTTTGACTGTCTCATCTACAAAATGCAAATAAAGCTAGTACTTGCTCCTAGAGATGTTATGAGTATTAGAATCATCAATGCACAGAAAGTGCTTAGATTAAGGCCTGGCGTGAATTGGATGCCCCCAAAATATTAACTATATATATATATATTATTTGTATTAGTATTATTATTTACTAATATATGCTTTCAGCCTTTGTAACAATTGCTTGGTAATGCAATGAATATACTAAGATACCTCTTTTGGGTTAAATTAAAATGCATTGAGAATTAAATCTTGAAGAAAAAATGCATTCTTATAACACAATCCAATGATATGTATGAATGACTTTCTATCCTAAATATATACTGAAATCATATTTGCATGGTGCTTTAAAGTCAACAAAGTGAACACAAAACTCACTAATTATTTTTATTAAAGCATACTTACTATGTATAAGTAATATGTAGCTATTTCTACAATATGATTAACAGCAATTATTCAGCATAATCCCAAGGCAAATACTAATTCTAAGCACTCAGCAAAGTATTATCAACCATTTAAAGATTTGCTGGTATCCGAGTAACTTCATGACCTCCAGCTGCTCAGCAGAGCATTTAAAGGCTCTAGACTATTAGTGACCAAAATTTCTTATTTTATTAGTAACATGCTTTTTAGATCTCTGCTTTTGGGACCAGGACCCCCGCTCTGCTGGTTTACTTTGGTTTGAGCTGTTTTCTCCTCTGAGCCTGGCATGTAGCAGGAATTGTCCTGGGACATGGAGAGAGGAAATGGAGATGTGAGTCAGGTATACCCAGGCAATAACCCAATGAAAGTACATAGCATGTGGGAGATGGGGTTACCCACAGACATTGTTTACTGAGATTAGGAGAACCGAGAAACTGTGGAAAATAACCTCACATCCTGAAAGCTGGTTCCTGCCAAACCTTGGAGGTAGATGTGAGCTAGTTAGGCCTGCTGGGATTGTGCTGAGTCAGTCATACTGTTTTGTACTGTCACAAACAAAGGTCATTGATAAAAACTTATTTCTCTATATTAAACTTACTGATTTCCAGGAAAGGAAACAGTCTAGTTTTGTTTTAAAATCCTAATGCCTATTCCAGTAACTTAAACACAGGAAAGTCTGAATCAGGAAAAGTCTGAATTATCTGATGATAATAATCTGATGATAATTTGCAATCTTAGCTTCACTTAATTGCCTGTAATTTTTTATTAAAATATGTTTGAAAGAAATTTCTACTGATGTTTAACTCATGCTATGTAAACTCATTCATGGTAGAGAATGAAAATGAATCAGATGTAGTCTGTGTGCTCAAAAAGTTCTAATGGGAAAGACATATGTACAAATAATTTTAACTCAAAGAGAATGAAGTCAGCTCTGTGATGACGCTTGAGCAGTGATTTCAATGGGGCAAAAGGGAAAAATTGATCCAACCTAACCAGGAGAACAAAAATGCCCCAGATATTTTGAAATTCAACATGTGGGCACACATTTTTATCAGGCATTCTTTCATATATGCGTTGTTCAACAGTAAACATCAGCAGTCTAACCAACTGAGCTAATTAGATTCAGGTATTGGTATATAAAGAGCCCTCTAGATAAACAATTAAATCTGTAATAATTTATTAACTATTTATTTATTATGTACCTGGTATAGAACCAGACAGTAGAGATTCACAACAAAAATATAGATAGTTCTTGCTCTCAAGAAGATTAAGGGGAAGCATCCATTAAATAAATTGAGGAAACTACTATGAATAAACGCAAAGGATTGTTAAGAGGGAATGAATTAAATAATGAGTCAAAGGAGACTTCCATAAGCAAGTACCACTTATGCAAACCCTTGAAACATAAACTAAAGTAAATTAGTTCAAGGTAAAGAGTGGGAGGGAGCATTCCAGGCAGAAGTAAAAGTATGTGTGTATTAAAGTCTAAGGGTACAAAAGATTGTGATTTCTTCTAGAAGTCTAATGATAGGGCAGAATGACATGAAGGGACGTGGCTGAGGTGTGCAGTCACTCCTAGCTTGGTTGGCATTATTTAAAAGTTCATGACTGTATTTAAATGAAATGGGAACTCATTGCAAATTTTTAAATATGGGAATGTCATGATAAAATTTTTAGATCATTCTGACTACTTTGAAGAAAATGGATTGAAGGGCAAGAGCAGAGATCAGTTAGGCATCACGTAGAGCATGTAGAAAAAGATGAATGGGTTTGAGCTATATGCTGGAGATATAGTTAATGCTATTTAATGATAGATCTGTAAAAAATGTCCTTGATATTTTGATTGGGATTGCATTGAATCAAAATTGCTTTGGGTAGTATGGACATTTTGAGAATATTAATTCTTCAAATCAATTAACATTAAATATGTTTCCTTTTTTATGTTTTCTTCTATTTCTTTCCTTAATGTTTTGTAATTTTCATTGAAGCAATCTTTCACACCCTTGGTTAAATTTACCCCAAGCTATTTAATTTTTTTTAGCTGTTGTGAATGTGCCAGAGCATTTTATAAGAATGCTATTGACTTTTGTGCATTAATTTTATCTGTTGCCACATTGCTGAATTCTCTTATGAGTTCTCATAGTCTGTTATTGGAGTCTTTTGGTTCCCCAATACAAAAGATAATATCATCTGCAAATAGTGATAATTTGACTTCCTTCTCTCCAATTTATATCACATTTCTTTTCTTTTCTTTCTTCCTAATGGCTCTGGCTAAAGCTTCCAGAACATATAGTGGTGAAACTGGGCATCCTTCTCTAGTTCCCGATCTTAGTGGAAGGGTTTTCCGCCTTTCCCCATTCAGTATGATGCTGGCTGTGGGTTTGTCATATAATGTTTCAATAGTGTTGAAGTATGTTCCTTTTTTATTTAAGGGATAAACATTTCATGTGTTTGATGTATACAGATTTAGGAACATAATGATACTTCCACCTCACCCTGCTTCCCTCCCACACTCCCATCTTTCCTCCCCCTTCCTCTCCTATTCCCTCTCTTAATTTTTACAATGTTCTACCTTCAATTTACTTTATACTCATGAGATTAATCCTACACTAAGTAAAGAGTTCAACAAATACTAAGAATGAAAAGAAAAAATAAACACTGTTCCTCAACAGTAGAGACAAGGTCTGTAAACAACGTTTTTATTATAAAAGGATGTTGGACTTTATCAAATCCTTTCTGTATATCTATTGAGATAATCGTATGGTTTTTATCCTTCATTTTATTGATGTGATGTGCCATGTTTATTGATTTGCTTATGTTGAACCATCCTTGCATCCCTGGGATAAATCCCACTGGGTCTGAGTGAATAACTTTTTGAAGCATGTTGGATTGGATTCAATTTGCTAGTATATTGTTGAGGATTGCATCTATGTTTTTGGGTATATTGGTCTATAGTTCTTTTGTTGTTGTTGTTGTATCTTTCTCTGATCTTGGAATTAAGGTAATACTCGACTCAGTGAGTTTGGAAGAGTTCCCTCTCTTTCAATTGTTTTGAATAGTTTTTAAAAACTGCTATTAGTTCTTCCTTGAAAGTTCAATAGATTCCAGCAGTGAAGCCCTCAGTCCTGGGCTTTTCTTTATTGGGAGGCTGTTTATTACTGATTCTACCTCAGTGTTCCTTATTGGTTTATTCAGGTTTTCTATGTCTTCATGCTTCAATTTAGGTAAATTATATGAGTCCAGAAATCTATCCTTTTCTCCTATATTTTCCAATTTGTTGGCATATAACTGTAGTAATTCTTGGTAATTCTTTGTATTTCTGTAATATCAATTGTAACATTTCCTTCTTCATCTCTGATTTTATTCATTTGGGTCTTTTCACTTTTGTGGGTTAGTTGGGCCAATGGTTTATCAATTTTGTTTATTTTTTATTTCAAAACACCAACTCTTTATTTTGATGATATTTTTATTTTTTAAAGATGTATTTACTTATTTGAAAGGCAGAGTTACAGAAAGAAGGAGAGACAGAGAGAGATCTTCCATTCACTAACACTCCACAGATTGCTGTAGTGGCTGAGATTGGGTCAAGAATTTCATTCAGGGGGCTGGCGCCGTGGCGCAGTAGGTTAATCCTCCACCTGCGACACCAGCATCCCATATGGGCACTGGTTCTAGTCCCAGTTGCTCCACTTCCAATCCAGCTCTCTGCTATAGTCTGGGAGAGCTTTAGAGGATGGCCCAGGTCCTTGGGCCTCTGTACCCATGTGGGAGACCTGGAAGAAGCTCCTAGCTCCTGGCTTTGGGTCGGCGCAGTTCCAGCCATTGCGGCCATTTGTTGAGAGTGAACCAATGGATGCAAGACCTTTCTGTCTGTCTCTCCCTCACTGTCTGTAACTCTACCTCTCAAATAAAATAAATAAAATTTAAAAAAAAAGATTTTCATCCAGGCCTCCCACGTGGGTGGAGCAGCCCAAGTACTTGGGTCATCCTCTGCTATTTTCCCTGGTACATTAGCAGGGAGCTCATTTTTGTATTGAAGATTATGTCTCCATTTAGATCCATTTGCATTTGTTCTATAAAACTAGGTGCCCTAGCGTTGAGTTTATATTTATTTACTATAGTCACATTTCCTTGTTGAACTAATCCCTTAATCATTATATAATGACCTTCTTTGTGTCTTTTAACAATTTTTGTCTTAAAGTCTATTTTGTCTGATATGAGTATAGCAACTCCTAGTTGCTTTTGATTTTCATTTGTATGTAATATCTTTTTTCCATCCTTTTACTGTCAGTCTGTGTATATCTTTATTAGAGAAGTGTGTTTCTCATAGGCAACATAGAGATGGGTCTTGTTTTTTAATCCATTCAACCAGTCTCTGTCTTTTATTTGGACAATTTAGTCCATTTACGTTCAAAGTTATTATTGATAAGTAATGACTTTGTCTTGCCATGTTTCCATAAATATTACTATTGTTTGCTTTGGTTCTTCTTTATTGTTTTAATAGGGAGTTTTATGACTTCACATTCTTTCATGATGCTGATTCTTTCTCTCTTCCTGTGTGTAGTACATCCTTAAACACCATTTATAAGGCTGTTCAGATGGTGACAAATTCTTTCAATTTTTGCTTTTCTTGAAATTTTATCTCAACTTTAATCATGAATGAGAGCTTTGCTGGGAAAAGTACTTGGGGTTGGCAAGTCTTTGTCTTTTAGGAGATTTGGACTATATCTCTCTATACTCTCCTGGTTCATAGTGTTTCTGTTGAGATATCTGTTGTCAATCTAATGGGAGTTCCTTTAAAGATGATCTCTCTTGCACATTTTAGGATATTCTCTTTGTGGTTTACTTTTAAAAGTTTGACTATAATGTGTCACGGTGAGAATCTTTTCTAATCATGCCTGTGTAGGGTTCTATGGCTTCCTATATTTGGATATCATATATTTCTCCAATTTGGGGTAACTCACTGATATTGTTTCACTGAACGTATTTTCTAAACCAGTCTTTTTTCCCCATACTTTCAGGAACACCTAAGCCTTGTATATTTGGTCCTATGATGGTACCCATAGATCCTGAATGTTGTTTTCGTTCTTATTTTTCTTCTTCTTTTTTTGTCTGAGATATTTAAAATAAACTACCTTATATATCAGATATTTTTCTTCTGCCTCAAAGACTGTTATTAAAGCTCTCCATTGTACTTTTTTTGACATATTAAATCATTTATTTCTAATATTTCTGTTTTTTCTTCAATATCTGTCTCTTCAGAAAATTTCATCTACATTCTATACTTATTTCCTTATTTCATTTATCTGATTCTCTGTGTTTTTGAATATTACACTCATTCTTTTGAATTTTTTTAAGGCATTTTGTTAATCTCCCCTTCTTCATAGTCCAACATTAATGTATTATTATGTTCCTTTTGGTGAATTATTTTGCCTTTCTTGTTCATATTTCTTTTGTTTCTATGTTGATTTCTATATAGCTGGAGGTTCTGCTGTTTCTGTATTTTCTGGAAGATTTTGTGAGTGTGTGTATGTGTGTGTGTGTGATTGAAGGCTTTATTCCTGGATATGTGGCTCTGGGGCTTGGTGGAATGCCAGGGTTTACACTTGATTTGTCAAAGTGTGTACTGGGTGGAGCCAGGGAACTCTTGCCCCAGTTAGTAGGTGGAGCAAGAGTCCAGAGTGACACCCAAGATGAGTGTGGTGGCATGCCTCTGGCTACAGTCAGTGTGGGGAGGGAACTTTGGAGCAAGCTGGTGTGTTCACTGTGCCAGCCATTCTCTAGGCCAGGGTGAATCAGCTGATTCATAGCCTAGAGTGAGTTCACACGGCCAGTGCACCTCACCCACCTAAGCATGGCATATCTGGAGTACCGACTCACTCCTCAGTGTCCTCAACCCCTCTGTGAGACCTATTCCCAGCTGCAACACTGGATTCTCTCAGCTCCTTTGCCTAGAAACTCCCAGTCTCGGGGTACAGGGGGTCTACTCTCCATCCTCCAAGATGCCCCAGCCCCAGCCCCAGTGGCCTCTGGCAGCAGCAAAATGGCCCACTGTTTCCCAAATTAGGACAAAGTCTACCTCTGTCACCACCGTGGCAAATTGAGTCTGGTGATTTGATGAAGGAAAAGGGAGGAGGCAATGCCTCTCTTCATGTAGCCTCATAGTCACCTAGACCCATGCCAATTTCCCAGTCCAAATTGGAAGTCAGTGGAATTCTCCCTAAGGAAAGCCAACAGTGACCTAGGCCATAGGAGCGACCTTTCAGCATAGCCAGGAACGATGATGCTTCTTAGAAGTCAAGCACAGCAGGCAGCAGTGTGTTTGTCCTCTCTCCTCACTGCCCCCTGGAGTCTCTGTTCTGTGCATATTCCACCTGAAATTCCTTTCAACCAGTTTCCCGGGAACGTGATCCCTCCTTTGTTTTTCTAGCATCTTTCTGTGGCTGAGGTCAGTGTGGCATCTCACTATTCAGCCATCTTGGATGACCACTTAAGGTAAAGTATATCTGGGGTGTGTCAAGGTTAAATCCCAGTTTTTTAGTTGGAGCAATTTGTAAAATGGGGAAAACCATGAAGTACTCCTATGGAGAGATGATTAAGAATTCATTTTTGTACATGATGGAAGCCTGGGATGCACTTCAAAAAGACATTTCAAGGAGACAGGTACACAAGATCTATCTGGAAATTCTGTCATGTTAGTGTGCTATTATCCCTCCATAGTTTGGTGAATATCCGGATTATGAAAATATCTGAAAAATTGACTATTTCAATTCCCATCAGTAATTTTTAATATCAAAAATCATGATTATGGGCCAGCCACGGCTCACTAGGCTAATCCTTCCCTTTGTGGCTCCGGCACACCGGGTTCTAGTCCCGGTTGGGGCACCGGATTCTGACCCGGTTGCCCCTCTTCCAGGCCAGCTCTCTGCTGTGGCCCAGGAGTGCGGTGGAGGATGGCCCAAGTCCTTGGGCCCTGCACCCCATGGGAGACCAGGATAAGTACCTGGCTCCTGCCATCGGATCAGCGCGGTGCACTGGCCGCAGCGCACGAGCCGTGGTAGCCATTGGAGGGTGAACCAATGGCAAAAGGAAGACCTTTCTCTCTGTCTCTCTCTCTCACTGTCCACTCTGCCTGTCAAAAAAAAATCATGATTATGACTACTTCAACTATTTTGAAGTAATAAACACTGAGTAAATCTGTTTTATTAGGCATTCTTAATACCAAAGTGTTTTTGGTTTGACAATTGTTTCTGTTTCTTTTTGCACAGGACAAAACAAAATTTTATTCCTTTCTGTTTTTTAGATTAACAATTAAAGGATTGTTTAAAATAGTAGTTTTAATTAAACTGGCAAGTTTCCAATTCCATGTCCTGTGTTTATTACATTATTTCAAAAATTACTAATTCTGATTTACTTGTAATGTAGCTATCTGTATTTATGGTAGTGCATGCCTTCCTATTATTCAGAAAAAATCATATGGTTGTAATTATGGCCACATATTTCAGTAATGAATATTTAATCAATATGAAAATATGATCTCAATGACTTTTTTATAAACAATATGTAAAAATTTATTCTAACCTCACAATTAGAAATTTGGTCATTTTGGCCGGCACTGCGGCTCACTATGCTAATCCCCTGCCTGCGGCATCAGCACCCCAGGTTCTAGTCCCAGCTGGGGTGCCAGATTCTGTCCCAGTTGCTCCTCTTCCAGTCCGGCTCTCTGCTGTGGCCCGGGAGTGCAGTAGAGGATGGCCCAGGTCCTAGGGCCCTGCACCCAGGTGGGAGACCAGGAGGAGGCACCTGGCTCCTGGCTTCAGATCAGCCGCAGCGGGCAAATAGGGGGTGAGCCAATGGAAAAAGGAAGACCTTTCTCTCTGTCTCTCTCTCTCTCTCACTGTCTAACTCTGCCTGTCAAAAAAAAGAAAAAAGAAAAGAAAAGAAAAGAAAAGAAAAGGAAAGGAAAGAAAAGGAAAGAAAAGAAAAGAAAAGAAGAGAAGAGAAATTTGGTCATTTTAAATAGCTAAGGTGTCCATATGTGGGCAGTCAATTGAGAAATAAATGGGTAACCATATGTAGGAAGAAATGATTAGGCAAATCTATTTAGGTTTTCCAAAGCAATTCAAAACAAGCCAAAGAAGAAAATCTGAACTGTGTATGTGAGTCCCCCCAGGAAATAAGTTTACAATAAAAGCCTTTCTAGTGACTCTGCCAGAAACACCCTGTTCTAACTTTTAAGGAACTATATAACTAAACAAGGGCAAAATTTATAGTTCCTGTGGCCTATGCTCCAAAACCATAAAGCTATATAGGAAATTAGATGACTTTTTTTAAAATGCTTTCATCACTTATGAATCAGACAGCTGGGTTAAAGCTAAATTCTAAAACCAAAAATGTTAAAGCTACAGTTTTATTCAATATCAAAAGGTAGACTTGCTTGTGGCATTCTTCAGAAACCTTACTCACTAATAAAAACTGAATAATTAAGTTTTTCTGGCAACAAATTTCAGGAAGTCTCCATTATTGTTAAAAAAGGTTAAATATTTTCAGTTTTAGTTTCTTCATAGATACTTTTTTGCAGTTATAGACCTCAGTAACAGGGCAAATTGATATTGCAGTAAGATTGTAGGTCTCAAAAAAACACTAAGGGAATAAAGTATTAAGTTCTTCATCAATAATCAGGACAAGGGCTGATCAAGTCACCATTTCTCATAGTGTCCATTTCAGTTTAACAGGTTTTCTTTTTGGTGCTCGGTTAGTTGTCACCCATCAGGGAGTACATATGATATTTGTCCCTTTGGGACTGGCTTATTTCACTCAGCATGATGTTTTCCAGATTCCTCCATTTTGTTGCAAATGACTGGATTTCATTGTGTTTTTTTACTGCTGTATAGTATTTTATAGAGTACATATACCATAATCTCTTTATCCAGTCTACTGTTGATGGGCATTTAGGTTGATTCCAGGTATTAGCTATTGTGAATTGAGCTGCAACAAACATTAAGGTGCAGACCACTTTTTTGTTTGCCAATTTAATTTCCTTTGGGTAAATTCCAAGGAGTGGTATGGCTGGGTTGTATGTTAGGGTTATATTCAGGTTTCTGAGGAATCTCCAGACTGACTTCCATAGTGGCTTAACCAGTTTGCATTCCCACCAACAGTGGGTTAGTGTCCCTTTTTCCCCACATTCTCACCAGCATCTGTTGTTGGTAGATTTCTGAATGTGAGCCATTCTAACTGGGGTAAGGTGAATGAAACCTCATTGTGGTTTTGACTTGCATTTCCCTGATTGCTAGTGATCTTGAACAATTTTTCATATGCCTGTTGGCCATTTGGATTTCCTCTTTTGAAAAGTAGGATAAGAGAGGGAAGAGATGTACAATTTTGGACATGCTCTATCAGACTTGCACCAAATGGTAGAGTTAGAAACATGCCAGGGGATTACAATTCAATCACATCAAGGTGGCATGTACCAATGCCATCTCACTAGTCCAAGTGATCAATTTCTGTTCACAATTGATCATAATGATAGGACTAAGAGTCAAAGGTATCACATAAACAAGACTAGTGTCTTCAAATACTAACTGATAGAATCAAAAAGGGAGAGAATGATCCAACATAGGAAGCGGGATGCACAGCAGACTCATAGAATGGCAGATGTCCTAAACAGCACTCTGGCCTCAGAATCAGCCCTTAAGGCATGCGGATCCAGCTGAAAAGCCCATGAGAGTATTTCAGGCATGGAAAGCCAAGACACTCTGGCAAAAAAAAAAAAAAAAAAAAAAAAAAAAATGACCTAACTGAAAGATCTCTGCGAGTGAGATCCCAGTGGAAAGAACAGGTCATCAAAGAAGGAGATACCTTTCTCTGAAGGGAGGAGAGAACTTCTACTTTGACTATGACCTTGTCTAAATATAATCAGAGTCAGCGAACTCAAAAGGCTTCCATAGCCTTGACAACTCATGACAAGAGCTTAGGTTGATTGCTGACGCCATAAACAAGTGTGTCAATTTGTTAAGTCAACACAGGAGTCACTGTGTACTTACTTCTCATGTAGGATCTCTGTCCTTAATGTGCTGTACATGTGATTTAATGCTATAACTAGTACTCAAACAATATTTTACACTTTATGTTCTGTGTGGGTGCAAACTGATGAAATCTTTACTTAATTTGTACTAAATTGATCTTCTGTATATAAAGATAATTGAAAATGAATCTTGATGTGAATGGAATGGGAGAGGGAGCAGGAGATGGGAGGGTTGCGGGTGCGAGGGAAGTTATGGGGGGAGAAGCCATTATAATCCATAAGCTGTATTTTGGAAATCTATATTCATTAAATAAAAGTTTAAAAAGAAAGAAAGAAAGGAGACAGAAGGGGAGGGGTCACAGGCAGGAAAGGTTCTGTATGGCACAGAAAAGCTGGGAACTCACTGCAGTGGCTAGCGTGAAACAAAGTGAAAGCAACAGCAACTTTTAATTTCTTTTGAAAATAAAATCCTTTCCTGTGTAATCTAATAAGAAAAAAAAAGATTGTAGGTCTCTGTATTATACAGGAAATAGATGTAACTACAGAATGCACAAACTTTAGAAGTCACTATATTAATAATATACATTTATAGTGTACATAATTCAATCAAATAACTATATGTAATGAATCATTATATGTATATAATATTACTTCATTATATATAAATATATGTAATAATCATTGTTAAGGAGCCATTTGATCTATAAGTTTCTTAACCACTTTGTGTCTTACTTTCTCATCTGAAAAATAAATATACTTTAAGTATCTAATCCATAGGGTTATTTTCAGGATAAAAATTATAAATCCTTAATAAGTGTTTATATAATACTTTGTTCTTATCATGATTTATAATAATTGAAGAATGAATAGCAGTAAGGAACTCAGTATAATACCTTTAAAGAATCTCCTAAAGTTTTTTTTTAAATGAATAAAAAAGAACTTCCTAAAGTTTTACACAAGTTAGTCTCTTAGTATTAATATTTGATGAATTAATGAATGTTTATTAAAAGTTTTTATTTTAAATTTGAGAAACAGAGAGAGTGTGAATGAATAAACAGAGTGAGCTCACTCACTGCCATCCTCTGCTTCATTCCCCAAATGTCCATGATGGCCGGAGCTGAGCCAGAGCCACAACCAGGAGCTGGAAACTCAATCCAGGACTCCCATGGAGGTGGCAGGAACCCAATTACTTGAGCCCTCACGCTTTCCTCCCAGAGTCTGCATTAGCAAGAAGCTGCAGTTAAGAGCAAATGCCAGGTATCAGAGAGCCTAGGCACTGCGTTATGTGATGCTGGCATCATAATTGCTTGGAAAATGTAGTATTTAGTAATTTCAGATTAATTTTATGTATTTTTGGCTTCCACATGAATATGTATAAAATATATTCCTGTATGGATATGTTCATGTATACATTATGTACTGCTTTGTAGCTCTACATAAATTTATTTCTAATGTGTCTGAGTTTTGTGCTTTATAAATCTATGTTTTAAAATATACATATGTATATATGTATTTATTTTTCCTTTTGTTTCTAGTTTTGACATATATTTCAGTATGTTCCATGTGTAGAAGTATCCTCAAACATATTGCTAACTAATATCTGATATCTCCTTGGCAAAAATTAGCATCACTTCTCCCTTCCATGCGGTCTGCTCCTAATTCTGAACTTTCCATTTATGCTAATAAATGTCCCAGTCATCTAAAATAAAAAACTCAATGTTCTTTTCCTTGGGTTCACTCTTCCTCACTGCCTTTATTAAATGTGACATCATATCTCTTGGAATTCATTTAAAACATTACTAATCTTTTTAAAATCTCCACCACCATTATTGTGATATTTCTGTCTTCATGATATCTTGTGTGAGCTACTGTAATAGACATCATTGCCAGTCTCTCCTTCCCATACCTACATAGCTCTTCTAGATTAACCTTCAAAAAATCACAGCTTGATTAATGATCATTCCCTGATCAAAAGTATCCAGTGATTCTTAATTTCTACTAGGTAAAAATCTAAATTTCTCTCAAAGAAGTTCATACCCTACTATCTATGATCTTCTCTAGCCACAAAATTCTATTTCAGCTTTCTCTTTTTTAAAAAAAAATTATTTATTTATTTTGAAAATCAGATCTGTAGTGAGAGAGGAAGAGACAGAGAGAAACCCTCCATCCTATGGTTTACACTTTAAATTGCTACAATGGGCCAGAGTAAACCCAAGATCCAGGAGCCTCCTCCAGTCTCCCATGTGGGTGGCAGAGGGTCCCAGGCACTTGGGCCATTCCCCACTGCTTTACCCAGACCACTAGCAGGGACCTGGATTGGAAGCAGAGCAGCTAAAACACCAACTGGCGCCCACATGGGATGCAGCATCACAGGTGGCAGCTTTCACCCGCTGTACTACAACATTGGTCCCAAGGTCCTCTTTTATAATCCCCATCCATGTAAACCAGACTCTGTACTATTTTTAAATATATACCATACTCTTTCTTCTAAACCAAACAACCATTGTTCATCCCACTACCGGGTTTGGATGCCTCCCTTTACTATGGTGAATACTATGTTGACATTCTATCCATCCCCAAGAGGAAGTTGAAAGCTACCTTCTTAAAAAATAAGTGTCATTAATTGACAACAATCAGAAGCAATCTTCACAGCTAAGAACTTCCAAAATATTTTACTCCATCGATTTATGTTCATTTCTTTGTTACAAAGCTATCCATGCAACCCATAGGGCATGGAAAAGATAGATATTAACAACCTAAAATAAGGAGATAAACAGCCAATTATTCTAACGTTTAAATTCACTTTTTTTTTTTATTTGACGGGTAGAGATATAGACAGTGAGAGAGACAGACAGAGAAAGGTCTTCCTTCCATTGGTTCACTCCCCAAATGGCCACTACGGCCGGCGCTGTGCTGATCCGAAGCCAGGAGCCAGGTGCTTCCTCTGGTCTCCCATGCAGGTGCAGGGGCCCATGCACTTGAGCCATTCTCCACCGTCTTCCCAGGCCAAAGCAGAGAGCTGGACTGGAAGAGGAGCAACTGGGACTAGAACCTGGCGCCCATATGGGATGCTGGCGCTGCAGGCGGAGGATTAACCAAGTGAGCCACGACACTGTGTTTATAAGCTCTACCATGGCTTGTGCTAAATTTGAAACATTTAGTGAACACTTAACAGGGAAGTAACAGCCCTAGGTTGAATGTAGGTCGCAAATCTGGGTAATTTACTACCCAAAAAATGGGGATTGGGGGACAAGGTAAATCAAGAACATCGATGCAGTGTGGCAAAAGGGAAAAGAGAATGACCAAGATGGAGCCGACGATTGCCCTACTGAGAAGAATTCTGTATGAGGAAACCATTGAATTGGAAGCTTTTTTGCACTCCTTAAAGGAACATCTGTATGATAGATTGGAGGAAAACAATATTTGAAGCATCTGGTATATTGTCTAACAATCTGATTAACCAAAAGCCAATTTGTAAATGATTCAAAAGTTTTTCATAATAGTCCACATGAAAGATTTGTTATCCAACTTAGTTAAATATCAACTTGACATGCATCTGATAATGCAGAGGAGTTATCAAGTATCTAACCTAAATGAAATGTACCAGATTTTTCATTTGTGTATACTGATTTACTTTATGTAAACTATTCTTGCTCTTCTACCTGCTCCCATTTTTTCTGTCTCTGAAGTCAACATAGCCAATGTGAAATATCCCAGCATTAACACAGGAAATTCTCCCAAAGATTTTTGTAAAGTTGATTATTCTAAAACTTTTTTGTACGTACAGACCTAGAGCTACTTATATTGAACACATAAGTGTTCACCTAACATCAAGTGAACAGAACAGAGAGCCCAGAAATTACTTGAAAAATAAATGTATGTCCTTATACTTAGTACAGAGAATGCCTATGCTGAAATTCTTTTAGCTGGCTATGGATCACTTTGCTAGCAGCATTCTTTAATAAGCCAGATTTACTATTACCTAACTTGAGGCATTTAATTTTGCAAAGTTTTTAATGATCTAGAATCCAGCTGTTCACGACCAAGCAGCTTACCAGATAACCAGTAGAAACCAAAACAATGCTGCACCCAAACTTTCACTGGCCTGAGGGGCATGATGCTTTCCCCATGTCTTGCCATGAGGTGAATTATAGTGTGTACTCATTTTTTAGTGCATGGGCAAATATGGCCGCAAGCACAGGGCAGTTTATCTTTATTAAGACCCATTTCCTGAGCTTGAGTCCCACTGGTAGGCGGACCTGCTTCTGATGCAGGGCTGTTCTGAACAATGAACTGGCTTTTAAAAGGTACAATGGCAAATTTAACTGGCATGAGGTCTCAAAACACTGCATTTTCCTTCTTCATACTAAATTTTTTTCAGTCCTTTCGAATTACCAAAATTGTTCCCTTTGGTACACAAAAGGATTTTCCTGAGTGCATTTGTAGTATAGCCTTTTATTGGAATATAATACACACAATCAGAAAGAAAATGCTGAACTATTTGTGTTAAACCAGGGGAGCAGTCTTCTCAGGAACAAATTGCAGCTAGATCACCACTCTCTGCCCACCAAAGAACAAACAGTTTTTTCAAAGAAAAATTTGTGAGCTCACCTTGTTCCCCAGCACTGTTTTATAGGTTTTCTTGTGTATATACATGGTTAGTTTCTGATTATTTCTGGATATAGGATACATGCTTCTGGGTTAGGAGGCTTTTTCTCTAAGCTAATATTTGATCAATCTTCATAATGATGTCTGTAAATAATTTCTCTCTTGAGATCATGTAGCAAATGACCTAAAATAAACTACAAAATTGTCACTGCAATCCCTACTGTTGTGTACATTATAATATTCTGGGAGAGTACCACTTGATGATATTCACAAAGCCTTTTGGAAATTAAGAAATGGTGCCACTCTCCATTTAACCTTTGACGCTAACAGGGCCATTGTTTCTCATTTGCCATTTAAAGCTAAATCCATAATTTTCTAACAATTTATCATCAATAGCTCTTTGAACAAATAAATGTTAAAATTATTTTACCATGATTTTAACTCATGATTTAAAGCACTGTATTTAAAACTTTATTATTCATGCAGAAAGCCCTATAGATAGCTGTGAATATTTACCAATGTGAATATTTACATATATGGCACTTTTTAAAGTTTTGAAAGAAAATACGTTGCTATGGTACATTCTATGATTGCAACTCTTTTTAATTTATGGCCTGAAGTAAAGCAATTTAGTGTATAGGCTTTATGATTTGGAGTTAGGACCTAAGTTTAATTCCTCGCCTTACCTATCCTTTAATAGGCATGTTAAATAAAGATATCTGGTAAATCTCAGTGCCCAGTAAATTTTAAGGTGTCTCCTTTAATGTTTACATTTTTAAAAACAAATATATACAGAAAATAATTATCCATTAACTCAATAAATATTTTCTTTAAAAACATTTATTAGGTTAGGCAGTTCTAAATACTAAGTCACAGGACTGAGAATAAAGAAACTTTGGCTTATCTCCCAGGTAGCTTTTGAAAACATTGGCATTCACATAGACTGATGTAATGCAGTCTTTCCCCGCTGACTGTCTCTTACTTCATGCTAAGTTCATCACAGTTCTTTAGGTAAATCCATTTGGAATCCCCGACTCATTGACCAATGTACATCAAATTTTCCTCCTTTTATGGGACATTGAGATCTAACAAAATTAAAGCTTGCAGCATTTTTTATTAAAGGACTATGATTACTAATTCCATTAAGCTGTCAGTGAAAAGCCTGTACTACATAAACTTTATCTCTGAACACAATTCAATTGCATACCTTGGGCATTTTATCTCATATAGAAAATATAATGAGAATAATGTTGCTGTTAAAATCTGTTTTTAACATCCATAAAGAAAGCCAGCTTAAATATATTTTAAATATGGTTGTCAGGGGTTATATAGTTTTGAGATCTCACCAAGAGTTCACTAACATTTGGAAATTTGAGCAATAAAAGCTGATATTGGGGAAGATTGAGAATTAATGAGCAAGTTTGAAAATTAACACTCAAACATGAAAATCTGTTAGGAAGAAAGAATAGTAAAAATGACACAAACAAAACACTAGGCACATTTTTCCAGCTGAATCAGTGTCTTGAAATGGTGAATAAAGAAGGGATGTGTGTGTGTGCGTGTGTGTGTGTATGATCTGTTCAGTATAGACCATTAGTTATATGGAGAAATAGTTGCTTTCTAGGAACCTAAAAAATATTTGTTGAGTCTTAAATGAGTGGTTAATCAAATTGAAAATTTTAGCCTTCATAGTTCCATTCATTTGAATAACCAGAATGTAGTGCCAGTTTTTAAAATAATCATAACAATTTTGACATGTGATAATTCTTATGTCTCAAGTATTCCAGTCTCTCAAATGTATAAATTCATTCATGTAATTAGCAAACCATTAATCGAACACTCTCAGAGTACAGGACTAATAGTTAAGATAGAGACATATTTTGCCCTCAGAGGGGATGATGGTGTATTGTGTGAAATGTACATATACAGAGATAATAAGTAATATCACCTTATAAATATATACACAGAATTTTATAGAGAAAACTCGAGCATGACTTCAATGTCTGCTTTAATACTCTGGAAAGAAACAGCAGTAGCTGTTTTCACAAAGACTGTTTTAATCATTGTAATTTTTCTCCCTACAAATGAGCTGAGAGTTGGAATTCTCCTGAAATTGTCTGTTAATCCTATTTCCAACCTCCTAGCTACAATGGACAGTTCTTCACAGGAGAGCTCTTTGGATATTGGGAGCCTATTGTCAAATCTCCTCTTAGGCCTTTCTTTTTTAGACTGAGTACCCCAGTTCATCAATCATTCCTGATACATCATGATTGTAAGATCCTTTATTTTATTGTTTCAATCCTATAAATTTGCCAAGTGTGGCAAAATCATAACATGTAAATAACAATGCACATAACTTTATATAAAGATTCTTTTATGTGCTTTTAACCATAGAACATACTAAGTGAATTCTATGTGTGAACTCCATGGTCTTTTTCTGTTAGTGCAGTATAAAATCCTGTTATTTTTTTCTAAGAATCTTTTTGTTCACTTTAGATTAGAGAAAGTTAAATACTTCAAGTGTACTGTGAGATTTATTATATCCTATTTTAGAATAATTGATTCTCAAATATAAATTTATATTTAGTTATAGTGAGTACATTGTTGGACTGTGTCTACCATCAGGATATCATCCTTAATGTGTTCAACTCTTTTTTTTAAAGATTTATTATATTTATTTGAAAGACAAAGTTAGAGAGAGAGAACCAGAAGGGGATGGGGGGTCTTCCATCCACTGGTTCACTCCCCAAATGAGCCACAACATCCAGAGCTCAGCTGATCTGAAGCCAGGAGCCAGGAGCTTCTTCTGGATCTCCCAAGTAGGTGTAAGGGCCCAAGAATTTAGGCCATCTTCTACTGCTTTCCCAGGCCATAGCAGAGAGCTGGAATGGAAGTGGAGCAGCCAGGGCTCGAACCTGCACCCATGGGGATAGCAGTGCTGCAGGCTGGGGTTTTAAGCAGCTGCGCCACAGCTGTCCCATCTCTTCCTCATTTTAGTCAGCCTTTCCTCATGTCTGTGAATCACAAATGGCTTGAACATAGAATTGTCAGAAATAGAATGGAATTTATCCGGTTTTATCTATTACCCTGCATATGTAGATATAAAAGTGTGTCCCATGGATATAAGGAAAGACTGGAAATAGAAATCATGGAAAGGTGAGGATAAAACTGATGACGATAGGTCAAGATTTCCACCAAACTGAATGTATATAGCGTTTATGAACTGATTTTAAAGTGATGAGAGCAGATGATTCTTTACTGGCTCACAGAAATCCCCCTCCAATAACTCACAAAATAAAAAGGCATAGTGAAAATCAGTAATAGCTGGCCGGCGCCGCGGCTCACTAGGCTAATCCTCCGCCTAGCGGCGCCGGCACACCAGGTTCTAGTCCCGGTCGGGGCACCGGATTCTGTCCTGGTTGCCCCTCTTCCAGGCCAGCTCTCTGCTGTGGCCAGGGAGTGCAGTGGAGGATGGCCCAAGTGCTTGGGCCCTGCACCCCATGGGAGACCAGGAAAAGCACCTGGCTCCTGGCTCCTGCCTCCTGCCATCGGATCAGCGCGGTGCGCTGGCCGCAGCGCGCCGGCCGCGGCGGCCATTGGAGGGTGAACCAACGGCAAAGGAAGACCTTTCTCTCTGTCTCTCTCTCTCACTGTCCACTCTGCCTGTCAAAAAAAAAAAAAAATCAGTAATAGCAATGATGAAAAATGTTTCACAGCAGTGATGAAGGACAACTTGACTAAATGCACTTAAAATACCAGGACTGAAGAAAGAAAGGAAAGGAAGAGAGACTTAAAAAAAGTTTCAGGTGTGATCACCATTTTGTTCCTTTCTTGAAAAAGTACCGGTGATTGACAAAATCCTGTGACTTCTCACTGATATCACAAAATCCGCAGAGGAGTACATGGAGCTGGTAGCCTAATAGCCTTCTGGTTTTCAAAGAGTAGCTGAAACTTGCTGTTGGGAGACCCCACGGAGGGAAAGGTGAGCAGTAATGCTGATATTCTCCAATGAAAACATAAGTTCCGTAGCCATACACTGAATCTGAGAAATTACCCAAACTAGATGGACCTTGACACCTTGTAAAATCTCAAAGGCATCAGATTTCACGTGTTCTAAGAAAAACAGCACAGTTGGGTAAGCTTTACTGAGCTCCTCCAACTCCTTCCCCAGCTATTGTCCAGGCACAGCAAGTGATTTACTCAGCAAACACTGTCACTCAGGAAAACAAGAGATTGTAAGTTGGAAGGAAAAGGATAAACTGATGGTCCTGTACACTAAACCAGAGCAAACAGATGTCTAAGTGAGCTGCCCAACCATGAACAGGATGAAAATGCCTCCTAACTCTGTAAACATACTACAATCAAAACCAAAAAGAAGCATCATCATTGTAATCTAATCTATTAAGCACTTCCAATGTGTTAGGCAATGTTCTAAGTGTTTCGTAGGGATATCTCTTTTAGTCCTTTTAAGACACTCTGTATGGTACTTTTATTACATTTACAGATAGGGGGATTCAGTACTAACTTGACAGAAATCACACAGTGGTTACAAGCCACAGTGCAAATCATTGGTGTGTGGCTCCAGAACTGCTATGAACTCTGTTAGTAGGAAGAAAGCAAAAGGAAGAAAACAAGGAAAGAAAAATAACAAAGAGCTCAGCCTATGATTCAAAGAACAGAAGAAAATTAGTCATGCGTCATGCTACAGGGCAATTTGAAACAGTAAGTTCAGGGGCAGGCATTAGCAGCAGTTAAGCACTGCCTGAGACATCCACGTCCCATATCAGAGTTCCTGGGTTGAAGTGTGAGGTTGGCTTCTGATTTCAGTTTCCTGCTAATGCACACTCTTGGGGGAAGCAAATGATGGCTCAAGTACTTGAATCTCTGCCACCCACATGGAGACCTATATTGAGTTCCAGGCCCCTGGTTTTTGCCTGGGGCAGCCCAGCCAATGTAAGCATTTGAGGAATAAACCAATGGATATAAACTAGCTTTCTCTCTCTCTCTGTCTCTCTCTCTTTCTCTCTCTCTCCCTTCCCACCCATTCCTTCTCTCTCAACCTTTTAAATGAATAAAAATAAAATAAAATAAAATAAAAATATAAGTTCAGTGAAACAAGCTGAAGTATTAAATGGTAAAATCCAGCCGGCACCGTGGCTCACTAGGCTAATCCTCTGCCTTGCGGCGCCGGCACACCGGGTTCTAGTCCCGGTCGGGGTCCCGGAGTCTGTCCCGGTTGCCCCTCTTCCAAGCCAGCTCTCTGCTGTGGCCAGGGAGTGCAGTGGAGGATGGCCCAAGTGCTTGGGCCCTGCACCCCATGGGAGACCAGGAGAAGCACCTGGCTCCTGCCATCAGATCAGCCGCAGCGCGCTGGCCGAGGTGGCCATTGGAGGGTGAACCAATGGCAAAAGGAAGACCTTTCTCTCTCTCTCTCTCTCTCTCTCACTGTCCACTCTGCCTGTCAAAAAAAAAAAAATGGTAACATCGTAGAAGGAATTGCAAAGAAGGATTCCATATCAGAGGAACACAAAAAAAGGCCCAAATAATAGCGTTATGAAACTTCTGAATGTATTACAAATGGTAAAAAGAAATAAATAAAATAAAAGGGAAGAAAACTTTAAAAGTATACTGAACAAGAACTATAGAGTTTTGAAAAAGAGATATATTGGATACTTAGTCCATACCCAAGTGAGGGTTCAAACAATATATCATCATTCGTGAAACCTTTTTAAAATGTTTTTGTCATAACTATAATTCACATAGTTCTGTACATAAGATTGATTATAAATGGAAAAAAAATCTTGATTTGTGATGGTAAAATAAAGGAAATCATCAAAATTATTTTTAAGTAATAAAGGAATTCAGTAAGATGGTCAAGTATAAAATTAACATAAAGAAATGAGTATCATTTAAGTAGGTAGACAAATGTAAACATAGTTACCAAATAAAAAATATAATGGAGAAGATAAAACATTTTCAGTAGCAACAAAAATAATAAAAAACTAAGAATCAACCCTTTTTTACACATGTGAGAACTACAAAGGGGTGTCAAGTGGTTCATGGAAGAGTGGAATTTAAAGGTAATGTGAATTTTCCATAGAAGATAATGTGAATTCCATATAAGGGTAATTTTTAAATACTGCTAAGGGTCATACTACAGGTGAATACCCATAATATGTCACTGGAGAAGAAGGTACAACATCAGAAAATAAACTTCATTTTAAGGGACTGGCATTGTGGCATGGTAGGCTAAGCTGCTTCTGAGGCTTATTTGTAGGGTGCTGAATCAGAGCAGATAGCCAGGACTCCAACCAATGCTCCTGTATGGGACGTGGCCACCTCAAACAGAGGCTTAATCTTGCTCTGCCATCATGCCCACACTTGTATCTATCTTTTAAACAAAGTTGGATATCTGCTTCCTAATAGACATCCAAATAAATCATCTCTCAATCAAATTTTTATACTTAAAAGTAAAAATATATAGAGCTGTAAGTTGGACTACATTAAAATTATGCACTTTTGTTCATTAAAAAATACCATTAACAAAGTGAAAAAGGAAGACATAATATGAAGAATGTATCCCAGTAAAATCTATTATACATTTTGAATGATGATCAACCTTATTCATAATAAAAGAATTGTAAATTGAAAGTACAAGATGCTATTTTCATCTATCAGATTGCCCACATTCAAACCTTGTGGCAGTGCACTGCTAGCAGACATGAGAGAAGAGCTCTTTCAAAATGCTGAAAGAGGCTAAGTGGAGAACAGTGTGAAAATGTGAAAACTTTCTATTTTGATTTTTAATTAGTTTTTAAACAATTAATCTGAATGTCTTCTTTTGAGAGCTGTTTTTTAAGCCCCAATTAAATGTGCTGTGAAATACAAAGTCTAAAACATTGGGGAAAGGCTATAACTTGTACTCATGTGTGTACCCATCTTTCCTTTCCTTTTTTTTTTTTAAATATGCTTTAAATGTATAAATACTTTGAAATTCTGATTCTTCTTCTAGGAATTCATCTTTAAGTGTACTTGCCGAAGTGTCAAATGGCAAAGTTAACTACAACAGGGACTCTGGTAGCAAAAACAAATAATTTAAATGATAAAAGATAAATGGCTATACGAATTTCAGTATATTCATATAAACCATCTAACTTTAACAAAATGAGGCTCTGAAATAAATAAACTGAATGATTGAATGTACTAAATGAATGAAATAAACATACTACAATGGAGTAAAATTCCATATAATTTTGTTTAGCTACATATATTATATAGTCAATATATGTGATGATTTACCATTTGTATAAAAGAAGAATGAATATAAATAATATGTATATACATAGAGTATATCTAGAAAAGTGAATGTTATAGTGGTTGCACTAGATTGGGAAACTATTTGTGAAGAAAACTTACTTGGTTACTTTATACTTTATGCCTTTAGGAATTTCTAGCATGTATTTATATTACATATTTTTAAGGAAACAAAAAAAATTAAAGAAAACACAAAATGTTGAAAAATAGAAAGATGCACAAAGGAAGATAGTCCTAACAATAGCCTACAAAATAGTTTACAGTAAAAAGATGAATTTATTTTCTACTGAAAAAGTAGAAAGTGATGCATACAATGAAATTATAATGGTTATAAGATATAACAGTATCAACATCTATAAACTAGATTTTTTTTAAGCATGGAGACATGGAAAGAAGTACTACTTGAAATATGTATGGGAAGAGAAATGAGTGGACTCAGCTCAATACAATCAACAAACATCTAGTTTGTTATCTACCACCATGGGCTAGGAGCAGAGAAAACAGAAAGGAATGACTTATCTCTCCTTCAGTGACCATGATGTAATTATTAGTATTTAAAAGTGCAATCCTTCAATCAGATCTGCCTTGATCTCTAGTTTTTCACATTTAAATCAGTATGCTATACAGGTAGTCTGAACAAAGTAGATAAAAACTATTGTTTTTTCCTGTCCATCAAACTTAGTCTCATAAAAAAGAAAGTCAGCCCTTTTGTTTTTTGATGAATCTTCGGAAATTTTAACTGTTTTTTTCTTTGATATTTTATTCTTTCCCAGGTGTCTGCACTTTGATTTTCTGATAAATTGAAGTAGTGTGTAGAATGTTTTTAAGGGTACATTAGAACAAAAGGTGCATAGTTTTTAGAAATATATTCCCCTTATGCTTAAATTCAAACTAAAATTGATGTTTTCTTACTTGTTTAGTAGGAAACAAGCCTTTTGATACCTGAATGTACACTGACTAATAACAAATAAGCTTTTAGATCTGCTATCCCATGGATTTCCTTCCTGCTCTAAATAGCACAGCAGCATATTCATTTGCTTGATTGTGTGTCATACACGTAATTTCTGTCCTAGATTGCTACTGGTAAAAAGCATTTCAGATGTCTCCAGCAAAAGTGGTGGTGATCATTTCCTGATGACTCCATTAGATCAGACTTCTGAAGGTTTGCACTTTGGATGAATCCTTGGAAACGAGATAGGACAGTTGAGTGTTTGGCAGCTCACCAACTGGTTGATGAAGCTGAATTGCTGTCTTCTAAATTTTTCCTTCATCACTTTGAAATTAGTTCTTTTCATTCATACAAGGCACTGTGACCCACTCAGTGAGGAATCATGCCTGGTTACTGCTCTTACTAACTTAGTTGAACAATTCTTCTTTATTGTAATATATAACTTTTAAAAACTTTTAGTTAGGACATTCTCTTGCAAGTTTTCCTAAAAGTCTCTTAATTTAAGTAAATTGAAGAAAAAATAAAATCATTCTGGAGTACAGGGATATATTTAGTACAATTTATTGAGAATAAACCATAATTTTTCTGAATGGTTCCATGGAAAATATAATGGTTTATTGGGAAAAGTTTCAGTTTTGCTCCTGCCATTTGTATTCATGATGTCTTTGAATTAAAAGTATCAGTTAAAGAGATGATAGGACTTCTGTTAAAGTGGAATTTGATTTCATTAATTTGATCCACTAGATATGTTTTATAAAACGATTTGAGGCTTTTAGTTTATTTGTTCTACCTTGCTTTTCAAGTCCTGGCAACAGTATTTCATTTTCATGAGATATATCAGGTGCTTTTACAAGATGAAGCTAGTTTGCTTTTCCAGTGTTATCTCAAGATTTATATGTAAAGATGTACAAGTAGCTAAATTTAGAGAGAGAACTTTTAGAAGTTTCCAAACATCTTTCTTTAACCTTTGAAATCTAGACTTCCCTAAGATTCAGTGCTGGTACCTCTTTATTTTCCTCCTACTTCTTGTCCTAGCTAGTTTCACTGGGTCCTAGAGCTTTAAATTCCATCCCTATGCTATTTCCTATTTTAGTCCGTTTTCTGTTGCTATCATAAAATAACTGAGGCAAGGCTTCTGCAGAAGTCTGCAGAACAACTTTTCAGTCCCTGAGCTTCTGGGACAGGTTCTCAAAGCAAAGCAAGTGTATATTTAACATAGTTACCTACGTCTAACAGGCATTTTTTTAAAGATTTTATTTATTTATTTGAAAGGTTGAGTTATAGACAGTGAGAGGGAGAGACAAAGAGAAAGGTCTTGCTACCATTGGTTCACCCCCCAAATGGCCACAACAGCCAGAGCTGCGCCAATCCAAAGCCAGGAGCCAGGTGCTTCTTCCTGGTCTCCCATGTGGGTGCAGGGGCCCAAGTACTTGGGCCATCTTCTACTGGTTTCCCTGGCCACAGCAGAAAGCAGGATTGGAAGAGGAGTAGTCGGGACTAGAACCCGGCACCCATATGGGATGCCGGTGCCGCAGGCAGAGGATTTAACCTACTCCACCATGGTGCCAGCCCCAGGCATTTTAAAATTAACATATAGAAATCACAATTCTTAATTTTGCTTTTCAAAACCAGCTTTTCTTGCGATCTTCTCCAGCTCATTATATAACATCCAGTTATCTAAACCAAAAATTCAGAAGTTATCTGATTTCTCTCTCTTACTCATATCTATATCTAGTTCATTAGCAAATTCTGTCAGTCTACCCTCACCAACTTTACCCTTGCTGCTGTAATCCACCTTTTATCTCTTTCCCAGAGTACTAGTCATATTTGAACTCATTTCTCAGTTCCCACCTTGTCCACTTGACAGTTTATTTCTATGACCAGAGTAATTTTTTTAAAAAAAATATATAAATCAGATAGCTTCCTTAACCTGATCAATAAACTTGTTTACCATACCCCAGTTACTTTTGCTTCAGTCACACTGTTTCCAAGTTTTAAGCTTGTTGCTGCATAAGGCTTTTGTCTTCCTGTTCTTTCTGCCTGGAACCCTCTTTTCACAGGAGTTTTTTCCACAGCTTGTTTAAGGCTTTACTTTATTCATGGCATATTCACTATCTAGACACTGCAAATTTTACACTAAGTTGCAGGAAGGTGGAAAAGTTTATTTTGCTCAGTGCTGTGCCCCACAAGCATCTACAACAGCAGCTCTGACACACTAAGTGCTCGATAGGTGTTTGTTTGATAAATGAAGAAATAAAAAGTGTAACAGGAAAGAATTTTGTCAATCTAGAAGATAGAACTAGGAAAGATAGCTATTATTGGGTGGAAGACCTTAGCTTAGTAAAATGAAAATCTTGAGAACACTAAGAAGGACCTGATACTAGAGAGAACTGATCTCCAGTTGGACTAATGTTAAAAGATATACAGCCAACCTTTTCATCATGTGTCTTTGAGTCTCCATATTGGATTCACCAAAAGATGTGGAAAAAATATAAGATAAATTCACCACTCACTCATCTTTGAAAATTTAGTGCATAGAGGATCAGTGTTGGAAATTTCAGTTTGAGATGAATGCAATACAGAGATCAGGTTTAGTTTTCTCCCTGTTGTTCTTTTCTTTCCTGTGGTCCAAAATGAGCAAGACAAAGATTCAAAGTTCATATTAATAACTTAATTCTGATCTTGAAAGTAGAATGAGTTCATGAATACAGGATCCTTGTGAAGGAAAGACATCATCAATGTCCACAGACACACATGAATTTATTCTTATTTGACTCCAATTTGATTTAAATAATTCACTTGAGGCACTAATTTCTCAAATTAAAGTATTAAATGAAGAAGGGTGACATTTATTTATTGCTGATGTTCCCTTCAACAGTGTTCCTTCTGAAATACAGTGATGATTTGGGCGAATAAACCAAAAGTAATAGGAAAATATATGGGTTTTTATTCTCCTATAGGAATTAATCACAGAATCAGAATGTCATCACAAATTGATTAATTGGTGGCAATAGGTTATCCTTCTAGACACTTATATATATATATATATATATATATATATATATATATATGATTTATTTTACTTATTTGAAAGACAGAGTTACAGAGAGAGGAAGAGACAGAGAGAGGTTGTCCACCGCTGTTTCACTCCCCAGATGGCTGCAATGGCTGGAACTGTGCAGATCCGAAGCCAGGAGCCAGGAGCTTCTTCCAGGTCTTTCACACAGGTACAGAGGCCCAAGGACTTGGGCCATCTTCTACTGCTGTCCCAGGCCATAGCAGAGAGCTGGATTGGAAGAGGAGCAGCAGGGACTCGAACCAGCACCCATATGGGATGCCGGGGCTTCAGGCCAAGGCTTTAACCCACTGTGCCATGGTGCCAGCCCCTGGACACTTATATTTTTATAATCAAGATCAAATATAAATTTTTTATTGAAAATGCTCTGGAATTTAAATGGACTCACATTAACTTACACATTTTTGGGTCTTATTGAAGGACTACCACTTTCAATTGCCCTGTGGAAATAGAATTTTAAACTCCATCCTTGATTCTCTCCAGTAATCCTCAGCTTTTGCTGACTTAATTCACTAAGTGCTGGCTGACTGTAAGAATGAAGGTGAGCAATAACAGTGGAATGACACAGGCAGCCGAATCATTTACTCCAACATATGTTTCTCGCCCCAACTGTCTGATCAGGATATATTTACTATTAAAGAATATTATAGGAGGCCAGGATTGTGGTGCAGCAGGTAAAGCCACCACCTGCAATGCCAGTATGCCATATGGGCACTGGTTTCAGTTCCAGCTGCTCCACTCAGATCCAGCATCCTGCTTATGTACCTGGGAAAGCAGTAGAGGATGGCCCAAGTTCTTGGGCCCATGCACCCACGTGGGAAGCCCAGATGAAGCTCCTGGCTCCTGGCTTCAGTCTGGCCCAGCCCTGGCTGTTATAGCCATTTGGTGACTGAACTAGGTGGGTGTTAAGCTCTCTCTCTTCCTTTCCCTGTCTCTCTCTCTCTGTAACTCTGCCTTTCAAATAAATAAAATAAATCTTTGTTTAAAAAATAATATTATATATCTCACCTTTGTCTTCACTATCAATTAAGAAAGAACAATCCAAAAAGTGATAAATACAAGAATGATACATGTCCTGGGAAGGCAGCATATGTGCACAAATGTAAGTTACTAGTTACCAAACTTTATTATAGAAGTAGAACCTCTAGGGGCTGGCACCATGACTCACTTGGTTAATCCTCTGCCTGCGATGCCGGCATCCCATATGGGTACTGAGTTCTGGTCCCGGTTGCTCCTCTTCCAGTCCAGCTCTCTGCTGTGGCCCAGAAAGGCAGTGGAGAATGGCCCTAGTGCTTGGGCACCTGCACCCGCGTGGGAAACCAGGAAGAAGTACCTAGCTCCTGGCTTCACATCAGCGTAGCTCTGGTCGTTGTGGCCATTTGAGGGGTAAACTAGCGGAAGGAAGACCTTTCTCTCTGTCTCTCTTCTTCACTGTCTGACTCTATCTGTCAAATAAAAAAAAAATTAAAAAAAGAAATAGAACCTCTATATTACTCTTACCCAATAAAATTTAAACCAAACTTTAATATGTTTATTTAAAGAAAAGTCTCTGAAACAGGAATGAGAGAACTGAAGTCAAACCCACCTGCCCACCCCAGGAATTGTACTCACAACTCTTTTTATATGAAATTTATAAAAACAAAAATTGAAAGATTAAGCAACTTCTTCAAGTTCATAAATTTGACAAATGGTGAAGTTTTATATTTGAACTAGTCTATCCGAATTCAAAGCGCATCATCTTATTGGATTAATTATTTTTGGTTAAATTTCTTTCACTTCTTAGACAACTAGCAATATGAAGACTTTTTTAAAAACTGAGTTTATTTACAGTACTAAAATACCATGTGAAATGCAAACAGAACAATTCAATAGTCTACATTTCTGCTTGTGATGCAGCTAGGCTACAAAGCTGTGTATTTTCTGTTGGTCCCCACCCTGTGCTAAAGATAAAGACTTTTAGTTAGATGTGTGCTTCTAAGATTGTTAACTATGATTCAGAGAGTTTGGTACACTTTATTACATGAGAGAGGAATACAATGCTTTCTTGTACTTTCTGGGCTCTAGATTTTTCTATCACACAGAAGTGAAAGCACAGGCTATGGAATCAGGTAAACCGAGGTTCAGATCCTGACTACTGTACTACTTTCTAGTTTAATGAACTCAGATGAAATTTTTAAATGTTATCAAGCCTCATTTTCTTTTATTAAACTGAGGTAATAAAAACTACATTATTTATGGTGTTATGAAGACTAAATGGTGCAATAATTGCTCAATGTTATTATTACCAAACATTGTAATGACTTGAACTTTTGCATATGATGGCTAGGAAAACATTAACCTCCTATATCCTTTAGAAAAATGTTCAGGAAGTAACTTACTGAAGACTAAACTTAGGAAGCCATCTTTTTTCTTGGTGGTTACTTGGTTTCCAGCATACTTTTTATAATTTAAATAGTTTTTAAGTAACTCATTGGATCTTTTAGTTTTCATGAATACCTGCAGATAGGATGGATGGTATAATCACTAGAGTGATAAAGTAAAATGAGGATTTTATTGCATGCTCACTGCTTATATCCATTAGCTTCTTTAATTCTCAAAACAACTTTAGTTTAAGGATGAATAAGCTGCCTCTGTAAATAATAGCTCATCTTCCATATTGAGATTTCCTTGTTGCATCTTGGATTGCTCCTTAAATAGCTACTTATGTATTGCTCTTTGGGAAATTCTGTTAACATTTTGGCCACTACCTTTGAAAATTTACTATCCAATATACGGTCTTTTACCCCTAGATGTCTTTTTAAAGAGCATGTTGGGCAGTCTGTTTCCCCCATGCACACTCTCCCTAAAAATTCCCTGTTCTTTCTTCTTGAAATAGTTGTCTACTTTTTTCATTTTCTAACATACTATTTCAACAAGTACCAGCATTTCACTGTTAAAAGATACTGCTGCTTTTTCTCATAAGTCAGATGATAATGCAAAATAATTTCTGCTTCACTAACATTTCTTTGTTTCCTTTGGAGCGGAGAATGAAGAAGCGATTTTTTTTTCCTCTCCTGCTAGCAGCTGAGTCCTTTTGTTTGACTGGCCCAGTGGGGCTTTTGTTTCTATCCAAGAGAGCCCTGTTATTTTTCAAAGGCTTTTTTGTACAACATTCGGTCCTGTGGCTGTGCTCACCCAGCACATTCTGCAGGAGTTAATGTCAGAAAGACTAAGTGTTGTTGAGTGAGACTGTGTTTTATGATACTGTTGTTCTCCCTGCAAATGTTTTATGAACAGAGACTGAATTCTGTGGCTGGAGAGCAGACGTTTCAGCCATTTTGCTTCTGTTTATTCAATTTTCATGATTTGAGGGTCACAGAAAAGGATGCTTTGGGAATTTTTAACAAGATTTACCTATGAGTATTGCTGTCTCTGACAAATACCTGTACTTTGGCTGAAGAACATCCGTGGATATAGTGATGTTGGAATTTGCGTGTCTATTTCACTTTAAATTTTACTTGAATTGAAGATATTTTCCCCACAATGTGTTCAGTGAAATGTGGCTGGATCCACAGTGCAAATAAAATGAGAAGTGAAAGCACATACTGATAGGTTAAAAAAAAAGTACATATATTATTTGCCCAGAGATTTTCACCAGATATCTGGATAATGGTGATTTCTTTCTCTACTGGCAATTCATCCAGCAGGACACATACTTCCTAAGCTGTCAACAGCCTGTCATTAACAGCCACTTCAAGGCCAGACTAGTGGAAGGCCATCTCTTTTTTCAAGAGTAGGTTGAGGGGCCAGTGTTGTGGCATAATGGAGACTGGTTTGAGACCCAGCTGCTCCACTTCCCATCCAGCTCCCTGCTTTTGCACCTGGGAATGCAGCAGAAGATGGCCTAAGTGCTTGGGTCTCTGAACCCACGTGGGAGACCCAGATGAAGCTCCTGGCTCCTGGCTTCAGCCTGGCCCAACCCCAGTGGTTGCAGCCATTTAGAGAGTGAACCAGCAGATGGAAGATCTCTCTCTCTCTCTCTCTCTCCCTCTCCTCTTCTCTCTCTCCCTCTCTTTTTCTCTCTCCCTCTCTCTCTTCCTCCTTCCCTGCCTCTCTCTTTTCTTCCCTCTCTCTTCCTGTAACTCTGCCTTTTAAATAAAAAGAAATCTTTTTTAAAAAAGAGTAGGTTGAAACAAAATTTTGAAAAGAAAACACTCCTATATCACAGCATATTTTAATCATTGGGTTTTTCTCTTTCAGCATGGTATACTAGAAATAATATGGGCCTGGTTATTAGATTGGGTTCAGTTGCTAGATATGATTTTCATTTATAAGTATCCATAAGGCATAAATTCTGACTTAACTACTTTTTCTATAAAGTGAGAATAATACTAATATCAAATTACGATTTTCTGGTTTAAATAAGATAATAATGGGGGCGGCGCTGTGGCACAATGGGTTAACGCCCTGGCCTGAAGCACCAGCTTCCCATATGGGCACTGGTTCAAGTCCCAGCTGTTCTACTTCTGATCCAGCTCTCTGCTATGGCTTGGGAAAGCAGTAGAAGATGGCTCAAGTCCTTGGGCCCCTGCACCTGCATGGGAAGACCTGGAGGAAGCTCCTGGCTCCTGGCTTTGGATCGGCACAGCTCTGACCACTGCGGCCAATTGGGGAGTGAACCATCAGATGGAAGAGCTCTTTCTCTCTCTCTGCCTCTCCTCTCTCTGTGTAACTCTGACTTTCAAATAAATAAATAAATATTTAAAAGCAAATTAGATAATACGATATACAGGGGAGAGCAAACAGATACTTAGCACATAGTACACACTCCACAATTGCGGCTCTTTTTATGGGTTCTAGAGTTAAATATTCATTTTTCATGGTCCCTTTTTCTATTTTTCAAGTAACTCTCTCTATCTATGTGCTGATTCGGAATACCAGCCTGCCCAAGGCCTATGGACTTTTCAAAGAAAGACCCAGCTCTGTTGGCATTAGTGGCATTTAAATTAAAATCCATAGTGAGAAGTTACCTTCTAATTGCCTCAGTAATTGGCCTTAGCACTTAAAGGCTTTGAAATTGTAACCAACAGAGCTGCCCACACAATCTTTAAATGGCAATAGTTATAATTTATGGGCTTTGTATGCTGTCATGAGAGAGTTGAATGCAAGATACTCTTGTGGAGGGGCGATGCACATAGCAATACAAATGTCCTTGCCCACAAGGCATGAAAGACGATCGCTGAAAATGAAAAAAAAGAAAAATAACCAAGCAGTACAGTTGCAGAAATAACTCTCATTACTTCAAAATGTTAAAAATAAAATTGCTTTCCTTGTGTGCTTGTCCTTGACAGTGATTTCATTTCCAGCTATGAGGAACGGAAGACTGAATAAAGCATGCTTTTTCACTTCCTCAAACTCAAATAAAAAAAATAAGTAAATAAACACTTTAAACATATTATGGGGGTGGACATTTAGCCCAGCAGTTAAGATGCCACTCGGGACACCTGCCAGGGTTCAAGTGCCAACTCCACTCCTGCTTCTAGCTTCCTGTTAGTGCACACGCTGGGATGTATGGGTGATGCCTGTAGTTGCATTCCTGAAATACTCTTGAGATCTAGATTGAGTTTCCAGCCTCTAGCTTTGGCCTGGCTCAATCCTGATGAATTGTCACAGGTGTGTGGGTGTCCCAACCAGCATCTTACCTGCTAGGCTAATCAGCATCTTAATTGCTAAGTAAAATTATGGGCATTTGGGGTGTGAACCAGCAAATGGGAGTTCATTGTTTGAATCTCTGGCTCTCAAGTTAACTAATTAGCTAGTTACTTTTATATATCACATAGTAAACCTATTTATATACCTGTTTATATTTATGTAAATATGTATATAGTGAGACTATGAATGTATACAAATATATGAATGTATATACAAGTATATCCTATCTATCTAGTTATATCTTTAATAACACTTATGTATTCCTTCTTTGTGCATATACAGTTATTCCTCAGGGATATTTTTAAGCATAAATAATACTTAAATACTGGCAATATTCAATGGATGCCTTGATTTATAACCCTGTTGACAGAGAATTCTCTGCCATTTGGAAGCACCTTTTCTTTTAATATCTCAATAAGAGCTCAAACCTCCAGCCTGCATACTGTGGGAAGTCCAGCACCCTGCTTAGCATTTCTAAAGATTGCCTCCTGACTACCTGCAGTATTGAAGTTCCTCAGTTGCCCCATTACAGTGTATTTCTCCCTGTGCCTTTCCCCTGAATCCAGAATTTGCCATCGTGTAGCCCCAACCTACTGTCTCCCTGCATTAAATCGCCACCACTGTTATACCAAAGTTCCACAGATCAAGTGGCTTAAATAACAATTATGGTTTCACAGTTCTGCAGTTTGAGTGTGAGATGATGTGTCAGCAGGATTTCTTCTTCTCAGGACTGTGAGAGGGAATCTGTCCCATGCTTCAATCCTAGCATCTAGTGGTTTGTTGGCAATCTTTGATATTCTTGGCTTGAGCATTTATCAATTTTATCTCTCCCCCCATCTTCAAGGGAGTGCTCTCTGTGTGCAAGTTGCTTGTGACCAAATTTTCCCTTAATATAAAAGCAAAATCCAATATAAATATTGGATTAAACCCTACTTTAACCACCTCATCTTAACATAATCACTTTCAAAGACCTTGGCTCCAAAGGAAGTCACAGATAGCTGGGGTTAGAATGTCAACATCTTTGGGGAATAGAGGGAGACAAAATTCAGACCACAACATTCTCTCTCATACACAAAAAAAATTCTCCTTACATATTTTCTCTTTAGATCTCCCATGGAAATATTTCAAAAATCAAGAACTTTCATTTTATGGAGAATTGTAACTATATTTTATTATATCAAACTACTTAATACTTAGGACACATTTTGATGGGAGATGGGATAGTTGCAGTGGACAGGAGGTTATGGGGGGGGAAAGCCGCTATAATTCAAAAGTTGTACTTTGGAATTTTAAATTTATTAAATAAAAGTTTAAAAAAAGGAAGTGAGCCAAATAATATACTTACTAATGGGTGTAGCAATGTTACCAAGTGTGGTTTTTTGTAGCAAGAGTGATTGGCCTTAGTTGTTAAGTAAGTAAGAAGAAATTTTATTTTTTTCTCATGTTAATGTAATAGTAATACAAAGAGAAGAGATTCTTTGTAGTCCACAGATAAAATTATAAAAATATGATACTTCCATTCCTGCTTCCCCCTTTCACTCTCTCTAGGAAGAGAGAGAGAAATTTTAAATGACAGAATTATATCTAATGGAGCTCTCTCAATAAAGGTGTGTTTCGAAGAATTATTTAAAAATTTGACTGAAACAAATAAATGTTGACATTCCTTCAATAAAAAAGGCTATACAGGAATTTTCTCTAATAAAAAAGCTATCATTGGCTTAACTATAATTTTTACATTATTCTATAACAACTACTCCCAACTACAGTCAGCTGCTACAAGTTTTTTCTTCTCTTTTTCACCTTATACATTATCTCTGCAACTACGTGATATGTGTGCTTGCTTCAGCAGCACATATACTAAAATTGGAACAAATACATGCATATGTAGAAAATAGCGAATACCTACATTGTGTGTCTATCGTTTTGTGAAATAAAACATGGATGCAGAAAACTACAGGGCCCGGTGCTGTGGTGTAGTAAGCTAAGCCTCCTCCTGAGATGCTTATATGGGTGCCGGTTCGTGTCTCAGCTGCTCCTTTTCTGAACCAGCTCCTATTTAATGTGCCTATGAAAGCAACAAAGGATGGCCAAGTATTTGGGCCCTTGCACCCATGTGGGAGACCCAGGAGAAGCTCCTGGGTGCTGGCTTTGGATCATCCCAGCTCCAGCCATTGCAGCCATTTGGGGAGTGAACCAGCAGATGGAAAATTCTCTCTCTCTCTCTTAAACACTGCCTTTCAAATAAATATCTATTTTTTAAAAAAGAAAACTATATACAATAAATATAGCTTAGTAAAATATTTTATATACTTATTATAAAATATATAAAGGCAAAAATCCAATATCTACCACCTAGAAAAAAAAAATAGAAATTTTCCAGCTACCAGAAGACTTGTCTGTGCCCATTGTAATCACAATTTTTCCCTTCCTCCAAAATTAACTACTAACTTGACTTTCATAGTAATAATTTCCTTACTTTTTTATGTATGTTGTATCTATCTCTTTATATTTTTATGCGTCCCTAGACACTCTTTTCTAGTCTTGCTGAGTTTTTTTTTTTTTTTGACTTAATATGTTTTCCAAATCTTTTTAAACATGTTGAATCCTACTATATCTATTTACCTAATATTTATCTGCTGGAAAACTTAGGTTATTAGACCTGTAGGTTTCCTAGTTCATATATCTCTGATGTATATACTCATATTCTTTAACACATGCCTCTCACATTTGTATTTCCAAAAATTTGTCAGCTGGATCCAGAGGTATAATCAAACTCATTTTTGATCTCTTTGCAAAACTATAGGTGATGGTATGCTATTTTATAATGAAACAAGTAAAACTAGTTTCACTCTTTTTGATGTTAGCAGCCATTGATAATTTAATTCTTGAATCTGTTGTTTCAGTGGAGGTAAAAAATAGTCATATTAAAATTCTATAAATTTTGCTTTCATTTCATAGCTGGGATAATTTTATAAAGAGCCACATAACTTCATATGTTATAGTTGTAAAGCTTATTTGGGAAAAGATAGGATAAGTGATTGGTCCTTGTTATTTATATATTTTAAGATAATTAGTTTATTCTGTCATCCTCAAAAGATACAATTAGTTGTGATATTATTACTATTACTATAATACTATTTCTCTTAGTTCAAAATAATAGTATTTCAAACCAATTGATATAAACATCTGAAACCAACAAAACAGATAACAGAAAATGAACTTTAAGACTCAGTGATCTTTAGGAAAAATTAAGCAATTTAACTCGACTAACTGGAGTTTCACAAAGAGAAGAAAATTATATTGAGTAGAAAAAAAAGAAGCAATATAGGCTAAAATTTCCTCAAATATAAGTTTTAAAAAATCAACATACAGATCCAAGAAGTTCAGTAAATCTTCAATCAGGATAAATACAAACAAATAAAACAAACTACTACAACAGATCAGAGACACAGAGATGATGCGGTAATGTAATAAAAGAAGTGAAAGCACACATTTTATATAGGCGAAACAAGTAACTAATAGTGCTGACTTCTCATCAGAAACAATAGAGGCCAGAAGCCAATGGGATGGACTTTTTAAAGGGCTAAGCAATAATATATAATGCTAAGGTGTTCAGAATAGTTAACCTTGGAACATAGTAAACACTAAATAAATGGAAGTTGTTTTAAATTTTGTATTCGTTATTAATTTCTGTATTTAAGTTAATCAGGACCACTGAATGTCTTTGGATGGACAATATAAAGGGTGGCTTTCTGGTAGAAAATTTATAATTCTTATGTGAAGTACTAGTTCTCCAGGAATCGTGGTAACTATTACATAGATACTATTCAGACAGAGCTGCTTTTAGATAAATTAAATTAAAATATATGCAGCAAATATTTAGCTCAGCTCTCTTTATTCAAGGCATGGATTTAAAGTCCACTTTGATTAGGTACATGATTTGTAAATGTTTTCCCAAATATTTAAATTCTGAGTGAAAATTAGAAAAAGGAAAAATAAATAGATTTTTTTATTTTAAAATGTAATAAAAAAATCCTTTCCAGTATTGATTGGTTTAATTTATGTGTAACATATTTTGAAATCTTCTATGAGTTAACTCTTCTCCTTTATTTTCTTTGTTTTTAATCTTCTGGGAAATTGTAGGCAGACTACTATATTAAAATAATGCATTATTCACATAGAATTATTTTTGAGAAAGTGATGCTTATTTACATACTCTTTAAAATGCCTCTGTTTAAAATTCACTGACCTGTCTTTTCTACTCCTCTTTTGAAATAATAATTCTCTACAGTACTTAGTTCAGTTCTTGTTTCCCCACACTGCCATATTTTTCTTTCTTCAAGGCCTTAGCTCTCTGCCTGGAACTTTCCCCAGTATTCACACTGTTAACTCTAATCTTTCTTCAGAATCCAATAGAAAAAAAATTTCTTTCACTCAGGATACCATCTTATTATTTTTCACAAATTTTGAAGTAAATTCTTAGGTATGCAAGTCCACTGTTCAGGGTACAACTCTCCCTATTTGAGAAACACTGTGAAATACACTTGAAGGTTAGCCATAAACAGTTAGCAGGGTATGATCCAGTCAAGAGAATGATGAGTTTTGTTAATTTAACATGTCCCAAACTAAGAATGCTTTTCCTATACAGCCACCTTGCTATTGAAGAGGTCATAAAAGTTCTATTCACTGAAATATCACTAATGTAATACTCTGCAGTCATTCTGACATAAATGTTCCCACAGGAATTGACAAAATTCTTAGACAGTGCTTTTTGTGTTACAGTTAGTTGATTATCTCCCATCCTAGACAACAAACTTCTCAATATTAGGTACACGTTCTATGTTTAAGACAATTCCTGCACCATAGTAGGCATGAGGAGGTACCCAGAATAGTCTAAAGACTAGAAGCCAGCCATGTCCCATGAGAAAAGCAGAACAGATTGTATTAGCTAACTTAGAACAGAGAGGGCCTGGTGGCTCTGATAGCTGGTTCCAGAATCTCTGCTTGTGAAGTGACAGAGCCAGACTTCTAGTTCAGGTTCCCCAATTAAACAACTTTGCGCCACCAAGATATCATTTCATTTTCAGGGGTTTTAGTAAAGTTAGGGAGATAGGACAGATTATCTAGGTCATTCTTCTTAGTTTCTCTATGTATATTGCAGGATAATTATTCACATACAGAGATGACCTAGCTTACTCTTTTCTTTCACAGACAGACCTATCATCCATGGGTACTGTTTGCAAATCACAGCTATTTGATTAATATAACAATATACAGAAAATGTAATGGTTCTATCTTGGATATGAAGGATTCAAATGAAGACTAGATGACCACATGCATGATGTTTAGTGGGGTTGGGTTGGATTAAATCCAAAGTATCTTTCGACAGCAGGATTATTTGGTTTAAAAATATATTACTATACCAAGAACAGATTTCATACATTTCATAGGTAAAATTGTTAAAAGATAAACATACTTCCTACCTTCCCTCCTTCCCCTTATAAGTCCCCCTCCTTTCTTCCTTTCTTTTCTTTGTAAATTTTGAAAACACATAATTTCAGTCCACAGATTTAATGAACTACTAACTGTATATTCACCAAGTAACAAAATAGAAAGACCACAGTTCCACAGGAGCATAAATAAAGGCTAAAAACAGCAATCAAATCTCAAATGTCTCTTTTGTTCTTATACTTTTTTAGATTTTATATAACTGCTACTACCAGAGAAAACATATGTTTATCTTTTGGGGACTGCTTTCACTAGGCATAATGGTTTCCAGTTGCATTCATTTTGTTGCAAAAGACATGTTCTCATTCTTTTTAATAGCTGAGTAAGTATTCCATAATGTATACATACCACATTTTCTTCATCCACTCTTCAGTTGATGGACATCTGGGTTGATTCCATGTCTTAGTTATTGTGAATTCAGCTACATTAAACATGGGGTTACAAATAACCCTTTCATAAACTGTTATCATTTCATCTGGGTAAAGTCCCAGGAGTGGGATTGCTGGGTTGTATGGTAGGTCTATTTGCAGATTTCTAAGGAATCTCCATACTGTCTTTCATAATGGTTGTTCTAGTTTACAGTCCCACAAACAGTGTCTTAGAGTACCTTTTTCCCACATCCTCTCCAGCATTTATTATTGGTAAAACCTCACCATGGTTTTTATTTGCATTTCTCTGGTGGGTAGTAATTCTGAGAATTTTTTCAGATGTCTGTTGGCAATTTGTATTTTATCCTTTAAAAAATACCTGTTCATGTCCGTTGCCCATTTCTTACCTATATTGTCTGTTGTTGTTGAGTTTCTTAAGTGCTTTATAGTTCTTGCATAGTAATTCTTTATCAGCTGCATAATTTGTAAATATTTACCCCCATTCTGTCAGTTGCCTGTTTGTTTATTGTTTCTTTTGCAGTACAGAAGCTTCTTAGCTTTATATAATCCCATTTGTTTATTTTTGTATTTGTTGCCTATGCTTCTGAAGTCTTTTCCAAGAAGTCTTTGCCTATGTCAGTGTCTTGCAAAGATTCCCCCAATGTTTTCTTCTAGTAATTTGATGATGTCAGGTCATGAATTTAGATCCTTAATCCATTTTGAGTTGATGTTTGCATAAGGCATAAGGTAGTGTAGTGGTTTTGTTTGATATTTCTGCGTGCATAGATCCAGTATTCCCAAAAACATTTGTTGAAGAGACTGTCTTTTCTCCAGGGATTTATTTTATCTTGTTTGTCAAAGATGAGTTGGTTGTAGCTATGTGCATTAATTTCTGGGGTTTCTATTCTCTTCCATTGGTCTGCATGTCGATTTTTGTGCCAGTACCAGGATGTTTTGATTGTAACTGCCCTGTAATATATTTTGAAATCTACTATTGTGATGTCACTACTTTTGTTTTTGTTGTATATGTTTGCATTAGCTTTTCAGAATCCCTTGTGCTTCCATATGAATTTTAGAATTATTTTTTATAAATCTGAGAAATACATCATTGATGTTTTGATTGGAATTGTACTGAATCTGTAAATTGCTGTGATTAATAGGCACATTTTGATGATATTAATTCTTCCTTTTTTGTAGCTCCTATTTCTTTCATTAATGTTTTGCAATTTTCTTCAATAGAGATCTTTCCACATCCTTGGTTAAATTTCTTTGTAGCTATTGTGAACAGTACTGATCTTACAAGTTCTTTCTCAGATATAGCATTGTTTGTTTAGACAAAGGATACTGATTTTTGTGTGCTGATTTTATATTCTGCAACTTTACCAAACTCCGTAAGAGTTCCAAGTCTCTTAGTGGAGTCCTTTGGTTATCCTGTATATAAAATCATGTCATCTACAGAAAGAGATAATTTGACTCCCTCTTTGGCTAAAAGTTCCACAACTATATTGAATAGCAGATGTGAATGTGAGCATCTATGTCTGGTTCCAGATATTAGTGGAAATGCTTCTGAATTTTTCCCATTTAGTGTGATGCTGGCTGTGGGTTTGTCATATATTGCCTTGATCATGTTGAGAAATGCCCCTGCTATATCCAATTTCCTTAAGGTTTTTATCATGAAAGAATATTATATTTCATATATTGAGATAATCATAAGGATTTTATTCATTTTGTTAATATGATGTGTCACAACTATTGATTTGCATATGTTGAGCCATCCTGTATACCAGGGATAAATCCATTAATAATTTTTCAATTTTGCTTCTGATTTCTTTTTTTTTTTTTGCTTTCAAACTTTTATTTAATGAATATAAATTTCCAAAGTACAGCTTATGGATTACAATGGCTTCCCCCCCATAACGTCCCTTCCACCCGCAACCCTCCCCTTTCCCACTCCCTCTCCCCTTCCATTCACATCAAGATTCATTTTCGATTCTCTTTATATACAGAAGATCAGTTTAGCATACATTAAGTAAAGATTTCAACAGTTTGCTCCCACACAGAAACACAAAGTGAAAAATACTGTTTAAGTACTAGTTACAGCATTAAATCTCAATGTACAGCACACTAAGGACAAAGATCCTACATGAGGAGTAAGTGCACAGTGACTCCTGTTGTTGACTTAACAAATTGACACTCTTGTTTATGGCGTCAGTAATCACCCTAGGCTCTTGTCATGAGCTGCCAAGGCTATGGAAGCCCCCTGAGTTCACTGACTCCTATCATATTTAGACAAGGCCATGGTCAAAGTGGAAGTTCTCTTCTTCCTTCAGAGAAAGGTACCTCCTTCTTTGATGATCCATTCTTTCCACTGGGATCTCACTCACAGAGATCTTTCATTTAGGTTTTTTTTTTTTCCCCCAGAGTGTCTTGGCTTCCCATGCCTGAAATACTCTCATGGGCTTTTCAGCCGGATCTGCGTGCCTTAAGGGCTGATTCTGAGGCCAGAGTGCTGTTTAGGACATCTGCCATTCTATGGGTCTGCTGTGCATCTCGCTTCCCATGTTGGATCGTTCTCTCCATTTTTTCTTCTATTAGCTAGTATTTGCAGACACTGTTCTTGTTTATGTGATCCCTTTGGTTCTTAGTCCTATCATTATGATCAATTGTGAACAGAAATTGATCACTGGGACAAGTGAGATGGCATTGGTACATGCCACCTTGATGGGATTGAATTGTAATCCCCTGGTATGTTTCTAACTCTACCATTTGTGGTAAGTCAGCTTGAGCATGTCCCGAATTGCACATCTCTTCCCTCTCTTATTCCCACTCTTACATTTAACAGCAATCACTTTTCAGTTAAGTTTCAGCACTTAAGAAGAATTGTGTATTGATTAAAGTATTCAACCAAAAGTATTAAGTAGAATAAACAAAAAAAAATACTAAGAGGGATAACATATCAAGTTGCTCATCAACAGTCAGGGTGAGGGCTGATCAAGTCACCGTTCTTATATCACTGGCTGTTCATTCAGGAGCATGTTGTGCAGTCTCCACGTGTTAGCATAGGACACTATGGGAAATGGTGGCTTGATCAGCATAGCCCTGACTGTTAATGAACAACTAAATACATTATCCCTCTAAAAAAAAAAAAAAAAAAAAGATAAAGGGATCATTTCAACAAGAAGAAGTGACTTTAGTAAGTATATACACACCCATGGCCAGGGAACTATGCTATTTAACACAAATGTTAAAGGATCTAAAGGGAGATGTAGGCTCCAATACAATAAAAAAGGAGGATTTCAACACACCACATTCATCAATAGACAGGACATCTAGACAAAAAAATCAACAAAGAAACAACAGAGCTAATCTATATTATGGACTAAATGGATCCAATGGATATTTACAAAACATTTTATCCCATTGCTGCAGAATATACATTCTTCTCATCAGTACATGGAACATTCTCTAGGATATACTTCATACTAAGCCATAAAGCAAGTCTCAACAAATTAAAAAAAAAATGGAAACATACCTTGTATCTTTTCTGACCACAATTTAATGAAGCTGGAAATTAAGAACAAAAGAAACTCATCATGTAATGCCTTTCTTTGGCTCTTTATACTGTCTTTGTGTTAAAGTCTGTTTTGTGTAATATTAGGATAGCTATACCTGCTCATTTCTGCTTTCCTTTAGCATGCAATATCTTTTTTTCATTCTTTCACTTTCAGTAAGTGTATTACTTTATTGATGTGGTGTATTTCTTGTAGGCAGTAAATAGATGGGTCGTATTTTTTAATCCATTCAGCCAGACTATGTTTTTTAATTGGACAATTTAGACCATTTAGTCAAGGATATTACTGATAAGAAATGAAATGGACCTGCCATTTTTCCTTAAGTATTCCTATTGCTTGTTTTTTATATCTTTTGTACTTTTACTAAAAGATTTTCTGCCTTCGTGTTCTTTCATGAAGATGACTGTCTTTTTCTTTTTCTTGTGTTGCTCATCCTTAGGTATCATTTGTAAAGCTTGATGAGTGGTGACAAATTCCTTCAATTTCTGTTCACTTCGGAAAATCTTTATTTCAGCTTCGTTTATAAATGAGAGCTTTGCTTGGTACAGTATTCTGAGTTCATAGTTTTTTTCTTTTAGGACTTGTGCTGTATCTCTCTAGTTTCTGTAATTATTTCACTGAATATGCCTTCTAATTCCATTCTCTCCATACCTTCAGGAACTACTAAGACATATATATTTGGTTATTTAGATAGTATCCAAAAAATCTTGAACACTATTTTTAGTTTTTCTCATTTTTTCTTTTTTGTCAGACTGAGATATTTCCAACGATTTATCTTCTAATTCAGGTATTCTTTCTTCTGCCTCACAAGTCTGTTAAGGCTTTTCACTGTATTTTTCTATTTGACATATTGAATTCTTCATTTCTAATATTTCAGTTTGATTTCTCCTCAATATCTCTCTATTTCTCAGGAGAACTTTTCATTCATGGTATGAATAGATTTCTTTAACACATGTATTTGCTTCTCTGTGTTTTGGAATAATCTTAGTATCATTCTTTGGATTTTTTTTTTCGGGCATTTCATCAATCTGTTTGTCCTCACATCCTAATATTGAAGTGTTGTTATGTTCCTTTGGGGGAGTCATATTGTCTTTTTTGTTCATATTTCTTATATTTCTTTTTTTTTAGATTTTTTTCAACTTTTATTTAATAAATATAAATTTCCCAAGTACAACTTTTAGATTATAGCGGCTTTTCCCCCTATAGCCTCCCTCCTACCCACAACCATCCCATCTCCTACTCCCTCTCTCATCCCATTCTTCATCAAGATTCATTTTCAATTATCTTTAGATACAAAAGATCAACTTAGTATAATACTAAGTAAAGATATCAACAGACTGCACCCACACGGACACACAAAGTATAGAGTACTGTTTGAGTAGTAGTTTTAATGTTAATTTGCATAGTACAACACATTAAGGACAGAGATCCTACATGGGGAGCAGGTGCACAGTGACTCCCATTGTTGATTTAACGATTGACACTCTTATTTATGACATCAGTAATCACCCAAGGTTCTTTTCATGAGCTGCCTCTTTTCGTGGAAGCCTCTTGAATTCGCCAACTCCAATCTTATTTAGACAAGGCCGTAGTCAAAGTGGAGGTTCTCTCCCCCCTTATATTTCTACATTCATTTTTAGGTGTTTCTGGAAACATTTGTTGGTTTTCTTCTGTGTTGGCTTTTATCTGAAATATGTCTCTGTAGCTTAGTGGAGTATCTGCTTCTTCAGTACATTACCACAGGCATATGCTGGATGGGCCAGGAAGCTTTAGCTAGTGTTCAAGGGTGGAGTAATAATCTAGGGGGCTTCAAGTTGGGCATGGTAGATCTCCTCTATCATCAGCAGCAGGGAAGGTACTACCCCTTTGGCTGATATGATCTCATCATCAGCCCCTTTCTTCCGAGCTAAACCAGCCACTCAGGGTGATCCCACAGCGCCCAGGCACCTTCCCCTGCATGCTCCTGAATCATACAAGGATTTACATGCTCCTCAGTGTGAGTGTGGAACCCCAAGCCTCTGAAGTCAGATTTAGTGACTGCCCAAAGATTCAGCCACACCTTATCCCATGCCTATTGCACAGTCATAACATTTCCAGTCACAGGGCACAGGTCTCTGAAGTCACAGAGAACAAGGGATGCACTCTCAGCCACAAGCCTCCCTTGTCCACCAAAAGATCCAAGGACTTACCAGATTCAGCTGCATAACCGACAGGGGTTGGTCAGGGCTCTGCCTTGGCAAATTGAGTCTGGGAGCCATGACAGAGTGAGGGGAGGGGAACACTTCATTGACCTAAGTGGGTGCCCTGCCCCTGGCAAACCCTTCATGTCAGACTCAAAGTCAGTGAGGACTTGGTTTTATCTCTCTAATATAATCCCCCAGTAGCATGTGGGCCGCAGGACCCTCTACTCCTCTTTTTAGGATGGATTTTCCTCACTGCTGGGTGCCAGGAGCCTCACTCTAAGAAGATGGCATCCCCTCCAGCCACCAGCTGTAGGGTTGCTGGTGGTTTCCTGCTTACTGCTGCATGATTTTAATGTACCTACTACTCCGTGGTATCTCTCTGCTTTTCGTAGAATTTCCTCTGCAAATGTCTCTCCAAGTGTCCTCTGGGAATGCAGTTCCTTCCCTTTTCTTTTATGTTCCTGTGGTCAGAATCAGTATATCTTTTCCTTATTCAGCCATCATGGATCTCTGGATTATTTGATTTTTATATGCCAAGGACCAAATGAAACAAGACCATGCAGCTTTTCTATTTAACTTTTCTAGTTAATCCTGCTTTCTCACTTTTTATTCATATATACTACTCTACTGGGATTAATTTTAAATTTATTGATCTCCCATTCAATACCACAGACTCTGTTTTGAGACTGTGAATATTTTAACAGTAAAACTGAAACAAGCTACAACCACATAATTTTCCTTATAGATTGGAAAGAATCTCAATTGTCAACTTTTTCCCAAAACTTTCAGTAGTAATGCCTACATGCAACATGTAAATGCTAAAAGTGTCACAAATGAATGAATCAATAGTGGTCAGTGTCAGTGATATTGGAAGTTTTACCAAGCTTTCCAGAAGCTATTAGAGTGAACAGGAACCAACAAATAACTTAACTGCCTGCTTTTCTGCTGCTGTATAAATTTCTTGCCAAAAAATAGGGTGTTTATCCCTGCAAATCTTAGACAGTTATTTGGAATATATGAAGATATTTGCATGACTGAGACAACAGAAATATTAATTAAATTGATTCATGATAGGTACTACTATGTTAGGAAATTGTTTATTCTTACACAATCTGATCATTTTTAAAAGATACTGACTATTTGCAGATTTTGCTAGTCCCAAGAAGTAAGTGAACTATCTGCTTAAAAGCTGGGAAATTTGTTTTGTTTTAATTTCTGTATTTAAAAAACCTACAGAAAATACCCTGCCTTGGTTTTTAATTAGGATAAGGAATAAATTTCATCCAGCAAATTACTACTCCAAAATCCAATTAAATGAAGAAATTTGGTGAAATTACAGTCCATATTATATTTTAATTGTTTTCAATTAAAACATATGTGCTATAGGCATGCATTTATTTATTTTATGACCAGAATAAATTAGCACTAATGGGTAGCAATATTTTTCAATGCCAGGGTTTTAATAACCTCCCTTTCTTTCTTACATCATGGTCTAAATGTCATATTTGGCTACATCCATTATCTCCTTTCATAGTAAACTGTGCTGTCACTGCTGTCTCACTCTTGAAAATGCAGATTCAAGTTGCTTTTATTCTTACATACAGAGCCTTGACCTATCGCCGGGAAGTGTCCTCAAGTGTAACTGATTTAACTGGAAGTAATGGACCTTCCTAAAATCTATGCCTCAACAGGAAAAAGAAAAAGTTTTTGTTTTAATTGGCTTACTCTACTCTCTAAGTGCATATTAAGGAAAATTACCAAAACTGAACAATGTATTTTTAAGTTCACTTGACTCGTTTTATATTTTAAAATTTGTTACAATGGCCAGAAATATTTTTCTTGCTACCCAAAGTAGTGAAAAATAGTGACATAATTTATCTTGTAAAACAGGAGCAAGAAGGTGACATAGCTTTATAATGTGCAAAAATTTGAAATACAGGAAAGTAATTACTTAGAAATTAAAGATAAATTTAAATTTGGTCAAGTTTGAAGACTTGATAACACGAGAATCTTATCTCAGTTTACATATTAAAATTAATTGATTGAAGAGAGATTTCAGCAACCATTAAGAGCAAAGATGCAGGCATATAATTAATAGTAATAATTTTCAAATGTTGACATTGTTTCAGTAGGTATGTTGATTGCTCTAATATTGGCCTTGGTATCAAATTTAAAAAGTAAATAAATCCCTTCAGAATTTATAGTGTCATATTTCATTTGGTACAATATCTAAGAAAGGAGGTAGGGATTTTTCTAGCTCACAACTTTTTATTTCATTAAAATGCACAAATAATCAGTTTCAGCACACAAAATAAATGTTGGTGGTCACAATCATTGACATTGCCTGTAAATTTTAAATAAATTTTAATCCTAATAACACTTGTTATAAATAAAGATGAATTCTTTTTTTTTAGTAAATATAAATTTCCAAAGTACAGTTTATGGAATACAATGGCTCCCCCCCCATAACTTCCCTCCCACTCCCGCTCCTTCTCCCATTCCATTCACATCAAGATTCATTTTCAATTATCTGTATATACAGAAGACGAATTTAGTATATATTAAGTAAATATTTCATCAGTTTGCACCCACATAGAAACACAAAGTGTAAAGTACTGTTTCAGTACTAGTTATAGCATTACTTCACATTGGACAACACATAAGGACAGATCCCACATGAGGAGTAAGTACACAGTGACTCCTGTTGTTGACTTAACAATTTGACACTCTTGTTTATGGCGTCAGTAATCACCCTTGGCTCTAGTCATGAGTTGCCAAGGCTATGGAAACCTTTTGAGTTCGCTGACTTTGATCTTATTCAGACAGGGTCATAGTCAAAGTGGAAGTTCTCTCCTCCCTTCAGAGAAAGGTACCTCCTTCTTTGATGTCCCTGTTCTTTCCACTGGGATCTCACTTATGGAGATCTTTCATTTAGGCTTTTTTTTTTTTTTTTTTTTTTTTTTTTTGCCAGAGTGTCTTGGCTCTTCAGCCAGATCTGAATGCCTTAAGGGCTGATTCTGTGGCCAGAGTGCTGTTTAGGACATCTGCCATTCTATGAATCTGCTATGTATCCAGCTTCCCATGTTGGATCATTCTCTCCCTTTTTGATTCTATCAGTTAGTATTTGAAGACACTAGTCTTGTTTGTGTGATCCCTTTGACTCTTAGACCTCTCAGTGTGATCAATTGTGAACTGAAATTGATCACTTGGACTAGTGAGATGGCATTGGTACATGCCACCTTGATGGGATTGAATTGGAATCCCCTGGCACATTTCTAACTCCACCATTTGGGGCAAGTCTGATTGAGCATGTCCCAAATTGTACATCTCCTCCCTCTCTTATTCCCACTCCTATATTTAACAGGGATCACTTTTCAGTTAAATTTAAACACCTAAGAATAATTGTGTGTTAATTACAGAGTTCAACCAATAGTACTAGAACAATGTCTAGTACTAGACTAGTTCTTGTACTAGAACTAATGTCTTGTTTGAGAAAGATTAGTGCTGTCCTATATTTCTGATTGGATTTTTGTTTACCAGAGGGTTTTTTTTTTAAGATTTATTTATTTACTTGAAAGTCAAAATTACACAGAGATAGAAGGAGAGGCAGAGAGAGAGAGAGAGAGAGGTCTTCCATCTACAGGTTCATCCCCCAATTAGCCACAACAGCTGGAGCTGCACCAATCCAAAACCAGGAGCCAGGAGCTTCTTCCTGGTCTCCCATGCGGGTGCAGGGGCCTATGGGCTTGGACCATCTTCTGCTGCTTTTCCAGGCCACAGCAGAGAGCTGGATTGGAAGTGCAGCAGCCGAGACTCGAAACGGCACCCATATGGGATGCCGGCACTGAAGGCAGCGGCTTTTCCTGGTTATGCCAAAGCGCTGGCCCCTACCAGAGGGTTTTTTAATACTTATTTTTATTATGACTGTTACTAACATAAGTGTGTTTATGTATAATTGGTTAATTTTTTACACTGAGAGACAATGAACAACCTGGGAGACAAAATAGAGCAGTAGTTAAAAGCAAAGGCGTTGCTACCAGAAGATCTTGAGTCCATATCCTGGCCCATTAGTCATTAAATCACTGACCTTGAGAAAATTACTTAACCTCTTTAATATTTGTTTTCTTGTTTGTAAAATGTTATAATATCTGTTTCATTGTTTTTTATGAAGTTAATTAAGGCATAAGAAATGAATCTCCCTTACCTTTTTTACCTCGCATATACTAAATAATACATACAACTGATTATTATTATAATTCTTTCTGTTTTTTCTTATTTTTGAGATAAAATTTTTAATTTATGGTATAGTCAAATAACTCAACAAATGAAAGGCAAGAAGATCATAGTTCTGCAGGAATATAGGCAAACAGTAATCAAATATTTTTTTAAATTTTATTTAAGTCATGCAATTTCATGTATTTCATAGATTTAGGAACATAGTGACACTTTTCCCCTACCCTCCCTCCCGCCTATGCTCCATCTCTTTCTCCTCCTCTCTCTCGTATTCCCATTCTTAATCTTTACAATGATCAAGTTAAAACCTATTCAACTTCACTAATATAAAGTAAATTTTCAAACAATAGTCACAAATCATTAAAACTATAGTAGTATATAATTCTTAACAATTTGTTTGACAAAGATTTAAAAGAAACTGTGATGAAACACTATTTGCAGCAAAACAGATACATACAGGCTTTTTTTTTTATTTTGTCATTATTATTATTATTTTATTTTAGCTCCCACATATAAGGAAGAACATGTGGTATTTGTCTTTTTGTGTAAGTTTTTATGTCATGTAATATTTATTTCTGAAATGAGTAAATATTTATATTTTGAAATGAGGAAACTGTAAAAAATCTGTGCCATTCAATGACCAAGTGGACAGCACAATTAATGTGGTCAAGTTAATCAAGGACCCTCCATTTACTGCTCTCTGGTGACCCCTGGGTTAAAAACTCATGCCTGAGGGTAGGCGTTTGGCCTAGTAGTTAAAAACACATGTTGGGACAATAGCATGTCATAGACAATTGCCTATATCTAATAGCAGCCTCAGGTTCCTGACTCCAGCTTCCTGCTATGCAGACCCTGGGAGGCAGCAGTGACATTTCAAGTAACTGGATTTCTGCCTCTCACTTGGGAGGCCATGGATTGGGTTCCTGGCTCCCAGCTTCAGCCCTGGCCTTTGCAGGCTTTGGAGTAGTGAAACAGTAAAGGAGAGCTTCTTCTGCCTGCTTTCTGTTTTTCTGTGTATGTCTGTCAAATTAATGGGGAAAAATGTTTTAAATTCTTCACCTTTGGTAAAAACTAAATTAAGTGTGGGCATTGTGGCCCAATCAGGTAAGCCTCCACTTGGAGTTGCTGCATCCCATGTGGGAGTGTTTGATAGAGGCCTGCCTACACCACATCTGATTCAGCTTCCTGGGAGGCAGCAGGTGACTGCCTAAGTACTTGAGGTCCCTACCATCCATGCATGAGGCTTGAGTGAAATTTCTGGCTCCTGGCTTTGACCTGCCCCAGCCCTGGACTGTGGACATTTGGAGAGTAACCAGGAGATGGAAAATTCCCTTTCTCTCTCTCCCTCTCTCTCCTTTAACTCTGCCTTTCAAATAAGTAGATTGTTTTTAAAAATGAGAGCAGTCCAACTTAATAGCATCTTGGAGCTCTTACTTAGGAGGTCATCCTAGGACCTCTTACTTGAATTTTCTCATTTCTCATAAATCTGTATTACTCCTTGTTTTGGCCTTAGAGTACCAATGTTTTTGGTAGTATATATGAATTCACCTGACTTCTCTTTTCAGAGGGTCTGTTTCCTCTTCTCTCATAGTGTTTAACTCATAACAATAACTGCTGTGTTAGAGGTATTATTGGGTATCTGTTTCTCTAATCTCCTCAATGTTCTTCTAGAATGTATTTAACAATCCTTTGAAGGAAAGGAATGTTATGGAGCAGTGATAAACCAAATTCTCATTAAATATCCATCAGCCAACAGCTGTCTGAAAAGATCCACCTCTTAAAAATTATCAACCTTGTATCTCCAAAACGTGTGATATAAGCATGGCAGTTGTTTAGATATAGTCTCTAATTTTCTTTGGAACTGTTCTGCAAAATCTAGCATAGTTGTGTTACTGATTAAATTTCATTTTATGCTTGTGTGAGACCCTGACAGAGACAAGTCAATGAACTCACAACTTAAGAAAAGTGTACAGTAACTGGAGGGGATTCACTGAAAAAAATTAAAGATTAAGGAGTTGGAACCCAGATCTGTAATTCATCCCGCTTTCTTCCATTGTATACACTCAGTCGTGATGACAGATACTGACATTTTAAAAACATTTGAGAAATAAAATATAAGATGATAGATGAATTATTGAAAGCAATGTGACAGTTTTGGATCTGGTAACTCATTTTATAGTCTAGTATTTCATCCTAATTTAGATGATAATAATAACTGAAGCTTATATCAGTGACTTACAGTTTATGAATAATTATCTTCATTTGATTCTTTCATTAGTCAGCTTTTATTAATATAATTCATACTTAGAAAGGATGGAAGTGAGCCGGCGCCGTGGCTCAATAGGCTAATCCTCCACCTTGCGGCGCCGGCACACCGGGTTCTAGTCCCGGTTGGGGCGCCGGATTCTGTCCCGGTTGCCCCTCTTCCAGGCCAGCTCTCTGCTATGGCCAGGGAGTGCAGTGGAGGATGGCCCAGGTGCTTGGGCCCTGCACCCCATGGGAGACCAGGAAAAGCACCTGGATCCTGGCTCCTGCCAGGATCAGCGCGGTGCGCCGGCTGCAGCGGCGGCCATTGGAGGGTGAACCAGCGGCAAAGGAAGACCTTTCTCTCTCTGTCTCTCTCTCTCACTGTCCACTCTGCCTGTCAAAAAAAAAAAAAAAAAAAAAAAAAAAAAAAAAGAAAGGATGGAAGTTTATTTTGGCTCATGGACTTGGAGGTTCATAGTCCAAGATCGGCAGTCCCATTGATTCAGTGTATAGTGAGAAGGTGGCAGATGGTGACGGTGGAGCTTTTGCAGAACAAATACCACATGGTGAGCCAAGAAGACAAGCAGAGCTAGGCCAGGTTTGACTTTTATAACCAACAGTCTCCTGAAAATTACCAGCCAAGGACATGCTTCCAGTGACCTGCGAACCTTCCACTAGACCCACCTACATGCCATAATTAGATTAAATTTCTATTCCCTAAATACCACCAACTTTTGACCTTGGATTTTAACATCTGCATGAATTTGGAACCTAATCTTGCCCAGATCATAGCAGCTCTCCCTACAACCTTGAAAGGAACAGCAAAGGGAGTAGATATTTTTTGAATACTGGTACTTACTCTGTGTAGTCCTTCTAATACATTATCATAATTCATTCTTACTGTGATATTATGAGGTAATGATTAGCCTCATTGATATTATTCCCCAGATAAACTAATTTTCAGAAAAGCCAAATAACTTAATACAAGGTCACAAAGCTTTTAAAAGATAAAACTAAGATGTGTAGCAATAATCTTTGTACCATAATACATCATGGTATATCATATATCATTCTATCCATATTTTATAATAGGAAACAAACCCATTCAGGATGAGTTGTTCCCAAACTCTATTTATAATTTTGTCATTTAAAATATAGCATCTTTTAAGTAATCATTAAAGTTGTTAAAATTATAGCATAATTTCTTTGTGAAAATTTTATTAACTTGAATGAAAGTATAAGAATAAATACAAAAGCATCTACTGCAAAGTTTGTATAACCACATATGCAAGATAGAGTGGATTTTTGTAAATATTAAAGGATTCAGTTTTTTAATCTTCAGTCACAATGAAACGGATAAAGCTACCTTAGTTAAACTGCTGTGTAACTGAAGATGTTAATATTTGTCACACATAATATAATAAGAGAACTTCTGTTACTCAGTGGTTTCAAACAATATCTTTGACATATTTAAAAGCATATAATAAATTCTGAAAATATTATGAAACCACTTCATAAATATGAGCCATAGTGAATAAGGCCTTCATTATTTCATAGCAAGCAATATGTCCTTTCACAAAAAGTACTTGTATAATTATTTCAATTTACTTAATTTCCATTCTTTCCTATAATCCAAACTCAATCTAGTTTTTCTAGCAATCTCCTTTACAAAGAGCTTGACAAGGATGATCAAGTGAGGTGATGAAATCAGATGTCCATTTGACATTTTGAGTGAATGACAATGATTCTACATGAATTTAGGGTTAGTCCTTTACATTCTCAGCAGATTACAAATGCATATTGAGCTTGAATTTCTTTTTCAGCATTTAGTTTTATGAAGAGTATGTCATAAACAGGGAATGTGGGGAGAGCAAAGAATAACTAGTATCTCCAACTGGATCATGAGTAAGGAGAAAAAAGTTCACAAATGAGTTTTTTTAAATAATTTTTTTAGAGATTTTATTTATTTATTTGAGAGGTAGAGCCATGGACAGTGAGAGGGAGAGACAGAGAGAAAGGTCTTCCATCCACTGGTTCACAACCCAAATGACTGCAACAGCCAGAGCTGAGCCAGTCTGAAGCCAGGAGCTAGGAGCTTCCTCTGGGTGTCCCACACATGTGCAGGGGCCCAACCAGTTGGGCCATCTTCAACTGCTCACCCAGGCCATATCAGAGAGCTGGATCAGAAGAGAAGAAACTGGGACTGGAACTGGCACCCATATGGGATGCCGGTACCACAGGTGGAGGCTTAACCCACCACAGCACTGCTGCCCCCCACCACACAAAGTGAGTTAATAAGTGGTGACAGAATATGATAAAGGAGAAATACAAAATGTGACAAGAAAAAAATATTTTATAAAAGAGAGCATCTTTCTAACCACACAAAATTATATATATATATATATATATATATATTTAACAACAGCAAGAATTAATAAGTAAAATGGGAGAAACTATATTTGACCATGATTATTCCCTTGCTTAAAATATATCCAACTCTACCTCGTTATTGCCACTAATATAAGGTCCAGACTCCTTGACATAGTACCTCTGGTGCATCATCAGCCTCTTTTCCTAGTTTTCATTTTCTCCCCCTAATCTCATTCACTCCTTTACCACATAATGACTAAGTCTGTATGTACCTCTCTACAAGCTTCTCCCTCTGCCTAGAATTCCTGCTGCCTCGAATTCTCACCATTCACAGGGTATGGCACAGCTGCCACTCTCTCACAGTGGTTTTTTTGTTTGTTTGTGTTTGTTTGGCTTCTTACCATTTGTTGAACTCTTTACTTAGTGTGGGGTTAATCTTATGATTATAAAGTAAACTGAAAGTAGATCTTTGTAAAAAATCAGAATGGAAATAGGAGAGGGAGGAGGAAAAAGGGTAGGAGTATAGGCAGGAAGGAGGGTAGGGTGGAAAGTAACGCTGTGTTCCTGAATCTCTATAGATATGAAACACAGGAAATGTGTATACCTTAAATAAATTTTTTAAAAGTCCAAACAAAATAAAAGAAGCTTTCTGTCATATAATCTGCCTCTCCTCTTTTTTTCCCAAAGCACTGGTGTATACTGTCTCTGTTGTTCTTTCCATCCTGCTTTGTGAGCTCCTTAAGGACAAGAATTGTGTCCTGTCCATATTTATATGTCCCAGTGCCACTGTTATAAACTGAATTGTATCCTTGAAAAAATGTTGAAGTCTTTAATCTCAGTATTTGTGAGTCTGACCTCATTTGGAAATAGGGGCTTAGCCGATTATCAACTTAATATAAGGGCACTAGGGTGGATCCTAATCCAATATATCTGGTGTCCTTAAAAACAGAGCAGGAGATTTGGACTCAGAGACAGACACAGGGTGAAATGCCATGTATAAGTGTAGTCAGATTAGATTTGTGTATTTACATGTTAAGTAATGCTAAAGATTGCTAGCAAACCATGAGAAAGTAGAATAGAGGCATGAAACAGATCCTCCTTCAGCCCTCAGAATGAACTAAGACTCCAGACACCTTAATATTAGACTTCCAGCCTCCAGAACTGAGACAGTAAATTTCAGTTGTTTAGGGACCCCTGCTTTTCACACTTTACTGTGGCTGTCCTGAGAAACTAATGTAGCCTGGAATTGAATGTTTTTAAATGAATGACATAACTCACTCTATTACTTTAACCCTAATCCATTCCTGCGCAGTTCATTAAAGTGGGCTCGTGGGAAACTTCTCACTGATCTTTGTTTAGTTCAGTAATAAATTTTAAAAGTTAGTTTTAGAGTATCTACATCCTTCATACTGCTCCTGGTATACATGCCATAAAAGTGCTATTTTCTTTTCTACCTTCAAAACAATAACTGTCTAACATGGGTGAGGTATTCCTGCAGTTATTTTTAGCAGATACCTATTCCAACTAATTGGTATCCAATGTCATATCACCCATTAAATGTTCTAAATATCAACTTTCTATAAATAACTGATTCAATGTAGAAAATGACCTATCATTAAAAGTTAGTGAGAGATGGCCGGAGCCACGGCTCACTTGGCTAATCCTCCGCCTGTAGCACTGGCACCCCAGGTTCTAATCCTGGTTGGGGCGCCAGATTCTGTCCCAGTTACTCCTCTTCCAGTCCAGCTCTCTGTTATGACCTGGGAAGGCAGTGGAGGATGGCCCAAGTGCTTGGGCCCTGCACCCACATGGGAGACCAAGAGGAGGCACCTGGCTCCTGGCTTCACGCTGGCCATGGCGGCCATTTGGGTGGTGAACCAACAGAAGGAAAACCTTTCTCTCTGTCTCTCTCTCTCTCTCTCTCTCTCTCACTGTCTAACTCTGCCTGTCAAAAAAAAAGTGAGAAATATAATGCATTATGTGCAGAGGAAAGAGAGTATGTGTTATTTTAATTTAAAGAAGTGACTAGGAAAAACTGCAAAGGTGTTACTGGGCAACACCTTTGAGGATAGAAATACATCAAGATCTACCTAGTTACCCTTCCTGTGTTTCATCCTGCTCCCCTCAGTAACAACACTGACAACTGGAGTATCCTTATCAAACTTCAGTGTATTATGCAATTATTAAAACTTTTAAATAGTCTCTACTATGTTTATGAATTTCTGTGCTAGAATATGCATATATTCAAGACAATCTGGACATTATTCAAAACTCAATTTAATGACTTTGGTTTGCACTGGCAGCAAGAATGAAACTGGACAAACCACGCAGAGAGATGTAATGATAAATAGAGGCATTGCATGTGATTTAAGCAATGAAACTTGGAAGGTAGTCTATTTCAATAATAACAGCATAGGCCATAACTCTGTTATACAATCTCATGAGCAGTCAACTTGTGATCCAAGCAAGCTATTTAATTTGTTGGTTTGAAAGCAAACTGATCAATGTTGATGGTTCTTTGAGTTAACAAAAGCTAACTATATGTCTCCTTGGTCATTACTCTTGGTCCTTTAAGGATGATACCGAATATACTCTTCATTAATTCTCCAGTACCCAGTACAACAGTTGGTACCTTAAAAATGCTCAAGAAGGAATATTTTGAGACTTTTTCCTTGAGCTAAGTAATCAACTAAATACATACATCTTTATTAATATGGAATACTTGACATTTACTTGTATACTTAGGCCATGTGAACAATTCAATCATTAATTAGTTCAACAGATATTTATTGAGCAATTACAACATCCCATCATTCTGCTCAATGTTGACTTTGAATATTTAAGACAACCCCTTCTTTCTCCCTTTCCTCACACCACAACCCCCTCTGGAGATAGGCAGCACCTTTGTGTGCTCCTCTAGCTGCTAAACTTCTATCAGTTTTGCATTTTCATGGCTTCTTGTCCTATCCTACTTTTCACCACAAAATAGGCTATTGATTACAAGAGCCACAGATCTCTAATTCATTGATTTAACCACAATATTTAGGCCAGTACTTGCATGTGAGCAGTCATCAATAAAGTTTTTCTTGAATGAAATAAATCAAAAAGGCCAATTCAGAGGATTAGTTACACAGAGTTAAACTTAGAAATGAGACACCAGAAGTTAAAGTTGACGAAACTAGAGTAGAGCTGTAAGTTAAAGTGGTGAAGGCATTTCAGTTACAGGGAAGAATGCAAAGATTAGCTTCTCTGGGGAAATAAAGAAGAGTAGAATTCTTGTAGAAGATACACAGTAATGCATGCAACAACAAGATCTGGCCCAGATGAAAGCCAGGAGCCAAGAACTCCATCCCAGTCTCCCATATGGGTGGCAGAGACCCAAGTGCTTACACCATCACCCGCTGCCTTTCAAGTCACATTAGCAGGCAGCTAGATCAGAAGCAGAGCAACTGGGACTCAAACCAGCATTCTCCTGTGCCACAGTGCCAGCCCCACAAAGGCTTTTTAAAATAAGGTAGGTATGACTATTGAAGCACATGAAATACTAATGCTTCAGTGGAGAGGAGTAATATAATAATATTTGCATATAATAATCAGGCTTAAGACAAAACATAATAAATTGCAAATATATGCTGTCTAGCAACTTCCTTCCAAGTATCATGCTAGGCTCTGTGACCCAGTGTGATGCCAATAATTTCCTCCAATTTAATCTGAAATATTAATTATGGGAAGCACAGAATTTTGGAAAGGAAGCTAGTTTTGATGGAAGGTTATGAATACGTTCTTTCAATCTTGTGAGTTTAAGATAACAAATTAAACCTTAGAAGGTAGTATAAGTACAAGAAGTGTGGGCACTTGTTTTCATAGCAAGGGTAATTGGAATGATGAATATGGATTCTCTGCAAGAGATTGGAGGGCTTAATGGAGAGTACCATTAGAAACACTATTATATAGAGGCTTTTGTCAAATTTAGCATATATCCCCCCAGAGTTTCTGATTCAGGATGTATGGAATGAGCCCCAAGATTTGGTTTTCTGACAAGCTCTGAGATTATGCTAATGTTCCTGGTGTAAGGAGCATATCTGTCAACCACTGCTTTAGAACAATTAAAAGAAGATAAGTCAGCAAAGGAAACTGAGAAGTAGTAAGAGAAATCAGAAAAGAAAGGGAATATTTAATGTCATGAAAGTTAGGAAGGTCAAAGTAAGCAGTAGTGTTCTGTGCAATGCAGGAGAAGCAAAGTCACATGAGAAATTTTCAGGACTTTTGGAGTAAAATTCTCCAAGGACAGGTAGGCTCCCTTTCTTATGGCCTGGTTTCAGTTAATTCACTCATCCGCACTATAGGAGTGTGCGACATTAAAATGTGTATACCAGTGTGTTGATATGGCTTTCCTTAGAAACAAAGAGCTACATATAATCCAAGTACTCAGAACATCAACATTAGATGTCTTAGGGATACCATAACAAATTGAGTGACTTAAAACAGTTTTCTTTCTCTTAGTTATACTTCTAATCTGCATGTTATTGGCAAGGTTGGTTCCTTCTAGAGAACTCTGAGGGAGAGTCTGTTTCATGCTCATCTCCTAGCTTTTCATGGTTGCTGAATATCCTTGGCCTTCCTTGACTCTTACATCCACCATGCCAATCTCCGCATCTGACAGCATATACGTTCTTCCCTGTGTGTTCCTGTTTCCAAATTTCGTCTTCTCATAAGGACACCAATCACTGGGTTAGGGACCACTCTGAACCAGTATGCTATCATCTTAAATTACATCTGTAGAATCCAAATAAGGTCACAATCATAGCTTCCAGAAGTTACAATTTCAACATATATTTTAGGGGAACATAATGTAACACATAACACATACCATAGAAGTAGCTTGTCTTGTATGGAGCTAAACAGATGATATTAAGGCAGGTTTATAATATGGAAATGGAGTTAGTAACTATAGATCACGTAAATAAAAGATTTGTGTATTTACTTGAGAGTTACAGAGAGAAGGAGAGGCAGAGAGAGAGAGAGAGAGAGGTCTTCCATCTTCTAGTTCACTCCTCAAATGATTGCAATGGCCTGGGCTGGGCCAGGCTGAAACCAGGAGCTTCATCCAGGTCTCTCATATCAGTGGCAGGGTTCCATGCACTTGTCCATCTTCTACTGCATTCCTAGGAGCATTAGCAGGAAGCTGGTTCAGAAGTGGAGCATCCAAGACATATATGGGTGCCCATGTGTCATGCCAAGATTGCAGGAAGAAGCTTTACCCTCTATGCTACAATGCCGGGCCCCATGGATAATGTTTTAAAACTTCAGCTCTTACAATTAGGAAGCTGTAGCAAATTCAAGAGGAGGTTTTTTCATAGTAGGACAGAAAAATGGAGGCGACCTGGAGACAGGAAAATCACTAATATTAAGAGACTGAATAGTCTAGAAGGGAAAAAAAGGGAAAATTAGTGGAGTCCTAGAGTGGAAGGGGAAGATTTAAGTTTAGAAAATAGGAATGGTGCTTATTCCTTTGAGGAAATGGAAATCAGAAAGGATAGATAAAGAAAATGAGATTCTGCATAGTAAAATAGACATTGAAATAATGTACCAAAAGTATGAGTGGGTGTTATGAAATACATGAAAATAGAAAAGGTTTGGAGTGTTGGCTGTGGTAAATTAATTGACAGATCTGTGAGAGAGTCTTTAAGCTGAATTGAGGATGCTCAGACAATGCCTTGGGAATTTCAAACATAAACAGTTCTTTCTACCCCAAACTCTGTCTTTTGAATACAGGGAGAATCCAGAGATTTTGACTTACAAGTTTTGACTTAACTGACTTTCTCTACAGTGCCCAGTGAGATTAATATCTCAAGTTAAAATGAAAGGGGCAATTTTGGGTATTTTCTTAAACAATATTTTCTTCTAAAGAAGAAGAGTTGTCAAAAAGTCTGTTTTCAGTGACGACCAATGCCAAGGGAAGGCTTTGTGTTTTTTAACTGAAAGGTGTGCAAATTTAGAAGTTAACTATTTCGCCTGGGTGGGTATTTTGTAACAGGACCAGCCAGAGTTCAGAATAGATCCTATGTTTCCTTTAATAGAAGCATAGAAGGTGCAGAATATGCCTTTCTGTAAAGCAGTAAATACTTTACCTAACTGATCATAAATAAACTCTGACAAAACCAGTCTTAATAATATTGAATTGTTTGGAATAACTCTCCCAGAGCTCTCCTATGAAATTCAAATAAAATGAAGTTGAAACAAGTGATTGAATGGTTATAAGACATCATGGGGTTTGGTTCTTTCCACCCACAAAGAATATATGGGTACATTGTAATCATATGACTTTTTTAACATTTGGGTTTTTATTCTGAGCTCTCAAGCACAGTATCAACCTATGCTGCCAAGACTTCTGCTTCAGCCCCCACCTCTCCTCGACACCTCCTCCTCCTCAGTGTAGGCAGGTGACATGGGAAAAGGGTGAACTGTGATCTGCTCAGAGTGTTCTCTTACATAGGAGGAGGGAAAGATTTTGAGTGGGAAAATGTTCAATTAAAAGCTTTAAGGTTCAGACATTCCTTTGCCTATGCCAGTGTCTCTTGTGTCAATGTGAAGAATTACAGTTTGGGGATATGCAAGAAACATACAATGATGTGTAATAGAAGTAATCCTGAAATTCTATATGCCTGTCACATGATCTACCAAACAAATCACTTTTAAATATCTTGGGGGATTAGATATTTAAATCTGACATGCCTTTTTCCTTTACTTGATCACTAAAATATCCAACAATAATTTTACATCCTTTTGTGATTTCATTACTTCAGTTTTTCTGTGTCAGCTTCATTCATTACCAGAATATACACAGAAATATTTAATGTTACTCTTAATAGCCAGACATCCCACACTAAGCAGTGATATGGTCAGTGTTTTGAGGTGAGACTAACCCAGTCTTTTCACTGAGTTTATTTTGTAATTGACTCACTTGTTACCACCTGGTCCCAGGCTTTGTACACTTTCTGATTCCAAACTAAAAGCACCCACTTTCCCGTCCCTCAGCCATTCAGGCAGACAATTTGCCTCTAAGGGAAGGTTTTCTCAGAGACCTATGACTTTCCTCATCTTCTTATATTTGTTCATTTGTCCTTTCATTTAACATATATTTATAAAGCAACTACATACCTGACCCTTTTCTACTTGCAGGCCAAAAATAAGCAGACCGAAGAATCCCTGTCTGTGAAGATTATACTTTTACCAAGGAGACAGACCTTAAAACAAAAAATAAAATATATAGGCGGCTTATATAGTATTATACCAAGAAGAAAGTACCAAGGGAAAATTAAAAATAGAACAAAACAAAGGAATTGAGTATATGCTCAAAGGATGGTATTAAACAATCAGATTCTGTTCAAGCTTATGGAGACACTGAGATTTAAACAAGACCCTGAATAAAGTGTGTTTTAGTTTAGTCATCAAGAACGACAAGAACTTTTGCTTGGAGCATGACATTTTCTAGACATATCAAGGTTACAAGTGAGTCTGTATTGGAATAAAGGAGGAGATTAGCTAATGAGTGGAGGGAATGTGAAAGGAGTAAGGCTCTAGGGCAATGGAGGGGTGTTGGTCATGTGAGGCCTTACCTAGTCTATGTCCTGCAGTGTGGACAGCCTGCCCCTGCTTTATCAAGGTATATTTAAGGTATACCATGTGCCTCCAGACTAATAATTTGGGTTTAATATTATTGCCCAGAGGACCAGCTCACTTTTGTCTTTAGAGAGTACTTTTCTGAAACTCATTAGCATTGTCTATACTTAGAACATTGCTTCAGCCAGGTTTAATCACATTCATTCGTAGGAACCCATTCATTCTTTGTTATTTCTATAGTATTTCTGCTCTACCTATTCCATTACACTTACATTGGCCACAAATGATAGTAGCTGGCTATACAAATGCATAATATGGACTCAAAAGATGCTTGTTGAATGAATGCATATGTGCATGAGTGGACTAGATGAATGAATGAAGACATAACATAGATGGATACTTCCACCTGTAAATAAATAGTATATAGATAGAAGTTTTCTTAACCCTGTTAAGTTGAATATCTAGAATATTATTTGTTATTGATTAAATATTGGTTAATTTAAGTACAATAATATTCCATCAAAATGAAATAAATCAGAAAAATTTTGGATCTATACCTGCAGAGACATTCTCTGGCTCTGTGAGGAGTGGATGTTTCCTAAACATACCTTGAGCAGTCACCAGTTAAACAGAAGTATATAAACCTAGTCTCAAAAATTGCCTTTCACTTTTCAACGGATACGTTTATGTCCACAGGATCGCTAGTGATTTCATTTTCTTGGAACAATCTTCAGTCTCAAATGTCAACTACATATTTATTCTCTGTTAGACTTACCTTCTTTGTGGTGGTAGTTAGCTGCCACAGATCTGTAATTAAGACTGTGGCATTGGGCTGGCACCATGGCTCACTTGGTTAATCCTCTGCCTGTGGCATCCTATATGAGCACCGGATTCTGTCCCGGTTGCCCCTCTTCCAGTCCAGCTCTCTGCTGTGGCCTGGGAGGGCAGCAGAGGATGGCCCAAGTGCTTGGGCCCTGCACCCACATGGGAGACCAGGAGGAAGCACCTGGCTCCTGGCTTTGGATTGGCACAGCTCCAGCCGTAGTGGCCATTTGGGGGGTGAAGCAATGGAAGGAAGACCTTTCTCTCTCTCTCTCTCTCTCTCACTGTCTATAACTTTGCCTGTCAAAAAAAAAAAAAAAAAAGTTTAAGACTGTGACATTTACTATTGTCCCAGTGGATGTAAATCAAGGTGCTGGATTCGTTTTCAGCCTTTTCTTTCCAGAGTTTGGAATGCCCACTATATTATTATATAAATGTAGTAGATTGAACCTAGTACATGGCTATAAAACTTTTGTAAAAAAATTTAAAAGTGCACTATATTCATATATCCAATAAAGTAACAGTTTTGGAAAACATGCACTTATGGATATTTTAAATTTCCCAGGAAAAAGCTGGAGACACTTTGTTTATTCCTTGGTCATCATTTGCCTAACAAACAAATTCTTTTAGATGAAGTAAACAAATACATACATGGTTTGGTAGGGTGCCAAAGCATCAATAAAGAATAACTGCCTGCTCCACAAATATGTACGATTAAAATCATATATAAATAAATATTTTATTTTTTTTAACTTTTATTTAATGAATATAAATTTCCAAAGTACAGCTTATGGATTAAAATGGCTTCCCCCCCATAACGTCCCTCCCACCCGCAACCCTCCCCTTTCCCACTCCCTCTCCCCTTCCATTCACATCAAGACTCATTTTCGATTCTCTTTATATACAGAAGATCAGTTTAGCATACATTAAGTAAAGATTTCAACAGTTTGCTCCCACACAGAAACACAAAGTGAAAAATACTGTTTGAGTACTAGTTACAGCATTAAATCTCAATGTACAGCACACTAAGGACAAAGATCCTACATGAGGAGTAAGTGTACAGTGACTCCTGTTGTTGACTTAACAAATTGACACTCTTGTTTATGGCATCAGTAATCACCCTAGGCTCTTGTCATGAGCTGCCAAGGCTATGGAAGCTCCCTGAGTTCACTGACTCTGATCATATTTAGACAAGGCCATGGTCAAAGTGGACGTTCTCTCCTCCCTTCAGAGAAAGGTACCTCCTTCTTTGATGACCCATTCTTTCCACTGGGATCTCACTCGCAGAGATCTTTTATTTAGGTTTTTTTTTTCCCCCCCCAGAGTGTCTTGGCTTTCCATGCCTGAAATACTCTCATGGGCTTTTCAGCTGGATCCGCATGCCTTAAGGGCTGATTCTGAGGCCAGAGTGCTGTTTAGGACATCTGCCATTCTATGGGTCTGCTGTGTATCTCACTTCCCATGTTGGATCATTTTCTCCCTTTTTTAATTCTATCAGCTAGTATTTGCAGACACTATTCTTGTTTATGTGATCCCTTTGGTTCTTAGTCCTATCATTATGATCAATTGTGAATAGAAATTGATCACTGGGACTAGTGAGATGGCATTGGTACATGCCACCTTGATGGGATTGAATTCTAATCCCCTGGTATGTTTCTAACTCCACCGTTTGAGGCAAGTCAGCTTGAGCATGTCCCGAATTGCACATCTCTTCCCTCTCTTATTCCCACTCTTATATTTAACAGCAATCACTTTTCAGTTAAGTTTCAGCACTTAAGAAGAATTGTGTATTGATTACAGTATTCAACCAAAAGTATTAAGTAGAACAAACAAACAAAAATACTAAGATGTAATACTTTATCCATTTTAGTATCTTTTTTTGTTCTAGTACCATTGGTTGAACTCTGTAATTAACACACAATTATTCTTAGGTGTTTAAATTTTAACTGAAAAGTGATCCCCGTTAGGAATTTTGAAAACATTGTGCTGAGTGAAATAAGCCAATCCCAAAGGGACAAATACCATTTGTTCTCCCTGATAGGTGACAACTAACTGAGCACCAAAAAGGAAACCTGTTAAAGTGAAATGAACACTATGAGAAACGGTGACTTGATCAGCCCTCACCCTGACTGTTGATGAGCAACTTAATATGTTACCCCTCTTAGTATTTTTGGTTTTTTGTTCTAAATAAATATTTTAAATAACTAAAAATAATTTTAAAAAGCTCTTGTAAGCAAAAATCATTTAAAATGGAAGGAGAAAATCAAAACAAAGCACATTTCTAATGTGATTGTTGAAGAATTACTTCTTACTGTTAGAAGGAGTTGGATAGAGGTAAGGGGCAGTTCAAACAAATAGTTTAAAAAACTAGTTAGAGTTATGTGTGTTGCAGTGAAACAATAGCCAATAAAATGCTTAACTAAAAGAAAAAAAGAATAATTACCCACTTTGGTAGGAAATTAGATAGCACTTATTTAAATTGCCCTATCAATTTAAATCCATTTTCCATTTATTTTGACAACTATTTAACAAAATCATTGCATTTCAAGTATAATTTCAGAGGTGTAACTTTTTAATTTAATTTCATCATTTTCCCATTAACTAATTCATTATGCTGTCCTAATAGCAGGTAGCCCTGCCCACTATTGACTCAATAGAAGCATAGTAAAATGGAGTATTTTCAAAAGTGTTTTTCATCATTGTTGTATAAAGTGACACAAGTTTTTATAGTAGTTTTCTTAAGTCAAATAATTTTGAGAAATTCTCTGTCTTTAGTAACTAAGCCTTTGATTGATACCTACCTATTTGAGTAATTTACATGTTAATTATCATTATAATTTTAAAATGCAAAAAATATGTTATGAGTATTATAATAAATGTGTATTCAATCATATTCTGAAAGAGAAATTTTTGTGTTTATATCTTTCAAGATCCCATCAATGATTCCTTTGAAATTCCCTCATACTAATCTTTTAGAGTGATTCTATTCTGGGGCAAACATTTGGCATAGCAATTAAGATACTGGCTGAGATGCCTGTGTCCCATACAGGAGTTACTGAGTTCAGGCTGTGCTCCTGACTTGAATGACAGGAGGTAGCAGTGATGTCTCCCTGCCCCTCATGTGGGGGGCCTAGACTGAGTACCTGGTTTTGGCTTTGGCCCCACTCAGATACAGCTGTGAGCATTTAGGTAGTGAATAAGCAGACGGGATATCTCTCTGTCTGTCTCTTTCTCTTTCTCTTCCCATTTCTCTCTCTCTCTCTCGTTCTCTCTGCTTCTCAAATTTAAAGTAAAATGAAAGTATATAATCTATGTTTTTTACTTGATAAGCTGTGCACAGGGAGGAATCACATTTGTGTGTGTCATTAGCCTCACTATCAGTTAATAACAGTAAGTTCTAGAAAACAAGAAAACATAAAATCATTACATAAATATCCAATGTCTCTTTCTAGTGACTTTTGTCTCAGAATTTGTGTAACATTCTAGAAGCTGTATTTTTCATCATGAATTGTCAAGAAGATCCAGGTCCTGGCCCAAATGATTGTGATTCTCTTTCTTGTATGTTTGAGCAACAGCAATGAACATGAGGGCAAAGACTCAATATGAAGCAGAATGGTGTCTGTATTTTCCTGACTTACCTAGGATCTCTCCACATCCTTTAATCCCTATTCTGGCTAGTAACCTGAGGAACAGGTATTACATGTACAGTCTGGAAATTTAATGTTCACATGGAGTGACTTCAAGATCTTTATCTCCCTAACAATAATCAACAAGCCCTCAAATAGTTAAACAGAAATTAATTGGAATAGAATCCTTACTGTTATTTTTTGCTGTTATAGTGAATTAAGAATCTTTTTTAAACTGTTAAAGTATGGGTAACTGCTTTAAAAAATCAGTCTGCCATTTTGTTTGTTTTTTCCTATAGGTTTAGGCTTCTCTATTGCAGGAGGTGTGGGGAACCAACACATACCTGGAGACAACAGCATTTATGTAACTAAAATTATAGATGGAGGAGCTGCACAAAAAGATGGAAGGTTGCAAGTAGGAGACAGACTACTAATGGTGAGTGTGACTCCCGAAAAACTGACTCTGTGTGTGTGTGTGTGTGTGTGTGTGTGTGTGTGTGTATATATATATATATATATATACTCTTGTTTCCCACTGTGTGACTTAGTGTACCCAGGCTGCCATAACAAAATAGCATAGACTGGCTGGCTTAAACAACAGAAATTTATTTTCTTGGCAAATAGGAAGTCCTACATATAACCAATTAGTTTCTGTTCAGGGCTCTCTCCTGTCATACAAATGACCACCTTCTTGTTACATCCTCATACAGCCTTTCCTATGTGCTCTGGTGAGAGAGAGAAAGATAGTTATCTCTTCTTATGGATCCACCACTCTTTCTGGGTTAGGACGCCATTATTATCTCACTTAACTTTAACTTCCTAAGGACTCTAACTACAGTCACTTTGAGGGTGAGAGGCATAACATTTGAATGGAAGGGGCCACAATTCAGTTCACAGAAACAGAAAAGAAGGGAAAGCAGATTTCAAGGTAAGAGAGTTCAAAAGTACATGAAAAATTATATGTGATTTATGGATAATTTTAAAATAGAAATCTATAATCCCACCAGCTTTCTTAGATACACAAGGCACAGAGAGTATATCTTGTTTTTCTGATGTAATTCATCTTCTATCTGCAATAGAATCTGCTATTTCTAGACAGCTAAAAAGGTGAGATTTGTATAATAAAATTTACAACACTGTCTGGTTAGCTGATATGTGCATGTCCATAGTCCTTTGTTCAACCAGTGTATACATAGCCCCTGATTTCCACGATTTCATAATTAGTTCTGTCACACATATAAATGAATCCCATCTTCACCTCCCCTTCATACAAAGGACAACTATGAAATTATACCACAAATGCAAATGTAGTTTACAGCTATCAAATTAAAACACTGGGATTGAGATCAAGTTCCCTATAGTATGGAGAGGTGGGCACAATTAGTATAAAACTTTAGGGTTCAACTTCCAAGCATGCATAGGTCATAGGAATTACTTTTCTTTTGAGATTGTGTAGGTTAATACTCCCCAAATACATCTCATGGAAGTGTTGGCGATGATGGCTCCTTGCAGACATAGAACAAATGCAAAGACAAGGTCACAGCTATTTTGTTTGTCACCTGTTCATATACTTCAGGATTCCTAGGTAATAACTGACACTGACACACAGTTAAAATAAAAAGTTCAATTAAGGCAATTATAAAAAATAGAGCATTTTGGACTGTCCTAATAAAACTACTTCATCTCCATTTACTTTTATATACCAAAGCTACTGGATAATAATGAAATATTGAATATAAAATGTAAATAACTCTAAAGAAACAAAAGACTAAATATGTCTGCTGTTTAAAATAATGTCTCTAGGGGCCAGTGTTTTGGCATAAGGGTTAAGCCGCTGCCTGTAACCAGCATCCCATATAAGTGCTGGTTCAATTCCCAGTTGCTCTACTTCCCATCCAGCTCCCTGCGAATGTGCCTGGAAAAGCAGTGGAAGAAAACTCCTATCTTTGGGCCCCTGCACCCACATAGGAGACCTGGATGAATCTGTTGTCTCTTCCCTTTGGCCTGGCCCAGATCCATACATTGAAACCATTCCAGAGTGAACCAGCAGATGGAAGAGATGTTGCTCTCTATCTCTCCCTCCCTGTTTCTGTAATTTTGCCTTTCAAATAAATAAAATAAATCTTTAAGACAGTTAAAAATAAAATAGGAACATGACCTCTAATCTATGTCTGCAAGGAGCGATTATCTCTAACACTTCGATAAATGCATTTGGGGAGGATCAGCTTCTACAATCTCATAAGAAAACTAATTTCTGACTTGGGTACATTTGGGAAGTTTAACCCAAAACTGTTAATATCCATTGTGTCCCTTTTCTCTGTTCTCTATAGAAAACTTAAATTTATTTCCCGTGGTCTAACTTCTTGGTTGTAAATGCCCTTTGTGTTGAATTATCTGAGTAGGACCTTTCAGTAAGTTTGATAGCAATCATTTATTTGTTATTAACTATGTTCATGTACTTTGTTTCATGTACCTTAAAAGTATTTTTAATGTAACATGCATTTCTCACAGCAACACATTTCATGTAAGCAAAAGGAAAGTGAGGTATAGAAAAGTTTTCTAACTTGCCCATGGTCCACATAGTGAACAATGGACAGAACTGGATGTCCACCTTGGGTGATCAGGCTTGCATCCATGCGCATTAGCTCCAAGCAGTAGTGCTTCCTGTGCACGCTGTGTGCATTAGTTTCCTTGAATTTGCCAGTTAATTCTCTCTTTCCTCCTTTATTCATTATCATCCTAGACAATAGCCATAATTCAGGAAAGAACTCTGTCAAGTGGAAATGCCTAGTCATACTGTACTGGCAAAAAAAAAAAAAAAAAAAAAATTGACTGTGGTCAAAGTTTCAGCTAAAAAGTTAGGATTTCTTTACCTGAAGTCATTGCCATTTTTATTTTTGAAAGTTCCAAGACATTTTTATTTGCTTGTTTTTCTTTAAAAAGTGATTTATTGATTGTTTATTTGAAAGGTAGTATTACAGAGAGAGAGAGAGAGAGAGAGTGAGAGAGAGATCCTCTATCTGCTGCTTTACTCCTCAAATGGCTGCAAGCCCAAGGCTAAAATCCATCCAGGTCTCCTATGTGGGTGGTGAGAGCCCAAACACTTGAACCATCTTCCACTGCTTTCCTAGGTACATTAGTACATTAGCAGGGAGCTATATCAGATGTGGAGCAGCAGGGAATTGAATTGGTGCTCATATGGGATGTCAGCATCACAGGCAGTGGTTTAACTCGTGGTGCCACAGTGCTGACCCCTTTCCTGCTTGCATGTAATGTAAAGATTGATTCCTATGATATTGTGTCTCCTGAACAAGTCACTGGGGTATAAGAACTAGAAAACTTGTCTCTAAAATATAAATTTTCTTTGAAACATTGATGGGAGTTAAATAAAATATGGTAATCTTATTATAGCACTAAATTAAAAAAATGATCAGAACGGTTTCAATCTCAAGTAATGACTACTTATAGATAACTCATCTGATATTGCTTCAATTTCTGCTACTGTAAAACTATGTAACATGTGTGTTGATTTCTTGAAGTTGTATTTCAACTGTGAGCTGTATTTCTAAATTGTTTTTTTTTTTTTTAAGCTTGGTCTAAATAATTTCATCAAAGGATTTTCCAAGCACCATACTATTTTGCCATTAGTATTTTCTTGATATTCTTTGTAGACATAATGATTTCAAAAATAGCTGTGACATAATCCTTAACTGTTTTGAGTTTGAAAAAAAAATGAATCTTCAACAATAATAGTTCTCTCCTCTCTTACGTAAGGGGACATAATTAGTACTTCCAAGGCAACTGCTAAGCTGAATCTGGAAATGAAAGAAAATGATTCATTTTATAATATTCAGAAGGAAAAATGACTCTGAGAGATAGAGAGAGAGAGAGAGAGAGAGAAATATGTATCACTGAAGTCACCCTAAAAGGCCGGTCATCTTTCAATTCCAAAATGTTTATTCATGCCCCCTTTCCATCATTCCTTTCTGTCCTTTTTTCCCTTTACTACTCTACCTATTTATCTCCTACACCTTCTGTCTTCTCTTCTCTCCAAAGGAAGGACAAATGGTTTAGATCCTGCAGTTTACCAGCTGTACCACACTCTGCATATTTTTTTTCTAAATATACTATTCTTTCTAAAGAAATTTAGATCACTTCCTTCTCTCAATTCTTTATTTTTATAAAGATTGTTTTAAGACAGAGCATTAGTGATCATGAGGGGAGAGAGAGAAAAAGAGAGAGAGAGAGTGAGTTCCTCCATCTGCTGGTTCACTTCCCAAATGGCTGCAAAACCCAGAGTTGGGCCAGTCCAAAGCCAGGAGTCAGGAACTTCAGGGCTGCAGTGACTTAAGAACTTAAGCCATCATCCATTGTCTTCCCAGGTACATTAGCAGGAAGTTAGTTCAAAAGTAGAGTAGTCAGGACCGGAACTGGCACTCCAATACCGGTTGCTGCCATCCCCAGCAGTGGTTTAACCTGCTGAGCCACAACAGCAGCCCCTCTTCTCTTATTTCTTATGGGAAAAAAAAAATCACTCAAATATTATTCAATCAGAGTTGCATAAGTGCACTGACCTAAAATGAAGCTCCACTACTTTCCTTAGTCTTTCCTGGCTAAATAACTCACAGTTCAAGAAGTCTCTCAGTATCTGCCCTGCAGGGAAAACACAATTGCTTTTTAGTTTTTGCAATTTTATTTTTGAATCTCAGTAATAACCCTTGTAGTTTTTCAAGTAAAATAGTTGTAATGTTGGACACCACTTGAATCATAAATATAAATATTGAAAACTGTTTTCCTAAGAACTTCTTTCTCAGAAATGGAACTTATCTATTTTAAATGTTGTCTTATTCCAACTCTCATTTGATGCATCTGAATCTTGCAGAAAAGCAACCATATGAACACTCTGATAGCACTCCTCTAGGCATGGGAAACTTAATACTGACCCAAAGCTATCCATTAGGGACTAACCATTATCAGAAATTTTTCTTTAAAAGTATTTTGACATATATTTCGCTAATATTTCTCCCTTTATTTATGGCTCTGTCCCTGAGACATAAGAAGTAAGAACTAATTCCTCTTTATGTGTTTGTAAAAGAGTAGGGCCTTGCCACTTCTCTACTTTTCATGAGATGAAAATGTTTTGTATGTGTTATCTCACTCTTACAGTAAATTTTACCACACATTCATTTATTATCTGTAAATTGGTTATACTTCAGACAAAATTTCTTTAGGTCTCTTGCAATCTTATTCATACTTCTAAGTACTCAGGCAATTTTGTAGCATCTGATCCTTGCATTTATTCTACTGTAAGGAAAAATAATCCTATTACCTTTGCAATAAGCTTGTGAATGTTCCAAATGAGATGGCTATAATGTAGACCACTCACATGCTTCATGTGTCACCCAAATACATGGTATATATTCTCTTTCATACAATAATTTTTTAAAACTTTCCTATGCTACTTGGCACTTATTGTTTACTAGAATTTTGTTTTATTTTGCTTATTTCATGCAGTGACAATGGCTTCTGATTTTTACAGATTGTACCAGTAGCTTAGTGTTATAATCTCAAACTAAATAGGTTATATTTTGGCCTAGAATTCCATGAAGCAGATAATTGGAGGTTAGCAGCATTGATAATTTTCTAATTTTTTCATGTATTTTCAGATACTTGTTTTTATTAAAAACTTAGCAAGCTGATATTAGAACCAAATATATTAATGAAATGTGATCTCACCCATCCTTTTCTGAAAAATACTAGAGACAATGAACCTAGTATGTTTTCTTCTCTGCATGGAAACAGCAGATGAGAGGAAAGGTGGCAAAGCACTGGAATTTAGTGGAAAGGCATCAGACTCCGTCACAAGAGAGCTATGTGTCAGATACAAGCAGCTAGTGCTAACTCTGCCTAACCTACCTTGGGCAACTCACGTCCAGCTTTGGTCTATTGCTGTTTGCTCTGTAACATAATAGCATAGTCTGAGATCAGTATTTACCAAAGTGTATTTTAAAAAATGAGCCTTGGTCCTGTGTCTCAATGAAAGGCTCAGTGGCCAAATAAATAAAAACTTCTACAACTTGTATCTCACCACTCCTGTAGATCCTCAGTGAACTTTAGCATTAAATCATCTGTGAAGTCCTGCAATCAAAATTGATTTAATTTTGACTAAGACTTTAATTTTCAAACTTATTTTTACCATGGCATCCTCTTCTTCTTTTTTTATTTAGTAAATATAAATTTCCAAAGTACAGTTTATGGATTACAATGGCTCCCCCCCCCCCATAATTTCCCTCCCACTCGCACCCCTCCCATCTCCCGCTCCTTCTCCCATTCCATTCACATCAAGATTGATTTTCAATTATCTTTTTTTCCCCAGAGTGTCTTGGCTTTCCATGCCTAAAATACTCTCATGGGCTCTTCAGCCATTTCCGAATGCCTTAAAGGCTGATTGTGAGGCCAGAGTGCTATTTAGGACACCTGCCATTCGATGAATCTGCTGTGTATCCCACTTCCCATGATGAATCATTCTCTCCCTTTTTGATTCTATCAGTTAGTATTAGCAGACAGTAGTCTTCTTTGTGTGATCCCTTTGACTCTTAGACCTATCAGTGTGATCAATTGTGAACTGAAATTGATCACTGGGACTAGTGAGATGGCATTGGTACATGCCACCTTGATGGGATTGTATTGGAATCCCCTGGCATGATTCTAACTCTACCATTTGGGACAAGTCCGATTGACCATGTTCCAAATTGTACATCTCCTCCCTCTCTTATGCCCACTCCTATATTTAACAGGGATCACTTTTCAGTTAAAATTTAAACACCTAAGAATAACTGTGTGTTAATTACAGAGTTCAACCAATAGTACTAGAACAAAACAAAGAAAAAATGCTAAAATGGATAAAGTATTACATTGTACATCAACAGTCAGGACAGGAGCTGATCAAGTCACTATTTCTCATAGTGTCCATTTCACTTCAACAGGTTTCCCTTTTGGTGCTCAGTTAGTTGTCGCCGATCAGGGAGAACATATGATATTTGTCCCTTTGGGACTGGCTTAATTCACTCAGCATGATGTTTTCCAGATTCCTCCATCTTGTTGCAAATGACCGGATTTCATTGTTTTTGACTGCTGTATAGTATTCGATAGAGTACATGGCCCATAATTTCTTTATCCAGTCTACTGTTGATGGGCATTTGGGTTGGTTCCAGGTCTTAGCTATTGTGAATTGAGCTGCAATAAACATTAATGTGCAGACAGCTTGTTTGTTTGCCAATTTCGTTTCCTTTGGGTAAATTCCAAGGAGTGGGATGGCTGGGTTGTATGGTACGGTTATCTTCAGGTTTCTGAGGAATCTCCAGACTGACTTCCATAGTGGCTTGACCAGTTTGCATTCCCACCAACAGTGGGTTAGTGTCCCTTTTTCCCCCCATCCTCTCCAGCATCTATTGTTGGTAGATTTCTGAATGTGAGCCATTCTAACCGGGGTGAGGTGAAACCTCATTGTGGTTTTGATTTGCATTTCCCTGATTGCTAGTAATCTTGAACTTTTTTTCATGTGTCTGTTGGCCATTTGGATTTCCTTTTTTGAAAAATGTCTATTGAGAGCCTTGTCGCTTATATTTGATCAAGGATCTAAAACCAATCCCTGGAGTAAGGACAGTCTATTCAATAAATGGTGCTGGGAAAATTGGATTTCCACGTGCAAAATCATGAAGCAAGACCCCTACCTTTCACCTTACACAAAAATTCACTCAACATCGATTGAAGACTTAAGTCTATGACCTGACACCATCAAATTATTAGAGAGCATTGGAGAAACCCTGCAAGATATAGGCACAGGCAAAGACTTCTTGGAAAAGACCCTGGAGGCACAGGCAGTCAAAGCCAAAATTAACAATTGGGATTACATCAAATGGAGAAGTTTCTGTACTGCAGAAGAAACAGTCAGGAAAGTGAAGAGGCAACCGACAGAATGGGAAAAATATTTGCAAACTATGCAACAGATAAAGGGTTGATAACCAGAATCTAAAAAGAAATCAAGAAACTCCACAACATCAAAACAAACAACCCACTTAAGAGATGGGCCAAGGGCATCCTCTTCTTAAAGTAACATATGAAACAACTATGACTAATGTTCAGTGGAGCATACTCTGATACATACTGTAGTATTAAGAGCATATATATGATATATATATAAAATAAGAGCATCTCTTTTTTTTTCCAAAATTTGGATATTATAGTAAGAACATCAAATAGGTTTAGAGAACATGAGTAGAGACAATACAATTTTCTAAATGAATATTAATTTTGAGGACTTAGTTTTTATTATTTTATATAAATTTATATAATTTCCTGGTTTTATCTAAATAGCAATAAGAAATTTATATTAAAGACAATGAAAAATAGAGAGATTACCTGAATAACAAGTGGGACTTTACAGCACATTCACTAATTATATCAATCTTAGATGAGAACCCAGAGTTATTAATCTCTGAGCATGGCTCTTCCACCACTAATCTGCTGCTTCCACCTTAAGAAGATCTTGTGCCTGTAACACCTCATTTACTCTTCACCTTTACCCTTGAAGAATAAATAGGACAATTATATTGCTATACTTATTTTCTAAAAGAAAAAGAACTCAGAGATGATGGAGATTTCCAGTATTACATAACTAGCAAAATAAAAACATACATAAGAAATAGACATAAAATTGATGTCACAAATATTAATAAAACTTCAAATGCTTTCTTCTTATTCTCAATGGATAGCCCTGGCATTCATACCATGCTGTCTGTTTTGGTGTCCACTGGTGTCGAGGAAGCTTGGTCAATCAAAATATCACTCCCACTCGATTTCTTGTTTTATTAATGGCAGAAAATGTTAAGAAATGCATTAATAATTACTGAAAGAGAACACATCCACACTCTTGGAGTTTTAATTGTGTGCCTTATACATTGGTGTGACTCAGTGCTCACAATCTCTCCAACTTTTATCCTTTTTTTATCCTTATCCCATGCCTAGCACAGTGCATGTGTCTGTGTTCGTGGCTGCTTGAGTGACGTTCATCCCTATTTCCTGCCTCACTGTCTCAACACAGATTGTAAAATGGAAACTCTGCAGTTGCCTCTTTCTTCCTGTAAACTAGGCAATCTTTATCATTTTTCCTTTGTGTGCCACAATCATTATTTTTAAACTTATTTAGCTTATTATTTCAACATTTGTCAAGCATCAGTTATTTACCATACATCAGCTGGGGCTATACAGAACTGAAAATGCTCTAACCGCTTCCTTTGAGGTCAGTCTTGGGTGGAAAGAAGCACAGCAGGAATGAGTGTTGGACAAGGGAGAGGGAGATGGTTCCCACAGAAAGATCCCTGAACACAAAGAAACTATTTCAACCAGCAGGATCAGAAAAGTTATAGGGTCTGATTATAGTTGTTTGACTTCTATTTATTTATTGCTTTACATTATGCAATCTTTTCATGTTCATGGAATTATTCATTTCTCATAAATACAAATAAATAAATCAGTATTGTCTTCAATTTACATATAAAACAATGAATTGTTAGTCTATTACCTGGCTTAAAATTATGAAACTAGGAATTGAAAACGGATCTGATTCTACTTTTAAAATTAGTCTCATTTTATCAAGTAGCCTTCATTTCTAGAAACAAAAGGTTTAACATATGACTATTATTTCTAATGCATTTAAGTCTATTCACTGGGCATGAAAATTAATTTTGTCCTTCCTGTTCTACTTCCCATTACTAACGAGATCCTGCCATGGTGTGTCTCATAATGAGGCCACTGTATTTAGTTCTTCCATATTTAGAGTTCCTGTTCTTGCTCAAATAGAGTTAATTTTGTTCTAACCATAAGTAATACATTCTAATTGGTTAAAAAGATATAAAACAATAAAATATTGTTGAAAGATAACCATTACTGTCTCCTATATATTACTAATTACTTTTATTTTTAATATAAAGTTTATTATAGCTATTAATTTCAGTGCACCACAGAGATTTTAATCCTTGGTTTATGCATATTTATATTCATATCATTAGCTTTACCACATTGGCTATTCCTCTTTGTGATTTATCTTACAATCTAATAATCAAGCACACTGTCTACTTTTTTTAAAGTTTACATTAGAATTTGTGATGTCCTTTCTAGAGTTTCTCGAGTCCCACACTTCCATAGGTAACCTTTATGTTCTTAATCACCACACCCCCAACCCATTTGTCCCTCCACACCAAAATTCTTGCATGAATAGGGAAAGGTCGGGTATCATGCCATCTGCAAACCGCCCATTTCTCTATATTGCCACCTTCTCCTGCCCCCACACCTCCGACCTCAGCATTCTCACATACTGATCTGCTTACATTCATTTGGATTTCCACAAAACTTGCCGTGTCCCCTAATTGCAGGTCTACTGGACCCTCTTTCTTCAGCTGCTTTGCTGTCTTTTATATCATGCTCAAATTCAAGAAGTGCTCCCTCTTCTTTTGGGAGAATGAACTGCCTCACCTCTCTCTCTTGGTCCCAGTTCTCTTTCCCAATGGGAATGTATGGAAAGGTAGCACATGTGCCCCCTCCATAGTGCACCTCCAGGAGAGTCCCTCTTGTGATTTCTTCCCCCTGAAATCAGGCCAGTTGCTCAGCGTTCGTCATTATAGACAGATAGTTGATGCAATTTAAAAAAAAAATGAAAAAATACAAAGGACAATGAAATACAATGACAAGAGCAACTAGCCAATCAGTGTAATGTCCCTTCTCTCTGCATACAATCAATTCCAGCTGTAGGGCCTTTATCTTGAGAGTTCACAGGATAATGCACACACATAATTAACCCAAACAAACCCACTTTTGTGAAAAGCATTTTGAAAGCTTCAGCACAAAAGAGAACTTTTTGGTCCAGATCCCGTACTGTTCTGAATTTTTTAAAAGTCCACACAGAAGCCTCATCAGCAGTACCCTAATTAAACTCATCAGTTCACAGATGTTTACAGAAAAATGTCAGCAAAAATTTTCACTAAAAAATCGCGTTTCCTGGGAGGAGAAATGGATAATGACAATAGTAATGATGATAATACCTTGCCTTAAGTACTTTAGTGTGTCTGCCACTTTACATAACTGACACATTTAAATCAATAATCCTGTGAGGTATTGAATATTATCATTCCTGTTTCACAGATGTCAAAATTGAAGCTTAGAAGGTTATGTATATTTCCCTAGGTCACAGAACCAGGAAATGTGGGGGCCAGGGTTCAAATCTCAATCTGTGTGACCCAAAAACTTGTGTTCTTAACTCATGCATCCTGTTGCTGGTATAATAATTCACGTGTTCCATGACTGAAATCACAAATTTTTCAGTACTTCATGCCCAACTAAAAAGTGACTAATGGGGCTGGAGCTGTGGCGCAACAGGTTAATACCCTGGTCTGAAGCACCAGCATCCCATATGGGTGCTGGTTCAAGACCCGGCTGCTCCACTTCCAATCCAGCTTTTTGCTATGGCCTGGGAAAGCACTAGAAGATGGCCCAAGTCCTTGGGTCCCTCCACCTGCGTGGGAGACCTGGAGGAAGTGCCTGGTTTCTGGCTTCAGATCGGCGCAACTCCAGCTTTGCGGCTAATTGGGGAGTGAACCATCGGATAGAAAAACTCTCTCTTTGCCTCTCCTTCTCTCTGTGTAGCTCTGACTTTCAAGTAAATATATCTTTTTTAAAAAAGTGACCGAACTACCACTATTGTAAACTACCATTATTGTTTCCCCTGCTATCCTCCCCCTCTTTACTAATTCCATCTTGTCTTCAACTTTTGTTTTCTGGTCAAAAAATTTTCTAAATACTCCAAGATTCTGTAAGCAGTCTTTCTATGAAAGCACATTTTTCTGGATTGTTTCATTGCCTGCTTAAAAATGACAAAAAGTTCCATTTAATAAACACTGACCACATCCCTCATTGATAATCAAATGAGCTATGGACATTTTATACACTGGGGAGAAACAATGAGCCCTTATCAGAAACAGAACTTCGGTGCCACTTATAATTTAATTGAGTTAGTTTCTAGTCTTTGGGGTCTTTTTCCCTTAGCTTGTCATCCCTTTTGTGTTATACAAACAATTTCTGTTTCTCTTTTGTTTTTCCAATATAGATGTTTCTGGGGGTCCTGACTGCATTCAGAGCCTCCTTTGGTATTTTTTAGGAGAGAACACTCACTTCCATACACACTTCAAGCCATTATACAAAATCATCACTTGGATATAGTCATTTTCTAAGCACAACTGCCCTAAAATAAGTGATTAATCTGATATATAAGAAGATTTTAAAGAAACAGTGAGATACATTAAACTACTTTCCATTTTATTTATTTGTAATTTGACTACATCAGTGGATTAAGGTGATGCAATATACTATAACTACTAGATTAAGCAAGAATTGTAATTATTCAGACTTTAATAATACTTTAGATTTCATGTGACTTTTATGTATAAACTTGGAATAAGACCCTCCTCTCTAAATGGGATGAAGAATAGATGATGAATGGCCCTGGACTCAATGAACTAGTACTCAAAGACATTCTCATTTTCATCTTTCAAGATCCTAAGATTAACGATGCCTTTGCCCTGTTGGAGGCTGTGTGATCTCTGTTCCAAGTTAAGTTCTTTAAACACCAGGTTTTCTCATATTTGAAATAGGCCTAATTATTAATGTCTACCTCACTGAGTTACAGTGAGGATTAATTATATGATTTGTGTTAAAGATATGCCATAGTTTCCTCAGAACGAATAAGTATTAAACAGATGTTAGCCCTATTGTTTTTATTATTTCTCTATTATTAAGAGCTGACATAAACAACTATGTTCCCATTCCTGTAGCTCTCCACATTATCCCTCCATGCGAGGGTTTATTCTTTTATCTATTCATTCTACAAACAACAGTTCTATTTTAATGTGGATTTTGTGAGAACAGAGGCCTTGTCTACTTGGAAGAAGCAGTATGGCCAATAGGTTGAGTATGGTCCAAATCGCCTGGTTTTGAATTCTGCCTTATATTTGATCAATGATGTTGGTCAAGTTTCTTAACCTCTTAGAAATGTGCCTGTCTCATCTCATAGGTTGTTATGAGATTTTACTTTGTTAATATACAAAGGTACTTCCAAAAGGCCATGGAACATATACATTGCCTTTTAATTCCATTTTTCACAAAATTTTTGAAGTACTCTTTTATATAAAATAGTTCAGAGTAGTGCCTAGCAATTAGTACAGGCTTTATAAATGTTTGCTTTGATTATGATTATCATTCTTATTATTTTCCATCATATCTCATAACTAACACAGTGTCTTGCACTTAATAGGTTTTAGTAAACATATCTGTACACATATATCAAAATACATATAGGGTCTGATGATGTCTGCCATTTCAGGTATCCATTGAAGGTCTTAGAATGCATCCCAAACTGCTAATGGGAAACTACTGCACTGAAGGGATTCAAACCAATATTCCTGGCACATTTATTTTAATTATACATCATTTCAGCAGAAAGTAACTCAAGAATCACTCCTTACAAAAATAGTAATACAGTAAATGTAACCTACATAGATATTTAAAATACTTCCCGGGGGCAAGCATTTGGTGCAGTGGTTAAGTCACCACTTGGGAAGGTCACATCCCCTAGCAGAGTGCCTGGGTTCAAGTGCTATTCCTCTGCATCTGACCCAACTTCATGCTAATGTGTTCCCTCGGAGTGAACAGATGATAGCTCAAGCATTTGTAACCCTGCTGCCCACGTGGGATTGAATTCCAGGTTCCTGACTTCAGCCTGTCCCTGTCCAAGCTGTTGTAAGCATTTGGGGAGTGGGCTGGCTGATGAAAGATTTCTATCCATCTGGCTTTCTATCTCTGCCTTTCAAGTAAAGTGAAAAATAAAATAATAAAATATTTCTGAATATTTATTCTTTTCAAATATTTCTTCAAAGACTAGATTTTTCTGGAAATATTATTTTAAAACTATTTCAAAGAAGTGTTGCAGAATTCCACTGGAATACCATTCACATGAATTTGGAATGGCATTTGCAACTCAGGCTTTCCTGTATATTAAAGAAAGGGGCATTATTGTTAAAATTATGGCAATAGTTGATCCTGCTTACCTGCAAAGCCCTGTGTTCCAACATTAACACTATTTCCTTGGAAAATGAACAAACGTTCAATGACATTTTCAAGAGAAGGATTTTTGAAATGAGAAAATTCAGGTTTGGTAAAGCTATAGGAAAATGGGGACTCTCATATAGTGTTAGAAAACTGATAAACTGTTTCATATTTCAAGAAATCATTTTAGAAAAGGCATCAAAAATTTTAGCTTGGTCCAGCATTTCCATTTGTATGATTTATCCCCAAGAAATTATTAAAGCTGTGTACAAATATAGAAAAATACTTTGGCAACAATACTTATAGTAGCAAAGAACACAAATTAAACATACAGTAATAAGAAACTAGTTAAATTGTTGTTATAGCTATGCACTACAATGCTCTCAGAAGAACAAGTCATAATGTTGAAAAATATTGTTATGGGCAAATAGTCACTCTAGATTTTAAAAATAGGCTCAAAAAGAATGTGTATAATCTGGCTGCGATTGCTCAAAGAAATATATCCAAGGGGCTATCCTTGTGGCTTAGCAAGTTAAGCCACCAACTGCGATGCTGGGATCCCATATGGGCACTGGCTCAAATCCAGGATGCTCTACTTGTGATCCAGCTCCCTGCTAATGTGCCTGGGAAAATGGTCCAAGTCCTTGGACCCCTGCACCATGTGGGAGACTCAGATGAAGTTCCCGGATCCTGGCTTTGGCCTGTCCCAGCCCTGGCCATTGCAGCCATTTGGAAAGTGAATAGGCAGATGGCAGATCTCTCTCCATCTCTCCCTCCCTCTCTCTGTAACTACCTTGCAAATGAATAAAATAAACCTTTAAAAAATATCCAAATAGGGAAATGATTTTTATTTATTTTGCCTTCTTTAATGATTATATATTACTTTGTAATTACAAATGATATAATTAAAAAAGTACCTGACCTTCATTTCTTTTTCCCACAAGCATTATTTTTATTTCTTCTATAATATATCACAACTTTGTAGAAAAAGATAAAAGCAATATTGTTTTATGGCAGCAGGGACTATACCTTAACTGCTTTGGCTAATGCTTAATCCACCTTTTCTGTCAAAGTATGATATAAATACGAAACTAATCATTACAGTTTATTCTTTAAATAAGATCATAATTCCTGGTTCCTTCTGACAATATTTCTCTTCTGCTGCCTAGGTTTAACTCTAATATTGAATTGTTTTCCCTTTCAGGTAAACAACTACAGTTTAGAAGAAGTAACACATGAAGAGGCAGTAGCAATATTGAAGAATACATCAGATGTAGTTTATCTAAAAGTTGGCAAACCCACCACAATTTACATGACTGATCCTTATGGTCCACCTGATATTACTCACTGTAAGTACCATGCTCAGTGTTGTTTTTGAGTAGTATTCAATGTTACAAAATAAGAATTTACAATTCTATTTTTAAGTCCTCTGCTTGTTTCTTCACTCTCACTTCGAGGAACATGTAGAAGGAGTATTTGGCTTTTCACCCCTGTTTTACTTTACAAAATTTACCTGGAGTTTGGGAGTGGGGATACCTTGATGAGTTGGTAGACCCACCATTATGGGAAGGATTAGTTGTGTATGCTGTGGACAGTGTGATTACAATTATTTAAGGGCAAAACATTACATGACTAGGACAGAATAGACCAGAGATACCTCTATGTTTCTTCCTGAGAGAAGAGACCTAGGATTTCAGTGGAGAAATTATCCTCAGTCAACATTGTCGTCGTCGTCATCATCATCATCATCATTATAGGCCTTACCTTGCCTTGAATTGGCTATATTGTGGGGAAGCTAGGAAAAATAATGTCCCTATTGCAACAGAGTTGTATTCAGAGTAGGGGCTTCTAGGGCAACAGCTAATGATGCGATTCCGTATGGGAGTCCTCACGAAGTTCATGGCTCACAAAAGCCCAGTGTTTTCTCATCTTCTTAATAGATCAACAGGAACCTAATGTAAGGTTCTGCCTTTAAGGACTAGATTTAGAAATAATTTTTTGGGTGTAAGTTTATTTATTTGTGAAAAATAGAGGAAGGAAGAAGGAGAAGACAGAGATACAGAGAGAGAGAAATAGAGGAGAGAGAAAAACGAGTAACTTCTATCTACTAGTTCACTCCCCAAATGCCCGCAACAGGCAACAGTCAGGGCTGGGCTAGGCCAAAGCCTGGAATCCAGAGCTCAATCCACATCTCCCATATGGGTGGCAGGGACCCAAGTACTTGAGCCATCAGCTGCATTCTCCCAGGTTGTGCATTATCAAGAAGATGGAATCAGAAGCAAATATGGCCATCAAACTAGGCACTCTGAGAGGAAGACATCCCAAGAGTTTTCTTAACCACTGTACCAAATGCCCACCCCACTTATGAATTTAAAGGACGGTTTTGTTGACATCAATAAGTGTGTTCACTGTGAAAAAAAATTTTTTTTACAGGCAGAGTGGACAGTGAGAGAGAGAGAGACAGAGAGAAAGGTCTTCCTTTTGCCGTTGGTTCACCCTCCAATGGGCGCCGTGGCCAGTGCGCTGCTGCCGGTGCATCGCACTGATACGAAGGCAGGAGCCAGGTGCTTCTCCTGGTCTCCCATGGGGTGCAGGGCCCAAGCACTTGGGCCATCCTCCACTGCATTCCCAGGCCATAGCAGAGAGCTGGCCTGGAAGAGGGGCAACCAGGACAGAATCCGGCCTCCCGACCAGGACTAGAACCCGATGTGCCAGCGCCGCAGGCGGAGGGTTAGCCTATTGAGCTGTGGCGCCGGCCTTTTGTGAAAATTTTTTAAAAATTTATTTTTTATTTGAAAGGCAGAATCACAAAAAGAAAAGGTGAGACAGAGATAGAGAGATTAGAGATAGAGATAAAGATAGCGAGAAAGAGAGATAGAGATAGAGAGAGATCATGTACCACTCTCCAAATGGCAGCAACAGCCAGTGCTGGGCCTGGCCAAAACCAGGAGCCAGGAATTCCATCAGAGTTTCCCACATGGTAACCAGGACTCAAACACTTGGGTCATCATCTATTGCTTTCCCAGGCATATTAGCATGGAGCTGGATTGGAAGTGAAGCAAATGAGACTCAAACTGAGCTCATATGGGATGCTGGTATCTCAGGCAACAGCTTAACACATTGTGTCACAATGACAGCCCCAATACATGAAATGTTTAGGGTCCAATTGTGACACTAAGAACTCAGAATGTCTTCAACACCTGCCATTACAAGGACAATTGTCTTAAGCAAGTCATTTAGCCTATCTTTTATTTAAAAGATTTATTTATTTATTTGAAAGTTAGAATTACACACAGAGAGATGGAAAGGCAGGGAGAGAGAGAGAGAGAGAGAGAGAGAGAGAGAGAGAGGTCTTCCATCCGCTGCTTCATTCTCCAATTGGCGGCAACAGTCAAAGCTGTGCCAATTCAAAGCTAGGAACCAGGAGCTCCGTCCAGGTTTCCCATGTGCCTGCAGGGTCCCAAGGACATGGGGCATCTTCCACTGCTTTCCCAGGTCATAGCAGAGAGCTGGATCAGAAGTAGAGCATCCAGGACTTGAATCTGTGCCCATATGGGATGCTAGCACTGCAGGTGGTGGCTTTACCCACTACGTCACAGCACTGGCCCCCAATTAACCTATCTTAAATTTAGATGTTTCTCTTGAAAGAAATTTATGGATTTATATTAGCTGTTGCTTTTCTTAATAGTGATTCTAAAATGCAGCATTCCCCCCAAAAATGTGTTTTTTTCAAGAAGACAGTAAACTAAGATTAGCTTTACCTCAGTATATGAAACAGTTTTACCTTTCAGTCTTTCAAGCTAGATGAATTTAGAAAAATTAGTCTTGAGAGCCTTTGAGGCACTTCATGAAAGGCATATAAGGTCAATGTCAAAGAGAAAAAAAGAAAAAAACTACCTAAAAACTTTGAAAAATATCCATTGAATAGCTTCAATATGTGCAAGTCACCTTGTAAGGTAAAATGTAGGCTACAGAAGGGATACCGTATTGGCATTCAAGGAATTTGGTTGTATCAAGAGCTTGGTTCAAGGTAGGATAATTGAGAAATATAAATAGCAGCAATCTTTGGCAGAAAAAGAGGGATGTGTTGCCATAAGAGAGGTAAAAATAAATATGCTTTGGGTACTCCAAGGAGGGAGATATATCATCTGTCTTTGGAAGATCAGAAAAAAATTTTATACAGAAAGTGTTATTTGAGTTGTGTCATGAATAATAGGTGAGTTTTCAATGTCTGAGTTGGAGTGGATGAAATAAATTATAGGCAGTTGGTACACTGAACCAAATCATGAAGCACAGGCTTTGTTTGAAGACAAGAGAGGTTTAATGGGTTTAATATGGATCAATTTTACAAGATTGAAAAGTTCATGCTATATATGCAATACAATGGTAGTAATAGAGACTCAGCAGGAGAACAATGGATCACAGTTGTGTTTCAGGAGTGTTTTCTTTATCTATTGTATAAAGTAGATTTGAGGAAGTAGGGAGGGAACAGGTACCCAAATGGGGGTTAGGGTATTTCAATCAATCAAAAGGGAGATGAATTTGGAAAAAACAATGGAAAAGGAAGACCTTTTGGCAAAGTTCTTTGACCTTTCTGGGAAGGGAGTACATATTTTGGGAAAAATTCTTACACAAGAAATTGTTCTGGGGTAGGCATGTGAAACAGTGGGTTAATCCACAACTTGAGATGCCCACATGCCATATCAGAGTGCCAATTCCAGTCGTGGTGACTTCACTTCTAATCCAGCTTCCTGCTAATGCATCCCGGGAGTCAGGAGATCATGAGTTAAGTGCTTGTGTCTCTGCCACCCAAATGGGAGACCTGGGTGGAGTTCTTGGCTACTGGCTTCAGCCTGGCCTAGCCCCAGCTGTTGCAGGCTCTTGTGAGAGTGAATCAGTAGATAGATCTCTCTTCCTTTTCATCTCCGTCTCTGTCTATCTCTCTTTCTGATGTTCTGCCTTTCAAATATATAAAAATAAATAGACATTTTTTAAAATCCTTGTTCCTTGGGAGTGCTGTGCTCTTTATGACTGAATGCTAATTATGTGAGCTCTGCAATTATAAAGCTCACATTCTTATTTAATAGAAAATTTGTCATCATTCTGAAAATGTGTGCTGGGTCTCTCCTCCAATTCTTCTCTTCACCTAATTGTACTAATTTGGGTTACAGATATAGCTCTTATTACATCTTTCTTATCCTAAAGGTCACCACCATGTGCCTGCATATATTAAATCAAACAGCAACTCCTCCCTTTTGAAGGACAAGATAATATTAGGCATGTAGCAAGCCCTTCTATTTTTAACACACCCTTTGAAGTACAGAATGACACATTGAATCACCCACATAACAGGTCCTTTTATTTTTTTCCTACCCCTTAGCTTATTCTCCACCAATGGAAAACCATCTACTCTCTGGCAACAACGGGACTTTAGAATACAAAACCTCCCTGCCACCCATCTCTCCAGGAAGGTACTCGCCAATTCCAAAGCACATGCTTGTTGAAGATGACTACACCAGGTCAGATTTGTTTGTTGGTTAATTGAGTTTACTTCCATTGCCAACAGAAAATCACATTTTCAATTTATTTTGAGAATAAAGCTTCTGAGTGCCAGTTGAATTGTATCTTGAAGAATGGGTAAGATTTCAATGTCTGAGAAACTTAAAGTCTTGCCTCAAGAGGAAACCTGAAAATAGTGGTAAGCATGAGTAACTGTCCTGCGTTATGAAGCAAATAGCATTTTTGTGTGTGTGGGGAGAAAGAGTAATAAACACTTGTCCATCACCTTCAAATTATTAAGTTTTCCTATCTGATCTCATTGGAGCCTTCCAACCATACTATAGGATGATATTATTTGGGGGAAGAAGATAATGCCGACATTCAAAAGGCAGGAAGTAGCATATTAATCTTACCTATTTGGTTAGTGAAAGGACCACAGAAATTTCCATGTTCTTGCCACCAATAACTACAGTGCAATCTGGCAATATAGTAACTATAGGTAGAAATGAAAGGAGAGAAGTTTCTCCAAATGATTGAATCTAATACATCTCATAATTCTAAATGATAATGGAACAGGATTCTAAGAGTGAGAACCATATTACTAATCCCACAATAAAGCCAAATTTAGTCAGCACTCCTATAAAAAAGTCAGTTTTGACAGTTCAGAGAAGACCAATTCAATGTATTTAAATGATCATCAGTAAATATTCAAAAAAATTGGATAATTAGTGAGTGAGTGGATGAATATTAAGAAATGCACCTTTTTATCTTTAAATGTTTTGTTTTTAAGTTATGCGCACTCATTACAACTGGCAAAGAAATACAAAGATAATAAAGAAACAAAAATCCCCTTCATACTCTCTCCAGAATTACCTACCTGTCTTAAGGTACCCAATTTGACAGCCTGGCATGAACCTTCCATATATTCACAAATGCATACAAATAATACGCTCAAATATAAGTCAGCTTGACATTGCTTTTACAAAATGTTAGTATTTCACACAATTTTCTGTAACTTTGCCATGAATAATACTTTCACCAAAACTAAAATCGCACACATACACACACACGCACACACACACACAAATACCCTTTATGTAAAAAAAAAAGAGAAATGACCTGTTCTAGTTTGGTATCCTGCCTCTCTAATCAAAGCCAGTTGTAAGCCTTAGAATTGGCTTCCTGCTGGTTCACTTTCCTCACTGGTACATATGTATGCTTTGTCCTTTCCATTGTTTGGTATATCTTTTTAAATGATTAGGCATTTTTCATTTATTCTGCAATATCAGGTTGCTGAAGTAGCTTGTAATATCTCTAGCCAGGGAATGGAATATTTGGATGCTGAAAATGTGCATCTGTGGCATAAATCAAATGTAAACTTCTTCCCATGTGGAAAAGTCTGATCTCTATGCTTTTAATTAAAGTGAGGGTTGCAGCAAAGATAATCCTCATGGTTCTCTAAAGAATTGTGCAAATACAGGCACCTTTATCCACCCGAGCAATGATCTATTTGCTCTCATCCTATCTCTAATATTTGATATGACTTTAATTTGAAAATGCCATTTTAGCTTACTAGGCCCCGTAGTAAATTAATGTTTATTAAAGCCACCTCATAATCTAGGCCCTGTGCTAGCTGTTTTAGATATACTATCTATTTAATCCCTCCAAAAACACAGAGAAGGGTTTTTACCTCCATTCTAGAGAAGCAAAAATTGAAATTCCAAGAGATTAGGAACTTGCTTATGATTTTATAGCTTTTCAGTAGAAAAACTGAGTTCCTTAACAGCTATAAAATCCTGGCTAGAAAGAAACATCTTAATGTCTCCTTATTTTCAAAATGAAATCCAAGTCATATATAACTGTACTCATTATAGAAGTATGCAGCTAGAGAGGGATCTGAGAGTTTTTGGTAAGCTTTAAAAACAACTAGACTGGGGTTGAGATTTATGTCTACCTCTGCCTGAGTGACCCCGGGCAAACCATTTCACCTGGCAGGTTCTGTTTCCTCATCTGGAAAAAGGAATAGTAACTGAATCTGTCTCGCCAGGTTGCTGCAGTGATTAAATGAGTTAATGCATGCAAAGAACTTAGAGCATTGCCTGGCACATAATATATACTCAGTGAATGCTATCTATTTATAGTAGCTATACTTATCATTCTTAATCCATTTCAGATGTCACAGGGAATGCTTTTACAGATGGTGTCTCAGGAAGAGAGTAAATTTCTTCCTACTGAGATTATCTTAGTTTCTGCCTCTGCCTCTTCCCCTGTTCCCCTGAAAGACAAGCTCACTAATAACTCTACATAAAATCTTCTTTCCAGTGATTGATACATGGCAAATTTGTGAAAAAAGGTTATATCAGTTCACATGCACAGACAGACAGACACACACACACACACACACACACACACATTACCACTCTTTGGCCATTGCTGGTATCCTCTTGCGGGTGCTCTGGCATTGTTGTGAGTCTCACAGGTATTTTTTTTGTTAAGACTTATTTATTTATTTATTTATTTATTTGAAAGGCAGAGTTACAGAGAGGCAGAGAGAGAAAGAGAGGTCTTCTATCTGCTGGTTCACTCCCCCAAATGACTGCAATGGCCAGAGCTGGGCCAATCCGAAGCCAAGAGCCATGAGCTTTTTCTGGGTCTCCCATATGGGTGCAGGAGCCCAAGGACTTGGGCCATATTCTACTGCTTTCCCAAGTCATAGTAGAGAGCTGAATTGGAAGTGAAGCAGCCAGGACTCAAACTAGTGACCATAGCAGGAGCTTGTTCCGGGTCTCCTACATGAGTGCAGGGGCCCACTTCTACTGCTTTCCCAGGCCATATCAGAGGAGCAGCCAGGACATGAACCAGCACCCATATGGGATTTTGATACCTCAGGTAGAGGCTTAGCCCACTGCACCACAGCACCGACCTCACACTGCTTCATTCTTAAATATTATTTAAATACTTCCTATTAGTATATACTGCACTGGAAATATAAAATTGAATAAGAAATAACATTTAAGATTTATCAAATTAAGACAAAAATTTATGTAAACCAATAAATTCCCAAATACCTGTTCCCTGATTATGAAGACCTCACCCCTCTGTGAAGTTTTCAAAAAAGCCCAGTTTATTAATTTTTTAAAATCTTTAGACTATATATATTATCTATGCATATATATGTGTGTGTATATATATATATATATGTATGTATGTATATAGGAATCTAGGCTTCAAAGAAAGTTTTGAAAAAAAGAAATGACTCTTGTGTTTGAACTTGAAAAAGTTGTGGGCATTGGTCAGAAAGTTAAGAAGTCAAAAAGGGTATTTGTGGTAGGGGAATGACAGGTAGATTCAAAGAAGAATGTGAAAGAGGGAACAAGATGACTGAACAGTGAGAAGCCTCAGTAACCTCAGCCACAGAAAAATACCAAAATAATCAGGGATTGATCGCATTTCCAGAGGACTGCTTGGAAATTTTCAGGAAATATGTGACAGAATGGCAAACAGCAGAGACTCCTAAAGCCAGTAGAGAGAGAGGAACAAAGTGAGTCATAGCCACTTCCTCACTGGCTTCTCAAGCGGGGGGTAAACATCTTGCCAGGAAAAGGTAATAAGAAAACACCATGTCACCCCTACTCCAACCACAGAAGAGCAACCTTGACTATGGGATAATGTCACAATCTTCACTGACTTTTAATCTAGCCTAGAGAGCTGATTGTGGTCCGGGCAACTACTTTGTCCCCCAAAAGGAACCTATATTGCACCCTTCTGCTCCCAAAGCATCAGACTCCAAGCTGCTGTGGTAGATACACTGCTGATCTCTATTCTGACTTAAGGAATAGCAAACATCCCCAGTGCTACTAGAAGCCACCAGAGTCAGAGGCCAGGCACCTTCCAGGGTAGAGAGTGGGTCCCCTGAAGCTGTGGAAATTCACAGTACAAGCCCTGGAGCCATGTTCACTTGCTTTGCATGATCCAGGGATGTTGCCCTTGGTCTATTGTTGCTCAACACCACAGCATATCATAAAAAATCCAAGAGGAACTGAGGAAGGTTCCTCTGCATCTACTAGCACATAGTCCTGTATGCCAAGAGGACAAACCCCAGTGCCACCTTTGCATGTCTTGTGGGGACTGGGGGCAATTCTATCTATGCCCTGCAGACGTGGGACTGTTGCTGTTGGTGCTACAATTCCTGGGGGGAACTCACATTCACCTGCAGTATCTGGAAAGTCCTACCTGCATTTGTCTGCTTCAGGCTGATGGCTGCCAGTCCACAAACCCCAACACAAATGGCTCTATGGGACCTGGGTAATGACCCCACTGCATCCTTCAGTTCCAGGGCTGAGACTGTTATTACTATATTACTATTATTACTATATTGCTTAGGCAAGGTCCTCTTAATATTCCCTGTGCTGGGACTAGGGCTTTTGGTGCTATAAGCCCCAGTACCAGTCATACTGTCCAGGCAGAACCTGGGAACAGTTCCATCCACATCACACAGCCCAGAACTGCTGGTGCCCCAAGGCTCAACATCACTTAAGCTTGCCTGACAAAACAAGGGAACAGCCCCATCTGCTTCCCTAAACACCAAGAAGGAACTACACCCATCAGAAACCTTAAAGTTATTGAGACACAACTCTCTGGAGATTGCAGATACATATCCTAGGCAGGCCACATCAACTTCAAGATCATACTTGTTCCTCAATGAAATGCTCCAGAGTAGACAACTATGACACTCATAAACACTGCTGCCATTGATTAAAGCTAAAATCACTCAGATGTTGTACTTCTGGGCTCATTTAGAAACAAAACCAACTCCACCACCCAAGTGATATCCTACATTCCATTTAAATGTTATAATTCCAGTGTATATCAGATGCACAGAAAAAAAAAAAAGATTCTAATATAGGAACAAAGGAAAGATGAAGTAGCAAGGAAGCATGACATTCCTAAAAGAGCATATTTCTCTAGAAATACATCTTAACCTGAATGAAATCAATGAAATGCCCAGAAAAACAATTCAAAATATTGATCCTAAAAATATCAAAGAGATGCAAGAGAATAAACATCCTTTCTTGATAAAAAAAAAAATGCTTTAAGCAAATTGGGTATAGAATGAACATACCTCAACAAAATATTGAATGGGGAAAAGTTGGAAGCATTTCCACTAAGATCCAGAACCAGACAAGGATGCCCACTTTCACCATTGCTATTCATTATAGTTCTGGAAGTGTTAGCCAGAGGCATTAGGCAAGAAAAAGAAAGCAAAGAAATACAAATTGAAAACAAGGAAGTCAAATTATCCCTGTTTGCACATGACAAATTCCGTATATAGAAGAACCAAAAGACTCCACTAAGAGATTATTGGAGATTATTGGAACTCATAAGAGAGTTTGGTAAAGTTGGGGAATATAAAATCAACACGTAAAATTCGATAACTTTTTTATACACAGACAATGCCATGTCTGAGACAGAACTTGTAAGGTCAGTCCATTTACAATAGCTACAAAGAATTGAAATACCTTGGAATAAATTTAAGCAAGGAAGTGAAATATCTCTATGATGAAAATTACAAAACATTAAAGAAAGAAATAGAAAAAGACACAGAAATAGAAGAATCTTCCATGTTAGTGGATTGGAAGAATTACTATCATCAAATATCCATATTACTGAAAGCAATTTTTAGATTCAATGCAATCCCAATCAAAATAATGGTGAAATTCTTCTCAGATATAGAAAAAATGATACTAAAATTAATATAGAAACACAAGAGACCCTGAATAGCTAAAGCAATATTGAAAAATAAAAATAAAACTAGAGGCATCACAATTTCATATTTCAAGTCATACTACAGGGCAGTTATAATCAAAACAGCCCCATGACCCTAAAGTTGTAATTGTGAAATGTATGAAGTTTATAATTGTAAAGCAGTATAGTTCTGCATACATTCCTAAGAACTTACTTCTAAGGTTACAGCTTAAAAACTTGCCATGACACCCCAAATTCCCTTAAGGTGGGTGGTAAAAATAGCATTCTAAGTGTTATAGAGATCATATGGATAGAATTAAATGTTTAAATGTTCATATAGAGAGGACTAAGTGGTGATAATAACAGATATAATTTAAAAGGAGTGAATGCTCCAATGTCAAAAGCAGTTCACAGAGCTGACTCATAGAATGACAATCACTTTAAATAGCACTCTGACCTCAGAATCAACCAGTAAGGCATTCTAGTTGGGCTGAACAGCCCAGGGGAGTATTTCATGCATGGAAAGCCAAGACACTGTGGCAAAAAATATTCTTCATGAAGGATCTGTTGGGTAAGACCCCAGTGGATGGCCGGTGCCGTGGCTCACTAGGCTAATCCTCCACCTTGCGGCGCAGGCACACCGGATTCTAGTCCCGGTCAGGGTGCCGGATTCTGTCCCGGTTGCCCCTCTTCCAGGCCAGTTCTCTGCTGTGGCCAGGGAGTGCAGTGGAGGATGGCCCAAGTCCTTGGGCTCTGCACCCCATGGGAGACCAGGATAAGTACCTGGCTCCTGCCATTGGATCAGCGCGGTGCGCCGGCCTCAGCACTCTAGTCGGTGCGGCCATTGGAGGGTGAACCACCGGCAAAAGGAAGACCTTTCTCTCTGTCTCTCTCTCACTGTCTACTCTGCCTGTCAAAAAATAAAAAAATAAAAAAAAATACCCCAGTGGAATGAAGTGGCCATCAAAGAAGAAAGTGCTTTCCTCTGAAGGGAGGTGAGCTTCCACTTTGTCTATGGCCTTGTTGAAATACTGAAGAAGTCTGTGGATCCAAAAGGCTTCCATAGCCTAGGAAACTCTTGTCAAGATCCTCAGGTGATCACTGTTGTCATACATAGGAGTTTTAACTGCTAATTTAACAGCAAAAGTCACTGTGCGCTAACTTCCCATGCAGGATCTCTGACCTCAAAGAGTTGTATTATGAGACTTAATAGTAAAACTTGTTCTCAAAGAATTACTTCATTTTAGTGTATTAAGTAGGGGATATTCTTAGGTCACATAAATTATAGTTGTCCAAGTGCTCACAAAAGATGTATCATTCTTGGATTCCTCCCTAAAGATAATTAAGTTTAAAAAAAAATAGCAAAATCACCATCAAGAAGCAATGACCTTGAACAACCCTTCTCTGGACTGTTGAGCAAGTTTTGTTCTTTTTTTTTATGTTTTTGTTTGTTTGTTTTTAGGGGTTTTTGTTTGTTTGTTTTTCTTTTTCAGCCTTATACAAAGTGCTGAACTCTTTACCTAGAATAGTTAATCTTCTTTGTATAGAGTTAAATGAAAATATATCTTAGTAAAAAACAAGACTGGGAATAGGAGAAGGAAGAGGAAGAAGGGTAGGAGAGGAGTGTAGGTGGGAGAGTGGGTACAGATGGAAGATTTACTGTGTTTCTAAAGCTGTATTTATGAAATGCATGCAAATAAATTTAAAAATAATAATCAAAACAGCCTGATACTGGCAGAAAAATAGACATGTAGACCATTGGAACAGAATAGGAACCCCAGAAATCAATCTATACATCTAAAACCAACAAATCTTTCACAAAGGAGTTAAAATCAATCCCTGGAGAAAGGACAGTCTCTGCAACAAATGTTGCTGGAAAAATTAGACCTGCAGAAGTTTGAAACAAAATCCTTGCCTGATTGAAAGGAGACACTAAGATGGTGGAATAGGGAGCAAGCTGACTACTCTATTCTAGGCAAAGATAGTTAAAAAAAAAAAGTGGAGAGAATCCAATCTCAGGAAAGAGGGAGAAAAAGGCAGAGGAATCTCCACGAGAAGTAGAGGGACACTGTGGATCTACATGAAGGGTGCGGATGTGCACAACTCAGGACCCCAGCAGCCGAGAGCCTTAGCACCAACTTTGGAGAGTGTGGTGAGACTAGACTGCAGCAGCTCAAGCCACTGGAGAAAAAGCTACTGGAAGAGCCTAGCATGAATACAGCTTGGAGCCCTGTAGGGAACAGTGTACCAGCCAAACTAGAGGGAAAAAAAAATGGGTGCATGTCTTTCTCTTTCCAACCACCTTGCACTGGTGTCCTGTAACTAGCTGAGAGAAGGCAGGCACCATTTTGGACATATGTAACAGTTATGCCAACTTGTGTCTGTGTGCCTAGCAACCAGCCAAGTGGAGATGCCTAAGTCTGGCTGGGAGAACTGATAGGGAGCTGGGTGCTCCTGGTTGTGGGAGAACTGTTTGCTGAGACTATGAAAACACTGTGGCTGTGTGTGAAGGCGCAGGGTATGGCTAGGTCTTTGGGTAGTCACTATGGTGGTTCCCCGTGCTCTGGGCTCCCTGATTCCCTGGTGAGGGTCATTGCTGAGGGATCCGTGCTCACACTGAAAACTGCATGGATCCATTGTGTGGTTCTTGTGGTGGTGTGAATGAATATTATACCAGGCATTGGACTCCTTGGAAGAGACAAGGCAAGCATGAGACTATGCCAACAGGGCAGATTAATCCTCCACTCTTATAAAAAAAAAAAAAAAGATTGAAAGAGAGAGAGAGATTTACCATGCCCAGTTTGAGTGCCACTGGAAACAGTCCCCTCACCCTGGAACACTGAACAGAGCTCCCTGGCCACACCCAGCACACACCCAGGGTATTCACTAAAAGAATAGACACTCCACTAATCCACAGAGGTGTTGTTCAAAGATAAAAGCCATCACAGGGGGGAAAAATAAAACAAGTGTCTCTCCTCAAATGCCCAAAAATAAATGCAGCAACTCAAGAAACAAGAATAAGGAAGACAACATAATGCCTCCAAAGGCATACAATGAAAATTCAATACCAAAATGTGAAAAGGAACAGATTAAAGAAATGTGGGAAATGAAATTCAAAAAATGATTGTAGGATTTCTTAGAAGTAATCAGAAGCAAATTCTCAAATTAAAGAAATCCATACATGACATGAATGAGCATTTTTCCCAAGAAAATGCAAAGTTTAAGCAGAAATCAAAATGAAATATTAGAAATGAAGAATTCAATAGATCAAATAAAAATGTGGTGGAAAGCCTTAACAAAAGACTTAGTGAGGCAGAAGAAATTTAGAAGACAAATCTCTGAAAATTTTACATTCAGAAGAAAAAAAGAGAAAGGAATTAGAAAACTGTTTAGTGTTGGAGATTTATGGGATACTATCAAACTGCCCAACATATAGGTCTTCAGAGTTCCTGAAGGCATGGAAAAAAGAGAATGGCTTAGGCCTTTTCAGTGAAATAATTGCAGAAAACTTCCCTAATTTGGAGAAAGAAAGGAACATCCAAGTACAGGAAGCACATAGAACTCCTAATAGACATGACCAGAAAATATTCTCACCACAACACATTGTAATCAAGCGCTCCACAGTAAAACATAAAGATTCTAAAACATGCAAGAGAGAAATGCCAGATTACTTTCAGAAGATCTCCAGTTAGACTCACAGCTGACTTCTCATCAGAAATCCTACAGGCTAAACGAGAATGGAGAGAAATATTCCAAGTCTTAAGAGAAAAAATCTGTCACCCCAGAATTCTGTACCCTGCATATTCTCATTTATGAATGAAGATGAAATAAAGACCTTCCACAACAAACAGAAATTGAAAGAATTTGTCACCACTCATCCAACCTTAAAAAAAATGCTTAAGGATGTGCTACACACAGAAACATAGGTCATCACTATGAAAGAAAGTGAAGGCAGAAAAATCTCCCAGTAAAAGTACAAAGGAAATCCAAAGTAAACAATAGGAACATTTATGGAGAAACGGCAGGGAAATTGAATATACTCTGGTTTTTCTTCTGTAGATCCATAGATTTCAGAATATCCTGTTACTGTGAATCTAGCCACATATTAAGGCAATCTGGTTTTGAATATTTTTAAAAAGAAGACATTGATTATATTGGACCATCTTTTTTTCCCTTCTCATAGTATATCCCATTTGTGTGATTACAGTGTTAATTCTTAGTTCTTATGTCTTTGGGTATCTGTTCATTTTAAATGAATTTTTCCCTGTCTTTGAAGCTCAGTCCATAAATGTGCTGTTGCTGCAAAAGAAAATACTTGGATTTGCATTACTTGAATACTTGAAAACTGAAAATGATAAGATACATTATGTAATGAATTAGGATTTTATTTCTGGATAAATTTAGAAATGAAATAAAGTTTTGCACTACTTAAAGAATGAAAATAATGATAGTGCTTATAAACACTGTGAACCCTTTTGTTTTTAAGGCATTCAAAATGCAAGTGTTTACTAGATTTTTCTCCTGAAATCCTGCTCTTCTTTTCTGTGCTTCATGCATGTACTCTTATTATTGATGTTGTAAAACAGCAGGGTTAAAGTATCATTATATCTGTGTTTATTATGAATCCCAAAGTTTTTCTAGTTAGGAAAGATAAATAGTCTCAAAAATACCATTAGTATCATTTTTTGGTTAATATTTTACCGACTAATGGAATTTTAGATACCCTTAATAATTTTAATGAGGTGTTTATAAAAATTTAAAACATTACACATTGTATTTGAACTAGTTAGTGAAGAGTAAGAAAAAAACTAGCTTATTGAGATGTAAATGTTCCATTAGTTAAATTTCAAAAATTTTAATAAATAAACTTTCAGAAATAGGTTGAGACCCAATAATATTCATCAAACTAGCTCCTGTGACATGGAAAATAACCCCAGACATAGTGGAGGATATGTGAGGGCATTTACTTACCATGGTTGCGGTTATGGTGTGCTTGCACTTAAATACAGATAGTGTCACACTGACATTTTTGTTGCCCAATAATCTGGAATAGTGTCCTGCATTTATCTGTACTAAAATAACTATAAATTAATGGAATCTACAAGGAAGAAACTTTATGACTGTACTGTATTTGAGAACATTTGTACAGCTATGTAAAGTTTTTATGATACAAAATATTTGGATTTTAAAATTAGCTATTATAAAAAAGAACACATGGCATTATTCCATGTGCTTAAAAGATAACTTGCTTATTGAGTTTCAGAAGAAAAAAATATGAAATGAGTGTCACTGCATTAGCTATAATTTTAAATTGGCAAGTTGTAGCATAAAACTTAAGTCTGCGTTTTTCAAATGTGAACCACAGTAGTCTAATGCCACTTTGCATATACTGTTAAGTGCTACAAATAGTCTCAGCATTGAATATGTATTGATACATCTCAAATGAATGCAACCTTTGATGTAGATGTTTTGATATGCCTCAGACAGTATCTGAGTGTCTGCAAATTTGTTAATCTGTTTAGTAATGAAGATACTTCCTGTTCTTTTTGTAATGTTCCATATTTTTATGTTTAAATTTGAATTTTTACATTTTTACTACTTTTAATTTAAGTACAATTTGTTCAGTGGTTAAAATGTGGTTGTCAGTGAAGAAACTTAAAAACAGCCTCATTCATATAACTACTTAAGTAAAAACAACATTTTGTGTTCTATGTTCATACACTTCTAATGATCTGTATTTATGTTTAAACATAAATGATGATGCATTAAAAAAAAGACTCCTATCTTACACTTTATAAAAAATCAATTAAAAATGGGTCAAGGATCTAAATCTACAACCTTATACCATCTAATTACTAGTGGAGAACATTAGGGAAACTCTGCAAGACATTGGCAAAGGCAGACTTCTTGGAAAAGACCCCAGAAGCATAAGCAATCAAAGCCAAAATAGATGAATGGGATTACATCAGTTAAAATGCTTCTATACCTCAAAGGAAATACTCAACAAAGTAAAGAGGCAACTGACAGAATGGGAGAAAATGTTTGCAAACTGTGAAACTGATAAAGGATTAATATCTAGAATCTATAAAGATCTCAAGAAACTCAACAGCAACAAAACAAACAATGCAGTTAAGAAATGGGCAAAGGACTTGAGCAAGCATTTTGCAAATGAAGAAATTCACATGGCCAACAGACACATGAACAAGTGTTCAGGATCACTACCCATCAAGGAAATGCAAATCAAAACCAATGAGGTTTCACTTCACCCCAGTTAGAATGGCTCTTACACAGAAATGCTGTCGATGATGTAGGGAAAAAAGATACCCTAATCCACTGTTGGTGGAAATGTAAACTTGTGCAGCTACCTTGGAAGACAGTATGGAGATACCTCAGAAAGCTGAAAATAGATCTGTCATATGACCCAGAAATCTCACTCTGAGAATGTATTTAGTTTCATGTAAATCACCTGAGAATTAATAGTATTCCACAAATTTCCAACAAATATTTTTAGCTTTAATGAATGAATGAATTTTCAGTTACATAGCAGAAAACTTCTACCCTCTCCCATAAAACTGAAAGAGAAACGTTTTAAAAGTAAAAACTGATGAAAGAATTCTGCAATACATGTTAATGTTAAGTAGCCCAGCAGAGTTTATTTAGAAATACAAACACACACACAGAAAATAAATACATTAAAATCTTACTGAATTTTTCAGTAATAGTTCAGGATCCAATATAGTGTGCAAAAGATTTTGGATTTCCCAGTCACTTTGTATAGGAAATGACTTGCTTTGCTATGTAGCATGTAACTTTAGCTTCCTGAACACCTCCACTTTGCTTCTTACCCTGAGTCCCAGCAAATACTGGAACACAGCTGTTGAATCATTCATATTCTGGATATGGAAATATCAAAGAATTAATGAGTATAGAAAGTTATACAGCAGAGACCAAGAATATCCAAGGGAGATCAGGAAAATCAATTGAACAAGTCAAAATACTAGGAATGTATACTGAATGCTCTGTTTTTAATATGTCTTACTTACCTAAAAAGACATGAGGGCTATTGCTCTCTCTCTTAATACAAGTAAGGAGAAGATATCACCAATGCTCGAGAAAAATGAATAGACAGCAGAGTTTGTTTTGCTTAAAATGTCTGCATGTGTGGACTTGTTTTTTTCCTTATTGCCCCAAATCCCTTTGTGTATTGGGATGGCAAATGGGTTTTACACTGGACAAAACATGTTATTTTGGCAAAGAAGTACTTAGCCTTCCTGCTTCAAGTATTCCAATATTACATTAGAAATCCGTATATTTGTTTACTGTACCAATGTCCTTCGTACAATTTTGTAATATTCTGGGATGGGAGAGGGAGCAGGAAATAGGAGGGTTATGGGTGGAAGGGAGGGAAGTTATGGGGGAGGGGAAGCCACTGTAATCCAAAAGCTGTACTTTGGAAATTTATATTTATTAAATAAAAGTTAAACAATTTTGTAAAAAATTTAATTCTGTAATTAATACACAGTTATTCTTAAGTGTTGAAAATTAACTGAAATGTGATCCCTGTTAAACATAAGAGTGGGAATAAGAGAGGGAAGAGATGTATAATTTGGGACATGCTCAAGCTGACTTGCCCCAAATGGTAGAGTTAGAAACATACCAGGGGATTCCAATTCAATCCCATCAAGGTGGCATGTACCAATGCCATCTCACTAGTCCAAGTGATCAATTTCAGTTCACAATTGATCATAATGAAAGGACTAAGAGTCAAAGGGAGCACATAAACAAGTCTAGTACCTGCTAACACTAACCGATAGAATAAATAAAGGGGAGAGTGATCCAACATGGGAAGTGAGATACTCAGCAGACTCATAGAATGGCAGATGTCCTAAATAGCACTCTGGCCTCAGAATCAGCCCTAAAGGCATTCGGATCTGGCTGAAAAGCCCATGAGAGTATTTCAGGCATGGAAAGCCAAGACACTCTGGCAAAAGATCTCTGTGAGTGAGATCCCAGTGGAAAGAACAGGTCATCAAAGAAGGAGGTACCTTTCTCTGAAGGGAGGAGAGAACCTCCACTTTGACTATGATCTTGTCTAAACAAGATAAGAGTCGGAGAACTCAGAGGGCTTCCATAGCCTTGGAAACTCATGACTGGAGCATAGGGAGATTACTGATGCCATAGACAGGAGTGTCAATTTGTAAAGTCAACAACAGGAGTCACTGTGCACTTACTCCTCATATAGGATCTCTGTCCTTAATGTGCTGTGCAATGAGATTTAATGCTATAACAAGTACTCAAACAATATATTTCACTTAGTGTTTCTATGGGGGTGCAAACTGTTGAAATCTTTACTTAATGTATACTAAACTGATCCTCTGTAAAAAAAAAAAAAATTATCAATTCCCAACTTGACTCTCACTGGGATTAAACATGACAATAGGTCTGATCTGATTTCATCATCATTTTAAAAAAATCATCTATTATTTTTCACTTTATGTTTCTGTGTGGGAGCAAACTGTTTAAATCCTTACTTAATGTATACTAAGCTGATCTTCTGTATATTAAGATAATCGAAAATGAATCTTGATGTGATTGGAAGGGGAGAGGGAGTGGGAAAGGGGAGGGTTGTGGGTGGGAGGGACGGTATGGGGGGGAAGCCATTGTAATCCATAAGTCGTACTTTGGAAATTTATATTCATTAAATAAAAGTTAAAAAAAAAAGAAATCTCACTCTGAGAATTTTCCCAAGGGAAATGAAATCAGCAGATGAAAGTTAACTGTATACCCAAGTTTATTGCACAATAGCTAAATCTGGAATCAACCCAGATGTCCATCAACTGATTACTGGATAAACAAATTATGACATATACTATGGAATCCTACTCAGCAGTAAAAAGGGTGGGAAGACCCTATCTTTTGCAGCAAAATGGATGCAATGGGAAACCATTATACTTAGTAAATCATGCCAGTCCCCAAAAGACAAATATTATATAATTTCCCTGATCTGTGGTAACTAATAGAGTACAAAATAATGTTATGTACATGAGTGAAATTGACTTTATGACAATTGATTATTGTTTATAGTCCTTCTCTCTACTGTTAAGGAACAATATTTTTTTCTCATTATTATTTGTTGAATTATTTTCTTAGTGGAGCATTAATCTTATGATTATAAAATAAACTGAAAGTATGTTATTGTAAAATTAAAAGGAAGAATAAGAAAGTAAGGAGAAGGGAAGGTGATAGGAGCAGTCCCCAGAGGAAGGGTAAGGTAGGAAGTATCACTATGCTCCTAAGTCTGTATATAGACAGTACATGAAATTTGTTGCCTTATATAAATAAAAAATATCTCTACCAGATAAAAAATGAGAAAAACAATAGATTATATGAATGAAAAATTCTATAAAGAGATAAAAATCATTAAAAGAGCCAAACAAATTTTAGAACTGAAAACTTTAATAAATGAAATAAAAATACAATTGAGAACTTCAACAGCAAAATATACAAAGTGGGGGAAACAATTTCTGGTCTGGAAGACAAAACTTTTTAAATAATAAAGACTATATATGACATATCAACAGCCAATATCACACTGATGGGAAAGAACTGAAAGAATTTCCCCTCAGATCTGTACTGAGAAAAGGATGTTGACTTTTGCCACTCTGATCCAGAGTATTAGCAAGAGCAATTAGGGAAAACAAAGAAATAATTAGCATTAAAATTAGAAAGGATGAAATAAAAATATCCATATTTGCAGATGAAATAATTTGGTATATTTAAAAAGCTACACCACCCACCAAATACTGTTAGAACTAGTAAACCAATTTTACCATTTACAGGATACAGAACCAATATACAAAAAACAGTAGCATTGAACCATAATAGATCCAGTATGGGCAAAGTATTGCTGAGAGAAAAAAAAAAAGAGCTGGAGGTATTACAATACCTGATTTTGAAGTATACTACGAAAGTATAGTAATTAAAACAACATGGTACTTGTGTAAAAACTGACACACAGATCAATGGAACAGAACAGTGAGCCCAGAAATCAACGCATGCACATTCAGTTAACTGATTTTTGAAAAAGGTGCCAAAAATATACACTGGAGAAAGGAACGTATACTCAACAATATTCTGGCAAAATTAGAAATAAATATATAGAAGAATGAAAATTGATTCCTACCTCTCACTGCATACAAAAATCAATTCAAATCAATCAAAGACCTAAATGTAAGGCCTGAAACTATGAAATTGCTAGAAGAAAACATGGGGAAAACTTCAAGACAGTGATGTAGTCAGTGATTTTTTTGGGATAAGACCCACAAAGCACAGATAGCAAAAGCAAAACTAAATAGCTAAGATTCTATCAAACTCAAAAGTTTCTGGACAGTATAACAATCAAGAGTGAACAGACATCCAACAGAATGGGAGCAAATATTTACAAGCCATTTATCTAAAAACAGGGTAAATATCTAGAATATATCAGCAACTCAAGAAACTCAATAGCAAAAGTGAAACAAAATAAACAATTCAGTAAAGAAATAAGCGAAGGACCCAAACAAACTCTCAAATGAAGAAATACAGAGGCCAGTGTTGTGGCTCAGTGAATTAAGTCACCTGCTATGCCAACATCCGGTATCAGAGTGCTGGTTCAAGTCCCAGATGCTCTGTTTCCCATCCAACTCCCTTCTAATGTGCTTGGGAATGCAGCAGAGTATGGCCCAAGTGACTAGACCTCTGCCAACCATGTGGGAGATCCAGATAGCAACCATTTGAGGAGTTAATCAACAGTTGTCTCTGTGTCTCTCCCTCTCTGTCATTCTGCCTTTGAAATAAATAATCTTTTTATAATAATCTTTTTTATTTTTATTATAATTGTAAGTTTTATTGTTTTATAATAATCTTTTTATTATTATAAAAATCTTTTTATAAGAAAATAAAATCCTGATATTTCTAAACAAAAAAATAATCTTTTTTTCAAAAAAGAGAAATACAAATAGCCAACAGATACATGAAAAAATGCTTCAAATGTCTTCAAAAATACACATCCCACACATACTATATTCAACATTCCCAATCCCCATGCCACATGGCAGCTCCTCATTTCATGTAGTCTCTTTCCATGGAGAAATTCTGGATAAGGGGAACTGGGCGTGTATCAGAAGACTGGATTGTAGTCCTGGACCTACCACCTCCCTACCTAGATGACTCTGAATAAGTAATTTAATCTCTGAGTCTTAATTTTCTCATCTGAAGATTTGGCATAAAGGATCTTTTGATTTCCTCAGGGAATTTTGAGGTTTTAACAATGATAATATTTGTGAACCTTGTAATTTTAGAAGGCCATATAAATTTTTTATCGTACTAAGGTTTTATAGTAAGTATTATTTGCAGCCTGTTTTGTGTTTTCCTAAAATAGCAAATCTAGGGAATGAATCTCTGCTGGTGGGACTCAGGCCAGTAGGGAAACATTTCTGTGAAATGGGAACTTTCCAACAACCTATAAAATCACATCAGATTGGAAGCCATTTATTCCATATGCTCATATCTCATTCAATCTGTGGTAAAAAAAAAATCGCCATTCCCCTGACTTATAATCACTTTCATTATGTATATATAAAAAGATTTTGTTAAGCAATTTTTATTAGAATAATGCTACAATGACTTAGCTTATATCTTTCTTACTGTATAAAGAAATGTATACCTGAGTTAGCTGGGAAATTTTGTTTTTCCATTTGTTTAAGGAAAGGAAGCATACAAATAACAAGATCTTGGATAAAATTCTGATACACTGCCCATGAGTCCCCTATAAATCAGTATTTATTGTGATATACATATCTACTTTTCAGTTTTAGACAATAAAACCATTACAATGATTTTGAAATGGCATTTGGTTCAAGAATCATTAGACTATCAGATTTGGAGGAAATTAAATAAATATAGACTCTAATATTCATTTCTTCATTTGATATTCTGGGATTAGAAGGCCTAAAATTTTTTGGCTTTACCTAGTCTCATACTTGTTAGTAAACGAATCAGATTTAGAACACAGGTCTTTGAAAACCAATCCAGTACTCTTTCTGTTTCTCTGAATTTATGTTCAATTTTGGAAGAACTAGAATAAGAAAGTAACAATTATAAAATTCTACAATGATTCAATGATCACCTGTGAGCATTGGCCACTTTATACAACATGTACAGTCATGGATTCTGTCTCTATTGAGACAAGCCTTCCATGGTTACTCAGAAGTGCAAACCACAAATCCTCACCCTCTGGCTGAACCTTCCTGAGATATATAGGCAAATCATTAGTACTAAAATTAAACTCAAAAATTGGAGATGCAAAGTCAGAACTACTGTTGCAAAATATAGGGACTTAATTTCCCATTATGAGCATAGTAGATGTCATCATGGAAGCCAGAAGTTTAAATTATAATTGTAAGTATTATATTTTCAATCTTGGAAACCAAAAGTCACCTAACCTTGAACTTAGTGTACACAGTTGTCTTTGTGGCTGGCTGTGCATAATGTTCCTTCACCTGATTTATTTATCAAAAACCATAAGTTATATAGTCTTAGGAAGGATTCTTGTTGCAGAATTTTTCAAGGACCACTCCAAAAAATGTGACTCTGATATTTATCAGTTTGACTTTATTACCCAGTAAATATGATCCCATCAGTCTGGAATTTGCCTCCACTGTATTCTCCCCAAATTACAAAGCACTCACTTGCAGTACAATGTCTATTCAAGTAGTCTTTTCTTTTTCACTCACTCATCCATTTATTCCTTCAATGAATATTCACCTTCTTCCATATTCCAAGTATGGTTGTGAATGACAGTCACAATGGTAAACCAGACAAGGTTTCTATCCTCATGGAATTTATATTCTGTTATATTGGATAAGTGATACACAGGTAAATTAATCAAGTTCAGAAAGTGATAAGTGCAATTAAGAAAATAAAGTAGGATAATAAGATAAGCAATGATTGGACACGAGGCCAATATAAAGTAAGATAACCAGGGAGTGCCCCTCTGGGAAGATAGCATATAAGCAGAGATCTGAATAAAAAGAATAATTAGAAATAGAATATCCCAAGAAGAGGGAATAGCAAATCCAAAGTCGTGGAGGGAAAAATAAGTTTAGTATATTCTGGGAACATGTAGCTATCTAGGTTGGCTGGAATGAGATGGAACTATAGGATACTATATTAAGTGAAATAAGTCACGCAAATTAAAGAGCAGGGAGTACCCTAAGCAGACAACTGACCCTACTTCAGAATTATGGACAATAGAGTAGAGTGATTGTGTTCTTGGGTCCTAGAGCTACCCTGTTCATATTTCAATCCCACCTTGTCCAACTCCTAGCTATGTTATTTTGAGTAAGCTGTCTAACTGTCCTATGCAGTAGACTATTGAAGAACAGGACAAAATTTAGATGATGTATGACTTTGTAGGTAATGTTGAAGTACAGGTTTATTTTTAAGTACACTGAAAATCTGTTGAAGAGTGCTAAATCAGGAAAATTAAAGTACCTGATTTATGTTTTTTAAAAATTGCTCCAGCTGCTATGTGTAGAAATAGGGGATTACTGAAGAAATGAGAAAGAGTGTGGAATCTGGGATGATAAGGAGAAGTAACAATGCAAGAAAAGAAGCATGGAGGAATCTGAGTTATAATTTAGAGCTAAATTCCACAGCTCATGGTCCATGTGAAGAGCAAGCCTACTTTAGTCAGGATATTTTACTACTGATCATCTTATTTTCTAAATACTTATTTTATTTATTTGAAAGGCGGAGTTACACAGAGAAGGAGAGTCATCTTCCATCTACTGGTTCTCCCGAATTGGCTGTGATGGTTGGTGTTGAGCGAGACTGAAGCCAGAAGCCAGGAATCCCATCCTATCTCCCACATCAGTGGCAGAGGCCCAAGTACTTGGGCCATCTTCCACTACTTTTTCAGGAACCTTAGCAGGGAGCTTGATCAGAAGTGGAGCAGCCAGAACTTGAACCAATGCTCATATGGGATGGCTGCATAGCAGACAGCTTACTTAACCTGCTATGCCACAAGGCTGGCCCCATAACCCCATTGTTACATTTTTACCACCTATGGAATAATCTTTAAGAATAACAAGTATGGGGCATTGTTGTTGTTTTATTTTCCTTTGGCATTTAATTTTGTTGATCAGAACTGGTTAGAGGCTAGACCACTGTTTCTCAGCTGTTTCTTCTCCTATGTCCATAAGGACTTAGAAAATGAACTGTCCTCCCCAGGGTCTGGGGAGAAACATGAAACTTTCTGCCCAAGCATAGAACACATAAAATTTTGTATTTTATCATAAAAGCTTGGAAAATGTTCTTGTTTGCTTTAATGTAAAAACCATTTTAATTGCAAACTAAGTTATTTTTGTCCAAAACATTAAAATGAAATTAACATACCAGAAAGGTTTTCTGGGGATACTTACAGTCCCTGGCAAATAATACAAACCCCAAGGTACATATGAGTACTCACATTTGAGAATCACCAGGATAAATTATACAAAGATGCCAATTATTACTTCTGTTTATAAAAGCAGTCCCTTAATAATACCTTAAGCTTTATAGTTCCCATTAGGAACAGATTCTGAAAGAGTCAGGATAGTGTCTTCCAGCAGAGTAAACTATGTTAGTGTTCTAAGCTCTCTCTTTTCACCTTAAATATTAATTGACTTGCAGCCATTTCTGGATGAACTGGAAATTTCTTCTTTTTATGCAGGAAAGAAAGCTCTTCCTATACACTTTAACAAAAGAGTAGGGCGTACCCTTAGCAGACGATTGACCCTACTTTAGAATAATGGTCAGTATAGTACAATGATTAGGTGCCTGGATCCTGGAGTTACTGTGCTCAGGTTTGAATTCCACCTTGACTAATTCTAGTTGTGTTAGCTTTGTTACCTCTAGTAAATTGTCTAACTACCCTCTGCCTCAATTTTCCTATTTATAAAAAGAGCAGAATAATATTTTCCACCTCATGTATTTGCTATGACAATAAACTAATTTAATACATGTGAAGTGCTTAGAAAAATACTGGCACTTTGTAAATGTTAGCATTATTAATACTATTGAAAAACAAAGGTTTTATAATGACATTCTACAAATAAAATCATTTTTTGGTAAACATTCTCCAATTTATTATGGAAATGTAACCAACAATATTTTGCAGCTGCTCAAACATGTTGTAATCTATGTATACATTTTTCAGTTTATTTATTTGGCAAAGCACATAAGAACACTTTATTACAGAAATTCATAAGGTCTTCATGCTTTATTGAGGATATTTATTTTTAGGACTACAGCAAACATCTAGTACAACCTGCACTGAAAATCTAATATAGAATTCAATGGGACCAAATGTGGTATAGTTTATCAGTCTGACCTCTCTGGTTAGTACAGTGATTTTCTGGATAATTTATAGATTTTGTTTGCTTTTCCTTATTCCTAGCGGCTCTCAAAAACTAGCAATGTAGCTTTCCCTTAAAAAATTCTGCAAAATATGACATCACAGCCTTTATATAGTTCATGATAGAACTTAGCCACATTAAAGATTCATAAGCAAATGTCTCTGAGTTATCTGTTTTGCTCCACTCTGCATGCTTGATTTCCCCAGTATGGATCCTGGTACTGTAATGTGTCCTTTGAAGTATCATGTGGTGATGAGAAGGGAAGAATGGGGGCAAAACTAGTGAGACAGATGGAGGATAGACTATTAAGTGAAGCCTTAAGGGGAGTTCTTTCTCTTTATTGATGATGAGTCCACATAACCACTTAGGTTTACTTATATAAACCATGAGGCATGATTGATAGAGCTACCCTGTTGGAAGCAGAGAGAATGAATGTGCTATTGCAGAACTTGACAAATCTTAATTAAAGAGAGATACACAAATATGTATTATAAAACATGTTAAGCTGCTGTTTGCTGTCTGGAAAATAAATTGAATGTTAGCAAAACTGAAGCAGTAATGGGAATTGAAGACCATCATTTATATACATTTCTCACTTCGTATGTACCTCATTCATTAGTCAGATGTAAACACAAAATTCTATGTCTTATGATTTTATGGAATATGGTTATTACACATCTATAACTATTGTTGCTACAAATGTAAAATACAAATAGTTCTTTGATCAATGCTGCATCACATACTAATAGAGTGAATTCAACCTTGGCCCTCAGGACTGATTCATTCAAAAAAGGATTAATGAGGGTAGGATGCTGTGGCACGATGCCACTTGGGACACCCACTTCTCATATTGGAGCACTGGTTCAAGTCTAGGCTACTTTATTTTTGATCCAGTTTCCTGTTAATGTGCAATGGATGATGGCCCACAAACGTGGGCCTTTTTTGTCACCTTGTGGGAGACCTGGATGGTGTCCTATATTCCTAACTTCAGCCTAGCCCAGACACAGCTATTATAGGCGTTTGGGGAGTGAAACCACAAATGAAAGATCTCTCTGTCTCTGACTCCCCATCTCTTTCTGCCACTTTGCCTTTAAAATAAATACATCTTTTAAAAATAATGATTCATAATAGACAGTGAAGAATTGTGAGTGGACCACTGTAGAAGCTATCAAACATCCATTAATCCTTGTCCCTTATCTTGCAAGATAACATCTATCTCTACAATGTGCAGCCTATTTCAGGTTCTTATGTATTTGAAACAGGCTATATTCTGTGTCTCAGGACAAATAGATATGGTCTGTTCATCTAGAAATTAACTTTTACATCTGTACATCACTAAAGCAATAGTCGACAAAAGACAAGAAGACAGCTGATTTCTAAATGTCCACATGTTCATGTGTACTTTGACAATTATCCATGATAACAATTATAATCCCTGAATAACTTCCTACCATGTCCTTTGTCCTTAGCTGTTCTGGATAATGTTATTCTACTAATTAATACTTTACCAGGCCCTATTCAAAGACAGTACGGTCTGCAAGACTTCCTCTGGCAGTATTGCCAGCGGCACGGGCTGCTGCAGGCTGCTCTTGCCTCACTCTGGCATATCCTCCAGCTCTTGGCTGCAGGGGTAGTGTATGGTGTCTACACTTGTGGTGTCCCCACCTTCCATGCTGCTGCATGGTATCCCTCTTCATTCTGTAGAATTTCCACTGGAAACTTCCCTCCAACTCTCCCCTGGTAATGCACTTCCTCTACTTTTCTTCTGCTGTTTTCCGGTTGTCTGAAACAGTACATCTGTTTCCCAATCAGCCATCTTGGAATCCCCAAAGCACTTTTTTAAAATATTTATTTATTTATTTGAAAGTCAGAGAGAGAAAGAGAGGCACAGAGAGAAAGAGAGGCAGAGAGAGAGAGAGAGGTCTTCCATCCGCTGGTTCACTCCCCAACTGAACGCAGCTGCCAGAGCTGCACCCATCCAATGCCAGGAGCCAGGAGCTTCTTCCTGGTCTCCCACTTGGGTGCAGGGGCCAAGGACTTGAGCCATCATCCACTGCTTTCCCAGGTCACAGTAAAGAGCTGGATTGGAAGTGGATCATCGGGTCTCAAACCAGCGCCAAATGGGATGTGGGCACTTCAGGCCAGGCCATCAAGCCGCTGTGCCACAGCACCGCCCCCTCCCAAAACTCTTGATATTGCAGTCAGATTGGTTTCTTGATTTTTTTTTTTGTTTGGTGTCAGTTTACACTTCTGTCAGTTGCATATGCTTGATACTCTGTCTCACTTAAATGCCTACTTCTAATTTCTGTTTAATTTTCATGTTTTCTCTTTTTACTTTTTTCTACTCATCTGATTATTTGTTTTAGAAATCCCCATTCATCCATCCATTCATGGTATTCTCAAGGATACAAGAAATTGGGCAGTGTGGAGAGGCAGGCAAGTAAATCCAAAAATTTGATAGCAGAAGACATGCTGTGTTGGAGAGAAGTGCTAGAAGCTATAGGGAGCTCCAAGGTCTGTGAATGAGATTGGCAAGAACAGGAGTTAGCCAGTATAACCTATGACTTCTTGTGACAGCTCCATTAAGGAAGGCAATATTTTAGAAGTCATACATATAGAGAAGTTGTTCCACTTATCCTCTGGCCCTTGCTTAGTGTTTTCATAAACAATGTTCAGGACCAGAACATATATTACTTAAATATTTCTTAGAATATAAGAATTATGAATGTAGCAATAACTGATATTTATATAGCAACTTAGAGTGTACCAAGTGCTTTTACAGAATCTGCTTAATTTTCATAGTAATTCCATCAGGCAGTTATAATTATCCTTTTTACACATGGGATAACTGATGCTGCTCACCTAAGACTGACTCAGGCATTAAGTAAGGGAAGCTACAAAAGATTAAACATTATATGGAATGTACTGGCTATAAAGAATACAACAGGTTTGTAGATAATGCTGAATATCTGGGAATTAGTCTCCAAATTATAATTTTAAAAAAAGAGTGTCAATTTGTTAAGTCAACAACAGGAGTCACTGTGCACTTACTCCTCAGGTAGGATCTTTGTCCTTAGTGTGCTATACATTGAGATTTAATGCTATAACTAGTACTCAAACAGTATTTTTCACTTTATGTTTCTGTGTGGGAGCAAACTGTTGAAATCTTTACTTAATGTATGCTAAACTGATCTTCTGTATATATAAAGAGAATCGAAAATGAATCCTCATGTGAATGGAAGGGGAGAGAGAGTGGGAAAGGGGAGAGTTGCGGATGGGAGGGACGTTATGGGCGGGAAGCCATTGTAATCCATAAGCTGTACTTTGGAAATTTATATTCATTAAATAAAAGTTTTTAAAAAATTTATAAAAATCATAATTTTAAATTGTTTAGGTCATTATTGAAGGTCCTGCCCCTAAACGTGTGTAGTTTTTTTTTTGTTGTTTTTAACCATTATAGTGTTTGTACTCAGTTACTTATTTCTTTGGAATCAGGAAGGAAAATGGGAGGAAGTAGCATGACTTTGGGGGGACTGGATATATTGAATATGAATCAAGACACTGCAATCAAAAGGGAAATGGGAAAATGTTGGTCAGAAGGTACAAAGTTTTAGTTATATAGGATCAGTAAGTGCTACGTATTAATGTACAGCATGGTAGCTATAATTAATAATACTATGTTATATTCTTGAAATTTGCTTCAAAAAAATCCTGCGTCCAGTATTTATGTAAGACACTGCTTGAGGTGTTCCCATCCTGTATTGGAGTTTCTGGGTTTGAATCCCAGCTCTGCTTTCAATTCCAGCTTCCTATTACTGTGCACCATGGGAGGTAGTAGGTGAGGGTTCAAGTACTTGGGTCCCTTCCACCCACGTGGGATCCCAAATTTAGTTGAGGGCTCTTTACTTTAGCTTGGCCCAGCCAAAGCTGCAAACACTGTTGCAGGCATTTTGGTTGTGAATCAGTGGAAGGAAGATCTCCCTCCTGCCTCTGTCTCTGTCTCTCTCCCTGTCTCTCTCTCTCTCTCTTTCTCTCTCTCTCTCTCTCCCTGTATCTCCCTCTCTCTCTCTGTGTGTGTGTGTGTGTGTCTGCCTTTCAAATAAAAATAAATAAGAAAAATAACTTTAAGACTCTACCACTAACTGGCTGTATGTCCCTGGGGCTTATCTTCTTCATCTATAATGGAAGGGGTGATATTTTAGTTTTCAGGATATGTTGTTGAATAGTTACACCACACAGAAAGCAAGTGATTAGTATTCAACTTGTATTAAATTGTTTCCTCCTTCCCTTTTCCTTGTAGAGGCACCAGATGTTTTTTATTATTTATAATCTAAAAAGAAATTTATCCAAGAAAAGGGGGTAGTGTGGTAGGATGTAGAAAGGATTATTAAGTGTAAAATGTATTTGTGGAGTTATCACATACAAATATTTATTGAATCTTAAAGGGCACAGGGCAAGTTCAGAACACTGTTAAGAACTGTTCGATGCCAGATGTCTTTGATATATTAGCACATTTAAAGTGCAATCTCGGATTTCTTGGTTTTAACAATTCTTCTCAATCCATTAAAAAAAAGTTTTATCCCCTCTTCTAAAGTATTTCTAATCAACACAAGAGACTATGATATAGGCAACAATATTAAAAAAAAACTGAAAACGCATATTTGCTAATGTTAAAAATTGTAACCATGCATTTAATTTTTATTATATAGCAGTCAATACTATGAATTTTCAAAAAAAAATCTCATTTAGGGGTCAGTATTTGGTACAGTGATTGGGATGATGCTTGGGACACGTGCATCCCATGAGGAAGCGTGTGATTCCTGTCGTGGTGCCTTCGTATCGGATCCAGCTTCCTGCTAATGGGAAATCAAGGAAGCAGTGCATGATGATTCCAGTATTTGGGTCTCAGCCACTCACAAAGGAGATCTGGGATGAGGTCTAGACTTTGGCCTGGACCAGACCTGTCTATTGTGGTCCTTTGGGGAGTAAAGCAGCAAATGGAAGATCTCTGTCTCTGTGTCTCTTTCTCATTCTCTGCCTCTCTAACTTTCAAATAAATAATTAATAAAATATCTCACTTAAACTTTAAGGTCAGTATTGTTGTTCTCACTTTATGCACGTGAGAGCATAATTGAGAGAAATTAGCAACAATAACCATAAATATGTGTGTAGCATTACTGTGTGCTAGACATTCTGCATATATAAGCTTGTTAGCTTTTCATCATTCATCATTCCATGAGGTAAATCCTATTATCTCCATTTTACAGATGAGAAAACTGAGGCTCAGAGCAGTTTAAAAACTGCACACAGAGCTAGTAATTAGCAAAGCTTGTGTCTGAATGCAAACATTCAAGAATCCAGAATGCATATCATTGACTTAAGTCAAGTGGTTGGTATATAACAGGATCAAGGATCAAACTCCAGAGTGTAACTCTTTTTGATGTATCACATAGGTAGAATTACTAGTTTAGTGATTTCTAGAAATTCCTCCATGCTTCAAGTATGTATTTGGTTTTTCTTTTATCCAGAAAGGTAGAACTAAACTTTTATGTGATAGCCTCTTCCCAGAAACACTGAAAACCTCTTCAGAGGAAGCAGTCAGCTTTGACACACTGCCAGGCAGGAGGGCAGGCCTTAATGCCTGTCGTTCTGGCTATTTTACCATACCACATATGGTTGTCTTAATGACATTTTACTCAAAGAACTTCACTGTGGTTGTGTCTCCCTGTGTGTAAATATTTAAATATCAACCCCCATCTTAGATTTTTTAAAGATTGGGTTGACCTTGAAGTGGAAGGATGTGAATCCTTTCTCATATAGCTTGCTTCCTAATGGAAATTCTGATTGTTGGAGCCTAATGTTTTGTTTGATGTCTTGTTTTGCATTAATCTTTTTCAAAAGTCCCATTTACCAGTGAACCAGTGAAACAAAGAACAAAAGCAAAATGCAACAGCTAAAATAAATGTGATAGTCGAAGATTTCAAGCCAGCTTTGTGAGTCTTTGCTCTGAATTTATAACAGTATTAATAATCCCCCACAGCTATCTAATAATACTGTGCAGACTTTTCCTGTTTTTCATTTTAATTTCTGTGATACTATATGAAATGGGCAGAGAGATGTTATATGTATTTCAGAGATTTGGGCTCAGATAATGATTCCATTATTTCATCTACAATAATTAAAAAATAAGTGACAAATCCACTTTCAATGAATGGGAAATGGAGGGTTAAAAACCCCCTCTCCAAAATGAGATAGCATCTTGCTAAGAACACACATTTTGAAATAAAAAAAAAGAAAACTAGGTTCACCACTTATTAGCTGTTTAACTTTGGATGAATTATGTAAACTTTCTGTGACTCAGTTTTCACACTCATGTTTATATCATGGATTACTGGTATTAGAATTAAATTATTTTTTAAAGAGTTTGTATGTTTATTTATTTGAGAGGTAGAGTTACAGACAGAGAGAGGGAGAGACAGACAGAAAGGTCTTCCATCAACTGATTCAGTCCCCAAATGTCTGCAATGGCTGGAGCTGAGCTCATCTGAAGCCAGGAGCCAGGAGCTTCTTCTGTGTCTCACACATGGGTGCAGGGGCTCAAGCACTTGAGCATCTTCTACTTCTTTCCCAGGCTGTAGCAGGGAGCTAATTTAGAAGAGGAGCAGCTGGGACATAAACTGACACCTATATGGGATGCCAGTGCTGCAGGCGGAGACATAGCCCACTATGTCATGGTGCCGGCCCCAGGATTAAATTATTATTAGAATTAAATTCAATGCTTGTAAAATACTTTGGACAGGGCTACATCTGAACATTTAAATTCAATGCCTATAAAATACTTTGAACAGGGCTACCACAAAAGGAGCTACATTCAGGTTAGCCATTGTGATGATAACTACTATTACCCTTGACTGTGACTACAGGACTGACTGAAGCTATGCTCATAGCAGAGCTCATCAGAGATGATGAAATCAGAGTATAAAGTGAATGCAGGGGAATTATGCTTCCAATTAGACTAATAAAGCATAAATATACATTGTATTTACACCTGCCTTTGAGAGCAAATATTGTGGCTTGAGTTTGTGATTTAGTTACATTTTCTTTATACTGTCATTCATATATATATAAGGATCTATTCCAGGAGCAGGCATTTACAGGCTGTTATGGGCATTTGTGTAGTGAACCAGAGGATATGATATCTCTCATGTCTCTCTCTCCCCTTTTCCCACCTATTTCTCTGTGTCTCTTTCAAACAAACAAATTTTTTTTAAAAAGAAGGATCTGTTTCCAAATCAGGCCTAATTTTAAAAGATATATAAGAAGAAAAGTATATGTGTTAAACTGACTTTTTAATACAAAAATTCTAAAATTAAAATTGTGGTATGTTAAGTAAGCACAATTATATTTCTTCCCCTAGATAGCCAGACTTGCTTTGCAGGTATCATAAGACCTGTTATGTCCATGGAAAGTGTATGCTTTCATACTTTCATGCATAGCAACACCAGTACTGATGTGTCCTAATTCCCAGTGGTAGTGTTAATTTCATAGTATCACTGTACTGTGTATGGTTGTACAAAGCTTTGGATATAGTATATATACAGTCCATATAATGCTGAGGCTAGCCTAGCTCTTTTTAAAAATATGATCAATTTAAATTCATGAGAAGCAAGGCAAGTTATGTGTGGGTAGCCACTAAGTGTGATGTTCATAGTGAGAATGTAGTCTACATGACCAAAAAAAATAAGATCATCACCAGAACCTCTGTCTTCTGCAGCTTAGAGAGAAATATTTGACTAAATTCTACTACAGATCTGTTTTTAAAATAGTCATGAGGGGCCAGGCCGGTGGCATAGCTTATGAGTCCTGGCTGCTCCACTTCTGATCCACCTTTCTGCTAATGCAGAGCCTGGGAGGCAGCAGTTCTGACTTACATAGTTGGGTTCCTGCCACCCATATGGAAGACTAACGGAGTTCTAGGCTCCTGGCTTGAGACTTGCCCAGCCCTGGGCCATTTGGGGGAGTAAACTAGTGAATGAAGATCTCTTGTTCACTCTCTCACTGTCTTTCTCTCTCTCAACCTCTCTCTCTGAAACTCTGCCCTTCAAATAAATAAAACAAATTTTAAAAAATACAACCATGCACGATATAATACTGTCTCAGTCAAATATAGGGGGGCTTATATTATCATGTCTCACTGAGTTATCATCCAGTGATTATAATCACCACTTTAGCTGTGTAAGTATCCTCTACTATGTTAAAACAATGACAAGATCACATAACAACAAATTTCTCAGAATATAGCCTGTCTCTAAGCAATGCATGATTTTATGACTACAAATATAATTTATATATCCCCCATGCAAATATATACAATCACTGGCAAAATAATGAAGAGCACCATTTTTTACTTTTCCTTTTAAAAAAGAACTTAGTACTTATATGCTATAAATATTATATTTATCAGCTGAAATTTTATCAAGTGAAAATCTTTAGGGCAATAATTTGTATTCTATAGTACTTGAAGAGATAATGCAACTCAAAAATGTGACTAGTTATACCTTTTTCAAAAAAGAGCAGTTATACTTTCTAAAATTATACTTCTCAACTGATATCCATTGACATCCCAAGTTACACACTAGATCTATTTAATCAAGATGTCCAGGGATGGGATTGGGACATTACTGTTAAAAACAGAACTAAAAGCCTCACAGGTAATTCTAATTCATTATGTTTTTGACTTTGGAAAATGTGTTACCACAAGTAAAAGCAAAATGAAGCACCTTTAATGCAAGCATAGATAGGCCTAAATCATAGAGTGAACTGTAAAATCATAGAGTAAATCATAAAAACAGTGGGTGATCCTAAGCCACTATCAGTCCTAGTGGTATCTGCAAAGAAAGCCATGCTCCTGAGCAAGAGTTATAAAACAGTTATTTGGGGTATTGATATTTATAATTAACAGTGTTAATTATTTTTAAACACATATAGCAAGTGTGCATTTTACATTATACACATATTTTTAAATGGTACATTGCTTTATTTCCTATAAATTAAGTTATATCTTATAGTAGAATCTATTATGCCGCCTTCTCCTTTCAGGTTCTCCCTAAATGCCAGTTTTTTAAGATCTCAGACTTCTGAATAACAAAAACCTGAAAAAAAAAAAGAATGTCATTAGGAAAATTCTTCCCTCCTAAATAAAAAATCTCTGATAAGGCAAGAGAATATAAAGTCTGGTTATCTACTTCAGACTTGGAGAATAAAAACATAGTGTCTTTTAAAAAAAGTGATAATATTTCAAAAAGTATCCTGCATCCCTCTTTAATTATTAAATTGTTTCAGAAAAGCAGCTTATGCTACTACAAGTCTCTAACTCCAGTCTTCCCAGTGAAGCAGCTGTTTTTATAAAGGAATCAACTACTTCAAGATTCCTTCACCAGGCACCTATCAATTTATTTTTTTAAAGATTTATTTATTTATTTGAAAGACTTACACACAGAGAGAAGAAGAGGCAGAGAGAGAGAGGGAGAGGTCTTTCATCTGCCGGTTCACTCCCCAATTGGCCACAAAGGTCAGAGCTGCGCTGATCTGCAGCCAGGAGCCAGGAGCTTCTTCCAGGTCTCCCACATGGGTGCAGGGGCCCAAGGTCTTGGGCCATCTTCCACTGCTTTCCCAGGCCACAGCAGAGAGCTAGATCAGAAGTGGAGCAGCTAGGACTTGAACAGGCCCCCGTATGGAATGTGGGCACTGCTGGCGGCAGCTTTACTTGCTACACCATAGAGCTGTCCCCACGGCTATCAATTTAGAGTAGGATACGTTATATCCTTATGGCCAAGATTATGTCAGAGTCAAGAGTAGCTGTTAATCATTTCGTGGACTTATTACACATGCCAAAGGCATCAAAATACAGACTATAACAAGATAGATTGATAATTGTGATCTAACTTGCATATCCACATCCGCTACCACCAAACTGCCTTGGATCAGTTGTGTATAACTACATGTTTTCTGTGAGAATGCTGTGGTCTACATGCCTTGCAAACAAAGAGATTTAACAATGCTCACAACTACCATATAAACTATTGGTGATTCTCATTTATTGTACATTTTCCTACTTGCTTTGCTTCATTAAAGGATTGCATAGTGAATGTTGAATTTGGAGACCTTCATTTGATGAGGCCTCAAATTCTCTGTCATCTTATCCTCTCTGAACTCAATTTCCTTATGTAAAAAGTATCCAGAGCTGACCTCAAGAGTCTTGACAGAAACCTGTAGAGTCCACTGGCTCTTTGACATTTTTGCCTTTACTTTTCATTACATCTTTTTATTATTATTTTATTATTATTGCTATAACCCTCCCCGAGATTCTGTTGCCCAGTATCTGTGGTAGCTGTGATCAGAATATGTCATTCTCAATTAGTCCCATGCACTGAATCTATTTTGAACTGATTTGATGTAGTAGGTGGAAGGTCTAGCTCTATTGTTATCCTTAAAAGGGAAAGAAAATCTGCATCTGCTGCTACTGTTACTATTCTAATAGTTCATTTAACAGCACCTCCAGTTTCCATTAGCTGTGCTAGCCCATTGAGGATCTCCAACAGAGCAGTTTCCTCTGAATCTTCAAATTAGTCCAATGGTTCCCTCCCTAGAGGGATTTCACTGCCTGTCACCCTGTTCTCAGTGCAGTTTGTGCTCTTATTCCACCTACTTTGGTCAACACCTACTTTGGTCTTATTCCACCTATACTTTGGTCAACAATGTGCAAGATTTCTCTTATCTTAAAGAAGATCCTGAATGGGAGAGCCATAGGTATGTTGTCTCAAAAAAATGTGTTTGTTAGGGAGAAAGGAAGTTTGAAAAATAGTAAGGAAAAAGTCTGATGACTGTAAGGAATATCTTTTCCTTTCATCATACTTAAACACTTTTAGTCTTATTTTATTAAATACACGAATACATCCTCTCCAAGACAAGTGATGCTTGCAGGAAGAAGCTATGGTGAGATCTGTTTTCTATCTTCCACATCACCTAGAATGGTATCTGATCTGTAAAAGTAGTTTCTACTTGAGTGCATACCATATGTGAGGTGATTTGTTAAGGCTCTGCATTTTTTATCTCATTTAATCTCATGGTAGTCCTATAAGGAAGTTTGTATTATGCCATTTTCCAGATAAAGCAACAAGATTTAGACAATTTTAGCAACCTCTTCAGAGTCACATAGGCAAGTGGCAGAACAATATTCAATCTCCGGTATTCTAACTGCAAAGCTCATGTTCATGCCACTGAGCTCAAAGCCATCCTGCATGTCTTCAAGTTCAGTAAATGAATGATAAATGAATGAGTCGATGCATTACTAAGAACTAGAGCTGCTGTAAATTTGTTTTAATTGTATCATCATTTATATAACACGATGTTAGCTAGGACATACTTCCCTTGAAGGATACTAACCCTTCACTGGAATCTCCTTAATAACTAAATACATTTGCATAACTGAAGGCATATGAGACTGAGAAATTTAAATAACAAAAACAGTAATATCAGTTAAGCTATCCCTGTTAATCATAACCAAATATTACTAAAGCTGCCTTTGCCACACTTCTTATTACCTATGTACCATATAGAAATAGAAATAGCTCATTATTAAAGAAAATTTAGTCTTAGGATAGAAAAATTGATATTTTATATTTCTGGGTTTTTAAGAGTTGTGAGCCATTGGGACTGAATTGAACAGGGCTCAAAACAATGTCTCACAGTCCGCTGGAGTAGAAAAAAAATGTAATTTTGTTTGCAGTCTTATTGATGTATGACCGACAAATAGAAAATGTGTATATTTAAGGCACAAAATGTGAGATTTTGATATATGTATACATTATTTAATGATTAGCACTCCTAAACTATTAACATATCCATTACTTGACATACTTGACTTATTGTACGTTTATGGTGAGAAGACTTAAAATTTACTCTCTTATGGAGTAGAAAAATTATTTTTAAAAAATAAATTTAAACTACAGAACATAGAATTAAAGAAATCGAAATCACCCATCATTCTACCACTCAGATAAAATACTGTTAACATTTTGATGGCTTTTCCACATTTATATTCAGATATATGCATATTCTTAGAAAATTGGCTTCAGACTATGTGTGTAGGTTTATGGCTTTTTATTTCTCAGCTTATAGGATGAACAACTATTAATGTCATTTAAAAGTCATCTAGAAAACATGAAATAGTGGGAGAAGATGAAAATTTTATGGAGACATATTACCGAGAAATGATACTGAGCAAATTCCCTGGCATAGGCTTCCAGGCTTTTTTCTCATTATCTATTAAGTAGAATTGGATTCATACTTTATATTTTTAATATCCATAAAACTGAATTAAACTGTATATATACCATTTTAGAATACTTTTTTCACTTAGTAACATGTAGTGATTATCTTTCCTGGCATCAAATTTACTTACCCAGAAATGCTACTAATGGCTATGTCTAGCCAATACTAATGAACACATTTATTTTTCCAAGTGTTCTGCTTTTACATACTGTAACAGTGACAATTTTATGTATACTATTATATTCAGTTTTGTAGGACAGATTCCTTTCTGTAAGTGAGTTTTCTGAGTTGTGGATTCAGCAGTTAATACTACCACCACTAGTATAGGGAAAAGTTCTTTGCTGCTGTTAGAGAAAAGGTAACCAGTGCTGTGTGTACTGACTTGGAAAGATGTCTAACATACAATGTAAAATTTAAAACTAAAAATAGTGGAGAGCAGTCATTTGACATAGCAGTTAAGACATCCCTTGGGGTACAACATTCCATATTGGAGAGCTCCAGTTCTGATCTAGGTTCCTGCTGATGTATACCCTGATAGGTAACAGTTATAGCTCAAAGGATTAGATCCTGCCAACCACAAGGGACACTTAGATTGACTTCCAGGCTCCTGCCTTTGTTCTGGACCAGCCCTGGTTCTTGAAAGCATTTAGAAAATGAACCAGAAGTTGGAAGACAGCTTGCTCGCTCACTCTCTCTGTCTCTCTGCTTTTGAAAATAAAATGAAAATAAATGAATTATTATAAATTAAAAGAAAAATAATGGCATAATAATATAAAATCAACTTTTTTTTTTGACAGGCAGAGTGGACAGTGAGAGAGAGAGAGGCAGAGAGAAAGGTCTTCCTTTGCCGTTGGTTCACCCTCCAATGGCCGCTGCGGCCGGTGCACCGTGCTGATCCGAATGCAGGAGCCAGGTACTTATCCTGGTCTCCCATGGGGTGCAGGGCCCAAGTACTTGGGCCATCCTCCACTGCACTCCCTGGCCACAGCAGAGAGCTGGCCTGGAAGAGGGGCAACCGGGACAGAATCCAGCGCCCCAACCGGGACTAGAACCCAGTGTGCCGGTGCCACAAGGCGGAGGATTAGCCTAGTGAGCCGTGGCGCCGGCCTAAAATCAGCTTTTTATTTACCTACTATATCTCTGCATGCCTAGGTATAAATTTGGGAATATAGATGAATATAGGCATAGTATGAACATAGTGTTAAGCACTGAGAATACACACAGGAAGCCAAAAGGAGAGTCAGAGTAAACAAGTAAGTTATAACACAGTGTATGCATATGAAGGAAGTCATATTACTAGCAATACAGAGGACCTTGCAAGGTGAGGGGGATGACTGGTTGCCAGATAAAATAAGAATTTCCAGTAAAATTTGAATTAAATAATGATAAACAGTAATGAATATGTCTCATGCATTAGTGACATATCTTAAAATTTATTTTTATTTATATTAAATTGGATTTTAACCAAGCATCATTTTTTTTTTGACAAGGGTATAAAACAAAGTTTATTCCCAGCAATACTATACATACAGACATTTCTGGAACTTGTTTCTTCTTAAAAGTATTTGATGTTCCTTTGTTTTAAACAAGTCTTTCTATGATCTAAAATTAATAATTATTCTTTACCAAAGCTTTGAAAAATAAAGAACTGGATGAGTAAAAGAACTAAAGTCACATATCACCTTGTGTTGCTCCCCCTCTTCATGGCCAAGCATCATTTTATTAACAAAGTCTACAAGCCCTAGGAATGGCAATAATTATGTTTTTTCATATTCAGTGAGAAGAATATCTTGAGAATTAATTCATATCTACAGAAGTGACAAGAGACAGATGTTAAACTAGAAAATTTCTTGCCAGATTTTCTGTTTAAATACCTGTACTAGTCATTACATTTAATGAGTGTCTTCCAAGGCCCTGTGCTAATTGCAAATCACAAATTATTTCATCTGATACTCATAAGGCCCTAACAGGTAGGTTCTATTCATGCCCATGGGGGAGAAAACTGAGGCAGGTAAGTGAACAACTTGGTCAAGTTTACATGGCCTATAAAGTAAAGGGACTAGAGCTTGAATATAGATGGTCAGACATGTAGTTTTTTTTCTTTATGCTATTCTCAACTGCCTTTAAGATCAAAGCTGTAATTGTCAAGATGAACAAGAAATATTAGATCCCCAAAAGAAAGGGGGTTGACAGTAAGATGTAGTAGGTTAAGCCACCGCCTGCAATGCCAGCATCCCGTATGAGCACCACTTTGAGTCTGGGCTGCTCAGCTTCCAATGTGACTCTCTACTAATGCACCTAGGAATGGAGCAAAAGATTGCCCAAATGAGTGCAAGGACCCAGCTCCTGCCATGACAGCCATCTTGAGAGTGAACCAGCAGATAAAAGATTTCCTCTCTCTTTCTCTCTCTTTCATTCTCCTACTCTGTCACTCTGTCATTCAGATAAATAAGGAAGTCTTTTAAAAAGTAGTACTGGTACACCCAGTTTTGAAGTTGAAAATCCATGCTCAAAAACCAGCCCAACCACTAACAAGTTATGTATATGAGGAGGGGAATCTTTTGGTCAAGCCTTGCAGATAATAATATTGCATATCTCTTAAAATTCATGAAAGAATTACATATATGCAAAATATAAAGTATATATAGCATAGGGCCTATCTCATAGTAAGGTACCAAGATACATGTAGGTTGTCATTAATATTTAAAATAAATCAAAATTTCATATCAAGTGACAATCACTTGACATTTAAAAGGATGATTAATCTGCAAGTAGATGAGATGTATCTTGGAAGACTATGAAGAAAGTAATAGTGAGACTCTGAAAGAAACCAAGAACTACTTAAAATATAGGGTTTGAATAAAGGAAGAATATATGTAAATTTTAATACAATGTGAGACACAAATGCTAGGATATTTGTGACCTCAGTCCATGTCTTGATCTGAAATGTGATGTTACTTCTTTGCTAGCAGTCTTCAGAGAGAGCCAGGCCATGCTATAGAAATCTCTTGTTCTTATGAATGTTGCATCTTTCTCTCATGGCCACCAGACAACCTTTAAATCTTGCTCACAATAACAAGTCCAGAAAAGGAAATGGTAACAGTTGCAGGAACTCAAAGAAAATATATCATTTCAAGAAGACGGGGAATATATCCATTTAAATGATTTGGTTAAAGTCACCCTGTCTTTCCCACTGATAAGTAGAAAACATATTTAAACATTAATTTTCCTTCTATGGAGCTGATGTTATAGTCAAGCTGACTTTCCATTCAGTTCAAGGCATAAAAGTATGTTCCACATGGAATCTGTATTAATAATGTAATTGGAATACAATAGTATGTAGCCAAATTAACATTTTACATTCTACTTTAGGTGATATCTTTTGGCTAGACATATTCAGAAATTCTTACGGAAGTGTGAATTTTGATACTCAAGATCTTACCAGATTTAGCAACCTTTAGTTTAGTTGTTATAGACAGAACCCATCTTGGAGGTTCTGAGGAAATAAAGTTGTAGTTTCAGAGGTGGGGTCTATATTTTGTAAAATGATGCTTTCACAAATGGCACGCAGAAAGAAATCCTAGGTGATCTTAGCTTTGGACCTTCTCTTTTCTTTCAGAATCATTGTGATGCTTCCCACACTTCCTTTTTCTTCTCTTGTTTCTATTTTTTTCTCCAAAAGGAATGAGCTTGCTTTCTTTGTCTACACTGTCTTTGAATAGTACTGACTGTGAATATGCAAATATGACAGTGCACCCAACAGGTCAAACCTATGAATCCTTGTGGGGTGTCCAGCTAGCTCACTTCAGACATTGGTACCCTGCCTACAGCTCTACCGAAGGCCAAGCCCAGAGACAGCAGGTGACTCATCCCCCAGGGCCTGAACTGAATGGACAGGGGATGTTATTTGACACAAAAGAGGCTAATCCAGAAGTTAGTCAGAAACCAATAATGTGGTGCACTCTCAAAGGTCACCTGAATCTATCAAATTCTTTCTTTCTTAAAAATAAGGCCAAATAATGTAACTATCAGTGAAAGGTGAAGCTTTAATCATAAAGGAGGTCTGAGGGTCTGAGTGCTGGGCAAGTTGCTGTCATTGGAGAGCAAGTAGAAATTGTGAGTTAGAGCACATCTCCTTTATAAGTTAGTGGCTTCTGTTTGTTTTTAGAATAAACCACTATGACTGTCTCTCTACAGAAACTTTTGTGCACACTTTCAAGTTTCTTCTTTTTTTTAAGATGCGTGTATTTATTTAAAAGGCAGATTTACAGAGAGGCAGAGGCATAGAGAGATCTTCCATCCACTGATTCACTTCCCAGATAGCTGCAATAACTGGAGCTGGGCTGTTCCAAAGCCAGGATCCAGGAGCTTCTTCCAGGTCTCCCACATGGGTGCAGGGGTCCAAGCACTTGGACCATCATCTATTGCTTTCCCAGGCCACAGCAGAGAGCTGGATCAGAAGTGGAAAAGCCTAGTCTTGAACCAGCACCCACAAGGGATGCCAGTACTGCAGGAAGCAGCTTTACCCATCATGCTGCGGTGCTAGCCCCTCAATTTTCTTCTTAAAACAACACACTAGAAATAGAACTCCTGGAACAAAGGGTAAACTTACTTCCAAATCTTCTGAAATATATTTCCAAAATCCTTTCTTGAAATGTTGTAAAGGGTTTATATACCCCATGGCACCAGCAATGTGAGTGTCTTTCTCACCATACCACAAGTAAATTGTGATTTATTGATTTTTTCGGACCCTTTACTGTTTTTAAACAGGAAAAGGAGGAATATAACTTAGTTTGTATGACATTTATTCCCGGTGAGATTAAACATTTAGATGTGTGTGTATTTGCTATTCATATTTTCTCTTTTGTGACTGAATGCTAATAGCCTCTGTCTATTTTTTATTGAAATGTTATAATTTTTTCTTATTGAAGTACAGAATTATCTCAAAAATATTGATAAATATATTTGAGCAGATGTTATTCACAGATTGTAGCATATTTATGAATCTTTTTTTACTTTAATGGTTTTAAATTCTTAACTCTCTCATCTTCTTAACATCTCTCATCTTTTATGTGATTGCCTCCATTTATTTTATGCTTAACATTTTCTTTTCCATCAAGATGCTAGGTAGGTAACTATTAACCTGCTTTTTCTAGATATATATTTTATCCTAACAGTTCAATAAAAAAAGAAAAAAGAAAAACCTTAAGTAGGTTTACAAATTAAGAGTTTAGAAGTCGTTGTGGCATAGCGGGTAAAGCCGCCACATGTGATGCCAGCATCCCATATGGGTACTGGTTCAAGTCCCAGTTGTTCCACTTCCCCTCCAGCTCTCTGCTAATGCACCTGGGACAGCAATGGAATATAGCTTGAGTGCTTGTGGCACCTGCACCCATGTTGGAGACCCAGAGGAAGCTCCTGCCTCCTGACTTCAGCCTGGCCCAGCCCTGGGTATTGCAGCCATTTGCAGAGTGAACCAGTGGATGGAAGATCTCTCTCTCCCTCTCTCTCTCTCTCTCTCCCCCCTCCTACCTTGCCCCATGACTATATCTTTCAAATAAATAAAAGTAAATCTTTTCTTTAAAAAGTTTAATTATTTAAATACTAGTATAGGACACAGTGAACCTTCCTGAAATAATTCAAATCCATGCCACAAAGACCTTGATCTGATCTCTTGCATTTCAGATAATATTTGTTTCAGTATCTTTCAGAAAGCCAGAAAAGTACCACTGCAGCTGGACACACTCATACACTACCAAAGTATAGTGATCCCACTTGTCTGTTACAACCAGCATTCTCAAGGTCATCAACTTTCCTCTTACTCCAATAAAATACTCCATGACCCCATTTAGAACAGACTGCCATCAGAGGTCTTAATTTTATTGAGAGCTAACCTTCTTTTTGAGGAAATAAAACATCTTATTAAGTCAAAATTTTCTAGATGATTTAAATGGTGCAGCTCTAACTCTGCCCTTTCTCTCCTCAATAAACAAACATAATAAAATATAAGTGAGAGTGATATTTATATAAGAAAAATGGCTAATCAATCACAATTTCTATTTTTTGAAAAGCAAATATTTGCAAATTATGGTACCTAGGCTATTATTAATAACAAATTACTTATGACCCAACAGTGTGATATGACACCACATCTATCAACCACACAAGAAAAACAAATCAATACAAAGATGCAGACACAAATCAGAGCTTAGAGTTGGGAATTATATATGGTTAAGGGCAATAAAAATAATGAGAAATTTAGAGAAACCAGGTATAAACCTTTAGGACTATGATAGGAGATTAAGTACCTGTTCGCTACTAGGTGCAAAAGTGAGTCTTTAGAAGGTGCCATTATGCAGAGCCTTTTGTGATAGGAAAAGCCAATGATTGTTACTTCCTTTGTTCAGCCCTTTTGTAAAGAATTCATATTACTTGAAAATGCTATTATGTGAACTGCCAGATTCTGAGTGAGTGGGTGCAGCATATGTTTTCTACATATTCACACAAAGGAAAGCAACATTCTCAGAGGCTATGCGCCTTTGCAAACTTCAGTGTCTGAGAGTTACAATCAAGATAACAATGGTTGCTATTTGGTGAGCTTCCAGTGAGTGCCATGCACTGAGATAAGTGTATGAGGCACAATCTCTATTTCTCATAGCCATTTTCAAGTTAATCTTATTATCCCCACTCTTCAGATGAGGATATTGAAGCTCAGAGAAGTTAAGAAATAGCAAAAGGTCAAACAAGGTAGAATTGAAAGGTCCAGACACCAAACTATCTTGGTTTCTTTTTAGTTACAATGCTGCTTCAAAATTTAGCCTTCTGTATAATTTTATGTCATATAATTTTGCTAGTATTATTACAACTATTTACTGTCATTAAAGTTTTCTAAATGATGAAATTAAATCTGGGGAAAGTTTACTTAGTATGGCACAAATAGCCATCTACTCCACAGGCCCCAGTGGAAGTCCATGAGGAGCCAGTCTGATGGTGCTTAGAATTTCTGGAGGAACACGTTCTTATAAGTCATCTAGACCATCCTCTCAGCCAGATTCTCAATTTCATACTTTAAGTCCTTTATAGCATCTTCATCAAGTGACATACTTTTCTGCTTAAAGGTCAGTATAAGAGAAGTCAGTCTCAGTTGTACTTTGGAAATTTATATTTATTAAATAAAAGTTTAAAAAAGCCAATAAAAACAAATTTTACAAGTAAGAACAACATATATTTAAGCATTTCATATGAAAGGAAAACTTTATTTCAAAAATTTTTGTAACAAGTTTGTTTTTGTTTGTTTTTGGCTTCAGAGTTGCACACATTTTTAAAGAAAGACATAAGACATTTCTAACAAGTTGTTTTCAAAGATTTACTTTAAATCCTGTATTTATTATTTAATAAATTTCTTCCTCACAGTAACAGAAAAAAAAAAAAAGAGAAGTCAGCCTCTTCCTTAATCACTATGATTAAGCCACATAGTTCAAAGCCTGATCTCTTTTATCCCCTAATTACTTTTAGGGCTTCCCCAAATTCTTGCCTTAAGACCTACTAGCCCAGGCTTGGAATTCAACCCTCTTTTGTTTGGTCTTCAAAATCCTTCAACCAAAATTCTTTGGCCCAAGAATTCTATTGTTAAAAAATATTTTTCCCAAATTGTATCAAGCAATCTACTATTAGATGCTTAGGTCTCTGAGTTTATCATCATTAATGAAGCTGGGTCCTACATTCTGTGAATATATGGCCAGAGTTGTTGGGAGTTGGGGATGGCGGTTGGGGATGTTGCTTTCCCATTAGGACAGCCTAGGAAGGCCACAGAAGGATAAGGGTTGGAGAATTGGGAAATTTATTCATATCAGTCTGCCTGACATAGATATTTATGATTAAATATATATATGTAATCCACATTCCTCCTATGGTAATTTTTGACTCTTCCCTTTGTAGTTCTGGCTTATGAAAAAAGAATAAAAATACTGATCACTTTTCTTTCACAGCTCTTCTCATTTTCTATGATAGTGTAATTTCTTACATTCAAAAAAACCAATAGATAAACAAAGGTAAGTCAGATTTGGCTCTGATCCTCTGAAAGCTAATAGCCTAGAGGAAGAAAGAACTCTGGGAACCAAAGAGGACGTATAATGAGATGAGGTCCCTGTCTACAACCACCCAAGGACTTTGAGAGCTGCCCCTTTGCTGGGAAGTAGGATAACTCAATGAAGTATGAGTCAGCCTTACTGTTACTTTTAAGGAGTTGTATTCCATTAATTTTGTACCTTCAGGTTCTACAAAGATGAAGAGCCCAATGACAGTCATCGTGATGATTGTATTAAACATTTATTGTCTCTGACATTGGCCTGGGACTTGAGTGTGGAGCCCTTGTCAGCTGTAAAATTTAAAAGGAACATTCATAAAAACCTGTAACTGAGATAGTAATATCTTAATTCAATATTTTAGAAAATAAAATGAATGCAAAAGTTTCAATAATGAACAAAATATCAAAGTTTTAAAAATGGTATCAGTCTGGTATTCATCTCAGGTATTGTGGGATTATGTAAAGGTCAAGGGATTATGTCCCTGAGTAGCACAGTCTAAAAGAGATGTACAACAAATAAGGTACCTCTTTTGTTTTCATTATTGACTGCAAACAAAAGATCTGACTTAAGTTGTACTAAGAAAATAGGATGGGAGGATGATTTTCATTATATGGCTGATGTCATATGAGAACCATCAGAGAAATTCAATAGCATCAGCCCTAATAGGCCCCCCTCAAAGAATGAAGCCAGAATGTTATTCTAGATTCAAGGAACCTCTAGACATTTTAGCAACAAAATTTTATGGTGCTTCTCTCTGGTGTTCTATAAATAGTAGGACACACCGACAGCTATCCTCTACATATCTGCATCCCTTCTATATGCTACTAACTAGTAATTTCTTCCGCCTCTTTATTCGTATTTCATAGAAGAATGTGATTGGCCTAGTCTTTTTGTTTTTTTAATCATGAATCCTACTATATAGGTCATGGTTAAAAACCTCAATCTTGGTCCAGGGGTTCTAAGTGCCTTTGGCTAGGGATGGGACTGACTTGAGTAAGAGTCAAGAGAAGCAAATGGGAAAGGGCAGTTGCAGGCACAGTAGTTTTTCATAGACTAGGGTGTAGTAAAAGCACATCACAAAATACTAACATTGTGGATTAGCAATTAAAAATGCCAAGGAAGCAGAACAACAGCCTGTGCTAATGGAGTTCAGAGAAAAGAGAGCTCACCAAGGGCCAGTGTGTGCTAATTATATATTATAAGAGCCTGCAATTATAAACCCATAGATATGCAAATAAATGCTGATGGATCAGCAGAGGAGACTAAAAAGCCATTTGTCTATGGCCCCTGATAAGTGAACAGAGAGATAGATGATTTGTTTGTAAATTCACTTAGAGAATGCACTAATGTCTTCAGCTAATTTTCCCTCTTTTGGGGGTGCTCACAGGAAGAAGAGAGACAGTAGGCACCTGGGATTAGATTTCCATTTTCATTACCTTCTCACCTAGGTGATTCCAGGTGCTTGTAATAAGATAATCAGGTCTTTTCAATGGTGACTGGCTGATTCACACTGCCAAAAGTCATTTCCCACTGCATCCTTTACTGATTAAATAGGAAGTGATGGTGGCATCTGCCTGCCACCCAGATCCCAGTGACAGCTCATAAACTGGCATTTCTTGTCCATCTGGCAGAGAGGACATGGAGAATATAGCTGCAGGGAAGGACTCAGAATGCCTACCGCCAATACTAGACCTGGTGCTCAGGACTGGGAAATCTTGAAGGAGCACTGTGCCCACAGGTTGGCTCTCACAGGGACAAGGTTGGTGTTGAAGTGCTAGACTCAAGCACACATCAAGCTGTTCTTCCCTCTGAGGGCAGATGAATCACATGTTATGTATTTCTGTTAGGCCGTCACAAAACACACACCAGAGTAAGGAGAAGGGATTATTGGGGAAAACCCAGCAGACCGGAGGGAAGGGGCAAAGAGGGAAAAGGAGAGTGAGAAAGAGGAGAGAGGAGAGGAGAGAGGGGAGTGAGAGAGGAGAAGAGGAGGCTAGAGATAGTGGGCAAGAGAGAGCAAGGAGAAAAGAGAGAGCAGAGAGAAGAGAGACGAGAGGAGAGGAGAGCAGATGAGAGGAGCCAAGAGAGCCACGTTTTCAGGAACAGGTCCTTTTAAAACTTTGCCCGAGGGTGGGCAGGGAAGCGGGAGTAGCAAATCCCATTAGGATGGGGGTGGAGCTTGACACCAGTGGTTGGGCCATGTGGCCGCCTGGCTTTCAGCAATGGCGGGGGCCGGGAGGAGGGGGCCAGGAGGGAGCCAGGGCATAGGATGTAAATCAGGGTGTAGATCGCGCCATAGATAAAACTGCACCAGTTTCCTAACATTCCCCCCTTTTGTTTTTTATAAAGCAGGAGTTGTATGGGATTACATTAGTCCCAAAAGTCCAGGAGGAGTAGAGGGACGATGATTGGTCTTTAGAGCTACTTCCTGATGACATGGGGCGATGAGGTACTCTTTGTTGGCAAGGGACGATGTCTCAAGCCGCTGTCTCCTGGGTGGGGAGCTGAGTATATCCGTCTAGCAGCATTTGGTTGACAGCCTGGTTGCTGAAGGCCTTAGTTCGTTCCATTATCACCTGCTATAAACACTTAAACAGACACTGTAGTATAAAAGTCAGGGTGAGAATAGCAACCAATGATCCTAAGAGTTGCATTAACCAGGTAATGAGAGGATTTCATAGAGGAGAGGAAATGGGGGGGGGGGGGTCCTCTGGACCCTTTGAGGACTGTTTGATGGGAGAAAAGCCACTCATCTTTTGTGGGTAGAGGGCTTTGTCTGTAGAGAAATTCTGAATAATCATACAACATTAAGTATGGGAGAGGACCATCAGAACACACATGTTGGGAATAGAGCCATTGGTGTTAAAGTAGAGGCTATGATTACAAAGGAATGAGGCCCAAGTGGGCTAGATACAAAAGACAGAGTCATCATTAGAGAACCTAAGAAAGGTGCCATCCAAGCCATGAACAAGTTCTCCGATTGAGAGGCAAATAGAAACCGACAGAAGGGGCTTGACAACAATCTGGTGGGCTTTAGGCCTCATTAAGAGTTAAGAGGCCCAGACCCATCCATCTCTTCACACAGGGCACATCCAAAGGGAGGTACAAACCCTCCTGGGGAAGGCACCCCGCTGACCTCCATCACCCCGCCTGCCTGGGAGGAGAGCTGGCCAGGCAAAGGCAGGCGGCATCTCCAACAGGAAATTTACAGTTCTGCCCACAATGCTGTTGAGCCTACTTGACCGTCTCCTCTCAGCAGCGGTGGTCACCCTGGAAGCCGGGCTGAGTGAAGGGCCCTCCAGCCTAGAGCCAGCAAGATCTGTGGCTCCAACCTGGTCGTCCTTCGACTCCAGGGCAGCTCCATTTCTAGTGATCCAACTCCTGGCAGAGCTGCCAGGGCTCTTCACGAGCCGACCTCTGCTGAAGCCCAGAGTTACCACATTGAAAGCCATTGCAGTGGACTGGCCTGCCGGGTCTCCCCGATGGCAGATCACAGCACAGAGCTACATTCAGTAGGCCAGCCATCTATTTTCACATTGCTTCTGATGCCCAGCTTTTTCCTCCCGGTCCTTGCCAAAGCAGACCAAAGGATGCAAGTCAAGGGGGTGTCCAAGTCCCATCTCTAATCCTGGTGACCTAAACTACAAGTCTACAGTTATAGGCATGCTATATATGTTCATATATATATATATATGCTATATATGTTCATGTTGAGGCAGACAATGCCCATGAGGAAAGCCACGTCCCTACTTCAAAACTTTCTCTCCCCTTGGTCTGAAAGGGAGGTCTTCCCTGTCTACTGTGCTGATGGCGAAGTAAATCTAGCGGTAAAATTACAACTTAAGCTTTCATTTTGGCTATGCCACCACAGAAAATGACAGCCATCCCTTCCACAAGATCCAAAAATCAAATTGTGCACCCTGGAGATCCCTCAGAATAGAATAGTTTCCTACCTCAAAGAGAACAGAGAAATGAGAGAATAAGTCGGGCTTAGAATAGAGAAATGAGGGAGCCAGTCCCAGATGGCTTACTGACAATAGCAATATCAAATGAAAACTTAGCAAACAGTTCCAACCATTAGATAACAACTTAAGAAAACATTTACCAGAAGGTCCAATGCCTTCTATAAATTTTAAGAATACATGTATTTGGAAACATCTCTTAAATATCTACTATGGTGTAGCTTGTTTAACCAACAAATTCAAACACAAGTATATAATATGTTTTTATTTCTTTCTACCAACAGGTTTAAAACATTTAGATTTAGGTCACATGAATTAAAATGTATCTTTGAATAATTTTAGCTGTTTAAATTTATGGGCAATCTTTCATCTACAAGCCAATTAAAATAAAACTCTTAATAAATTTTTCCATGTAGACATACAATATGTATACACAAACAACATAATAGAACAATATAGCAGTTTTAATAATAACTTTTTAAAAATCTAACTCCTTTTTGTAAATTACCAATTGATTCAAATTATTTTCTGTTCTTAGTAACCTCAGTTAACCATGCTTTCTCTCAGTTGGTACATATAATACATTATTGGCTTAATCTGTTTACAGAACCATCCCAAAGTACTGAATACAATAGAAGTGGCTGGAATAAGTCCATCAGAACCTATAGGAGGACAGCTAAACACAGAACCAACAATGCTTTAGTTTTATGAGCAGCAAATCTGATATATAAAACTGGATGACAAAAGACTTTAAGTTGTCATGTTTACAATTATAATTAAAATTATAAATTCATTATAAACTCAACAAGAGGCACTTGCTTACTTCACATAGCATTTTTGAAAGCACCTGTAGGATTTTACAAACCATTTAACCCTTTTAGGCCTCTGGGGCTTTCTCATTAAGATAACTATCATGTCTAGTAACACAAGATCATTAGACCTTTTAATTCTCAGACATTTATATCAATACCATTTTATATTATAGAAACTTAAAATTTAGCACCACTTCACAACTTGACAGTACTTCTAATATAATCCAAATAGCCTGATTAGTTGTTGTCTCTACATGATGAGAGACATATATGTCCTTCGATTTTTTTCAATTGGCCCTGAACTGGAAAAACCCAAGTCCAAAATTTACTGAAAATTTCAGAATCCAAATTCTTTGGAACTTAGATTTTTTGAATGCCTATCAAGGATGCCAAGAAGGCTCAAAGTATCTGGTTGAAATAAGATTTCTTAATATCATGACATAATACAGAACAAGTTTGATCATTGTTATAAGGTGATTATTCAAATGTTTTAGAATAAGCATATATTTTAATAACCCATAGCTCTTAATAAAAACTCAGCTGTTTTCAAACAATTAGAATTTAACAGAGACATCAAGAGAACATAATAGATTACTTTAACAGAGGATCAGATTCTAATATTTTGTCAAAGAGGAATAGATTAGTATACTTGTGATGTTTTCCATCTGCCAGTGTCCTTGATTTACATTTTGAAATAACCTGTTAAAAATCTCCAAATTAAGACAACATTTTTGATATAAGGTAACACATCAAATTTCAGCCTGAATTACTCTAAGCAATGTTGTACTATTTTCAGACAGTTTATAAACTAACCCAAATATTTTTTATAGAATATAACACACTGAGTATACAAAAGTTTACATTTAAATGCATTTATCTCATTTGCCTTTACCCAATTTAAATTAGCAGTTATACCTAAATGACTTAAGATGCTAATATTATATATCTCTACCTGAATTCAATTAAAATTAAAATTGCATCATCTAAAACAAGTACTAATTACCCATTGCTGTTTCACTGAGTACTGACTACCTGGAAACCTGTTAAAATAAATAGCAAAAATATGCTCAGCAAGTTACAAAACAATATTTTTAAAGCTAGTGATCTTCCTAGATTCAAAGAGAAATTCCTTCAAACACAGAGTCTAGTTATAGCTGCCTTTTTCCTAAGATTACCTTAGGCCCATGACATCATAGTCAGTCAGCTGCTTCTGAAACAAGAGTTCAGGCAGCTGCCATAAAGTTCCCAAAGGTGAGGATAGGCCAGAGTTCAATGCACCAAAACTGACTTTCCTGTCTGGCTTGCTCAGGACAAATCAAAAGAGACATCAGAGGAGTGGGATACCTAATATGTTTCTCAAAAAGCAGGGAGCCCAAAAGGATGGGATTACCACTCCCTCGCTATTCTTATGGTAGAACTAGAACAAAAGAGCGACAAAAGACCAGTTGGAGGACAAGGGCTGGAGAATGAAAGCATGGAGACAATCATTCCCAAATTGATAAGACAGAGAGTAGACTTTGGGCCAGGCCTGGTTCTAAGATAAAGTCCAAATTCCTGGATGGGAGGGGGAGGTGTAGTGAGCTGAGATAGTGAAAAGTTGGAGCCACAAAAGTGGAAGGCAGGGGTTTTGGCTTAGGCCCTTGACCTCTAGTGGAAAATTTGGAGGCTGATAGGACCTCAGCCAGAGAGCAGTACACATAGAAGGTTTAGATCGAAGACAGAAAAGCTTGAGCATATGGGATCTCCTTCCACTTTCCCGAATGCTCACAGAAGTGATAAAGATCTTGAATGTTATCAGGGTCAAACCACTCCAACTTTGAGCCGATCCCTCAGGGCCACACATGCCACTGTGGAAGGGCCACTTTAAAGATGAGCATCAACATTTGAGGGCTGGAGCCAGTTTGAGAGGGGCCATATTACTTAATCGGACGAAATGCAGTTAGAGAAAAGTTCCCATTGTGACCTGTAGAGTCAGATCCATGGATTGCAAGCGTCCTTGAATCCTGGAAGTCTGACTAATGAGAGAATATGGGAGCAGAAGGCGGGGTCATCACCCAAGTGCCCACTGGGGCCCATGGCTTAGCCTGTAAAAGGGGAACAGAGGTTGAGTAGTCACTCACACCCACTGTTGCCCAAACACAGTGTCTGTAGAGACTAAAAGCCTTAAGTAGGAGTTGTGGTTAGTGTCTAGTACTACGACTTTTATGAGAGTCAGGCAAGTAGACAGTAGACCACAACTCAAAGAGTTGCTGTGAGAATTTCCCATTCCATGTCTTACCTCAGAATTTGGAAGGCTGATGTATGGATGGAGATTGTGGAGCATTTGGTGGCGTGGAAAGAGTTCCAGGGGTGTGTTTTGTGACTGGCAGAGATCCAGGACCCCAGAGTAACTCAGAGGTCTCCAAAGGGAGAGCAAAGTCACTGGGGGACGCTGGATCACCAATGTAAGGTTTTCCCATCCAGCGCACCAATGTTGTGTATTTCTGTTATGCCATCACAAAACACACCAAACACCAGAGTAAGGTAAAGGGTTTATTGGGAAAAAGCCAGCAGGCTGGAGGGAAGGGGTGAAGAATGCAAAAGAGTAAGAATGCAAAAACTAAGAGAGAGAGACAGAGAGGAGAGAGAAGAGAGACAAGAGGAGAGGAGCCAAGAGAGCAGGAGAGAAGAGCCAAGAGAGCGCGCGTTCAGGAACAGGTCCTTTTAAAACTTTGCCCGAGGGTGGGCAGGGAAGCAGGAGCAGTGAATCCCATTAGGATGGGGGTGGAGCTTGACAACAGGTAGTTGGGCCATGTGGCCACCTGGCTTTCAGCTATGAATTCTATTTTTATGCTACTTGAAAAGAGATTCTCTCTGATAATTAATTTTGTTGTCTGGTTGCAGTTGTCGCTCCCCCTCTTCGTGGAGGAACGACACAGGACCCTGCGCTGTTCTTTTGTCTGCTCGGCCCTCCCCGGGTTTGCTGCTGGTTCTTCCCTGGTTGGCTGCCGTCCCTTCCACCTCCGTGGAAGGGCGGTTCCCCCTGCCACTTTCCCCACTTCCGCAGGGGAGCGGCACACCACCGGCCGGCTCTCTCGGGGGCTGCTCAGATGTTCCTCAGGTGTTCCCCTTAGATGTTCCTGGTGCATGTTGTCTCTCTCCTCCTTTATAGTCCTCTTCCACCAATCCCAATTCTGCTACCCACACGCCGAGTACGTTGCTCTCCTCCAATCAGGAGCAGCTCCTGCAGCTTGTCAAGTTGGTGAAAGGCAGCTGGGTAGAAGCTGTTTGCTCCTCTCCCAGCACCATATTGTGGGAGAGCAGATGCATAGAATAAGTCTTAATTCCAGTAACTTAGTCTAGTCCCAGTTGCTCCCAGTTGCTCCCCACAGCAGTACTTTGTCAAGATAAGCTTTCTCAAATTTGTCAATTTTTTTGTCTTTGGCTATTTTTTTACCTACATATCTGCTAGATATCAATTGTTCTCATAAGAAATCAAATTCAATGTATCTACTCAATGTATAAAATAAGAAATAAAAAAGTAGGGAAAGAATAGAAGATTAAATAAGGGAAAAAGATTCTTGGAATATCAGTATCTACATCTGTGTTCCTAAGATTTTGAATGATGAGTGCCTGAGCTTAGGCAAATAATCAATCCACTATTCTTGAAGTGACTCTAAACAAAAAAATAAGTACCTCCTTCTAAAGTCCAAAGTATTAGAGACTCCCCAAAATGCCTAATCTACTCAATACATGAATCATATTATATTACATCCATAATATGGTTCCAAAAAGATGCAGGTACATATTTCAAGTGTTCAACTCTAGGCAATGTTCAACACATTTTCATTGTGTGGAGTTATAGTGTTAAAAGTGAAATATTTTCAGCCGGCACTGCGGCTCAATAGGCTAATCCTCTGCCTACGGTGCCGGCACGTCGGGTTCTAGTCCCAGTCGGGGCGCCGGATTCTGTCCTGGTTGCTCCTCTCCCAGTCCAGCTCTCTGCTGTGGCCCGGGAGGGCAGTGGAGGATAGCCTAAGTTCTTGGGCCCTGCACCCACGTCGGACACCAGGAGGAGTACGTGGCTTCTGGCTTCAGATCAGCGCAGTGCGCCAGCTGCAGCGGCCATTGGGGGGGTGAACCACTGGAAAAGGAAAACCTTTCTCTCTGTCTCTCTCTCTCACTGTCTAACTCTGCCTGTCAAAAAAAAAAAAAAAAAAAAAAAAAAGTGAAATATTTTCCCTTAATTCAGTTCAATACAATATAATTAGGAATTTTTTTTTTTTGACAGGCAAAGTGGACAGTAAGAGAGAGAGAGACAGAGAGAAAGGTCTTCCTTTTTTTCCGTTGATTCACCCCGCAGTGGCCGCTGCTGCTGGTGCGCTGCGGCCGGTGTGCTTCGCTGATCCGAAGCCAGGAACCAGGTGCTTCCTCCTGGTCTCCCATGTGGGTTCAGGGCCCAAGCACTTGGGCCATCCTCCACTGCCTTCCCAGGCCACAGCAGAGAGCTGGACTGGAAGAGGAGCAACTGGGACAGAATCCGGCGCCCTGACTGGGACTAGAACCCGGTGTGCCGGCACTACAGGCGGAGGATTAGCCTAGTGAGCCACAGCACCGGCCAGGAATTTTTTTTTTTTTTTGGGGGGGGGGGGCAGGCAGAGTTAGACAGTGAGAGAGAGAGAGACAGAGAGAAAGGTCTTCCTTTGCCGTTGGTTCACCCCCCAAGTGGCCACAATCCAAAGCCAGGAGCCAGGTGCTTCTCCTAGTCTCCCATGAGAGTGCAGGGCCCAAAGACCTGGCCCATCCTCCACTGCACTCTTGGGCCACAGCAGAGAGCTGGATTGGAAAAGGAGCAAGCGGGACAGAACCGTCGCCCCAACCAGGACTAGAACCTGGGGTGCCGGCGCCGCAGGCAGAGGATTAGCTTAGTCAGCTATGGCGCTGGCGAGGAACTTTAAGATATGTATATTATCTAGATTTGCTTCTGAAATTTTGTCCAAAATATGGTGCTGCTTAGGTAAAAGGACTAGGAGAAAATTGGTAACATCAGTTTTTTAGTCGGCAGAGTAAACAACAAAATTGAATCAGCCCTTCTAGGCAGAAAGTACAATGCAACAGAAATAACATCATTATGAAAATGTTTCATGACCTAAAAGAAGTTTTTGATTCTTTCCTTCTAAGGTCCTGTGCTGACAGTTTAGGTCAGCAATCATTTTATGTATAATAATACTTTTAATTGAAGAAATACTGAGCTCACTAGAGCATCATAGGCTCTAAATTATATAGTAATATAATGGTATTCCAGTGAATACAGAGTGTTAAATGGGCTACAAATGTAAGTAAACATGTTATCATTTTTGAGATGCATTATCTATAGTTATTTCTTTTTATTAAGTTCACAGCCTTAAGTTTATTAATATTATGTCCTGTTTATATCATGAAAAATGACACTTGCTTCCATGAGATTGTGTATATTTGTGACATATAAAAGAACTCCAGAGACAGGTAGTCCTGCAGTGGGATAGTGTCACTCCATATCATCAGTGATGTAAAAACTCTACATTCATCTTCAAGATTGCCTTGTGGTCCAAGATCCTGTTGAAGTTCCAGTCCTTATATCTGGGTTCCAGGTCAGCAGAGGAAGGAAGTATGAAAGAGAAAAGTTGCATGGGTCCCAGTTGAATCAGTTCCCTATAAGCCATCATCCCAATAGTCTACAAAACCCATGTGCTCAAATTGCATCTCAATTTGCATTAGACTAAGCAGTTTCACAGGACCACATCTACCCACAAGAGAGGCTGTGAGAAAAGTCTTCATTATTGGAACAGTGACCGGTGGAAAATTCTGTTTGCATTAGTAACAAGTATGGAGTGATTGAAATCACTTTGGATTTTTTACTTTTACGTATGGTAAAATGCTACTAGTTGCACAGTTGTTCTTTATATGTGCTAACCATGCATATCTTCTCTTCCTCTTGTATCACCAGGCCTCCGGAACCTGTTTACAGCACTGTGAACAAACTGTGTGATAAGCCTGCTTCTCCCAGGCACTATTCCCCTGTTGAGTGTGACAAAAGCTTCCTCCTCTCAACTCCCTATCCCCACTACCACCTAGGCCTGCTCCCTGACTCTGAGATGACCAGGTACTGCATGCGCTTCCTCACTTCATCTTCTCAAACTGCATGTGCTTCCACAAAGATGAATGGGGAGAATCCTCCTCTGCTCACTTTTCTTGCACCCAGCATCTTCCTCAAGGTGGAGAGATGTTTTGCTCCCTTGGGGCAATGGGCAAAATTAAGAGCATTGCCATTTTCATCTTAGTGTGAACACAGAGCACTCAGACATGATTACTTGGTGCTCCACATATTCGTGGTTCTTATACATTTTAATAAGATGTTAATTATATTTTTCTAGAAGAATTAATTTTCAAATTTAATTAGCACCATTTCTGTCATACAGAAGTCTGAAAGTGAACATATATTGAGTAATTTTTGAATAATATTTAATCAGTGCTCACCATGCTCCATGCACAACATAGCCTAGAAAGTAGGTACGATTACCACCATTTACTATTTTAACAAACATATTAAACCGTATCACCATTTAACTGATTCTTCAAGGCATTAAGTACTTTGTCCAAAGCTACAGAATTAGTTGGTTCTAACTAACCATAATAACGATAAACTCAGTGTTTATACTGTGCTATGTTAGGGAATTATGTATAGGTATGTTCTCTTATGTAATTACCCCCATCTTTTATTTAAAAATAGAGGCTCAGAGAGATGAAGTCATTGCCCTCAATGTGATCTGGCCATTAAATGTGGAGTCCAGATTTGGCCTTACAACGTTTTGAGTCTCTCCTGAACAAGTTGGTAAACAAAGCACTCAAAGTCTTATGCTTGGACACAATTTTATGCTAATATTCTAAAGCACATGTGTGGTAAATAATAAAAATCCCATCTTCCTGTCTTTACCACTTAGTGAGAATCAGAGCAAGAGGAGAGTAAGAAAGATAGAATCCACAATTAAGTCTATATCCATATCTCAGTTGTAATGCTCCTATTCATAATGAAGTCTATAGTTATGCTTTCAGATAGAACATCTTCATAATATTATTAGGGCTGAGATGATTCAAAGTGAAAATATATGATCAAAAGGACCTCCTTATTAACACCATCTGTATTTTGTTATATTTTCAAAGAATAAACTAAGAAGTCAATTGCTTATCTCTCTAAGGGAATTAAATTTAAAAAGTCTAATTATATCCAACATTTTTAGAAATAAATGAGAAAACATACTTTTGACTATGTAACCAACTGGAACATTTTTACTAATTTGCAACAATTAAAGCCCAATAGTATTTCTGAATGCTTTATAAATATGAATCAAGTATGTATGTGTGTGTTTATATATAAGATTTATTGATTTATTCAAAAGGCACAGTGACAGAGAGGGGGGATGGGGTTAGAAGACAGAGAGAGAGAGTGGCCACAATAGCTAGGGCTGGGCTAGACCAATGCCAGAAACATGAAATTTCATCTAGGTCTCACGCAAGGGTGTTAGACCCCAAGTACTTGAGCCAGCTTCTGCTCCTTTTCCAGGCACATTAGCAGGGAGCGGAATCAGAAGTGGAGAAGCTGGGACTTGAACCAGCACTCTGATATGGGTTGCTGGCATTGCAGGCAGCAGCTGAACTCATCAACTACAACCCTGGTCCCAAGTCTTCCTATAATTTGAACAAATCATGAAAACTACTTCTTGAGACAGTGAACTATACCATTTTGAGGTGGATGAGGCAAAGTCTCCAAACCATAGGGAGGTGAGAATGTAAATATAGCTACAATGATGAGTTTTAGTAATTAGGCAGCGTAAGAGCTAAGGTTTATTGAGCTCTTCCTCAGTGCCAGGCACTTTGTTAAGTACTTCCCATGAATTATTTAATTATCTCAATACCCCTGTGAGATAGTTATCATTACCTTTGCTTCACAAGTGAGGAAACTGAGACTTGAGAAGTTTCCTTACTTGCCCAGGATCATCCACTAGGAAGTGGCAGAGCTGGGATTCAAACGCAGATAACAACTGACCTAGCAGACCTTGCATCGACAAAGGCATGATGGCAGAAACATTTTGCTCATTGGAAAACTCCTCCACCCATTTTTCTTCTTCTATCCTTTACCCTGACTTCTCATCTCTCTTCCTTTGGCTCAGTGTCAGTGATTTGTTTAACCCCACTCCTTTCTGACAATCAGAAAAAAGTTACATTTGTTTCCTCTACCCACTGAAGGTTTTCATGAATCCTTTCTTAAAATTTGACCATCAGCCATTGGTAAAATCTACCCTCTGTGCGGACCCACCAAATATGATGCTTTTCAGTTTACTTTCTGTAATCTCTATTATAAATATCATGGGTTCCTTTTTCATTTTCAAATAAAAATGTATAGTATAATGTTGAATAGATCTGTTTCAAATATACAGTTTCAGCAACTAGTTTTGATAAGCGCCAGTCCCCACCTACCACCCCTCACTTGGGGAATTCCATTTTCTATTTCTCCTAATTCTGTCCTCTTTTATCACAAACCCCCCCTCTTTTTTTTGTCTTCTCTCTTATCCTCACAGGGAAAGGTCATACACACACACACACACACACGCATATTCTCACACACTCATTTTAATGATCTTGTCACCATTACACTGATGCAGAAAATCTTCATTTCACCCCACTTTTCTCACTCTCCATACTTTATCAATTCAGTAAATGCACCCACATCTACTTCATTGCTTACACCAAAAACCTAGAAGCATGCCTAACAGATATTCTCTATTACATCTACCATTCAGTCGATGTTCAAGTCCTGTTGATTCTACCTCCAAAATGTATCTCAAATCTGTTCACTCTTCTCTGTTTCCAACAGTTTAATTCAGGTCCTCATGAACTCCCAGCTGAAACAGCTTTCTATCTGGTTCCACCGCTCCCTCTGTTGTCCACACGGCTTCTCAATGAAGCCAAAGTGATCTGTTAAAAACACAGATCAGATTCTCTCTCTCTCTCCCTCCCTCCCTCCTCCTCTTTGCATTAGGATAAAATGCAAAGTCATTAAATGGCATTCAGGCTCTGCATGATCTAGTCCCTGCCTGCCTCTTGAATGCCTCATTTTACTCTACTCTTTGCTGACCACACTATTCACATTGGCCTTTTTTTGATTAAAAATGCATTAAATCTCTTCCATCTTAAGTGCTTTACATATGCTTTTCTCTTGAACAGAAAAGCTCTTCTTATACTTTGCCTGTTTAACTTCTGGTCATCTTAGGTCCAAGCTTATAATTGACTTTAAGAGAAGATCTCTGAAAGATAAAATTAGATCCCCTATTAATATATTTCTCTTTCTCTCTCTCTCTCCCTCTCTCTCTCTCACCCCAAGCAGTTTATGCTTATAAATGTGTTTATGTGATTTTTAAACTAAATACCTGTGTCACACTCTACACTGTAAGCTTGATGAGTGAAATTATGTCTATTCTGTGCACTGCTATATCTCTAATACATAACATAGTGCGTGGTATAGCAGGAGTTCAGAATTCTGAATTTAAATAAACATGTGAATAAGGTCTGCAATCAAATAAACTATTACCTGTTTCAGGAACAGGTCATAACTCAAGCTGTGCTCTACCCAGTTCTTAGTAAGTACATATACCACTCATTGAATGAATGAATGAAATCACATATGGAAACTAATAACTGTCTACATTGTAGATTCAGAGTAACCATCAGTTCTTCATGAATATTGAGTAATTTGTTTCAGAGCCTATTTACTTCTTCTACAATGGGAAATACCTCTTAAGAATTCTGATTTCACTTAAGACACTATTACTTGTTTTTTCCATTGTATCCTTGAATAAATAAAGAATCACAGAAATAGCTGAGAATTCAGACAAACCTTTCTCCAACTCTACTGGTGAAGAACCCAATCCACCATCTTCATAGGTGTATGTCTTATTTTCACTCATAGTAAAATAAAAATATCTTGGGTTCTTCTGCCTGAAAAAGGATATTATTAGAAATAAGAATGTCTATCAATTCATTTCAACCGAGATTTGTCAGGTACCAACAAAAAGCAAGATACTGCATTAGGACAACTTTTAAGAAAAATACAAGACAAAAGAGCCAACCACAAATGTTGAAGAAATATCTGTCCTTTAAACTAAATTGTGCGATGGTGCCTTTTTTTTTTTCAGGACATTTGAGAATTTCTCACAGTCTATTTAAGAAACATGGATATATTGATGCAGCAATTACTGACTCAGATTAAGATGAGCTAGATTTGGAAAAGTTAGCATGCAAAACCACCCTTACATTTGTGCCAGTTAAATTCCTAATCTGCATTCAGGAGAATAAAAGTAAGCTAGTACAAGCAGTGTGTCAGTCTCTGTATCCTCTTGAGTTTCAAAGGGAATATCCAAGTTCTTGGCTTTTTGACTTGATAGCAAACATCCGGGGATGAATTAATTGTATACACAATTTGCTTCAGTAAGGTCATACAAAAGAAAACAGAGAAGTTTTAAGTTTTCCTTAAGAAAGCACTCTAAGTTACTTGCTTGGCACAATGCCTAAGGCTGCAGATTATGTTTAAAGTAATTGATTTTCCAGACCTTGCACAAACACGAAATGGGCAGACCTTAGAATTAAACTAAAATTTGAAGCTGTGTGAAAAACAAACGGAATTGCTACAGGCCTCCTGCTTATCCACAACATCTCTTTTTCTTCAAAAAATAAAAAAGTAGTGTTTGATGTTGTAATTGGTTTCTCTACTTTGGAAAAATAAATTATTCAGTATTTTATATTCCTATGCCAAGGAGAATAGTATTCTTGGCTGTTTCCCTAATATATGTAGCATATTTTAATTTCCTTTTACAGAAATGGTCTTAAGGACTGTTATGTTGTAGTTGGAAAACAGACTGAGTTAAAACAGATGAAGGCCAATTAAAATATGTTGACAGATTTTGGCTAGGAAATGGGTTCTGAAGTGTTATGGATCATAAAATATTTTTGCTTGTTGAAAAATATATAAGAGGTTCAAAAAGTTCATGGAAATGTGTATTATAAAAAAAACTATACATGAATTTCAAAAAAATTGAAACAAAATAAATTTCTCTTAATCCCATTTTCCACGAAGTTTTTGAGGCATCCTAGTACTCATGGGACTTCTGCTAGGTACCATTCCGGTCATTATCCTGAATGCTTGGGATTTAAATGTGATAGGATATGGTCTCTCCAATAAGCGGCTCACAGACATATAAATAATTACTATCTATTTGATAAAGGGCCTGTTTCTCTAATGTACCTAACATTAGGTATAACTGTTAAAAGATAAACTTTGGACAAATTAAACTTAACAGAATTTATTCGAGCCAAGAATTTTTAATGATTCAGTCAGAACTCTGAACCAAGTGAGTTTTAAAAAGCTCAACTCAACAATGTGCGCAATGAGCTTTTGTAGAGAAAACATAGATGAAAAGTGGAGAATTCACTTTACTGGCTACAACTAACCATTGGTCTTATTTGGGTATAGTGTGATTATCTGGCTGCCTATGATTGGCTGCAACCCACCTGATTGGGAGTATCTGAAACTCTGCTATTATACTCCAAAGTTAAGTTTCAGTTAGGTTATATACTAAGTTAGTTTGCAATTTATTATGTAGGAACTCAGAATAGAGATATATTGAAGCTAATGGTCCCCTGCTTACTTAATTTAACTAAAATCAGACCAGTACAAGTAGTGATGGAAGCAAGCCTGACCTTAGACTGCCCCTTTGGCAGAGGTGTGAACATGCAAGAATGCACCTCCATCCACACCTTGTTTAAATAATTCCTAATCATTCACAAAAAGTGTTATCTGTGGAAAATATAACTCATCTTCCTATAGTTCCATCTGCTGATCTAGCTTAAAACTACCCTCTGTAGAATGCAGAGAATCCCCATCTATAACCACTCTTTTTTGTAAAAATAGTGAATTTGGTGATCTCAATCCCCTCTTAGTTTTGGGACACAAAGCAAGATCTTTATTTCATAAGACCTGGATTATATGCCAAAGTTATCATGATCCATCTTTGGCAAACTTTCTCTTCCTGCAAAATAGCAGGAAATTTATCTAAGATTTTAACATTTTATGTTGTCTCCAAATGGAAAAATATAAAATGAAATGTATGTTTCAGGCCTAATCCATAACGGAAGTAGATGTGAGTCTCTAAAGGTAAGCAGAGGAACAACCAACTAATTCTATCTCTGTTTTTCTTAGAATTATTAGGAAGACACTGAGGTCTTCAGTCAGGTTAGGGAAAGGATGTATTCTAAGTAAAAAAAAAAAAAAAATAGCACCTAGTTAAGCTACATTATGTGTGAAAGCACAGTGCATTCTGAGACTACCAGTAGTTTTGTGAGCTAAGGGTACTGAGTAAATGACAAGGTTGGAGACAGAAGCAGCTGAAGATCATAGAGGACCTTACTTGCCAAACTGAGAATGTTGGACTGTATGCTATAAGCAGTGGGGGACTGTTGAAATGTTCTAGAGCCGAGCAAAGGTATTATCTAATTTGTGTTTTCTGAAAAATTGCTCTTTTAGCTGTATGGAAAGAGTTTGAAGGTAAGGGAACTACTTAATATATCACAAAGCAAGCCTGAAATCAAAGAGAACTGAAATAAGATGAGGAGGGGTACAAATGGATTCAGAATTATTTAACAAATAGAACAGCTGATGCTTAGTGGATGACTGATTCAGAGGAAGAATTTCCCTGATTGGAGTATTCACTAGACAGTGATTGCATTGCCTCCTCTTGGAAAGAGTGAGCACTCTTGTCTGTAATATCTTACGTGTAAGATGTTTTAGAAGACAGTGAGAGGGTAGAGAGAGAAAGCATATTAGAGATCTCTTGTTTGAAGTGGCAACAAGGTGATGTTACAGAGGAGCCAAAAGTTGTGCACCATCTATGTTTGAGAACTTTCTTTGGCCATACTTAATCACATGCATTTTAGCTAGATACTTCATTGTACCTCAGAGCCTCGATTCACTCATCAGAAAATGAGGAAAATAATCACATTTGTTTTGCTCCCTTTATAGGATTGTTGTGAGGTGCAGGGAAGTGGAGCAAATGAATTTTCATACAGGCACCATCTACCTTAGTCACCCTTGTTTCTACATGCTTATTCTATTTTAAAGCCTTGAATTGATGTATATTTGTTTTTATTGCTGTAAAAAATCAGGCAACAAATGTTTATCAGCATAGGTAAATCCCCTGAGATGATAAGAAAGCTGCCGATGCTGTCTTTCTATTGTTCTTAACAGACATACTTCTTGTCACCATAAGCAAAGTCATATGTTTTCCCTTTTATTATTGTATTTACAAGCTCCTTGTAAAAGGTGGCATATTTCAAACCCATATGTGACTTTGTACTTATGTGAAATGATTTTCTCTTTGATATATTTATGTCATGGTATTTCTGTCTTACATGTAAACTTCTTAGTTTTTTTTTAACTTTTATTTAGCAAATATAAATTTCCAAAGTACAGCTTATGGATTACAATGGCTTCCCCCCACCCCGATAACTTCCCTCCCGCCTGCAACCCTTCCAACTCCCGCTCCCTCTCCCATTCCATTCAATCAAGATTCATTTTCAATTATCTTTATATACAGAAGATCAGTTTAGTATATATTAAGTAAAGATTTCAACAGTTTTCACCCACACAGAAACATAAAGTGTAAAATACTGTTTGAGTACTAGTTACAGCATTAATTCACATTGAACAACACATTAAGAAACAGAGATCCTACATGAGGAGTAAGTGCACAGTGACTCCTGTTGTTGACTTCACAAATTGACTCTCTTGTTTATGGCGTCAGCAATCTCCCTAGGCTCTTGTCATGAGTTTCCAAGGCTATGGAAGCCTTTTGAGTTCACCAACTTTGAACTTATTTAGACAAGGTCATAGTCAAAGTGGAAGTTCTCTCCTCCCTTCAGAGAAAGGTACCTCCTTCTTTGATGGCCTGTTCTTTCCACTGGGATCTCACTTGCAGAGATCTTTCAGTTAGGTCCGTTCTTCCCTCCCTCCCTCCCTCCTTCCCTCCCTCCCTCCCTCACTTCTCTCTTCCCTTCCTTCCTTTCTGTCTGTCTTTCTGTCTTTCTTTGCCAGAGTGTCTTGGCTTTCCATGCCTAAAATACTCTCATGGGCTCTTCAGCCAGATCCGAATGCCTTAGGGGCTGTAAACTTCTTAGTAACATGGCCAAAAGAATAGCTGCTCTGTGGAGCAAAGTTTAGCAGCCAAGCATTCGGGGTGTGTGTGTGTGTGTGTGTGTGTGTGTGTGTCTATTTCATTGTTTCTAATAATCCAAATAATTTTCAAAGTAGGTTTAGATCAGGACTTCACTCATTACATTCGCACATCCATGCTCTCTTGGAGCCTTAGTCTTGCTCATTCTACACACCACAGCTTCTCTCTCAGTCCTCCATACCGCACAGCACTCTGCCATGAATCTGTGGATTCTAAAAGGAAACTTGAGCCTGTTCATACTATTTAATCTTGGAAATAGCACCATTAAAAAGAAAAAAAAAGATGCTTAGCAAATCATTGACCTTCTTATGCTCTTAAAAGGCTGATATAATCTTAAAGAATTCTTAATTTCATTTTTAATTAAATCCAGGAGAGAAAGCCCTCTGGGCATGGTTCATAAGGCATAACCTTCCTGAGTTTATACAGCAGCTTCTGTTTCAAAGGCCTTCACAGCCTTTTTGAAGTAGGTGATCACTAAGCCCAATTTGAATTAAGGAAAATAGGGAGATTAATTGACTCTAACAAAAACACAGAGGTGGCTCTTACCAAATTTGGTTTTATTGCCTCTTCCCTCTACATATGGGAGGGTTCACACTGAAAGAAACATCCCTTGCTTTTAAATTTATGTGGTCCCTATATAGATGCAATTAAAAAATGGTATTAACTGTTGCCCTCTTCCTTCCTTCCTTCCTTCCTTCCTTCCTTCCTTCCTTCCTTCCTTCCTTCCTTCCTTCCTCTTTCCTTCTTTCTTTTTTTTATTTTAGTGAGAAGATAATATTTAAGATTTTTTAAAAACACTTAAAATTTTGTTTTACAAAGGATGAAGGAAAATGAGTAATTAACCATGTTCTAAATCTCTCATTTACTCTGCTCAAAAGCCCTGGCAGGTGATTTTGAGTGGGAGACTCTGTCAGGGTCACATACTTTGTGGCAGCAGAGCTACAAAGTGAACCCAAGCTGGTATTAGTCAAAAATTCTTCTTCTATGATATTTAAATAACCCTCTGTGATTAAAAACAATCTAAATTATATTGTTTTTTTTCAAAAGTCAGATTATTTCTTTATCTGAAATGACATGAATATTTTTCTTTGATTTTAAGATGTCATTTTTTTAACTGGAGAGTTGAGGCCATTAATGTTCAATGTGACTATTGATAAGTAGTAAATTTGCCCTGCCATTTTCCCAAAGATATTTTCTAATATATGCTTTGAACTTCCTGTAATCTTTTACTGTTAGGTTTTCTTCCTTTACCTTCTTTCATTTTGATGGCCATGTTTTTGTGTTTCTGTGTGCAACACATTTTTAAGCATCTTTTGCAGGGCTGGACAAGTGGCGACAAATTCTTTCAATTTCTGTTTGCTATGAAAGGTCTTTATTTCACCTTCATTCATAAATGAGAGCTTTGTAGGATATAATATTCTGGGCTGGCAGTTTTTCTTTCAGTACCTTGGCTATATCTTGTCATTCCCTCCTAGTCTGTAGGGTTTCTGATGAGAAGTCTGCTGTGAGTCTAATTGGAGGAATAGCATCTATAAAAAAGTGTTATGCAAAATTGTATTTTGAAGACTTGGAGGAAATCAAGATAGTACTGTTAAACCATAGCATCCATGGCATGGATATTAAATAAAACCACTAACATGTAGTAAGTGTTTTTATGTGCTAAGCATTATTCCAAAACTTTTACATGGACTGCTCATTTTATCCTTACCACAATCTATGAGGTATGTATGATCATGCCAGTTTTAGAGAAAATTATGGTAGATATTTTAACAAACAAGTATAAACAATGAGATGAGAGATTTAAAAATGAAGCCATCAGGATTTATACTTTGAGTATTAATCTCATGGAACCAGGATTATGTCTTATGCATTGTCATATTTTCTATGCCAAATGGTGCATGGCATGTAGTACTAATTTGATGAGGATGATTATGATGATGATGGTGAAAATAATGACTACAAAGATAGTGATAGCAATAATCAACACATTTATAAACTTATTACTTACTAGGCAATGCTTATGTGGATTAGCTCATTAATTTCACACAACAACACAGGAAGATATGTGTTATTGTCCCCATTTTGCAAGTGAAGGAACTGAGGTCTGAAAAAAATTGAGTAAGCTAATATCACAGAGGTAGGATTTGGCACCAGAATCTTTGCTTTTAAGTATTCTCAATAAGCGTTTATTGTGTGTTGTTCTAATCGCACATATCATTCTTCAACTATGGAATTCAGCTTGAGATAAAGGTACACCTAATTTTACTGTAGTCAAATCAGTTAAGATAGAAAAACAAATGGGCAATTAATGTATGGTTAATAATCTAATTCTAGTGCCAATGTGTTAGGGTTTGAATTCTGCCTCCACAATTTTTTGGTTCTATGCATTTGAGCAAGTGAATTTTCTGAGCCTTAGTTTTCTCATCGATGAAGTAGAAATAATTGTAGCATCCAGTTTATGGAGTCACTATGAGGATTTTATAAGATTATGTGCATGGTGCTCACAGCCATCCATAACTAATATGAAGCACTCTGTAAATTTTAGCTACTTTATGTGTGTAAATAAAATGATTAAAAATATAATATGACCCCAATGGATACCTCAAGTTGAGATAATAATTTTTATTAAAAGTCTATTATAAAATGATATGTCCATCATCGCCAATGAATTGTAAAGGGAGATAATCATAGGACTGCAAGTATGGAAGGAAGAGTTAAGTCTGCCTGTATTTATATAGAGATCTAAGTATTTTCAAATATAATATTTTGTTTTAATAGAGGGATACAAATTTACCTCTCAGAGGAAAGAAAGTACATCTTCCATTTCAGTTCTGTAGACCTTGAGCTCATATGAAGTTTAAAGGAACCCTTAAACAAATTCTTTAAAGTCAGCAGGGATGTCTGTTCCAAATTGAATACTGAAACCTAGTTATCACTCTGTTCCAGAAAAAAATGAATACATTAGAGGATAAAGAGCAATTTCATGATTTGCTTTTAAAAAGGAAAGATATACTGGGCCACTCTGGGTAGAGCTACGGCTATATCAGCCAGCCCTGTGCCCAAATTTTAAAAAGGCCCCTTTTTTCTGGATGGAGAACACACTGTGCTATAGCTTCTGGCATAGCACACAGCATATAGACTGTATTTGAGGTCTAGCTCATTCCCCTGACCAAGTACGGTTGTGAACAAACTAAACTCCCTAACAGAATGAATCGGTCCAACTGAAAATAGGCATGTGGATAGGAAATGAGCACCTTATTTCTCTGGTATTTCCATCTCTTTCGAACTCATCTGATGTTCTGCTCACTTTCTTATGCCTCTGCTATAATTGTGAGAATATCGTTGTATCTGATAGGTGACTAGAAGCTCATCTAAATTCAGAGATGGAGGGTTCCACAGTTGAACTGAACAACTTGGTCCAAACAATATTTTCCAGATGAGTATGCTGTCACTCTGACCACAAATACATATTGAATATTTATTATGGAGTGATATTTCTGAAGATACACAATCCAGATGTAGCTGAGCCCTGTTCTCATGAGGTTTAGGGACCACTGATTACTGAAGGTTTCTTTTGTGGATATAGTTGACAACCATCTATAACGTTAAAAAAAAACCTATAAATTTATTTCAGATTGAGTATTTCAAAAATATGTAAATTTTGATTAACTTTTTAGACTCAGTTATTTTTATTTTTACACTGATTTATTATTTATATAATATGATAATTTAATGCATGTATTCAATGGGTGATTATCAAATCAGATTACTTAGAATTTCCATTCCTTAAATTTTTAAAAAATGTTTTGATTAACACTTAATAATTGTACATATCTACGGAGTACACGGTGTGATATTTCAACAAATGTACACAATGTATAATGATCAATCAAAGTAGCTATGTTTTCCTTTCCCTTATCTTTACTATGGGTTTGCAGGCTTTGTTCTCTCTTCTGTTATTTTGCAAAATATTCTGTAGGTTACTGACTACTGTAGTCACTCCTCACTGTATCTTATTCCTTCTAACTATATTTTGGTATCCAACTTCCCCCAACCCCCTTCTACTCTCCTACATTTTTCAATCTCCAGTAGTCACTATTCTACATTCAGATTGACTTTTTTATAGCTCCCACATATGAGAGAACATGTAGTATTTGTCTTTGTGAATCTGACATATTTCACTTTAACATGATGATCTCTAGTTCTTTCCATTTTTCTTCTCATGGCTGAATAATATTAAAATGTACAAATATACATTTTCTTTATCCATTCATGTTGCTGAGCATCTATGGTGATTCCTGAGTTGTTGTGAACAGTGCAGCAATAAACATGGTTAGCACATCTCTTTGATATGCTGATTTCATGTCCTTTGGACATATTCCCAGAAGTAAGAAATCTGGATCATATGGTACATCTATTTTTAGTTTTTTTGAGGCACTTCCATAGTTTCCTACATAATTTATATTCCCTGTACTAATTTATATTCCCACCAACATTCTCTAATAGATCCCTTTTCTCTACCTCTTCACCAGCATTTGTTATTTTTTGTCTTTTTGATAAGACCTACTCTAAGTGCGGTGACATTATATCTCATTTTAGTTTTGATTTTAATTTCCCTGGCAACTAATGGTGTTGAACATTCTTTCATAAACTTGTGTACTACTTGAATTTCTTCTTTTAAAAAAGGTCTACTTGAAACATTTCCCCATTAATAAGGCATTATTTGTGGCTTTTTGTCACCAAGGGTTTTTAATTTCTTATATATTCTGGGTATTAATACTTTGATGAATAGTTTGCAAAAATTAATTTCCATTCTATAGTTTATACTTCACTCATTGTTTCTTTTGCTGTGCAGAAACTTCTTAGCTTAATACAACTTGTGCTTTTGGATGCTAATCCATAAAATCACTACCTAATCGGATGTCTTAAAGTATTTCCCCTATTTTTTCTAAGATTTTCAGGGTTTCAGGTCTTATATTTAGATATTTTATTCATTGTAAGAGGTAGCATGCAAGCTTAAGTCTTCTGAACATGGATGTCCAATTCTTCCAGCACCTTTTATTGAATAAAGCCTTATTTATTTTTTTTAAGATTTACTTATTTCCTTGAAAATCAGAGTTACACAGAGAAGGGGAGAGAGAGAGAGAGGTCTTCCATCTGCTGGTTCACTCCCCAAATGGCTGCAACAGCCAGAGTTGAGCCAGTCTGAAGCCAGGATCCAGGAGCTTCTTCCAGGTCTCCCACGTGGGTGCAGAGTCCCAAGTATTCGGGCCATCTTCTACTGCTATCCCAGGCCATAGCAGAGAGCTGGATCAGAAGTGGAACAGCTGGGAGTAGAAGTGGCACCCATATGGGATGCAGGCTCTTCAGGCCAGGGCTTTAACCTGCTGTGCCACAGCGTCGGCCCCAGCCTTATTCATTTTGGATTGACTCTGATTTTCCTACAGCTATACATGTGTTTTCATTGAATAATAGGTATTTAGAGACTCTTCATTTGAAATCTCATGATAAAGTGGTAGCCCAGTTTATCTTCCAGCTCTCCCTACTCTCACTTGTCTAGTTACATGATAAATTCTAATTATTCTTGTTAGCAGTGGGTGCTGTGTTACCTATAGGCCCTGTGGTACACTGTCATGAGGAAGGAGGCTGTAATTTTACAGAAAAGAAAGAGCCTTTGATCAGACTCCCACCATCATAACTGCCGAAATCCTGAGACTCTCCTTTCCTTCCTCGCAAGGTTGCTTGGTGACTCACGTGACATCCTAGGTGACATTTTCCAGCCCCCAAAATAAAGCATTTTTCACATTATTTTCCTCTCACTCAACAACTTACTTAAGCTTCGCACCTTTGCATTGTCTTCACTCCTTAGAACGATATTATACATATCCTGCTGTCTACACTGGAACTCCTTGCCCAGGCTGCACTTTTAGGACCTGGACAGTGTCTAGCAGAGAAAAGGTGAGAAGTTTTTGTCTTGTGTACAGACTTTTCTGACAAACAGTTTCACTAGTTGGGAATCTCATGTTACAGCACTGAGATCCCTACACCAACTCCTTGACAGGTGCCATGTGGGACCTGTGGTCAAAAGATTTCTGTTCCTACCCCTCCCCCGAGAAGGGACCATAGCCTTCCCCATCTCACTTTCTATCTTCCAAAGCAGCCCTGTTCCTGTCCCAGCCAGATTCCGTGCCCTGATTTTTATATTGGCGCCTTTCCCTTTGGGGTCCTAATGACCCACAAAAAAAGCCTCTAATCCAGACTGTTTTCCCCAGCTGAGACATGGGAAAGACTGAGAAATAGTTTTTCTTCTTAAAAAGCATTAACATTCTGTTTCAGGAATATCAAACTTTTCTCAAAAGATGGATCTACTTTTTTTTTTTTTTTTTTTTTTTGGCAGGCAGAGTGGACAGTGAGAGAGAGAGAGACAGAGAGAAAGGTCTTCCTTTACCGTTGGTTCACCCTCCAATGGCCGCCGCGGCCGGCGTACCATGTTGATCCAAAGGCAGGAGCCAGGTGCTTCTCCTGGTCTCCCATGTGAGTGCAGGGTCCAAGCACGTGGGCCATCCTCCACTGCACTCCCCGGCCACAGCAGAGAGCTGGCCTGGAAGAGGAACAACCGGGACAGAATCCGATGCCCTCACCAGGACTAGAACCCGGTGTGCCAGCGTCGCAAGGCAGAGGATTAGCCTATTGAGCCGCAGCGCCGGCCAGGATCTACTTTTTAAAATCTCAAATTTACAAGTTGCTATCAGAGTAATGGGGGTAATAACTGTGGGAAATCAGAGAAGGTAAGGGTAAAGGCTTTGGCCAATGAGTTCTCAGGCAGCAGCTGGCATCCAGGCCTCTGCCCAAAAACTCCCTGTAATCCACAGCTCCACAATACTAATTGTCTGTCCTGAGTTCTCACCCAGTTGTATAATGCTCATTTCTTCTTTTTGTTCTCTCTAAAAATCCTAATATATCTTATGTCCTTGCTGTAGCCAAGAAATGAGACCACTCTCATCAAATGTCATGAGGTCTTTTTCCTTTCTAGGTCACCAAGTAGTAATTCACATGCTCAAAACTCAAGTTCTTTCTAATGCTGTATTTGACCTCTCATGTTACTATATCCTTCATACCCTTCCTTTCTTCTTGCTTTTCCAAGTCAGCCTAAAGGGACTTAAAAAAAATCCTTAATTCTTCATGGATTTTTATTCCATAATTTCCAGGTGGGTAATGAACCCCCAGAACAGCACAAATCAGTTTGTAATTTTTTCTAATAATATCCCTATATAACATGAAAACAGAGTACCTATCTGTTCCTTATGGACAGGAGCCAAGTGCTATGCATGTGACACATGAAGAAAGGTAGATAATCAGCAGAATGACAAGTGTTGGGCATTCATCAACAATAGTGATTCAGGATATCAGTGTTCAAAGTGGGAGTTAACATTTGGTCAAAGCTCTTCTCCAGGCCCACAGCAATGCATGGAGGAGATGGGAGACATGGAAGAGTCCTTCCAGTTGGTTCGTATGTTACATTCTTTTGCGGGAAGGTGATACAGTGTTCCCAGGAATTTCTGAGTTCTGAGTTATGCCACAAAAACGTATTTTCATCATCCTATCCATTGTGCATTGTAACAAGCGGTATCTATTTTTTGTTAAAGTCCATTTTATTTGTCCTCAACATGAAAAAGAAACATCAAATACTCTAAAAAAGTTACATAATATGTGCATGTCTCTAATGTCCTGGAGGGGCTGAGTCATTATAATGTATGTACTACTGGACTTTCAAGGAAGGATCAAGGTATGTACCAGGAAAAAAAGAGAGAAAAACCTTACAAACTTCTCCGGGTCTCTGATTGACCTTGTAAGGAGTAATAAAACAAAAATCAATTCAACAAACTCGGAAGATTGAAAAGGAACAGATTAAGATGTGCAAAAAAGACTTTTGCCACAGCCCTAGTTACTCGAAACTTTGCTTAACATGCTAAATAAATGTCATTCCTCAGCAAAGTAAAGGTAATTGCCCTGCCTTTTCTCTGATGTGCCTTCTACTAACTATAAATAAAAAGAAAGGGAAAGAAAAGCATGCTGCAAATAAGCCTAAAGCTGACAGTCTATCCTTGGGGTCCTACAAATCATTAAGTCATATAGACTAATTAGACAAAAAAAGGTTACAGAAAATTATGTCTGAACCCTTGAAAAAATTGAAAAAGTAAGTCCAACAAAATCAAGAGATTTATCCCAAATTGTACCATCACACAAGTAGTCTGTGACAAATATAGGACTTGGATCAGGAACGTCAGGTGTCAGTGCCTTTTCTTACACACCAGCCTGAAGTTTAAACTAAACATAGTCTTCCAGCATGTTTAACACATGTCATAAACCAAGCCTGGAAGGAAACAGAACTCTTATCACAGAGTAGCTGTGTTTGCCTGAGGAGAATATATTTGGAAAAAGGAAAGAAATTATATTTAATTTTATAAGATTTTATGTTGCTTTAATTATTTATAACAAGCATATTCAAATTTTATTATTAAAAACTGAATTTAAGAGATATATATTTAAATAAGCAATTCTACTTGAAGGGTTGTAACCAAGAGAAATGAAAATACATGTCTATGAAAAATTGTATGCAAATGTTCATAGCAACATTGTTTATAATACCAAAAAGTAGAATTAACCCAAATGCCCATAAACTGATGTATAGACAAATAGAATGTGGTATATCTATAGAATGGAATATTATCCCACTATAAAAGATAATGAATTACTGACACAGGCTACATCATAAATAACTTGAGAACATTATGCTAAGTCAAAAAATCTATCACAAAAGCCTATCACATATTTTATGATTTCATTTACAACAAACGCCCACAATAATTTCAGAAAATAAATGTGTGATTGCCTAGAAATGGGGGGAGGTTGTCGTGGGAATTGGGCGTGACTAAAGATGACTATATGATTTGTTTGGGGGGGGTAATGAAAATGTTTTAAGTTTAATTGTTATGATAGTTGGACTACACTGATAATATAGCCACTGATGTAAATTATTTTAAAGCATTTTTTTAAAGATTTATTTATTTATTTCAAAGGCAGAGTTTATCAAGAAAGGGAGGGACAGAGAGAGAGAGAGAGAGATCTTCCATCCACTGGTTCACTTACCAAATGGCCACAACAGCCAGACCTGGGCTGGTCCAAAGCCAGGAGTCAGAAGCTTCTTCCGAATCCCACACATGCATACAGGGTCTCAAGGACTTGGGCCATCTCCCACTGCTTTCTCAGACACATTAGCAGGGAGCTGGATCAAAAGTGTAGTAGCCAGGACTCAAACTGGCAACCATATGGGATGTCGGCATTGCAAGCAGTGGCTTTACCCATATGCCACAGTTTTGGTCCCCACTGATTCACTTTAAGTGGGCGAATTTATACTATGTGAATTATATTCTCAGTAAAGCTGTTCAAATTCCTATTTAAAATAAATTATACGTATAGCAACAATGAAACTAAGATGATATCCTTAGGATATCAAATGCTCAGATAAAAATAATAGAAATTCACTTAAAAGTTTAGATGTTTTTTTTTACTGTACGACAGATTATTAAACTATTCAGAAGATTTAAGGATCTTCATACTTCTTACATCTCTAATAAAGTCATAGATTTCCTTGACTAAATGCCTACTATAGTAGGTATTCGTGATGCTGTTCAAACACAATCACTAACCCTCACAATAAAATCTGCACAGAAGATATGATTGTTCCTGTGTTACTGATAAAGGCATAGCTGGCAGAACTGAGATTTGAACTTAGTTCTGTTGCTTGTACTATATCATTACCATCATCCTATTATATAAATTATCCTTATGCTCTGCTTTCTAACTAGAAGAGTTGTGTACACTACTGTCCCTTTTTATGTCCCATTCACTTGTAAGAGCTATGGAGTCCAAATCCTGCTTCTACCTTTCTACCAAAATTCATTTTTACCAAGGGCACAAAAATGTTTTGTTTCTAAATTCATGGAAATGTTTTATCAAGTTTTACCTTTCTGAACCATCGCCTCTGTTGTTTTCTCCATCCTGCTTCCAGGCTCAGTTTCCATTTCCCATCCATACACTTCTCTTCTCTTCATCCCTTATTTATCTAGTTAACCCAAAAATGCTTTCTCCTCCAGCTCTACACACTCTCCCTAGTGTAATACACCCACATCCACATGTGTGGTTCCAACCATTTTCCTGTATTTCCACCTCTATATCTGTAACTGTATCTTATGCTGGCTCCAGACCTATGCATCTAAATACGCACTGGACATCTATCTTCAGTGCCCTGAAGTCTATCAGGAAGCATGCTCATTTGTCTTGTCTTTCAGACTGTTTTCTCCTGTTAAATCCACTGTATTAATAACCATTCAGGATATTTTATAGTATGTAAAAGCATATACTTGTGTTCTAATGCAATCTCTGCTCCTCACTAGCTGTGTGATCTCCTTATGCCTTAGTTTCCTTCCCCATAAAACAGAAACAATAAAAATATTCATCTCATAGAGGGTTTATGAGTTTACATATAAAAAACTGATAACCCATAGAAAGGTAAGTATTTTTATGGTTATAGCACCACGACATTTTCTTCCTGTTAATTCACCTTAAGTTGAATCTTTAAGTGCCCTACAATAGATTTTTAATATTTTTGGATGATACCCTTCTAAAGTTAAATGAATAAGTCTGCCTTATTATTATCATTATTACTTGATTCTGTTGTCTATCTTGCCAATGATATCTGAGTCTCTTGAGCTTAAGAACTGCATTTCATTTGTCTCCTATATCCCTAGTGCCCAGCAATGTGCCCAGCATTCAAGTTCTTGGATTAAAAAAAAAAAGATTATAAAAAGTAAAGCAATTTAAATCATCATTTACTTATTCCAATAAATATTTAGAGAGTCCTATATTTATTGACCTGTGACAGGTTCTTTGTGCTCTGCACTAGAAATACAAAGATAAAGTAGACCTAGTCCTTTCCTAAAGTGGCTCTCCATCTAATACAAGCAGAGAGGAAAACAACTATAACACAGGTGCTGTATCAGAGGCCTTGTGCTGAAAGAGTATAAGAAAGGAATATGTTTACTTATTAGCATGGTTTAAATGGGAAAGAAATTAAGATATATGTATATATGTATATATATGTGTGTGTGTTTATATATATGTATATAATCCACACAGTGATTTACATCCAGAAGTCTGCAAGATATTAAATCATGGGATCAATAAAATTGTAAGGTCTTTCTTAGATATAACTGAAAGTCCTTGCTGCCTTATTCTTGTCACTATTTAAATTGTCTTGTTAAGCTCTTCCCCATTCTTTTGCGAAGTCATTCACTACTATGAAAAATTCTATATGAGATAATTCCGGTACTACTGGATGTTCTCTAAGTCAGTGTTTTTCAGAACTCAAAGTGTATAGACTTGTGCTGTTTCATGGCTAGATTTCTACTGCTCTAGGGTTAAAATGGAAGAAAAGAAGAACTTTGTAATGTGCATATACACTGCTTGATGGTGGGTTGCTTACTGTCCTTCCTTGGGAAGATTCCTTTGTGTAAATATAATCTCTAATATTGATGTTAAAATATGTTATGTGAAATGGTGATAATATATAATAGATATTATATTCATAGCCCTCATTTTACAAACTAAAAGGTGGGTTTGTCTGCAGAATTGTGTAATTAAATTGTTCCTGTTTCTGTTTACACTTTTCACTTCTGAAACAGCTCCTGGTCACTCTCTTAAATCAATTACCTCTCTCTTTTGTCAAGAGTTACAGACAGATATAGAGATAGGGATGGAGTGGGAGAGGGAGAGAGAGTGGGAAAAAGGGAGAGAGAGAATCTTCCATCAGGTAGATCATTCCCCAAGTGACCACAATGGCCAGAGTCGGGCAGTCTGAAGCCAGAAGATTAGAACCCCATCCAGGTCTCCCACATGGGTGCAGGGGACCAAGTACATTGGCCATCCTCCTCAGCTTTCCCAGACACATCAGTGGGAAGCTAGATCAGAAGTGAATAAACTGAGAATCGAACCAGTGTGCATATGGGATGCCAGCTTCGCAAGCAATGACTAGTCTGTTGCACCACAATGATAGCCCCAACAATCTTTTTCCAGTGACATTATTTGGTACCTCAATCTGTGATCTTTGATATGCACTTTGAACTTCTACCTGATTGGTTCCTTTCAGAAATTTTGACGGTGAACCATCTTTTTTCCCAAAAAGCCATGAATCTAGGCTTTGAATATTTTAAGTATAACCATCCAGTCAAAAATTTGTTAATTACCATCATCAATAACATCACCTTAATTTTTTTAGTTTTTGTAATGTTAGCAACTTTTCATCACTCCATATGACAGGTACAATTCACATGTGTCAGTAACAGTTTCAGTTTTTTTTTTTTTCTGTGAAGCTATGCTACATTATTGTATCAATGCGTTGTCAGCACCACAGCAAGTGACATTCTATTAATGCAAAATATGATTATCATTTTGGCTTTTGTATTGTTATTTGTTGCTGTTTTAGTAATTCTTATTTCCACTGCTCTAAACTACTACTATAACCTTTGGGGTAGAAATTAGCAACTTCTCTGAATAACTTTCAAAACACCAAAATAAACATTTTGTAATTGTACTGTCCAAAGAAATCATTTGCTCTTTCCTTAAAAACAGGCATAGTGTCATTGTAGTCCCTAAGTTTCTTTTTGTTCGAAGTTGATTCCTCAGTATTTTAACTGATTCATTATACAAAGCTAGTCTTATAAGAGAATTGGTTTTTTGTAGCTTTAACCCTGCTAGATTGAAAAGTAAAGCAATTAAATAGCTCTGTTTTATTAAATATTATGAGGCTAACATATGGAAAAGTAGTGCTGGCTGGCGCTGCAGCTCACTAGGCTAATCCTCCGCCTGTGGCACCGGCACTCCGGATTCTAGTCCCGGTTGGGGTGCCAAATTCTGTCCCGGTTGTTCCTCTTCCAGTCCAGCTTTCTGTTGTGGCCCGGGAGGGCAGTGGAGGATGGCCCAAATGCTTGGGCCCCTGCACCCGCATGGGAGACCGGGAGGAAGTACCTGGCTCTGGCCGTGGAGGCCATTAGTGGAGTGAACCAACGGAAGGAAGACCTTTCTCTCTGTCTCTCTCTCTCACTGTCTAACTCTGCCTGTCAAAAAAAAAAAAAAAAAAAAATAGTGCTGAGAATTGCACATGCAACAGAGACCAGTAGTAACACATAAAATGGATAATTTTGCTGTAAAATCAGCATTCTTAAATGTTATCCATTAGCACTGTGTATACAGAAGAGCTGGCCTGAAATACAAAGGAAAGAATCCCACATATTTAAAGAAAGAAAAAGCCTTAGTTCACAAAAACATGCAAATTAAGGCAAGGTGCTAAGCATTAGAAAATTATAGGGTTAGCCTCCTGATTTCACTAATGTAAAGCTGTAATCTGGAGGAAAAAAATATCATGACAAAACCAATATAGAAGGAAAAGAGAATTCTCTTACTCTCTCAATGTGTATATGCCTTTTATTTGGATAATGATTACTTCACTTTTACAATCAGGTTTCTTTGTTGTCCCCTTCATTCCCCTGTTCCTTCCTTTTTCTGTGCCTCTGCACTTGCTCTTCCTCTCTACATGAGGGTTTTTTCCACATGTTCTCTGGTTTTCCTAATTCTACCAATATATCAAAATCTAACTCAAGTATTTACAGTTTTCATAAATTCTTCCTTGAACATTCCAACCTATATGACACCTTATCTCTTCCTAAACCTTAGTGAGAACAGTGACCACTAGTCAAATATTTTCTTAGGTCCAAAGTCGTCAGCTTTGAAATCATCGCATGTCACCTTGATGACACTAAAACTCTTCTATCTTGGAACCACATCTCTCTTCCTGTGTCACAGCATAATGTGTGTGTGTGTGTGTATGCACTTTCAAAATGCACATTAACTTCTCCAATTGCCCATTAAATAGTGCTCAACAGCTGCAATTCTCTTACAGGTTTGATACCTTTTCAGTGCAACTTTTCAGTAAAGTCCCCATTCCACTTCACTTGGTTGATTTACTCTATTGGGTTTATTGCTGAACTATTCATTTAATTGAATGACTAACAAAGGACTAAGATAAAATTCTTTGTCCCCTTTTTAGAGCCCATTATAATTAGTCACATTTCCCACTCTTTAGATAGAAAATTTAATTAGACTCTCCAGTGAATCAGTTTCTAGGGCACAAACAGGACATTGAGACATTGAGAGTGCTTCCTCGGAACATAGAAAGAGTCTTCCCTGGCTTTCTTAGTATTGATCTGTATCAAATGTTTTAGTGATAGGCTAGACTTAGAGATTAACCAGTGATACATTTAAATCCTTGTGCAACATTATCTCTAGAGATCAAAGTCCTTTTTCCTCAATTGATGTTCTTTTGATGAGGCATAACAATTAATGGCCCTAATAGTTTGTCAAGTGGTCCAGCCTAAGTCGCTTCTTTTTCAGATATTTAATGTTTTCTTGTTTCTTTCCAGAATAAAAAGCAAAAAAAAAAAAATAAATAATAAAACTTAGAGGATTTCTAGTATTTCAAAATAATTCGATCCACTCTAGGGCAGATATCATCCTAATTCATTCAATGTGAACAAAAGAAAGGCTCCATTATCTTACATTCTCTATTCTCAATTAATTTGGTATTTTTGTACCAAGTAATAATTTGTTTCCTTGCCTATATCCCTCACTATGCTGTTTCACTTATATTTTATTCCTCAATTGTTAGCAGACAAAATGGATCTATGTCCTTGAGGTATCACCAAATAATCAACCTCAAGCAAGAGTTGCTCAAAGGAAAGCTTTATTTACTTTTTTTTTTTGTTTTTTGGGTTTTTTGATTAATTTTTTTAATTTATATAAATGGAACAAATTTCATGATTCTCATACATATAGTTTTAAGAATGTAATGGCACTTCCCATCCCATCCTCCCTCCCTCACTCACTTCCACCCTTCCTCCTGCTTCCTTTCTTGTTTTTATTTTAATATTTACTTTTGAAAGTAAAGGAGACAGGAGGAAAATTTAGTTCTCCAAAGAAATTGCCTCCCTAAGAAGCAGTTTTCCAGAACTCAGAACAGGGGTCAGGGGAATGTGTGCCATATAGAAAAGGGGAAGCAGTGGGGCCTTCCTGCTCAAGCAACATGCATCTCCATTCAGTAATCTTCCTGAGACCTCTCTCTTGCAGTTTTCCTTGTCCATGGTGATCTGGCTCCCTTGAGAGCAATGTTGCAAGATAAACTTTCCTGGAACATTTTCATGGGGAAGGAGGTGGAAGAGCGAGCTCTGATGAGTATATTTACTGTCAGGGTTCCCTCTTATCTAAGTCCTACACTGCTATACAATGTCTAAGATGTAGTAGGTGTTTGGTGGATAAATGTGTTCTGTACTTCTCTTTCTGGAATAATCTCCCTACTGTTTTCCATACCTTGTTGCCCAAGCTGTTTTTCCCACGTTAGAAGTTTTGCCATAGTCTCTGCATCTAAAACTTCCGTACTAGATCTTCAAAATCATCCCCTCTAGCCTTTTCTGATTCTTACTCAATAGACTGAGGGAAGCTGGCTGATCTTTCCTGGCAATTTCCTAGTATATTTCCTGTACCTCTGTTATGGTACCTTTAATTTTCTACCAAATGTACTTATTTGTTGTTATTTTTGTGTTTATCATATGTTATCACAATACTATAAAACTCCTTAAGGAAGAGATAAGCCTCTAGGGTTAAATTGTGGAGCCAAACTGACATGGGATTTTTTTATTTTTGAGATTTTTGGTTTTTGGTTGGTTGGTTTCCTGGTTTTTGTTTCAGCGTGCCTGTTTATTCCAGCATCTCTGCTCATTAACCCAATGGCCTTGGAGAAGATTCTTAACTCAAATGAAATTCATGTGTAAAACGGAGGAAATGATGTTCACCTCAGAGTTCACCTGGAGGGTTAAGTGGCCACATGTAAAGTACTTGGATCTGTGAAAGAAGTTGTTGTGATTGGTATTCCACCCACAGTATACTACTCTCTGCAAAAGAAAAAGCCAGTAATATATTTGAAAGGCTGATTGGATGACTGATCAATGTTTTTATGAGGCTCACTTCCTCTACAATATTATAAGTAATTCTATTATACTTCTTCTTTACTCCTTTATTACAAACTGTGTGCCTAATATGTCCTTAAATAGTATCATCTAATAAGGCAATTTTCCTATTAGCATTCTGGAAACTTGAATTCTAATATAATGCACCTATAAACAAGAATATTTCCAATTTTTTTGTGCGCTTTAAAGTGCAAAACAATTTAATTGTATTGAAATTGCTTCTTTAAAGCGAAAATTTGTATATCAGAATTTCTTTTGTTCACTCTGTCTGCTGCGTAACATTGGATTGATAAAATAAAATACAAATAATTTATGACAAAGATGATTTAGATTTGAAATGTAAAAAGTAACAACCTCTCATAAGATAATAATGAATATGCAATAGGATACTTAGGGTATTTACTGACTAGAAATGCTTAATAATCAGTTAGGATTCCAATGACTTAATTATTATGGAGTAGTTCATAAAAATGTAACTTTGACCAAGGATAGCCATGGTAAATGTGCCTGCTTGTTATGCCGCCACGCTGTTTTCAGCAATTCCACTGGCATTCCACAGATTCTGAAAATGCCTCTGAATTCCTCATGAGCTCAGGTTTTATTTGTTTTCATAATATGAAGTCATCATTTTCACAATGAAAGCAAAATGACTACATTGCAGAGTATTTTGAAAATAATGAAATCAGCACCAAGTAAATAAAATTTTAGGTTTTTAAGTCCATTATCATATACAGTTCATTAATCTATTTATTCATCAAATGTATTAAGTACCTGACATGGTAAAGTTTTGAAAAACAAAGTAGACCTCCACCTTTTTCTGCGGGTCTTTTGTAGAATGGAAGACACAAAGTTAATCACAAAGTCCCTCTATTTATCATACAATTAATATATATTGTAGTTTAGCACTACAAAGGAATAGAACACTCTGTGAGAAAATCAGAGAAGGGGTCAAGGGATGGCTTTTCTAAGTTCCTTTTACCCACTAGATGAGTAAGAATCATGAGTGAGAAAAATTAGTTAACATATGGACTAGAATATATATTGATTCTTATTTCTTCCAAGAGTCACTGAGCCTCTGCCTCAGTTTCCTCAACTATTAATTAATGATACTAATTAGGATCATTATGAAGATGGTATAAGAAGTAACATGTTAGTACAATGTTTACCACTCAATCAATATGAGCTGTTATTATTGTTATTGTGTCATACACTATTATTATTATTATTGCCAGCAATTTTATTCTAAATGCATGGGGTACCACTGAAAGCAGGTTGAACTGTTTTAAGGAAAAAAATAAATGTCAAGATCCATGAAGGGACCAGAATTTTTACATTCCTTGCAAGCCAACAAGTTAGCCTTCCACATTGTCATGGATACTGAAAGATTTAAGGTTCCTAGACTACAGACCTTATTACTCATGATAATAGCTATAGAATATCAGCACTTTTTGCCAGTTCCCTGCATCTATGTTTACATGGAGTGACACAAAGAAGACCAGGTGATACCTGTACATGCAGAGAATTGTAATATAGGAAAAGAAACTCCATGCTTGTTGAATCTGATACTTTTATAATGAATAGCAAACCGGCCTGGCCTTTGCTGTGGAGAAAACATTATGTTCATTATGCTGGACAATAAACAAACATACCCTTTAGCACAAAGACACTTTTTCTGAATCCTGAGGCTGTACATATACAAACACCATTGAAAAGATAGTCCAAAATAAAGGCAGTCATTTGGTTAGGCAGTCTGCTAACCAAATATGTAGAAATGCAAGAGTCTTCTGAAGAATCGTCTCTCCAGAATTATAGGATCAGAGCTGATGTTTTCACAAGATCAATCTGAAAGTTGTTGAGTTCATAAATATTCAAGTAATTTCACATTTTATTTTTTACATCATAAGCCTTTTTCAAAATTGGTGCATTGTGTTTATAATACCAATTTTTTGAACAGTATATCAATAACATCCATAATAATTTACTTAGAAATGTCCTTAGTATAGGTTTAATTTGCCTCTAATTGTTGTGAATGATCAAAGAACATTTATTTTAAGACATGAATTGGTTGAAAATGAGAAGCAACTACATTTTTTGCTGAAATAACAATACAGATGACTTAGGAAGTGTGAGAAAGCTAGCACTGATGTTGCCAATTTGCCTCAGCCTCCAGTTTCCAATAACAAATGGTGCTAATAATGGAACATCTTCAGCCTGATTGCAAAGGTTTACAGTCTATTTGAATAAATTGCGCAATATATACATAAAATGGATTTTACTTCTTCTGGAACAGTTTTTTTTTTTTTTTGAGACAGAGAATCAATGAATACTATTTATAAAACTGTAGCAACTTCCTTCTGTTAAATTCTGAACCAGAAAGAGTCAAGAATAATAGAATATTACATCAAATTAAACTTTATGCATCCCTGCCTCCAAATTCTTTATATAAAATTGACCCAATGGTTTTTTCCTGCTGTTTTCAAAAAATCAGTTTTCAGATTGGTATCCATATTTTTAACTATTATAAAGTAATCTTCATATTTTTAATTTGGAAGTTTACTATGTAGCATTAATTAGATTGCTCTATCATCAAATTTAAAGCTCTTGTTTACTGCTGAGGAAACTCATTAAAAGGACAAATGAATTGCCTAAGATCATAAAATTAAATCAATTCCTGTTATTGAGCAGCTTCTGTGTTAAAGAAGCTATGGCTGAAACTATGAAGAATAAGAAGCTAATGACATACTTCCCATCCAGAAATGGCTTTCATTAGAGTGGGTGAAGTTGAGATGTGATTTGTTATGTGGAAAGTCCAATGATCATGGCAACAATTACAATAGTAAGAAATGTGTGTGAATCATCCTGACATGGATAGCAAGAAAAAGTCTCCAGAAGATGCACATTAGTCACTGTATGTCAACCTCATCCCTCATCTTGTCCACTATGTATTAGAAGCTCTGAGATCATCTTCCATGGCTCTTCCAGTCTCCCTGACTTACATATCCTCAGGAGCAAGAAACTCAGTCTTGACACACAGCCAACCTGCCTCCCACTGATCCTAGTGATTAGGAAGGGATTCACTGGGATGCATTCTTGTCTGACTCTAAATGAATTTTGCCTTACTTGTGTTAGTGCTACTCTTTGAAGCCACAGAGTGGAAGTCCACTGCCCATTTCATATGAAAGGATTGCGTGTGTTTATAATTGGCTTACAACTATCTTGTCTTCAGATTAAACATTGCTGGTGCCTTCTGTAGCCTCTCAGTATGGCCTGAATGAAGGCAAGTATTATCCTGGTCTTCTTCATATTGATCACATATGGTTTCCAAACCCACAATAGGATATGTAGTGTAGTGTGATTGGTGAATAATACAGTATAACAATTCCCTCCCTTGTTCTCAGTGCAATTTGTGTTACTGGAACAGGTTTTATATCCATATAACACTGTTGACTCATTGCAAGCTTATTCTGAGGTGAGCCTTACAAATGTTTTTTAAAAATTTATTTATTTATTTGAAAGAGTTACAGAGAAAAGGAGAGGCAGAGAGAGAGAGGTCTTTCATCTACTTGTTCACTCCCCAATTGGCTGCAATGGCCAGAGCTGCGCCAGTCCAAAGCCAGGAGCCAGGAGCTTCCTCCAGGTCTTCCTATGTGGATGCAGTGGCCCAAGGACTTGGCCCATCTTCTACTGTTTTTCCAGGCCATAGCAGAGAGCTGGATCGAAAGTAGAGCATCTGGGACTCAAACCGGCACCCATATAGGATGCCGGTACTGCAGACCGGGGCTTTGACCATTACACCGTGACACTGGCCCCAACAAATTTTTATATTCCAGTAAAGGCCAATCATTCCTGATGAGTACAACAGAATAAAAGTAATCCCTGTGGCAAGAAATAGCAAATAGAAGGAGGGCATTCCAAAATGAAGAGAACCATATATAAATGCCTAATGACATAATTGAAAATGACAGGTTAAGCCTAAGTACCCAAGAATGAGTACATCATAAAATATGTAGAGGCACATGGGGCTCAGTGGTGGATCGTGAAAGATATATGATTGAATCATTGAATTAGTGTTTTGCAACACTATTTTGGTAGAATCTTAAAGGATGAATTGTAGAAAAAAAAAAACACCTTGAAGAGTGAGAAAGAAGTTAATAATAGTGAAAATAATAGTAATAATATTCAGCAACTAATAAGTTTCTACTGTATCCTTCTAACTGTATCTTATATGCATTACATTTGACATCACACACACAAAACAACCCTTTGAGGACCGTTTTAGTGAATGTTCCCATTTTATTGGTGAGAAAATAAGTTCCATGGACTTGGCAAGGTAACTCAGCTACTGGGTGGTAGATTCTGGATTCAATCCAAGTCTTCTGACCCTGTCCTTTTTTAATTTTAAGTCTTTTTTTAAATAGAAAATTTTTATTTAATAAATATAAATTTCAAAAGTACAACTTTTGGATTATAGCAGTTCTTCCCCCATAATCACCCTCCCAACCACATCTTCTCCCATCCCTTACTCTGTCTCCCATCCCATTCTTCATTAAGATTCATTTTTAATTATCTTTAGATACAGAAAATCAACTCTATACTAAATAAAGATTTTGACAGTTTGCACCCACACAGACACATGAAGCATAAAGTACTGTTTGAAGATTAGTTTTACCATTAATTCTCTTAGTACAACACACTAAGGGCAGGGGTCCTACATGGGGAGCAAGTGCACAGTGACTCCTATTGTTGGTTTAACAATTGACACACTTATTTATGACATCAGTGATCACCAGAGGCTCTTGTCATGAGCTGCCAAGGCTTTGGAAGCCTCTTGAGTTTGCCAACTCCAATCTTATTAAGACAAGGTCATAGTCAAAGTGGAAATTCTCTCCTCCCTTCAGAGAAAGGTACCTCCTTCTTTGATGGCCTGTTCTTTCTACTGGGATTTCACTCACAGAGATCTTTCATTTAGGTCATTTTTTGCCACACTGTCTTGGCTTTCCATGCCTGAAATTCTCTCATGGGCTTTTTAGCCAGATCCAAATGCCTTAAGGGCTGATTCTGAGAAAAGAGTGCTTTTAGGGCATTTGTCATTCTGAGTCTACTGTGTATCCTGCTTGCAATTTGAATCGTTCCCTTATTTTTAATTCTATCTGACTCTGTCTTTCTTACTTTAGAGTAATAGTAGGGGTAATGTGAGATGGAGACCAATGTAAAGATATTCTAGAGGTAGAACCAATATCCCTTCATAACTCAACTTAGAAATTAATGAGGAGGAAGAAAGAACACAAATGAGATTTCAGCCTGGGAGGCCAAGGAAATAGTATGGTGTCTGAGATAGAAATCCAAGTGTACCCCTCAGCACTGAAACAGTCACTTTTCAGGAAGTTGGTGACTCCAAAGTCACCAAGAATGTTTCAGGAATAATGAATATGCACATACTGACCAATTTCCCTGGCCCAAAGTTGGCAGTATGAGTTAGCTAAAATCACATCTGTACTGGTGCATGCATCCATCACATTGAACTCAGCCCTGGTGGCTAGCCGTGACTCTTTGGTCTCTGAATAAGGAATTTCCCAAATTTCAAGTCTGGAGAGGAAAATGTAATGAAACATAAGTGGCATTGTCAGATAACCAGTCTTCTGTAAAAGATGATGGTTTCTCCTTGTGTAGAATCAGATGAAAATTTTTGTGAAGACCATATACATTTAGAGCTTGAAAAATACAGTAAGTGCTTAGTGTTACTACCATTTTTACAAAATAAACTCTATGCTAGACTTTGTAAGCTTTGTCTTTTGGTCAATACTTGTTTTCTCCATTTCATGAGATGTATTTTACATATCATCGCATTTACCCGTTACCCATAATTCAAAAATTTTAGTAACTTTATCCAGTAGTATAACCATTACCATAAACCAGTATTAAAGTATTTGCATTCCTCCAGAAATAGCCCACATGCCCATTTACAATTAATCCTCTTTCCTAATCCAGCACCAACACTTTCAGCCTTATTTAAGTAATACCAACTATGTTCAGAAATAAAGTTTGTAACGCTCTGCCATGGCCAATTGCCTAAATCTTTTATCTTTGGCTGTCATTTCACCTGGATGTCTTCAATAAGACACATTTATTGCAGACAAGTGGAATTCATTTACTGTTTTTTGATATGTTAAACTTTTCATAAATTTGAGAAGGTCTAGTATTAAATTTGCCCATTTTTCAATTGTATTTCATACAGAAAGTTTCCTGGTATATTTATTTGGTTTTATCAAATGCAATCAAAAATAGTCTTGCTTCTCAACGTGAATATTTTTACTTTGTGATCCCAATGACAAGTATTTCAGTGTTCAGTTCAATAAATGGAGTAATGATAGGCAGGTCATAAGGAACCACCACAGTTAATGCCCCATGGTTGCTGCCTTTAGGGAGTTCACAGTGTGGCTATTGAAACACATTTAAAAAAAAAAAAATAGTCCTTTGCTGTTTACACTATTTACTATTGTGAGGGAAATGCCTTTATAAGGGTATGCCTGAATGATGTGGGAATAAAACTTAGAGGTTAGAAAATGTTTCCTGGGGGCTGGCACCGTGGTTCACTTGGTTAATCCTCCGCCTGCGGAACCAGCATCCCATATGGGCACCGGGTTCTAGTCCTGGTTGCTCCTCTTCCAGTCCAGCTCTCTGCTGTGGTCCGGGAAGGCAGTGGAGGATGGCCCAGGTACTTGGGCCCCTGCACCCGCAGGGGAGACCAGGAGGAAGCATCTAGCTCCTGGCTTCAGATTGGTGCAGCACCGGCTGTAGCAGCCGTTTGGGAGTGAACCAATGGAAGGAAGGCCTTTCTCTCTGTCTCTCTCTCACTGTCTATAGCTCTACCTGTCAAATAATAAATTAAAAAAAAAAAAAAGAAAAGGTTTCTTGGCTATGGGTGAGATAAGCCCTGAAGGAGGAACAGCAACAGAGCCGGCCAGGAGAAGTTGCAGAAACTGCCACTAGTGCATACAGATTAAGAGTCACGTAGAAAGACGCCTGTCCACAGAAAATGGCTGAGTTTTCTCAACTGAGAAATGACTCAGGTTCTCAAGTTCTATTCACCTCATGAATATGTCAACTGCTGTGTTAAAGAGACTAGTGCTTAGTGGTGTGATGTTTCCTAATACAGATGTATACCTATTATGCATAGCTTGTCTCATTCCTGAAAGGATCCTTTTGGAATGTTTATTTGAAACTCCAGAAGAAATATACAGAAATAGCCAAAGGGAATGCTTTCTCCAAATGTTAGACTAAACAAACAAAATTTTTTGAAACTTTTATTTTCCTTTTTTTTTTTCCTGCTCGAACTCTGTACATTCCTAAGTTAGAATAAGAGCTCTTTTGTTAGAGTGCTCCGGGTTTTTTCTCTTTCTTTCTCTCTCTCTCTCTCTCCCTCTCTCTCTCTCTCTCTGTCTCTCTCTCTTTCTGTGTGTGTGTCTCTCTGTCTGTCTCTTCCTCTCCCTCTTTCTCTCCTCCCTCTCAAGATTTATTTATTTATTTGAAAGGCAGTTACAGAGAGATAGGGAAAGACAAAAACAGAGAGAGAGAGAGAGAGAGGTCTTCCATTCACTGATTTCACTCTCCCAAATGGCTATTATGTCCGGAGATGGAACAGATGAAAGCCAGGGACTTCGAACTCCATCCGGGTCTCATGTGGGTCTCTCAGGCTCTCAAGAAAGTGAGACATCTGCTGCTACCATATCAGAAGTAGAGAAGCTGGGATTCAAACCTTGGTGTGCAAATAGTATGCCAGAGCTGCAGGCAGCAACTTAACCTTCTGTGCTACAGTGGCCCCTGACTCCCTTCTCTCAGCTAGGATTCTTAATAATAGGGCTTACTTACTATATGTATGTCTCATAGTACCTAACACATCAGACACAGAAACATGTTATGACAGAATGTGGAATGTTACTAAAAAGCAACAGGGGAACAATTTAGTAAATATGAGGTGATCAGTTAAATTAAAAAAATTGTAGAATGCATTGGTTGCTGCCAGGCACACATGTCATGCTCAGTAAACATTGGTTGAATCAGTATAAGGGTGAAGGAGGATATGTCTTGATAAAACCTGGGAACAATTAAAAACATTTGGAGCATTGCAATGCAATGGCATGCACAGTGTCACATAGGACGTTTGGATATTTGGATGTTCCCTCTAACATAAAGTCAACACATTGTAAGGGAGAAAAATAAAGCAAAGTTTAAGAAAATTTTACTTTAACAAGATACACACATACACACACACACACACAATACCCTTGAAGGGAAAAGAAGGCAGTAAACACAAAAAGTCAACCAATAAACAGCTAATTTCAATGAATAATTGATGCGATGGAGAAATGTAAGAGGGTGGTAACACCTGCGATGAGATTGGAGTACCCTTAGCTAGAAAAAATGAAGGCCTCCCTGGGGAGGTAATATTTCAAACCAGACCCCAATGAGAAGAAAATGTCCAGGAAGAGACCTAAGGAAAGCAAGAAGCTAAGCAGGTGCCCTTCGAGGGCATTACTGGGAATACCTGGGAGTCAGGAAGACCAAGGTGATTAGGGCTTGCCGACAGGGCTGGTGGAGAGATGGACTCAACAGTGAACAATGAGCACCAAAAGATGGACTAAGGCTGCAGGGTCTTAGAGCCCTGGAAGGAACTTTGGATTTTATTCTAACTGTAATACAAAGTATTTGGAAAGCTTTCAGTAAGGGAGGAAAAAAAATCATTATTTGTTTTCATGTCTTAAAATATTTTCTTCACAGGCAACTGTAAGAAGTAACTATTGAAGGACAGGAGACAAACCACCTGGGAGGCTATTGCAATAGTCCACTAAGAGATGGTGTTGTTTCCACTGGAGTAGTAGTCCTTGAGAGGTGGAGTCCATTTTTGTTGTAGAAGCAACAAAATTGATAGATTGAGTGTGGAGTGTGAAAGATAATGAAGAATCATTGAAAATGTCTAGAGTTTAGGACTGAACAAGAAGGTGGTGGTGCTGCTGTGTATGGGAAGTAAGACTAGAAACCTAGCTGACATGGGAGGGAATGAATCATAATGAAATGAATGGATGAATGCCCTTTCTCCCAAGTTAGATTATGAATGCTTAGGCTTCATAGATCTTGTCTCAGCCTTTGTTGTGTTCTTTGGTACATCAGGCACAATACTTTTGCATATAGTGTGTACTAACAAATGGGTATTAACTGAATATCTAGAAGCCTAGGTATGGAGAATAGATGTCTGAACCTTTTGCTATGTTAATAAACTATGCTAGAATTTGACCTCTTAAGAAGAGATGATTTTTAAATTCTTCGTGGAATCTATTTGTCTGTATGGATTAGTCTTATGGAAAAGTCCCAGCTGCTTGGTGAAAGGGGACATGTTTCACTTGACATCTATAGTCTGAATTTTCCCTATAGTGATCACCATTACTATACTAATAGGTAAAAGGAATAAAAGGCCAATTTCTCACTTCCCTGCCCTCTTCACAATTCATAGTCTCAAGGTTAAATTCTTTGTAAATGTTAAGAATTATGAAGAATAAGAAAGCTAGTACAGACTTAAACTTTTTATCCCATGTCCTTTCAAATCTAATATGCATCTTCACTGAGTTGCAATTTACATCCAATTTAGTTCCTTAAATGTAATGGCTTTTCATTAATGAGGTTACATACTAAGTTTCATTCATTTGGAAACTTGAGAACCAAAGATAAAACATTTTAATATTTTGACTTTCCTTACATTGATATTTTACATTCCATATTTTTCTTACATTGTTAGTCCAAGGGTTATGAATGCTAAACATTTTCAAGCTGTTCACAAGCACAAAGATGTTTTTTAAGTTGGTTTGTATTAGAAATAATTCCAGAAGAAAGCAAATTTTTTTTTAAGTAGAGATGGTTTACTGCTAGTGTGTTACTTCAACTGATTTGTTGCTAGTGCCCAATTTCACTCCACTGGACAACACTAAAGATGCATAAAGCACTGGACTTTGTCATTTCGCTTTTTATCTCCAGATTTTCTTTGCTTTTCTTCAGTACTAGAGCTCTGTTTGAAAAAAGCTGAAGTTGAGCTGAACAAATGGCCACATGTTTATCTTGAACATACTCAACCAGAGAATTCTAAAGAAGGAGGCAGCTCTAACCTTGAGTCTATGAATTGTGAAGAGGGCAGGGAAGTGAGAAATTGGCCTTTTATTCCTTTTACCTATTAGTATAGTGATGGTGATCACTGTAGGGAAAATTCAGACTATAGATGTCAAGTGAAACATGTCCCCTTTCACCAAGCAGCTGGGACTTTTCCATAAGACTAATCCATACAGACAAATAGATTCCACAAAACCAAGCATACCACATTCATTTAATGTTCTAGCTTTCTTCATGAAAAATCAATAAAGAAAATAAATTGTGCAATAAGACAGTTCTTCACTGAAATTACAATCCAGCGAAATGATAAAAAGCAAAGTCAGTCTTTCTCCCCCACCCCCCTTCCCTCTCTCTGCCATGGCACCTGTGCTGTTTTACCTAGGGGAAAGGTAATTATTCCATTTGCTCTACTGAAAGGGTCTGTGAAGATCGGTCCCTGAAATGCTGGAACAGAAAGCTTTGGAATTCCTATCAATCTTCTTCAGATCTGCTTCCTCTCCTGGCTCCTTGGCTGTTGCTACCCTTCTCCAGCTGTTTTATTAAGCTATAAAAGTAGCTGAATTTTAATTTAGCTTAAAATTTTTCATGGGCTCCTCTTTGCCTACAGAATATAACCAAACTCCAATTACCAGTTTTCTCTGTGCTTCATATTTAAGCTCTTTAAGCACTTTAGCAATGTTGACCAAACTCTCCTTGAAACTATCTCCTGCTCCCATTCTTGTCTGACATTACCTCCTATTCACTTGTTTTCTTTCTTTAAAGAAAAAGGATTTATTTGTTTGTTTCAGAGTTGCAGGAAGAAGAAAAAAACACAGAGAGATCTTTCATCTGCTGGTTCACTCCTCAAATGACCAGGGCTGGGCTGAACCAAAACCAGGAGCCTTGAACCCCATCTGAGTCTCCCACATACTTGCAGAGGCCAAAGTAGTTGGACTGTCTCCTGATGCTTTCCCAGGCGTATTATCAATGAGCTGGATCTGAAGTGCAGCAGCCAGGACTTAAACCTATGCCCATATGGGTTGCCAGTATTGCTGATAGCAGCTTTACCTGATATGCCACAGCACCAACCCTGCTTCTTGGTTTTTAAAGGCACTACTACGCACATTCTAATCTTCAACAAAATTTACAGAAATAACTATTATGAAAAAAACTACAGGTGGATTTTTCACCAAAATAAATTTGTTTTTAATTCTAGTTTTCCATGCACTTTCTGAAGTGATGACAGGACTAAAGATAAATGAATTCTGCTTACTTGTCAGATACCTAGAAGAGGAGGGAAATCCTGATCCACGGCCATTGCCTCCCTAGTCTGTTCTCTTTCCCCATCACAGTGTGTCTCCCATCTACATTGATAAAGCACATGGATAGGATAGTAACAATTATCCCTATTCAAACTGAAGAAAAAAAGTAAAACAAGGAAAGTGAGGTGACTCATTTAAGGTCATTGTGCACATCATGAACACTGTGGGAAAACCCACAGTCATGACTCTTGCTCAGGCAACTCTGCTTCCCAAACATTGTCAAAGAATAAAATGTGGAGTGCTATATTGAAAACTTAGTTTTCTGTGTGAAATTAAGAGATATCCAGTGTCTTTTAAATTAGATATCTAAAATCCAGCTAGTTTACAAAACTCTTCATTTCAAATTTTCTAATTGTTGGTTCATTCTCCTGCATTTGTCCATATTTTGTGTGAAATTACTAAAATCTGTTTTCCATTTTGAAGTAGTTGCACTCATGGAACTGGCTGATACTTGACTTAAGCTATCATAACTTCAATTTTTCACTTATTTGTGAAAAATAGTCTTTGTAGAAAGGTACCAGATGCCTTATTACCTCCTGAGATGCATCTTGTACTACAAAAGCCAAAAAAAAGTATGATGTATAGCTAGCCACTCAAAAACAAAATGAGTAAAGGAAAGAATATGCCGCTTTATTAGAGCACCACATTTTCTCCTGATGGTTCAGGCTTTGAGACAAGTCATAATCCATATGGGTCAGTCTACAAGATAAAATGCAGAGACTTATCACTACATTCAGCAAAGAGTTTGTCACGGAGATTAGATAAACATGTAAAATGCACCCTCAGAATCTTCCAGCTACCTAACAGGGTTGAACAGGATTTTATAAACGCCAATGTATGTGTTACGATGTTCATTGTTTCACTATTGTCACAGAGAAGGATATGAAGTCATAATGACACAGGATGAAGAAAACTATGTGCTGGGACTTGTATCTGTGATTGATCTTAACTTCACTGCATTCTAGCTATGGCTCTTATCCTGTGTAAGACTTTAAGGTCTCCATGAAAATTTTTAAGGATAAGGAGAAAACTATTACTAAAACTATTATTTGTATGATAATCCTGTTAGACATTCATGTAACAGAACTTATTTTAACCCACATAACCAGAACCAGTCCTTGATTTGTTCATAAAAAGATTGGATGGAAACAGTTATAATTTTTAAAATGATAGGTGCATGCCTAAATTATTTCAGTTTAACTTTTAAATCTATAACTTTATGGTGACATGCACCTCCTGTGGGTGTATTATATTTAAAGGAAGTTGGTGATTGTTTTTTAAAGCTTTATTTATTTGAAAGTCAGAGTTACACAGAGAGAGAAGGAGAGGCAGAGAGAGAGGTCTTCCATCTGCTGGTTCACTCCCCAATTGGCCACAATGGCCAGAGCTGTGCTGATCCGAAGCCAGGAGCATCTTCCAGGTCTCCCATGTGGGTGCAGGGGCCCAAGGACTTGGGCCATCTTCTTTTGCTTTCCCAGGCCATAGCAGAAAGCTGGATTGGAAGTAGAATAGCCGGGACTTGAACCAGCATCTATGTGACATGTCTGCACAGCAGGCAGCGGCCCAGTCCACTATGCCGCAGTGCCAGCCCAATGATTGGTATTTAAAGGAAGAGATAAAGCCTCTCTAATTTTTTGAGTTACCACATCATTGTTGATTGTTGATTAAAACTATTCAACATGAAGTAAAACCACATTTTTAGTGTCTTTAGCTACAGCATAAAAAAAGATGGGACCCTGAACTGTATCAAGTATTTTTGTTCATATTTATATTTGTGTTCTATCTGTGTGCATACTTTCCTCAATACCCACAATTTCAATTTTCAACAACCGTTCATCGTTAGTTCAATGTTACATGTGGCTTTTCTAATGAATTATTGGAAATTTTTATTTGTCTAGGATCAGTTAACATGTTGCATTTTTCATAATTTTTGTTGTGTATGTGAGGTCAATATTTTCTCTAGTATTGTCAAACTCTGGCCATAGTTTTTATGATATTGTTTCCCAACATCTAAGTTATCCCCACTTAAAATATTTGGGATACCAAATTGGGTTTTAATGCCAAAAACCTGAGGCCATTTTTTCTGAATTTCTACTTTGTTTTTCTTACATAAAGCATAATCATAATTCATTATCCATGCTTTTTAGTTTGGATTTATTTAAATCTGGAAGCAAATTAAAAGTAAACTAAGTGAAGCATTACTTTATTTTATTTATGCTTTCTGATCATTATACTTACCTTTCTATTGAATAGTCATGTTTTTAACTACATATTATTTTTGAGTCTTTATTGATAAATTTACTCCTGAGAGAAACAAGTTTTTGTTACACACTCATAGTTCATTTTTGAAACCTTTTATCCAATCATGTAATTATAAAATCAAGTGTAATAGAAATAAACATATTTAAGCACAGTCATAATTTAGTCTTAGTAAGCACAAAAGACACCTGTAAGTAATGGAAATTTATGAGACTTGACAATGCCATTTACTACAGGTGTTGCTTGGCCTGTCACTGAGGGGATGATGAAATTTGGCTAATCTGTTAGAAAGAATGTTAATTATAAGAGCTAAGCAGTGAAATTTATGGGCCAGGTATTAAAGTGGAGAAAGATCTATGATTTGCACAACACACAGTCCTTGTCCTTTTTTTTTTTTTTTTGTAAACAATGATTTAAATGAAAATATAAAAGTTATAATGTTTGAAAATAATACAAAGCTAGATGATAGGGCTTGGCAATGATGATTATGTGTTAAATGCTCCATAAATAATATTGAATTGAGTTGATGACATAGCTTGTTAACAAGATTAAAAACTAAATCAAAGTTAATACCATTAAGTTTAACATATAAGACTAAATTGTTTCTGAAAATCCATGCACATGTGTATGATAGATTTAATTTTTTTCAATTTTTTTTTTTTTTTTTGACAGGCAGAGTTAGACAGTGAGAGAGACAGAGACAAAGGTCTTCCTTCCATTGGTTCACCCCCCAAATGGCCGCTACAGCCGGTGCGCTGCACTGATCCGAAGCCAGGTGCTTCCTCCTGGTCTCCCACGTGGGTACAGGGCCCAAGCTCTTGGGCCATTCTCCATTGCCTTCCCCAGCCACAGCAGAGAGCTGGACTAGAAAAGGAGCAGCCAGGACAGAACCGGCGCCCCAACCAGGACTAGAACCCGGAGTGCTGGCACCACAGGAGGAGGATTAGCCTAGTGAGCCGTGGTGCCAGCCGATAGATTTAATTTTTATAGTCATTTGATGTAAAAAAAATATATACATATGAGAGGTTTAGGTCGATCCTAAATTTAACAATTCAGTATATTTTAAAAGTCCATATTATCCTGAGAATGTGGAATCCAAATGGAGGAAAGTCAGCATCTTTTGGCACTGAGCCTAGGTCTAAAAACATATGGAACTCTGAGTTCATTTCTAAATTTGTCAATTTAGATAGAAATCAGGGTGGAAGTGCATACAGGGAAATATAACTAAGAATCTTGAAACCATCTCATAAGGAATGAACCAAAAGTGTTAAGATATTTATTTGGAGGAATAATGGTTACAAGGAATATCTTAGTCATTCAGTGGCTACTGATGACATGTGGATATCACATTAATAGAGGGAAGATATTTTTAATAACTACGGCTGTCTCACTGTAGATCCTATTCCCCACATCATCTTTTCCTTTCCACATGTACACTTGAGGTTCTGTAATCAGTGTATTAGTGCCCTGATTCTCACAATCAGTAATACAGTTCTCAGTTCTCAATTCATTTCTCCTCATCCCCACCCCACATGAACACCAAAGTCAGTGTACTTTTGAAGGCTTACTAGGGAGTTCTAGAAGAGAGTAGCTCTATTAAACCCTGAGAATATAAGGCCTTTTATTTTATTTATTTATATTTTTTTTGACAGGCAGAGTTAGTGAGAGAGAGAGACAGAAAGAAAGGTCTTTCTTTTTCCATTGGTTCACCCCCCAAGTAGCCGCTATGGCCAGCGTGCTGCGCCAACCCCAAGCCAGGAGCCAGGTGCTTCCTCCTGGTCTCCCATGCGGGTGCAAGGCCCAAGGACCTGGGCCATCCTCCACTGCCTTCCCGGGCCACAGCAGAGAGCTGGACTGGAAGAGGAGCATCCGGGACAGAATCTGACACCCCAACCGGGACTAGAACCTGGAGTGCCGGCGCCGCAGGCGGTTTAGTTTAGATTAGCCTAGTGAGCCATAGTGCCGGCCTCATAGATAAAATTCTAAGACGATAACCAAACTTCCCTTCCTCCTTCCATCCCTCAATCCCCCCGCCTTCTCTTTTTTTTCCCTTAATTTTTACAATAATATACTTCCAATTTACTTTATAATCACAGGCTTAATACACCACTATCATGTTCAACAAGTGCAAAGTAGAAAGACCACTGTTCCAAGGGAATATAGACAAGGGCTATAAACAATAATCAAATTATAAGATGTCTGTTTCATTCTTATACATTTTTTGTATCCCATATTAACTACCACATATTAGAAAAAAAAAAAACATTTGTTTTTTGGTACTGCCTTATTTCACTAGCATAATTGTCTCCTGTTGTTTTAGGAGAGGTGGGGTCTAAATTCCTATTCCAAGTCCTTCCCTTTTACCTGAGAAACATTCTAAGTACAGGCACATATATTGTACACAAGGTGGTAGTTTATTTTAACAGTAAGAAACACACACACACACACACACACACACACGTGAACATAGTTCAGGCTAGATTGGGCCAGGAAAGGAAGAGGATGGGGCTGGGAAGTCAAGAGACAATGCCTCAACACCCTGTCTCATCATTGTCTGCAGAGAGAGAAAAAAAAGAGACAGAGAGCACCTCTTCCAGCTGCCAGACTATTTTATGAGGTTGGAAGGAGAGTGGTTACATGACACATTTCCTAGGTCCCAGATAAGGGGAGACACAGCCTGGGAAAGGGGCTATTTGACTAACAGGTAGGCAGATAGGATTACATAGAGTGGGGAGGTGTGTCTTAGAGCTCGTGGCCCTAATCTAGCTTCTTCCTTATCCCAAATCACAATTGCACCCATTTTGTTGCAAAAGACAGAATTTCATTCTTTTTTCTTAGGCTCCCTGACTGTAGATTTCCACTACTTCTTTCCATTGTTCATACCTTTTTAAGTTTACTTTTCTGAATCATAGAGATCATCATCTTGACCCCCTCATACCCCACGTAACAACCTTAGACAGCCCATCTTTCCAAGTAGATTAAAAGCTAGACCTCTTTACAAAGTATTCATTGCTCATCCTGACCCATGCCCTGTCAGTTTACTAATCTGGCTACTATTCTGTTGCCAAGTCAAACCACTCAGTGTTCCCAATGCATACCATATACTTTTGACATTCTCTTATACTCTTCTAGCTTCTCAGAATGTAAACTTTCCCTTCTCTATGCTTTAAAATACTTATAAACCTTCCAAAATGCAGCTTATGTGGTTTGCCAACCAAATGTATCTCTGGATTTTTAGAAAAAGTTTATTCAGGTAGACATGGGACAAATGCTTTATTTGATTTTCACCATCCTCTTTTTAAATCAAGTGCTTACTGAGTGCAACAATATTGAGGAATGAGTCATCTCAGTCACTTAGCATAATCTCTGAATATAAAACATGCCCAATAAACATTTGTTGGATATACCCAGAAGCTATAAAAAATCATACAAGAAAACTCATTATGTCAACGAAATAATAGGAAGAATTGTTTGATTGGGATAATGATTTTGCTTATGTTGCATCTGAGATATTGGTTGGATATCCAAGATATACTCCTCTTTTTAAGATTAGTAATGACTTGATGTATGCATATACGGAAAGGAAAAATAGAAAAAAAAGAAAAATATTGAGAGATCCAGTAAATGATGGGTACAAGTATTGTTATCCGTTCATTAATAAAGGCCACAAAAACATTTGTGCTCTCCTTAAAATAGCTGTTTTAATATTATAGCATATTGGAGAGACCACTTACTCTGACACTAATTGCTTTAGAAAAGGAGAAAACTGAAAAACACTTTATGACCACCAGCTAGGTTCTTTGTGTTCTGGTGTATTGAAAATTTTCAGTTCAGATGCTATAAATTTATTTGTTCTTAAATTTTAAAAAAGATATATTTATTATTTATTTGAAGGCAGAATTACAGAGAGAAGGAAAGACAGAGAGGGAGAGAAGGTCTTCCATCCAATGGTTCACTCCCCAAATGACCACAATGGCTGGGGCTGTACCAGGCCAAAGCAAGGGACCTTGAGCTTCTTCTAGGTCTCTCCCATGGGTGTAGGGACCCATGCACTTGGACATCCTCTGCTGCTTTCCCAGGCACATTAGCAAGGAGCTGGATCAGAAATGGAGCAGCTGGGTCTCAAACTAGTGCCCATATGGGATGATAATTTTGTAGGCTACAGCTTAACCCACTATACCACAACACTGGTCCCTCAAAAAAATGTAACACAGCGATAGGAATGCATCTTTCAGCACCATTCAAATGTCGTTTCCTTAGGCAACAACTTGGGAGTTTTTCATTTGGATAATCACATAGTTCTTAGAAAGGAGACTACTGTATTCTAGCTTCATTTTACTCAGTGACAGCATGATTTAGAAGGATGTGATACTTCTTTCTGGATCTTAAACAGTCTTAGCAAAATTTACCTCCAAAGTCACTTGATTTAGCAACTCAGTCTACTAATATGGAGCTGATGCTACAGGTTTTTCACCAGGTAACAAGAACTTCTGCCCCAAACTCAGTGCTGTGTCATGACACTGAGCCCTCCTCACATTCACCCTGCTCATCAACCATGCCTTGTCACTCAAATCTTCACGAAGTGCAGAAGTCACTAAAGAGGTCATGTGGATTGCACAGAGAAGTCCCTTTATGAAGTTATCATCATAAAAATACTCTTCAAAAGCCACTGACAAGGAAGGTGAACATACATAGTACAAATAATGTATGGTATTTTATGCAGAAGAAAACAACTGTCAATGTTACTCAATGAGAGTTCAGCATTTCCTAACAGAATCTTGGATTTTCAATAGAGACTTGTCACAAAGCTTTGATTTCACCTTTCTGTAGGACAACATGGTTTGTTTCAGAAGATCAAGTTTGCTTTGGTCTAGGCAAACTTGGATTCTATTCTTGCCCTCCCCTAGTTAGGAGATCTAAGCTTCAATTTCCCTCAATGTTGTCAAAAATTTTAAAAGAGATAAGGCATGGGGCCTTTCAGATCGGTGAAGCTCAACCCTTGATACTCATTATTCAAGAAAATTTGATGTAGCAAGCATCTTTTATATGTCAACCAGAGGCTGAGAATTTACAGATCAGTAAGCGAAACACTTCACACTGAAAGCAATATACAATTTAGGAGGAGAATCAGGTGCATAAATAAACAGTCACGACGCCTAATCCTAAGTACTGTTATGGATGTGTAGAAAAATGAGATGTAGCACAGAACAGTAAGTTGACTATTCTGGGGGGTACAGAGATACATGCATCATATCATAAAATGCTTTACAGAAGAGATTTCTAACGTGTCTAGACATGGTAGAAGAAAGGTGGTAGTCACCTGTGCACTGGCTTTCTTTAGGATGAAGATATTCCAAGCAGTTAGTTCTCCCATATTGAAAGCTTCACATTGCACCTGCGTTTTTCTCCCTTATTTCTTTTATTGCTGTTCTGTTCCTCAGAATTCCATCTGGCTGGCCTCTCTTCCTGAGGAGGTGAAAGAGCCAAGAGGATTATATCTTAGTCACAGCAGTACCACAACATATTATGTAGCCAATAATATGGAAAAGTCAAAATCTGTTGGGTCACAAAGAAAGATATTTGATATTTTCTTTAAAATAACAGTTATTATCATCATCAGGTAGCTCCTAACATGTGCTACATGTAACCCACCTACAAGCATGGATTTGACATTGCTCTCAGGATATAAAAATTTCACCTGCATGTGAAGGTTCTGACTTTCAGATAATTTCCTTGTATTTGTGTAAGTAAAGTAAAAGTATAATTACATCTTATAAAAATATCCATGTGTTCAAAATTTTGATTGAAATCCTTTAGGATTTACACCTATTAAGTTTTCAGTTATTTTTCAAGTCATAAATGTCAGGGTTTGTATGACTGGTTAAACTGGTACATATACGTATTTTTAGAGACAATAAAATGGCACAAAACTTTTGAAAAGTAATTAATGGCATTAATCAAGAATGTAATATATGTTTCTATTTGGAGAAATGTATCTAAAGGAAATTGTAGGATAAAAAAACGTAATTGATATCAGCATGTTCATTGAATCACTGATTATACTATTAAACTGATATAAATAACCCAAATATGCACTATAAAAGGATGTTTTAAGAAAGTTATATGGTCGTAGGAAGTAGCATTATGTAACAACCCAATGATAATTATGGGGACCGGGGACCGTGTCAGAATGTTTACATTATAGTGTTAGGAAAAACATAGAAAATGGGCTTATGTATGCATTTATAACCATGCAAGAGTAAATAAGATTGTGTGAAAAGTGCACACACTTGGCAACAAGACAGGCTTTGGTTTGACAAGCTATGGAAAGCTATGACAATTAGAGAATTGTCAAGTCTGAGAGAAGATCATGGAATTTTGGGTAATTTTTTTAATTTTGTATTTTTATTTACATTATTTTAACAGATTTTACTGTGTGTATTTAAGGTTTAAAACATGGTGTTATATAATACATATAATTAGAAACAGATTGCTGTAGTGAAGCATATTAATGTGTCTACTGCATAGTTGCCTATATTTGTATTTGTGGCAAGAGCAGCTAAAATCTATTCATTCAGCATGAATCTCTCATACTATTCAGTACAACTTTATTACCTGTAGACCTCATGATATACGTTAGATTTCTGGACTTGTGATTACCCTCCAAATTTTCTACTTTGTTTTTTTTTTAAGATTTATTTATTTACTTGAAAGTCAGAGTTACACAGAAAGGAGGAGAGGCAGAGAGAGGCAGAGAGAGAAAAAGAGGTCTTCCATCTGCTGGTTCACTCCCCAGATGGCTGCAACAGCCAGAGCTCCGCCAATCCAAAGCCAGGAGCCAGGAGCTTCTTCTGGGTCCCCCACATAGGTGCAGGGGCCCAAGGACTTGAGCCATCTTCTACTGCTTTCCCATGCCATAGCAGAGAGCTGGATTGGAAGTGGAACAGCTGGGACTCGACCGGTGCCCATATGGAATACTGGCACTGCAGGCGGCAGCTTTACCTGCTATGCCACAGTGCCGGTCCCCAAATCTTCTACTTTGTAGTTCCATTAATTCTGTAATGTTTCTGTGATAGGGGATTTGTTTTAATTTTATACTTATGCTCAAAGTTATATTATTTGAAGAAACGTATACTTTTGGTGTTCACTATATGGCTAATTGAAGTAATCTAAATAACTATTTTTATTTAGTGTTAAGCATTTTAAAGTATACACTCTGACAAATCATTTTGGTTTATTTACTTAACAAAAACTTGCAAAACTTTTGCCATGGACAGATATTGTTCAAAGTACTATATTCATCAAATCCATATAACAGCCCTATGGGGAAAATATTATCACCATTCCAATATTAGATGAAAAGCTCGCATCCAGAGTGATGTAAATAACTTACGTGAGGCCACATTGGTGTGTGTGGTCAAGCGGGGATCTCACTGAGGCAGTCTGGCTACATGGTCCAAGTCTCAGATATTTTGCTGCTTTTCAACTAGTAGATCAAAACATGTTCATTGAATTATTTCTGTGCTTGGCACTGTGAAGCATACCAGGAAATAAAGGGTATGATCTTTAATATGAAGAAGATCATTCTCTGGATTTCAGCTGCAGTGTCAAAATTCTGCTGCCTCTAACAGACAGATGTTATCCATGTCATACACAGACATCATCCACAGAGACATCTCTTCTCCCCTGAAATGACCAAGCCTCAGAATGAAAATCTCTGCAGCCCACAACTTGGCTCTCTGTGACAGTGTCAGTGTTTTCCAAGTTTGTGCTGACAGGTCCAGGAGCTTTGTGAATATGCCTAATGTTCTAGAAACATGTGACTCGGGTTTCTCTTTACATATTTATGTATGTATACATACACATGTTCATATATTAAATGTATAAATATACTGATATATAACCCCTCTACTAAAGTGTTAAACTAATTTTGCAAACTGAAATTAACATTCATTGATATAAAGTTTGCTGTTGGATTATTTATGCCCAATTCAGATGAAAGATTCTTCTGTTATTTTCTTTCCAATTTAAGAATAATCTGAGATTGCAAGGCAAATGTTTTAATAATTTTTATTATATAAGGTGAATAAATTTCATCTTTTTCATATATACAGATTTAGGAACAGAGTAAATATTACCATTTTTCTTCCTCCTTCCTTTCCCATTTCTTCCTTTAATTTTTACAATGATCTACTCTCAGTCTATTTAGTACTCATAAGATTAACCCTACACCAAGTAAAGAATTCAACAAATAGTAAAAAGAAAAAAAAATTGTTCCTCAACTCTAGGGGCAAGTGCTAAGACTGATTTGTCATGAGAAATTTCATTTTTCAAATATTTATGTTTAGTAAACAGCTGAAATATTTACAAATGTACAAATTTGAACTAATAAATAAATTTATAATCATTAAATACTACTCTCTGACTTGCAGATTGGGCTCTGTATAAAATTTGTTAGGGAAAAATATTCTACACTTTGAATAATGAAATTTATGTTCTAATGCTCTATGTTATCTCATTCCAAAGGAGGGGGGTAATTGCCTTTTCCAAATATATGTTTTTCTTTTTATGTCAACCTATCATTTAAAGCTTAGTTTTGAATAATACATGTAGAAATAAACTACAAGGAAACATTAACCCTTTGTTTATCTGTTAGTGCTGTATTTGGTGGATGATTCTATTTGTCATCAGACTTAATCTCTACTGTATTTCTTTCAAGATTGCTCCTTTTTGGACAGTAAGGCTGATATGATCATGCAAAAGTATATTTAAAAAATGATCCATGTTTATTTTTCTCTTTTCTTGCAGTCATTCCCAACACAGCACTGCAACCCGTCAGCCTTCAGTGACTCTCCAAAGGGCCATCTCCCTGGAAGGGTAAGATCATATTATAGGGCCACCTCTTAACTATGCAACCTTTGAGCATAAATAAAGTCTTTTTTCTTCCTTTATCCTTCCCTTCCCTTCCTTTCCCTTCCCTTCCCTTCCCTCCCCTCCCCTCCCCTCCCCTTCCCTTCCCTTCCCTCCCTTTCTCTCTCAATCAACAAAAATCTACAAAGCTCGTATTATATTCCAAACACTATGTTAGGTACTAGATTTAATAAGTGAAATAATGTCACTCCCCGTCTTCGTGGAGGAACGACACAGGACCCTGCGCTGTTCTTTTGTCTGCTGGCCCTCCCCGGGTTTGCTGCTGGTTCTTCCCAGGTTGGCTACCGACCCTCCACCTCCGTGGAAGGGCGGTTCCCCCTGCCACTTTCCCCACTTCCGCGGGGGAACGGCACACCGCCGGCCGGCTCTCTCGGGGGCTGCTCAGATGTTCCTCAGGTGTTCTTGGTGCATGTTGTCTCTCTCCTCCTTTATAGTCCTCTTCCACCAATCCCAACTCTGCTACCCACACGCCGAGTACGCTGCTCTCCTCCGATCAGGAGCAGGATCAGCTCCTGCAGGTTATTGGTCGAACTGGAGGCAGCTGTGTAAAAGTTATTTACTCCTCTCCCAGGGCCATATTGTGGGAGAGCAGATGCATAGAATAAGTCTTAATTCCAGTAACTTAGTCTAGTCCGAGTTGCTCCCCACAAAATAAAATCTCTTCTTTCCCTTCATAGGGCTCATTGCCCAATATGAATGACAAAAGAAAATACAAATACATGCTTGCAATATAATATAAGCATTGGTCTATATAGGAAATATATATATAAGTGATTAGTGGAGAATACTGGAGACATATCTGGCTGAGAATGGACATCAAAATGGGCAGAAAAGCAGGACAGGATGGTTTTGGAGGAGATGTAACTCTTCAGCTGAGAAGTGAAGCATATGTGGATATTTCTCAAGAGTACACATTCATAAATATTCCTTCAGTGGTAAAAAAGAGAAAATGACATTTATTGAGTGCCTTTTGGGTATTTGGCTCTATCGTTAGATAGCCCTATCTTACTGTCTATGTATGTAGGTGTCTGTCTATCTATCTATGTATCTATCTATCCATCCATCCATCCATCCATCATCTCCTCTCTATCCATCCACCTTACCTTATTTTATTTCCAAAACGGGTATATGACATAGGTCTTTTTTTTTTCCTAAACCTTTATTCTCAGCAAGGTTAGTTAATTTTCCTAAGGAAACTTGCATAGGAAGTACCACAGCCTGGATCAAGACTGAATAATGCACACCCCTGTACTCTATAAAGTAGTCTGAAAAAACTTAATATTGAGTTGAAAAGCATTGATCATGGGCCAGCGCCGCAGCTCACTAGGCTAATCCTCCACCTTGCGGCGCCGGCACACCGGGTTCTAGTCCCGGTTGGGGTGCCAGATTCTGTCCTGGTTGCCCCTCTTCCAGGCCAGCTCTCTGCTGTAGCCAAGGAAGTGCAGTGGAGGATGGCCCAAGTGCTTGGGCCCTGCACCCCATGGGAGACCAGGAGAAGCACCTGTCTCCTGCCATCGGATCAGCGCGGTGCACCGGCCGCAGCGTGCCGGCCGCAGTGGCCATTGTAGGGCGAACCAACGGCAAAGGAAGACCTTTCTCTCTGTCTCTCTCTCTCTCTCACTGTCCACTCTGCCTGTCAAAAAATAAAAAATAAAAATAAATTTAAAAAAAAGAAAAGCATTGATCATGTCATTCAAAAAACCACATTCAGGCAATGTTAGACATAGTAAAGAATTTCCTGTGGTGAAAAGAAAAAGAAACTAGAATTTACTCTAATGTTAAATAGAATCAGTAACCTGCAGCTTTGAACGTTCTGGAGGGAGGACGATGTGCATGCTTTGATGCTGAGTTGTGATTTGTGGAAGAGGTGAATGTTTGGGGACTAAACTTTGCTGTTGCTTATGAATAGCTCCCCTGGCAGGGCTCAGGATGACCACACTTGGGTCATTAACACAAAGATTTCTTAGAGCTATGCTAAATTAGGTCATTTCCTTCTAAAGCAATTTCCAATCCTTTCTTTCATTCTTCTGATTAACAAAAGCTTATTAGCAGTTTGCTAATATGTACTTTTTTGCATTTTTTTGCATTTTCCACTTGAGTTAAATGAACCCTGTGATAGATACAATCACTAATTGTAGTTCTCTAATAAGATAAAACCAAAATTACTTTTTAAAAAGATTTATTTATCTATTTGAAAGTAAGAGTTACACAGAGAGAGAAAGGCAGAGAGGAAAGAGAGAGGTCCTCCATCCACCAGTTCACTCCCCAATCAGCCTCAATGGCAGGGGCTTTGCAGATCCAAAGCCAGGAGCCAGGAGCCTCCTCCAGGTCTTCCCACACAGGTGCCAGGGCCATCTTCCACTGCCTTCCTAGGCCATAGAGAGAGCTGGATCAGAAGTGGACCAGCTGAGACTCGAACTGGCACCCATAAGGGATGCCAGCACTGCAGGTGGCAGCTTTACCCACTATGCCATAGTGCCGGCCCCAAAATTACTTTAAACACAAGAGCCAGTCCTTTACTGAGTATCAAAAAAATTGTATTATCAACTTCATAGCCCCCATTGTTACAACTGATATAAAATAGTTTGTCTTGTACCTAGTGAATAATACTGTATAAAAATACTCTCTTCATTGCAGTAGTGGAAGAAAGCTTTCTCTGTAATCAAAGAATTTGTTTTGTTTTGTTTTGATTAACAAGAGATCAGATTTTATATATTTCATAGGTACAATTCTAAAAAGATAACTATACATCCCTCTCACCTTTTTTTCTCTCAATCCCTCCCCTCTTCCTTTCTGTTTTTCTTTATTTTTACAATAACATATTTTCAATTTACTTTATAATCACATACTTAATTTAACACTAACCATAATGCTGAACAAGTAAAAAGTAGAAAGACTGCTATTCCACAAGAATATAGACAATGGCTATAAACAAAAATCAAATCAGAAGATGTCAATTTAATTTTTACACATTTTTGTAACTATATTAACTATCATAAATCAGAGAAAACATATGCTATTTGTCTTTTGAGGACTGACTCCTTTCATTAAGCATAATGGTCTCCAGTTAACATCCATTTTGTTGTGAAAGACAGTATATTGTTTTTTTTTATGACTGAGCAGTATTCCATAGTGTATATCTACCACATTTCTATAAAGAAAGCAGTCATCAATGCTTGGACGTGTGGGTTGATTCTATATCTTAGCAATTGTTAGTTGAGCTGCCATAAACATGGGGATACAAATAACTCTTTAGTATGATGATTTTGTTTTCTTTGGGTAAATCCCAGGAGTAGATGTCATTTGGAAGATCTATTTGCAGGTTTCTGGGGAATCTCCATGCTGTGTTCCATAATGGTTGTACATCAACAGTGTACTAAGGCAGAGTTTTCCTCCACATCCTCACCAACATTTATTATTTTTTGATTTGGGGGTGACAGCCTTTCTTTTTTTGTTATCTTTATTTTTCTCCACAAAAACCTTTTATTTAAGGAATACAAGCTTCAAGCATTTCATGAGTACAACTTTAGGAATATAGTGATTCTTCCCACTATATCCATCCTCCCAAACACACTCCCATCCCTCTTCTTTCTCCCTCTCACATTCCCAGTCCCATTTTCCAGTAAGATCCATTTTTTATTAACTTTATACACAGAAGACCAATTCTATATTAAGTAAAGAGTTCAGCAATTTGCACAAAATAAAAAAAAAAAATGTCCCGTAACAGCCTAGACAAGAGCTATTCAAAGTCATTGCATCTTAAAATTAATTTCATTTCATTTTTTAAGAAACTTAATTAACATTAAAGAAGCACCCAAGAATGATACATCTTTTGTGAGCACTTAGACATAATTGTAATACAACTATTTGAGGACAAAGGTCCTGAGATAGCTTTTCTGACTGGAATGAGGTAAAACCTCATTGTGGTTACTTTGCATTTCCCTGATGGCTACTGATCCTAAGCATTTTTTTAATTTGTCTCTTGGCCATTTGAGCTTCTTATATATTCTGGATGTTAATCCTTATCAGACTATAGTTCACAAATGTTTTCTCTCATTCTATCAGTTGCCTCTTTACTTTGTTGAGTGTTTCCTTTGCAGTGCAGTAGCTTCTTAGCTTGATGTAATCCCATTTGTCTATTTTGCCTTTGATTGCCTGTGTTTCTGGGGTCTTTACCATGAAATTTTTGACTATGCCATTGTTTGCAGAGTTCCCCTAATGTTTTCCTCTAGTCATTTGCTGGCATCAGGTCATAGATTTAAATCCTTGTTCCATTGTGAGTTGATATTTATATAAGGCATACAAGGAGTCGTGTTTCATACTTATGCATGTGTGGATCCAATTTTCCCAACACCATTTATTAAAGGGAGTGTCCTTTCTCCAGGGATTGATTTTAACTCCTTTGTCAAAAAGCAGTTGGTTATAGCTGTGTAGACTAATTTCTAGAGTTTCTCCTCTGTTCCATTGGTCTACATGTCTATTTTTGTGCCAGTATCAGGCTGCTGTGATTATAACTATCCTGTAGAAAGTCTTGAAATCTGGTATTATGATGCCTCTGACTTTGTTTTTATCAAGATTGCTTTAGCTATTCAGTGTCTCCTGTGTTTCCATATGAATTTTAGGATTTTTTTTTCTAGATCTCAGAAGAATGTCCTTGGTGTTTTGATTGGGATAACACTGAGTCTGTAAATTGCTTTGGGTAGAATGGACATTTAGGTGATATTAATTCTTCCAATCTGTGAATATGGAAGATTTTTCTGTTTTTTTTTTTTTTGTGTGTGTGTGTGTGTGTGTGTCTTTAATTCTTTCTTAATGTTCTGTAATTTTCATTGTAGAAAAACTCTTGCACATTCTTGGTTAAATTTATTTCAAATTATTTGATTTTTTGTTAGCTATTTTAAATGATCTTAAAAGTTCTTTCTCAGTCAGGTATTATTTGTGTATACAGATGCTATTGATTTTTGTGTGTTTATTTTTTATGAACTGCAACTTTGCCAAACTCCCCTATGAGTTGTTGAAGTCTTAGTGGAGTCTTTTGATTCCCAAATACATAGGATCATATCATGTGCAGTAGGGACAATATTACTTTCTCCTTTCTAATTTGTATCCCTTTGATTTCTTTTGTTTGCCTAATAGCTAAAACTTCTAGAACTATATTGAATAGCAATGGTGAAAGAGTTCATTTTGAATCCTGGCCTTTGCCATCTGTGTTGTTATTAATCATAAACAAAACCCTTTGCCTCAGTAAGCCCAGATTTCTTCAAAAACCAAAGAAGAGAATACTATAGAAGTCATCAACTTTTTGAAAAAGTACTGTTACATATTAAATATGTACTTAGTCCAAGTTGTTGGAAAAAATAAACAAAATCTATTTTTATAGCCTAGATTAGTCTGAAGACCAACTTTGAACACCTGCTTTTAAATATATATGTGTATGTGTAATATATTTATGTATATAATATATACTTATATATAAATGTAAGCCATTTCTAGATATAAAAATATATTTGAGGTAGAAATAATGTATAAGTGTGGAAATATTTAGTACAGAATGTCTCAGTAATTCTTTGCAGAGCCCACAACACAAAGATTCACTCTACATGTACCCAGCTGGCTGTCAGATTAATAGGTAATGTGGTATATAATCATTGTCCTAAACACACAGAGGGATTGTTATCTTTCATTTTGCATAAGACCACTGGCTCTTTAGCAGGTTTCCTATTAAGACATTAAACTGCAGAGTGTGAGCAATCAACTGAAATTGGAATTTTCATTATTTCAAAATTCTCTTTCCTAATGTTTTTGTGAAGAGCCACTACCCAGAATATTTTAAAGATGAATGTAGTTTAAAAGGTCATATGTTTATGTAATTTTCACCTAAGTTGCCATTAATGTGACATAAAATAAGTGGAAACATTTCAGATTTCCATTTAATTTGATCCATATAGACAACAAAAGTGTCTAATTGAGCCATCCACCATTAAGTCACTGATGCTTTTGAATTGATATCTGATCATCTATAACTATCCCAGACAGGAATATAATATTGCCATTAACAGTGTGAGCTCTATGGTTCAAGTTCATTTTGACAGATACAAACCATACCTTAATCTCTTCCTCCTGAGACCTATTAAAAGGAAACTAATGGAATTTTTAAAAAGAATAATCTTATAGTGCTTAAAGAAATAGGAGAGCATTTCAAAGGACAAACTTTGACATTTCTAATCCACATTTCAGGGCAACAGAAAGCCAATGAAAGAATATTGATTAATGAAGCAGAACAAGGTATTCTCAGCTTCAGATCACCCTTGGAGGCAAGGCAAAGTGCTGTACAACTCCAGGGGGCACCTTTCACATGATACAGCAGTCCCCCTTATCCAGGGGGAAGATGATCCAAAACCTCTAGTGGCTGCCCGGGACTCAAGACAGTAACAAATATTATCATTTTAATGGCTTTCTCATCTTGACTAAGCACTTAACACACACTATGGCCATAATTTTTGCAGTTTAAGGTTCAATAGCAAAATTAGTGCAAATTTCTTATATCTTCATGGCTAGGAGATTATTTCTACAGACTTAACAAGCTAAACCTGCAATGTCCTTTTCTCTTCTTGTTAAGTGAAGCATTTTTACCTTTTCACCTAAAGGAGTCAATTTATACCTTCTCTTTAACAAATCTGAGTTGCCAACATAACCACTCTCACACTTTGAGGCCATTATTAAGTAAAATAAAAGTTACTTGAACATATGCACTGTGATACCACAAGAGTTAATCCTATAACCATTAAAAAGTTTCTAATGGACAGGTAGTGTATACAGCTTGGATACAGTGGATAAAAGAATGATTCCTGTCCCATGTAGAACAAAGCAAAGATTTAGTCACACTATTCAGAATAGTGCACAATTTTAAATTTATCAATAATTTATGTCTGGAATTTTCCGTTTAATATTTTCAGGTCATAATTGATGATGGGTAACTGAAACCATGGACAGCAATATCATGTAAAGGGAGGACTGCTATAGTCCATGTGAATAGAATCTGTTAGAATTGGATTTCCAGGAGTGCCACCCGCACAAATTTCTACCACAGTGCAATAGAAGTGTGTGTGTGGGGGGGGGGGGGTCCTATAGCTCAGAAGAAAGCAGCTCTGCTTAGTAGAACCCAGGATACTCAGAGACTGTGGGGTAATGATAGTAGATGAAACCAGGAGCAGAGTCTAAGAATAGATGAAGATGGCCTCCACTCATCATAGTCCTGAAAACAGAAGAGTTTCCAGGCAAATTCTTACACCATTCAAAATAAGAAAATTCACTGAAGAGAAGGAACCCCTCTCCTAGGGAGCCTGAGTAAGCTAGTTTGAGTGCTGACCCCCACAGCAAAGCCCAGTATGCCAGGTGGAAGGAGAGTTTTAGTTTCCTCAGCAAACCTGAGAGTTTTCAGTTTTAAAACATAGTCCTCATATACACCACCACCTGCCAACTGTTCTACTTCGTTTTCAAATTTGATTGGAAAGCTATAAGTTGCCATCTCTTTAATTTTTTATTTATTTATATATTTTTATTTGAAAGGTAGAGAGAAAAAGAGACAGTAGATGTCTTCCATTTGCTGATTCACTCCCCAAATATGCACAATGGCCATGGCTGGTCCAGGCTAAAACCAGTAGCTTAGAACTCAATCTGGCTCTCCCTTGTGGGTGACAGGGACTCAACTGTTTGAGCCATCACTGCTGCCTCCCACGGTACACATTATCAGGAACCTGAGCTGGGACTTAACCCAGGTGCTCTGATATGGAATGTAGGTGTTGTCAGCATTGGCTTAACTATTGCACCAAACACCTGTCCCTTACCAAAACCTGGGAAGTGACAGAAACAAGATTAAAACACACATATACAGGCAAAACTATGAGAGATTATTCTGTCTTATTCTGAGAGATTGTTTTCTCTTGTCTTCTTTCTGATTTTCTTTTTGTTCCTGGGTGGGAGAAGCTTATTTATAGCGACTATTTTTCAGACTTCACAAGATCATAATGACTTACAAGGCTCAGACTTCATAGTCTTATTGACCCAGATATTTCATTTAAAATTATGTGCTTACTCGAGAAAGGGACCTGACAATCATAAGGACATCACTGAATCAGAACCCACAACCCAGGCTTGCCACTTCTTACTGTGTGTTTTTGACCTGGCCTGTTACATCATATACAAAATGACAAGACTGAGTTAAATAAACAAAGTCTATGCATTTCAACTTTAACATTCTGACTCTAACATTCTGGAGAAGGAAATGGCTTCTGACTTTCTATAATTATTTCTAGATATGGAGGATAAACTTTTAATGGACCATTGGACTTTACATAGCTGTCCTTTGGCACAGTTGGCTTGAGTTATCTCTCTCTACCCACACATTCAGAGACCCAATAGTCTTTCTCTTTTCATAACCAGCAAAATGCTCAATGTCCCCCTGCACACCTCTGCACCCTTCCCCTAAGTAGCAGAGCTGGGGATACTCTGCAGGGGCCTGGTATGTTGATGAATACACCAGATTACAGGGATGCTCTTTAAAACTAGAAAGAAAAGCTTTATTCAGGTAGTTGTTGGTATCACAGACCAAAAAATCTAAAACTTTGCTGCAGAAATTTATGTGACTCTACCAAATAAAATGGGCAAATTGGGCTAAGTGGAGAGGTTTTTTGTATATCTTTATACTGTATCAAATAGCATATATAAGTGTCACCCTCTTCCTTACTTTGCTCTCCTTCCAGATGAAGAGTATATTTATGGAGAATGTAAGAAAATTAAAGGGATGGGAAGCTAGCTGATTTTTACAAATGGTCAGAACAATTTTTGGTTTGTGATTTACAGTCCAATAAAGACAGACCTGCCTCTTGGGTGGTAAAACTCTGGATGACAGTCTCAGCTTCCACTTAGTGTCAGATCACCTGCTAAAACATCCTAGCCCTTTGGAAGGTCTCAGAGAGTTTACAGATCCTTCTTCTGTCTCCGAGGGTAGGAAGTGAAGGCAGGTGAACCTTCACGGTTTAAACTGGGGGTAATGGGGGTTGGGGGTTTCATAACACCATCTCTATTCCTGCAGTTAACAATCAAGTGTTTCCTTTTCATGTCTCACAAATTTTACCTCCACTCCTAGTTGATCTGTCAGCTCATTTTCTTAAGCCCCTATAGGGACTATTGCTTCTCTTTTCCATTTCTTCAATCTTTTGCTAGCCATTGTAATCTTTCTCTTTACTTGTGTGGAGCTGAAAATATACAAGGTGTCATCAGAGTAAACTTTAATATTTGTCAAAAATTGACTAGTGTTGAAAAAGGCTACAAACAGCTAGAAAATATTTAAGTGTTCTCAATACCCAGATTCTACTTCTCTCTCAGCACCTGAATTGCTAACGCCATCTGCTGTTGAAATGACAACTGTGTAAAGCAAAATCTTTTTGTGTGGTTATCACAAACACATTCAAAACTTACATATTGTTTTTAAAATAACATATTTTAATTTACATTATAGTCAAGGGTTAATGTTCCACTAAATATGGGTTCAGCAAGTAAAAAGCAAAAAATCCTAGCTCAACAGGAATAGGCAAGGGCTGTAAACAATAATAAAATGACCATTTCACTCATATACAGTAAATTTTAAAACAATCCACAGATGATTAAAGCTCGAAAGAGAGGAAGAAAGAGAAATCAAGGAAGGAGGAAGGGGATATCATGTTTTTAGTATTATGTCTATGAAGTACATTGAATCTATTCTGTTTTTATTAATATCACATTAACAAGAAAAAAGTTTTTCAAATTACATGTATTTTGTTATTACAAGTTGGCCAATTTGGAAGCATAAGACACAGAAACACAAAGTGATATTCCATGTGATTTCTGAAGTTTTTGAATTTTTTATTATTATAATCTTTGTCAAGAATCCAATTTCATAAAAGAATGTTAATAAAAGTGGAAGAAACTCCTATTGTGATTCCATTCATCTTGAAATATACTTAATTAGAAGAAATGGAGGATTACTCTTGCCACACTGTTGTCTTATGTTTTATACAATAGGACTAGGAAGAAAGCTGGAATTGACGGGTAAGGAGTCTGGTTAACAAGAGATGCTGGGCTCCTAGTCAGTGGCCTCCATCATCAAGGACTGCTTAGTGCTAAGTCCTTGGAATTTATCTTGGAAGGATGCCTCAGGAGTCAGTCTGGAATTTGATTTGAAATTTTAAAAATAGAAATAGTCCTTATTTTCTATGCATAGTTCAACACCAAATGATTACTTACGACTGCATGTATCTTCCTTGGAAATTTTTCAGCTTTTAATAAATTTGTTTAATAACGACCTCAAAGTAAATTGTGAATAAACTTTCTTTTCCTTATGGTATTATTAAAAATACACAAAAGAGAGCACTGAGAATACTCAGAAAAGAAATTGTCATTCTTACTATTCATGGTTGTTTAATAGCAATGTGATCATCCATGACATTGATAGAGATGGCATTGGGGAACTAGTTAATAATATGGAATGAATCAAGAAGTAACAAAATGCCCAAACTGTCAGATCTGTCTGTCACAAACCTCTCAACTGTAGCCCCACCACCACCTTCATACATTTCCATTACCCTTTTTGAATATTGCCCTTTGCCTAGAAAATTCCTGGTATTAAGGCTGCACATGCTGACTTGAATCTATTTATGATGCTTCCAATCAACAAATCCAATTGGCAAAAGAAGGATAAGCAAAGCAGACACTGACTTTGCCCTCAGTCTGGAGGTAAAATGAGACATTAATCTGATAATCACACATACAAATGCAGATCCATTACTGTGCCTATAACAGAGAACCTGGTCTCTTCAGAGAGGCCAGGGAGGACTCTCATCTCCATGATGAGAAGGGGTTAACTAAGCAAAGAGAAAGGGCCATCAGTTGCTGCGCAATGATTACAAGTCTAAGCATGTTACTGAGAGAGCACAGAGTAGAACATGAATTCAGTAGCACGTGTCACTTAGGAGCTTGTGATAAGGAAGCTGACTCATGGTTGACTTGCTGTCTCCTCTGAAAATGAGATTTGATGGATCCTTCAATTTGCTTATCAGAACCCTGTGAAGTATGGTCTCAGTATGGATGTGATTTTCTAAATCCCATCTCCAATCAGTTCTGCTGTTCCATTGGATCTTTTGTTAGATGTGTTTGCTTGTGTATCTCCCAAGGTACCAGAACTCTGAGATCCTCCTTACTACTTCTACTTCCTGCCTTTCTCAATCTCTACCAATTCATTGCTTTGGTTCCTCTTATTTTCTATCCTCATTTCCTCCCCCATAAACTTCCTCCTTCTTTTCTCTTCATATTTATTCTCCATTCATTTCATTTTTTTCCTCTTATATTCATGTGTTTTGCTGTTCACTCTGAAGGTACAAGGCTTATGTTTGTATAAGGCATTATAATTTAAAAAGACATCCTATGGATATTATGCCAATTTGATCCCAAGAGCAACTTTTTAGGTGGCTGGGAAAGAATAATTTATCCTGTTTATAGATGTGGCAGAGGATAAGTAACTTCTCCAAGGTCATGTTTCTGACAAGGGGAGAAGCCTGGACTGTCTCCCAGCCTAGTATTCTGACCACTAGAATGCCCTACCTTAGCAGAAATGTCACAGATACCGCAAACACATCTTTTAAAGTATGACTGACAGAAGTCCTTTCCCATTCTGTCTTCGTCATTCATAAAAATGGCTCTGGACAACAGTTGTGGTCAGCAGGGTTTTCTGGTTGCTGATCCATCACATGAGTATGAACAACTTCCATCTTTTCTGATGAACATCCACTGGACATTGTATTTGACCTTGGACTGAACCATTTATGAAAAATGGTGCTCATTATAGTTTACCTTGCCTGACTGTGACCTGGGATGTGGCAAGACTGGGGAGAACAGTGGATGAAGAGAATTGCTTTGAGTATCATTTGTCAGCCTTCATTAGATTACTCATCTTGAGACATCCATCTTTATATATCCAGACTAAATCTGGTGTTTTTCTCTGAATATATTTCAAATTCCTTGGAGACCCTCAAATTCCATTAGGGTTTTTGTTTACTTCCTTCTCCTGGCCAATTATAAGAACATTTAAAGGAAGAGCACATCTATATTCTATGCCACAGGCCAGATGCCCCACTATTGCCAGAAAAGCAGCCAGTGATCTTTATCCTTTATTTAATCTCTCTGCTGATTTTCAGTCCTGGTGAATGTTTGTTCCACTGAAGTTGCTTTTAAGATGTCAGTCATCAGCCTTTATTGACTAATGGATCACATTTGGTAAAGGTTCTTGCTTGTTAGCTGGAGAGCAGACTGTTCAAGGAGACCTGTGCATGGGACAAACTCCATTCATCCATTCAGTCATTGAGCTTATTGATTAACCTTTTGTTCATTTATTCAACTCAGCATGTACTGAATATCTAGTGTGAGCCAAGCATTTCGGTGAAGCATTAGAGAAAATGAAGAAGAAAAACATCTAATCCCTGCCCTTGAGAAACTCACAGGCCAGTGAGGATAAAAGAATGTTGAAAATAGCAGTTCTTTTAGATTATATCTATGTAATGTCAAAACAAAGGAACAAGTGGTTGATTTGAGGGAAACCAGTAGCTTGTTTAGATGCAGTTTTGGTTATTTTTATCAACTGTCAAACCTGAAGGGTAGAAGAACAGCTTTTTTAGTCTAAGGAAGTTCCATGCTCACATAGACTTGTATCAGGTGCTGAGACTTTTTCCAAGTACAACCCTAAAAAAGCTACGTGTGAGCATAGAAGACTTGTACTCTTCATAGCCTATTCAGTTTTGTGAAGAATTCTTCAATGCTTTTCAATGTCAATATTGTATGACAAAATGTGTGAACATTGCTGTCTCTCCTTACAGTGTTTTTCCTGTACCCCTGAAGTCATGGCTTATCCTCAAGTCCCTCTACTTTGCATAGGAACCCCTGGGCAATTTAAAGAACATGGCCTTCTGATTTTTCTGTACCTTCATTTAAGTTCTGGTGACAGCACTTAATAGCTGTATCGTCTTGAGCTCTTACTGAACTTCTTTATGCCTCTGTTTCCTTAATCTATAAAGTAAGGATATAAAATCTATTTTATAGGATTGTTTTGTTTGACAATTTATTTTTAAATATGTAAAAGTCCTAGCATAGTTTGTAATAAACACAGTCAACACCTGGCAGGGGGCTAGTTCCCTTTTTCTTCTCTCTCCCTATGTCCCATCTGCCTCTTCCGTGCTAGAACCTCTTCCCACCTCCACCATACCAGAACTGACAAAGTTTCCATTCATTATTCATTTAAAAAACACTTTCTGTGTACTTCTCATGTATCCTCGGGGAGATACAGTCGCAGCACATGGTTGAGAAACAAATAAAGACAGCGTGCCCTATTTAGAAAGAGATACCAAGGTTTTAAAAACTTTTGCTGATCCAAAGAAATAACTCTTTTTGAACATTCTATTGTATTTAAATTTTATTGACATTTTGTACATTTTATTGGGTGTTATACAATATTCAACACCCAATTAAGAAATTTCTTACTGGCGGAGTTTCAGTAATAGTAGCTTATATTTAAGTACAGCATCATCTCATCTCAACATCGTATTTTACATATAACAAAATAAGTCCACAACCTATGATCATGAGTGATATCTCACATACGTATACACACATCCACTCTTTCTACACCCTTGAAGTTTCCAGTGATTACTATCACATTGAAATTGTTCATAGGAAACTGCTACATACACAGTATCCAGAACCCTTCACTTTTGCTTATATAACAGATCAAATCTCTACCATACAATATAATGCTGTGGTTTTCTCCATGTTTCTTGTGGAAGAGTTTCTCCTCTACTAGATGTACAACTTAAGGATAGCTCTTAGGCTCTACCCACTGATATAATTATTAAGCAATCTCCCATGCATAAACTATGTTTAACAAATGATAGCTTGTTAAAGTTGCTTCTCCTGTGATGATCTAAGAAATAGGGTGATTCATGTTTTCTCAGCAGCTGCTGAGAAAGTGGAAGCTCCACTTCCAACCATCTTTTTAAAGAAAAATAAAGCAATACTCTTCATTCTTTTTCTTCTTGCAGTGGTTTCACAACATTTTAAAGACTTCTGTAGGTTATTAGTAGTTTGAATGTTACTACCATCATTTTAATGATCGACCTAGGACAAGAAACTTAACTTTTCCAAACTTGTATTTTCATCTTTAAGCAGGAGAAAACAATGCCTTCATTATAGGGATATTATGAGGATTAAATGTCCTTACTACTTACAGAGTTCAACCAATGGTACTAGAACAAAAAAATACTAAAATGGATAAAGTATTACATTGTACATCAACCGTCAGGACAAGAGCTGATCAAGTGACTGTTTCTCATAGTGGTTAGTAAGTATCAGTGATTATAATTGAAACTAAAGCTCATCTATCTAACCAAAAAAACAAATTTGTATTAAATTCAAGTATGAAAAAGACTAAGGGTGAAAGTAGTGGTTTTTACTGGCAATCCATCACATATTAGAGTGGGTACAGTGTGCTAGTTTACAGTGCTATGGGGGCACCAGATCACCATATAAATCCCAACATATGTGTACTAGCAAATGATTTGAGCACAAAGGAAAACCAAAACCTCCAGTAACACATTTCAACTGCAGCATGGAAGAGATCCATGGCTATCAAAGTTCAAGCCTGGGTTTGATGGTGTGTGTGGTTTCTGCAGAAGGCAATACATATCATTATAATTACCTGGTCTTGCATGTCAGCAAAACACACATCACTGTTGAGAGAAGCTTTATAATATTGTCCTGGTTTTAATGTGTTTGTGGGCCATCCCCTGTGGGGAGCAATCCGGACTGGACTGAGTTACTGGAATTAAGACTTATTCTATGCATCTGCCCTCCCACAATATGGCGCTGGGAGAGAAGTAAACAGCTTCCACACAGCTGCCTCCAGTTCAACCAATAAACTGTAGGACTTGCTCCTGATTGGAGGAGAGCAGCGTACTCGGCGTGTGGGCAGCCGAGTTAGGATTGGCGGAGGAGGACTATAAAGGAGGAGAGAGACGGCATGCACCAGGAACATCTAAGGGGAACATCTAGCTGAAGGAACACCCGTGCAGCCCCCGAGAGACCCGGCCGGCGGAGTGCCGCTCCCCTGCGGAAGTGGGGAATGTTGGCCAGGGGGAACTGCCCTTCCACGGAGGTGGAAGGGATAGTAGCCAACCCGGGAAGAACCAGCAGCAAACCCGGGGAGGGCCGAGCAGACAAAAAGAACAGCGCAGGGTTCAGTGTTGCTCCTCCACGAAGAGGGGGAGCGACAATCCCCAATTTGGGGAAAGATGGAGTTCATATGAAAATTAATGTTGCCAAATATCTAAGATATTATCATGTCCAACTGTCTAGTTTCCATGTAGGGAAACTGAGATCAGGGAAAAGTGGGAGATTTTCCAAGGCCACAAAAAGTCAGGAGCAGAATTCAGGTCTTTCTGGATGAGAATGGAGAAGCTCATTCCTTGGATTTTTCCTGTTTCATTTCTAGCCTTATCTGCTTTAATTGTCCATATAAGACTCAGAGAAGTTACAGTTACCCTTCAAGAAATATGTGACCTTAGTATTGATAAGTAAAAGTTATTTTTAGAGTGATCTATCTGAACACTAGAAGTTCCAGACCAAATTGAGCTGCTTTGTGGCACCATTGTGAGTCCTGCAGAGTTGAGCTCCTGTAATTCCCACAGTAATGTAACATACCAAGAAGGAGCAAGCAAGTTCTTTATGTTTCTTGATTGCTGATTTTGGCTGAAAGCGGGATGATTGTAAGATAACTGGAGTGCTTTCAAGGGGTAGATGTTGGAAACAGTTATTAAAAAAAAAAGTGCCTTGCCTAGTATGGTGCTGATTCTGTGACACATCCGTGAAGGCCTGTATTATCTGACAACAGGGATTCTTTCCATATAACCTTCAGCAGCAAACAGGCCTGGGGAAGAGTCCTACTTTGGGCTTACATTGATCATCACTCACACTCAGTAAAATGGGTATGTCAGATATTTTTAGTGCCTCCTCTCCATCTCTGCTAGACAAATTTCCTCATCCCTTAACTGCCCTCTCCTTTTTGGGTGTTGCCAATCCTGCACTCTTCCTTTGATCAAAACCAGCTTTTAGGATCAACTCATTTGTACAAAAATTTAGATAGCTTTCAGATTTTCTTTCTGCAGTCATTAATTGAGCATATTTCTTGTGCCAGGTATTTTACTAAGTAATTAAGGGCATAAGAGCAAAGGGAGAGAATTTTGCATATGTCAAGCACTTTTAAAATAGACTTGTCTTATTTATTTTAAAATAGAAATACTTTAAGTTCAAGCAAAATTGAGCAGACAGTACAGAAAATTTCTATATATCCCCACCCCCACACATGCATAGCACCTCCCTTGTCAACATCTGCTCCCCACTTAGTACATTCATTATAATTAATGAAACTGCATTAACACATCATCCGGAGTCCATAACTTACATTATTGTTCATTTTTTAAAAAGGATTTATTTATTTATTTGAAAGGCAGAGTTACAGAGAGAGAGTGAGAGCAAGAGCAAAAGCAAGAAAGAGAATCTTCCATCGACTGATTCACTCCCCAGATGGCTGCAATGGCCAGGGCTGAGCCAGGCTGAAGCCAGGAACTTCATCCAGGTGTTCCATGTGGGTACAGGAGCCCAAGCACTTGGCCATCCTCCTATGCTTTCCCAGGCACATTAGTGGGGAACTGGATCTGAAGTGGGGCAGCTGGGACTCAAACCAGCACCATATGGGATGCTGGATCAGCATCTTCACCTTTTGCGCCACAGTGCCGGCCCCTCATTGTTCGCTTTTGATGTTGTACATTCTATGTGTTTGAATGAATGGCTTGTATTTATAATTACATTATCAGGAAGGGTAGTTTCATTTTCCTAAAAATCTTCTGTGTTCTCTCTATTCATCTTTCCCTTCCCTCCAAACCCTGTCAACCATTGATCTTTTTACCATCTCCATAGTTTCCCCTTCTCCAAAGTGTCAAATAGATGGAATCATACAGTATGTAGCCTTTCCAGACCGGCTTCTTTCACTTAGAAATATTCATTTAAGTTTCCTCCTTGCCTTTGGTGTGAAAGCTTTTTAGTGCTAAATTATATTCCATTGTCTAACTATACCACAGTTTATTTATTTATTTACCTACTAAAAGATATCCTGCTTCCTTCCAAGTTTTGGCAAGTATGAATAAAGATGTTAGAGACATCTACGTGACTGGCAGTTAGCTTTCCAGTCCTTTAGTTAACTACTACGGAGCATAGTTTTCTGCATCATATGATAACAGTGTGTTTAATTCATTGAATGAAAAAGCTGTCTTCTAAAGTGGCATATTATTTCACATACCTATTGTCCCACATGCTAGATAGCATTTGCTGTTATTCTGAGTTGTGGCCATTCTAGTAGCTGTACATTGATGTTTTAATTTGGATTTCCCTGATGATATATAATGTGAAGCATATTTTCACATGCTTATTTGATATGTGTCTATCTTCCTCGGTGAGGAGTCTGTTAAGGTCTTTGGTCCATTTTTAGTCAGGTTGTTTGTGTTTTTGTTGAGATTTAAGAGTTCTTTGTATTATTTTGAAAAACAGTGTTTAAAAAAAAATTTTACTTGAAACTCAGAGAAAGAGAGAGAGAGAGAATCTTCCATTGACTAATTACCTCCCACATGGCCACAATGGCCAGGGGTAGGCCAGGTCAAAGCAGAATCCTGGAATTTCATCCAAGTCTTTCATGTGGTGGCAGGGGCCCATCTTCTGCAACTTTCCTAGGCACATGAACAGGGAGCTGGATTAGAAACGGAGTAGCTGGGACTTGAATTGGCACTTGTGTCAGATGACAGTGTTCTAAGTGGCAGCTTAACCAGTTACACCACAATACCTACCCACAAATAACAGTCTTTTTATTAACATATTGTTGCATTATTTTTCCCTGTCTATGCCTTGTCTTTTCACTGTTTTATTTCAAGTCTTCTGAAGGCCTTTTAAAGTTTTAACAAAGATTATCAGTTCCTTCTTTCACGGATTATAGCCTTTGGTGTTGTTTTTAAAAAATCATCACCAAGGAGCTGGCGTTGTTGCTTAGTGAGTAAAAGCCCCAGCCTTCAGTACTGGCATCCCATATGGGTGTGTCTGTTCAAGACCCAGCTGCTCCACTTCAGAACCAGCTCCTTGCTGATGCACCTGGGAAGGCAGTGGAGAATGGCCCAAGTCCTTGGGATCCTGCACCCACGTGAGAGACCCAGAAGAAGCTCCTGGCTTTAGCCTGGCCCAGGCCCAGCTGTTGTGGCCATCTGGGGAGTGAACCAGCAGATGAGAAGTCTCTCCCTCTCTCTCACTCTGTAACTCTGCCTTTCAAATAAAAAATAAATAGATCTTTAAAGATAAATAAAGTCACATTTACTCAAAACAAAAGTCATCACCAAAACCAAGATCAAGATCAGTTATATTTTCCTTTATATAATTTTCTTGGACTGTTACAGTTTTGTATTTTGCCTTTAGGTCTGTCTGTGATTTGAGTTAATTTTTATGAAGGATATAAGGTCTAAGTCTGAATTTATTTATTTGCATATTGATGTCCAGTTATTTGAGCACCATTTGTTGAAAAGACTGTCTTTTATCCACTGCATTGCCTTTGCTCCTTTGACAAAGATCCCTGGACTAGGGCCAGTGCTGTGATACAGAGTTAAGTCACCACTGGCAACACTAGCACTCCATATGAGAGCAGATTCAAGTCCTGGCTGCTCCATTCTAATCCAGATCCTTGCTGATGTGTCCGGGGAAAGCAGTAGAAGATGGCCTAAGTACTTGGGTCCCTGCTGCCCTCATGTGAAACCTGGTTGGAATTAAATGCTCCTAGGATTGGCCTGACCTAGGCCTGGCAATTTCAGCCATTTGGGGAGTGAATCAGCAGACAAAAGATCTCTTTCTCTCTCTCTTTTTCTCACTCTCTCATTGTCTCTGTAACTCTGCCTTTCAAATAAATAATTTTTTTAAAAAAATCCCTTCACTATATTTATATGGGTCTATATTTGGACTCTCAATGCCCTTCCATTCATCTGCCTATTCTTTTACCAGTACCACAGTACCTGGATTAGTGTAGCTTTAGAGTAAATTTTGATCTCAAGTAGTATTAGTCCTCCAACTTTGTTCTTCTTCAATATTTTGTTGACCATTTTGAATTTTTTGTCTGCCTATATAAGCTTAGAATCATTTTGTCAATATTCACAAAATAACTTGCTGGGATTTTGGTTGAGAGTGCATTGAATGTACAGATCAAGTTGGAAATAACTGACATCTTGACAATGTTGAGTCTTCTATCCATGAATATGGAATATTTTTCTATTTATTTAGATATTCTTTGATTTCCTTTCCATTTTCATTAGATTTGTATAGTTTTCCTCCTATAAATCTTGAAATGATGAAAATTTATTTGCATGTTTGCCCTTCTGATATGCTTCGATATTGTAAACTACTATGAAGCAAAAATTGTCTGCTCGTTGTAATACTAGCTCTAATGGAGCCCTCTGGATTATAGTGACCTCTCAAGAGATATTAGTTAAGTGGACAAATATATAGAATATGAAAATTAGGATAGTAGATATATGAGTCAGGCAGAATAGAATCTTAGGTCAGTTTTAGGAAGAACTAAGTGCAAATGTTCAAATACTCCTGAAGAATGAGAGAGAGTTTCTCAAGAAGACAAAAGAAAAGAATCTAAGTGGAACAGAGAGTCCTATACATACAAGGACCAAAGAGAGAGAAAGAGTTTTATGTTTGAGGAAGTTAGTAATGCAGAAAACATCAAGGGGTTTGATATGATTGGAACTTGAAACATATTTGAGGGTGTAAGCTGGGGCTACATGTTGCTTACGGAAAAAAATGAAGATTCTTCTAAAATCACTTGTGTATTCATGTCAATGTCCAAAGCTGGCTTTCAGATTTTGCTATGGGTAAAGGAAGATTCCTGGCCCCTGGCTTTGGCCTGTCCCAGCCCTGACCATTGAAGCCATTTGGGGAGTAAACCAGCAGACTGTCTCTCTATCTCTCTGTGTTTCCCTCTCTGTCCATGTAACTCTGCCTTGCAAATAAATAAAATAAATCTTATATTCATAATTCCATTTGCTCTCTACAAAATCCATATGATATAAGTATCACCACTATTCCCATTTTAAGGATTAGAAAACTCGGCCTAAACAAAATGAATTAAATTGGGAAGTAAATGTCAAATCTAGGTTTCCAACTTAGATGTATGACTGAAGCCAAAGCCAGGCCCTTAACCACTTCAGAAAAATGAATTATTCTTTAAGAAGTCATATATGATATACATTTCTTGTGTATAAATAATTCACACTAGGTGGAAAAGATAGACACATACATATATATGTACATGAGAGGCCTTTAAAAGGCTCATGGAAGATGTATATTTTGAAAAATCTGCACAAGAATTTCATAGATTTTGCATCAAAATAAACCTATTTTTCAACTACATTTCTCCACAAACTTTTTGTGTATATACATATATATTTTCATAAATATAGTGATAAATGTGATAATATCCCCAAAACCAAGTACTCTAGAGATGCCTAGGGAGTCGTTGAAGGATAAACTGGTTCAGGTTGAGGGTGTGCATTCCAAACACAGAGGAACACGGCCCAGGAGGGCCTGACCACCCAGGCATACACAGGATGCTCTGAATAACAGGAGGGTATGGGAACATAATTGGGAGTTAAGATTGAAAAGCTCCATGGAGCCCAAATCATTACTTTGCTCTTATGTCAAGCAAAAAGAATCTAAGGAGGATTTTTAAGTTTGATGTTATTTTGACAAATAATAATTGTATATGTTTGTGGGATATAAAGGAATGCTTTGGGGAATGGTAAATCAGAGTAATTAGCCTGTCCATCACCTCAAATACTTCTTATTCCTTTTTCCTTTCTAATAAGAACATTTGTTAAAAACCCTCTCTTTTAGCTATTTTGAGATGTAGAATACATTAACTACAGTCACCTTGTTGAGTAATAGACCATCAAAATTCATTCCTTCTATCCAAAGGTGACTTTGTATCCTTATGTTAAGTGAAATAAACCAGACACACTGAGACAAATATTATATAATCACACTTATATGTGAAATCTAAAAACATCGAAGCCATAGAAGTAGAAGGGAGAGTGGTGGTTACCAGAAGCTGTGGGTGGGAGGAGAGGCTTGGCAGAAGAAAGTAAGGAGGATTTCATCCCTCTGGTAGCATTGAAACAATGGGAGTTTTAAAAAGTTTAAAAAAGAGATTTGAAATGGTTGTATTTATTTTTTGAAAACTTTCTCCCACCATGGTATGAAGGAGGCAGTGGGCAGAGGTGAAGGACTGTTGGGACAAGCCTAGTTTGAAATCCCTGGCAGAGGTCCAGGTATGAGATGTTGGGAGCCCGAACTGAGCTACAATGCTAGGATGATCTGAGAGGCATTTATGAGATAGAATGGACTGCACTTGCTGGATGATTGGAAGTACTACAAGAACAGTAGAGAAGCAAAATGCAGATGTTTCTGATTTGCAAGCTTAAGCAGACACCATTATCCAAGACAAGAAATAAAAGCGAAAAATACTGATTCTGGGAGAAGATAATTTTATTCTGGAGCAGTGAAATGGAAATTTGAAATAGAAGAGACTGATTTGGAGCTGGAGATTTAGATTTGTGAATGATCAACAAGGGAAAGGAGAAGGCTGCTCATTCATTCATTCATTCATTCATCAAGTATGGAGTTCCTAGTATGTGACAGACACTATGTGAGGTTCTAGGGGCACAAGGGGGTTGCTGCTATCAGAAAGATTGCATTCTAGTGGGAGATAGGCAATAAAAAATCAAAATATTTTCACTGTAGCATAAGTATCATGAAGGGGACTTACAGGAAGTTATCATAGATAATAATGGGATAGGGGAATAGTTTAGATGGAGTGGTAAAAGAGTACTAAGAGACTTGAAAGAAGAAAAGGATCTAAGAAAGACTTAGGGTGAAGGAATAAGGAGAAGCACCCAAGGACTCAAGTTTTGGGACTACCAAGGATGATTAGCTAGCACTTAAGAGAAGACTTTCAAGAACTAAGGAACAGAGAGAGAAGTCAAAACACAACAAAATGGGGGTCTATGTTGTGGCACAGTTGTGGCAGTGAAACTACTGCTTATAACACCTACAACACAGGCATCCCATATCAGAGCACCAGTCGAGTCCCAGCTGCTCTGCTTCCAATCCAGTTCCTTGATAATGTACCTGGGAAGACATTAAAGGGTGGTCCAAGTATTTGGGTCGCTGCCATCCATGTGGGAGATCTGGATGGAGTTCTGGTCTCCTGCCTTTCACCTGGACCAAGCCATTACAGCCATCTGGGGAGTAAACCAGCGGATTGAAGTTCTCTTTTTCTGTCTCTCCATTTCTATCAGTTATTCTACATTTTTTAAAGATTTATTTATTTATTTCAAAGATAGAGATACAGAGTCATAGAGATAGAGAGAGAGAGAGAGAGAGAGAGAGAGAGAATCTTCCATCCACTAATTCACTCCCCAAGTGGCTCTAGTGAACAGGCCTGCTACAGGCCAAAGCCAAAAATCTGGAGCTTCTTCTGGATTGCCCATATAGATACAGGTGCCCAAGTACTTGGGTTATCCTCTTCTGCTTTCCTAGGCACATTAGCAGGGATCTGGATCGGAAGTGGAGCAGCTGGGACTTGAACTGGCGCCCATATGGGATGCTGCACTGCAGGCATAGGCTTAGCCTTCTATGCCACATTCTACCTTTCAATTAAATAAAATTGTTCTTTTAAGTGAATAATCTCTGAAAAGAAAGAAAGAGGTTCCAGAACTACTATCCATTACAATAGCCACCAAACACATAGAACTAATGTGAATCCCTTAGAATTAAATAAAATGAAAAATTAAGTTTTTTTTTTCTTTTTTTTCAACTTATATTTAATAAATATAAATTTCCAAAGTACAACTTCTGAATTATAGTGGCTTTCCCCCCATAACCCCCCTCCTTTCAACCCACAACCACCATCTCCCACTCCCTCTCCCATCCCATTCTTCATCAAGATTCATTTTCAATTACCTTTATATACAGAAGATCAACTTAATATATACTAAGTAAAGATTTCAACAGACTGCACCCACACAGACACACAAAGTATAGATCACTGTTTGAGTAGTAGTTTCACCATTAATTCTCATAGTACAACACACTAAGGGCAGAGGTCCTACATGGGGAGTAGGTGCACAATGACTCCCATTGTTGATTTAACAATTGACACTCTTATTTATGATGTCAGTAGTCACCTGAGGCTCTTGTCATGAGCTGCCAAGGCTATGGAAGCCTCTTTTTTTTTATTTAATGAGCATAAATTTCCAAAGTACAGCTTATGGGTTGCAATAGCTTCCTCCCCCCCATAACTTCCCTCCCACCCACAACGCTCCCGTCTCCCACTCCCTCTCCCCTTCCCTTCACATCAAGATTAATCTTCAATTATCTTTATATACAGAAGATCAATTTAGCGTATATTAAGTAAAGATTTCCACATTTTTCTCCCACACAGAAGCTCAAAGTGTAAAATACTATTTGAGTACTAGTTATAGCATTAATTAAACATCTAAGAGTAATTGTGTATTAATTACAGAGTTCAACCAATAGTTTATTCTACTTAAAACTATTGGTTGAACTTTGTAATTAATACACAATTACTCTTAGGTGTTTAATATAAATAATATAATATAAATAATATAAAATGCAACTTTTGCATTGTTGTGGCTTCCCCCCTCAACCTCCCTCCCTCCTGTGGCCCTCCCCTCTCCCACTCCCTCTCCCATCCCGCCTTTCATCACGTTTCATTTTCAATTACCTTCATATACTGAGGATCAACTTAGTATATACTAAGCAGGGATTTCAACAGGCTGTACTCACAAAACCAAACCAGATATAGGGTATTGTTCGACTAGTAGTGTTGTTTTTGAGTTTCATAGTTAAACATTTTAAGGACAGAGATCCTGCGTGGGGAGCATGAACCCAGTGACTCCCGTTGTTGATTTAACAATTGGCGCTCTTATTTATGATGTCAGTAATCACCTGAGACGCTTGCTATGAGCTGTCTAGGCTATGGAAGCCCCCTGAGTTCACCAACTCTGAATTTGTTTAGTCAAGGCCGTATCACAGTGGAGGTTCCTTGCTCCCTTCAGAGAAAGGCGCCTCTCTCCTTGATGGCCTGATCCTTCTGCTGGGGTCTTGTTCACCAGGATCTTTCAATTAGATTTTTTTTTGCCACCGTGTCATGGCTTTCCATGCCTGTGAGACTCTCATGGACCTTTTAGTCAGATCCGAATGTCCCAAGGGTTGATTCTGAGGCAGGAGTGCTGTTTTGGGCGTTTCCCATTCTATGAGTCTGCTGTGTGTCCTGCTTCCCCCGCAGGATCATTCTCTCCTTTTTGATTCTATCCTTCATTATTTGCTTACACTTGTCTTATTTGTGTAATCTCTTCGACACTTACCCTATGTTTTTGATCAGTTGTGTATTTATACTTATCACTTTACCAAGTGTGCTGGCATTGGTACCTGCCTCCTTGGCAAGGTTGAGTTGAAATCCCCTGGCACATTTCTAGTTCCACCATTGGAGGTAGGTCTGAGTGAGTATGTACCATCCTATATATCTGCTCCCTCTCTTCTTTCCACTCCTATGTTTCACAGAGATCAATTTTCTGTTAATTTTTAAACGCTTAAGAATGGTTGCGCATTGATTGCAGAGTTCAACCAGTGGTCTTGTGTAGAGCAAACCGAGCAACAACAACAACAACAACAAAAATACTAAAGGAACAAAATAGTAAGTTGTTCCTCAACAGTCTAGACAAGGGCTGCTCATGTCATTGTCTCTCATAGTGTCCATTTCACTTCAATGGGTATCATTTTAGGTGCTCGTTTAGTTGCCATCGATCAGGGAGAACATGTGATATTTGTCCCTTTTGGACTGGCTTATTTCACTCAGCATGATTTTTTCCAGCTTCCTCCATTTTGTTGTAAATGCCCGGATTTCATTGTTTTTTTACTGCTGTATAGTGTTCCATAGAGTACATATCCCATAGTTTGTTTATCCAGTCATCCGTTGATGGACATTTAGGTTGATTCCATGTCTTAGCTATTGTGAATTGAGCTGCAACAAATATTGAGGTGCAAATGGCTTTTTTCTCCCCTTTAATTCATTTGGGTATATTCCAAGGAGTGGGATGGCTGGGTCCTGTGGTAGTGCTGTATTCAGGTGTCTGAGGATTCTCCAGACTGTCTTCCATAGTGGCTTTACCAGTTTGCATTCCCACCAACAGTGGATTAGTGTCTCTTTTTCTCCACATCCTTGCCAGCATCTGTTGTTGGTTGATTTCTGTATGTAAGCCAATCTAACCGGAGTGAGGTGAAATCTCATTGTGGTTTTATCTGCATTTCCCTGATGGCTAGGGATCCTGAGCATTTTTCTCATGTGTCTGTTGGCCATTTGGATTTCCTCTTTTGAAAAATGTCTGTTAAGGTCCTTGGCCCATTTTTTTATTGGGTTGTTTGTTTTGATTCTGTGGTGTTTTTTGATCATTGTGTAGATTCTAGTTGTTAATCCTTTATCTGTTGGTGGTTTGCGAATAACGTCTCCCATTCTGGCGGTTGCCTCTTCGCTTTCCTGACTGTTTCCTTTGCTGTTAAGAAACTCTTCAATTTGAGGTAATCCCATTTGTTTATTTTATCTTTGATTACCCGTGCCTGTGGGGTCTTCTCCAGGAATTCTTCGCCTATTCCGATATCTTGAAGGGTTTCCCCTATGCTCTCAATTAGTTTCATGGTGTCGTGGCGCATCTCTAGTTCTTTGATCCATGTTGAGTAGATTTTTGTATAAGGTGTAAGGTAGGGATCCTGCTTCATACTGCGATGTGTGGACATCCAGTTTTCCTAGCACCATTTGTTGAAGAGGCTGTCCTTGTTCCAGGGGTTGGTTTTAGGTCCTTTGTTGAATATGAGTTGGTTATAGATGTTTGGATTGATCTCCGGTGTTTCTATTCTGTTCCATTGGTCTATCCATCTGTTTTTGTACCAGTACCAGGCTGTTTTGATTATAACTGGCCTGTAGTATGCCTTGAAGTCTGGAATTCTGATGCCTCTGGCCTTGTTTTTATTGTAAAGGATTGCTTTAGCTATTCTGGGTCTCCTGTTTCTCCATATGAATTTCAGCATCGTTTTTTCTAGGTCTTTGAAGAATGACTTTGGTATTTTGATTGGTATTGCATTGAACTTGTAAATTGCTTTTGTGAGAATGGACATTTTGAAGATATTGATTCTTCCAATCCATGGGCATGGCAGGTTTTTCCATTTTTTTGTGTCGTCTTCTATTTCTTTTTTAGTGTTTTGTAATTTTCATCATAGAGGTCTTTGACCTCCTTGGTTAAATTTATTCCAAGGTACTTTATTGTTTTTGTGGCTATCGTGAATGGGATTGATCTTTGTAGTTCTTCCTTGGCCCTGGCATTGTCTATATATACAAAGGCTGTTGATTTCTGAGTGTTGACTTTGTATCCTGCTACTTTACCAAACTCTTCTATGAGTTCCAGTAGTCTCTTATAGGAGTTTATCGGGTCCCCTATATATAGTATCATGTCATCTGCAAATATAGTTTAACTTCCTCCTTTCCCATTTGTATCCCTTTAATTTCTTTTTCTTGCCTGATGGCTCTGGCTAACACTTCTAGGACTATATTGAATAGCAATGGTGAGAGTGGGCATCCCTGTCTGGTGCCAGTTTTCAATGGAAATGCCTCCAACTTTTCCCCATTCAGTATGATTCTGGCCATTGGTTTATCATAGACTGCCTTAATTGTGTTGAGGAATGTTCCTTCTAACCCCAATTTGCTTAGGGTTTTCATCATGAAAGGGTGTTGCATTTTGTCAAAAGCTTTCTCTGCATCTATTGAGATAACCATATGATTTTTGTTTCTCAATTTATTAATGTGATGTATTACATTGATTGACTTTCAAATATTGAACCATCCCTGCATACCAGGGATAAATCCCAATTGTTCTGGGTGAATCATCTTTCTGATGTGTAGTTGTATTCGGTTTGCCAGAATTTTGTTGAGTATTTTTGCATCTATGTTCATCAGGGAGATAGGTCTGTAGTTTTCTTTCTCTGTTGTGTCTTTTCCGGGCTTAGAAATTAAGGTGATATTGGCTTCATAGAAAGAATTTGGAAGGATTCCCTCTCTTTCAATTGTTTTGAATAATTTGAGAAGAACTGGGGTTAGTTGTTCTCTAAATGTCTGGTAAAATTCGGCAGTGAAGCCATCCAGTCCTGGGCTCTTCTTTTTCGGTAGTGTGTTTATTACTGATTCAATTTCTTCCATGGCTATGGATCTGTTTAGATTTTCTATATCTTCACGGCTCAGTTTAGGAAGGTTGTATTTGTCCAGGAATCTATGCATTTCTTCCAGGTTCCCCAATTTGTTAGCATACATCTCTTTGTAGTAGTTTCTGGTGATTCTTTTTATTTCTGTTGTGTCTGTTGTTACATTTCCATTACTATCTTTGATTTTACAGATTTGGGTCTTCTCTCTCCTTTTTTTGGTTAGTTGGGCCAATGGTGTGTCAATTTTGTTTATTTTTTCAAAGAACCAGCTCCTGGTTTTGTTGATCTTTTGTATTTTTTTTTTGTTTCAATTCTGTTTATTTCTTCTCTGATCTTTACTATTTCTTTCCTCCTTCTGGATTTGGGCTTGATTTGCTGCTGTTTTTCTAGATCCTTGAGGTGCATGGAGAGTTCATTTGTTTGGTTCCTTTCCAGCTTCTTGATATAGGCACCAATTGCTATAAACTTTCCTCTTAGCACTGCTTTTGCTGTGTCCCACAGGTTTTGATAGGTTGTGTTATCATTTTCATTTGTTTCTAGAAATCTTTTGATTTCTCTTTTAATTTCTTTGATGACCCACTGTTCATTTAGGATCATGTTGTCCATTCTCCATATATTTGCATATGGTGTAGAGATTCTTGGGTTGTTGATTTCGAGGTTCACTGCGCTATGGTCTGAGAAGCTGCATGGTATAGTTTCAATTTTTTTGAATTTGTTGAGGCTCCCTTTATGGCCTAGCATATGGTCAATCCTAGAGAATGTTCCATGTACTGGGGAGAAATACGTGAACTCTGTGTCTGTGGGGTGGAAGGTTCTGAAGATATCTATTAGGTCTATTTGGTCTATGGCGTCAATTAGCTCAGTTGTTTCCTTGTTGAATTTCTGTCTGCTTGATCTGTCCATTGGTGAGAGTGGGGTGTTGAAGTCCCCTGTTACTATTGTATTTGAGTCTATATCTCCCTTTAAATCCTTTAGTAATTCTTTCAGGTAGCCAGACGCCCTGAAATTAGGTGCGTATACATTTATAACAGTAATGTCTTCCTGTTGGATAGATCCTTTAATCATTATATAGTGCCCTTCTCTGTCTCTTTTAATAGTTTTTATGTTAAAGTCTATTTTGTCTGATATTAGGATGGCCACACCAGCTCTTTTTTGATTTCCGTTAGCTTGGAGTATCTTTTTCCATCCTTTCACTTTCAGTCTGCGTGCATCTTTGCTGATAAGGTGTGTCTCCTGAAGGCAGCATATAGATGGATTCTCTTTCTTGATCCAATCAGCTAGTCTATGTCTCTTTGTAGTGAAATTAAGACCATTCACATTCAGTGTAATTACTGTTAAGTACTGTCTTTTCCCATTCATGTTTCCTGAAATGAGCTGTTTATGTATTTTGAACTTTGTGGATTACTCTACATTCGCTTTTTTTTGTAGTGAAGTTCTTGTTTTTGTATTTCTGTGTGCAGCACGTCTTTGAGCAAGTGTTGTAGGGTTGGACGCATGGATACAAATTCTTTCAGTTTCTGTTTGTCGTGGAAGATCTTTATTTCCCCTTCATTCATAAATGATAGCTTTGCAGGGTATAGTATTCTAGGTTGGCATTGTTTGTCTTTTAAAACTTGAAATATATCATGCCATTGTCTCCTCGCCTGTAGTGTTTGCAATGAGAAGTCTGGGGTGAGTCTGATTGACTTACCCAAATGTGATTTGTCGCTTTTCTCTGGCACATTTTAGGATTTGTTCTTTGTGTGTCACTGAGTTGAGTGTTGCCACAATGTGTCGTGGTGAATTTCTCTTCTGGTCTACTCTGTTCAGAGTCCTGGCTATCTGTTGTATTTGTGTGTTGTTATCCACTGCCTTTGTTTGAAGTTTTTTGATACTATTTCATTGAAGATACATTCCAATCCATTCTCTCTTTCCACCCCCTCAGGGACTCCTATTATTCGAACATTACACCATTTGATTGAATCTTGTAGGTCTCCAACTGTATTTTTTAATTTTTTAATTTCTTCTTCCTGCGTTTGAACTGACTGTATTATTTCTGGAAGTTTGTCTTCGAATTCTGATATTTGGTCTTCTATTTCATCTGTTCGATTTCTGAGGGATTCCACGGTGTTTTTAATATGGTCAATTGAGTTTTTCAGTTCTAGTATTTCATTCTGGCTTCTATTTAGGATCTCTAATCCTTGGGCTTGTTTTTCATTCAGCTCTTGACACTGTTTCTCATTATTTCTAAGTATTCTGATTATTAATTTTCTGAATTCTTTTTCTGGCATGGTTTCAACTTCTTCTTCTTCAGCCTCTGTTATGGTTGGTTTAGCATGCTCCATTGGCAAATTTATATGTTCTTCTATATTCTTATTGTGGGTTTTTGTTTTGTTTTTTGGCATTCTGTCTGGGTGGTTTCCAGGTTGATTTCCCTCTGCTATAGGCTGCTGTGAGTCTGTACCAATATCCAGTGTAAGCAGGCTGCTCTACACAGCCCGAACGTAAATAGACAGGATGGCTGCTCTCTGCCCGCTGCAGCTCTGATTATGGGTTGGGTGGCTCCTGTTGATCCCTCAGTTCTGGATCCTGCCCTTTTCCCGCAGGCGCTATTCAGTTTTTTTTTTTCTCTTGTAACTTGAGTAGACTGGCGTCAGGGCTTTGAGCTGCCCTCCCTCGATGCCCACCCCTGCGCAAGAAGTGTCCTGTCACTCCACTCCACCTTTGGGCTCTGCCTCCGAAGGTTAGTGTCGAGGCAAAGACAGTTCTCCTTTAAGCCCGAATGTAAACAGACAAAATGGCTGCTTCCCGCCCACTGCAGCTCCGAGGAGGCACCAAGAGATACTGGCTTACTCAGTCTTTCAATTAGTACCCCTGAATCGCACTTTCTTTCGACAGGTGCCACTCACTCTGTTCCATTTTCTATTTCCTCCCCACTCAGTCATGTGTTTCTCAGTGTCTGTCCCAGGGTGGGTTGGGGGAGGGGCAGCGGCGGCTGTTGCCACGGTGCTGGGCTAGCACCCCGTCTCACCTCGGCTTCCAGTGCTGGTGCGTACACACTCCTACTGGTGTCCTGCACCTCAGGCGTCCGTGTCCTCCTCGCGGGTCCACCCTGTCTCCCCAGTTTCAGGAAGAGCTTCTCATTTCCCAAAACTACAAATTCTCACCCCTCTTTGAACCTTCCCTTCCCAGACCTTCAGTGTGCTCCCTCCCCATTCCACCATCTTCCTCTTTCTCTCTGGAAGCCTCTTGAGTTCACAAACTCTGACCTTATTCAGTCAAGGCCATAATCAAAGTGGAAGTTCTCGCCTTCCTTCAGAAAAAGGTACCTCCTTCTTTGATGGCCTGTTCTTTCCGCTGGGATCTAACTTGCAGAGATCTTTCATTTAGGTCACTTTTCTTGCCACAGTATCTTGCCTTTCCATTCCTGAGAAACTCTTACGGGTTTTTAACCAGATCCGAATGCCTTAGAGCTGATTCAGAGGCCAGAGTGCTATTTAGGACACCTGCCATTCTATGAGTCTGCTGTGTATCCTGCTTCCCATGTAGGATCATTCTCTCCTTTTTTTTTTAACTTTTATTTAATGAATATAAATTTCCAAAGTACAGCTTATGGATTACAATGGCTTCCCCCCCATAACTTCCCTCCCACCCGCAACCCTCCCCTCTCCCACTCCCTCTCCCCTTCCATTCACATCAAGATTCATTTTTGATTCTCTTTATATACAGAAGATCAGTTTAGCATACATTAAGTAAAGATTTCAACAGTTAGCACCCACATAGAAACACAAAGTGAAAAATACTGTTTGAGTACTAGTTATAGCATTAAATCCCAATGTATAGCACATTAAGGACAGAGATCCTACATGAGGAGTAAGTGCACAGTGACTCCTGTTGTTGACTTAACAAATTGACACTCTTGTTTATGGCGTCAGTAATCACCCTAGGCTCTTGTCATGAGCTGCCAAGGCTATGGAAGCCTATTGAGTTTGCCGACTTCAATCTTATTCCGACAGGGTCATAGTCAAAGTGGAAGTTTTCTCCTCCCTTCAGAGAAAGGTACATCCTTCTTGGGTGACCCATTCTTTCCACTGGGATCTCACTCACAGAGATCTTTCATTTAGGTTTGTTTGTTTTTTTGTTTTTTTTTTTTTTTGCCAGAGTGTCTTGGCTTTCATGCCTGAAATACTCTCATGGGCTTTTCAGCCAGATCTGAATGCCTTAAGGGCTGATTCGGAGGCCAGAGTGCTGTTTAGGACATCTGCCATTCTATGGGTCTGCTGTGTATCTCGCTTCCCATGCTGGTTCGTTCTCTCCCTTTTTTATTCTATCAGCTAGTATTTGAAGACACTAGTCTTGTTTATGTGCTCCCTTTGGCTCTTAGTCCTATCATTATGATCAGTTGTGAACAGAAATTGATCACTGGGACTAGTGAGATGGCATTGGTACATGCCACCTTGATGGGATTGAATTGGAATCCCCTGGTATGTTTCTAACTCTACCGTTTGAGGTAAGTCAGCTTGAGCATGTCCTGAATTGCACATCTCTTCCCTCTCTTATTCCCACTCATATTTAACAGCAATCACTTTTCAGTTAAGTTTCAATACTTAAGAATGTGTATTGATTACAGTATTCAACCAAAAGTATTAAGTAGAACAAACAAAAAAATACTAAGAGGGATAACGTATTAAGTTGTTCATCAACAGTCAGGGTGAGGGCTGATCAAGTCACCATTTCTCATAGTGTTCATTTCACTTTAACAGGTTTCTTTTTGGTGCTCAGTTAGTTGTCACTGATCAGGGAGAACATATGATATTTGTCCCAAAGGGACTGGCTTAATTCCTCCATCCTGTTGCAAATGACCGGGTTTCATTGTTTTTGACTGCTGTATAGTATTCTATAGAGTACATGTCCCATAATTTCTTTATCCAGTCTACTGTTGATGGGCATTTAGGTTGGTTCCAGTTCTTAGCTATTGTGAATTGAGCTGCAATAAACATCTAAAAAATATTGTCGGGAATCTTCAGGATACTATTAAAAAACCCAACATTCGGGTTCTAGGAGTTCCTGAAGGCATGGAGAGGGAGAAAGGATTGGAAGGCCTTTTTAGTGAGATATTAGCAGAAAAACTTTCAAAAAACATACTTTGCCTTTATGGAGTGTTTGCAGCATTTCTCTCTTTAATCCTATTATAACCAACTTTCATGTTTCATCAATCATGAAAGTTTGAGATAAATGGCACAACTATAAAATAACTCTAAAATAACAAAATTGCTAGCATTTTTCATTTTATAATTAACTGCTCTTTTAAAAATCAAAAAAGGGACCTGGCATTGTGGCATAGTGGATAAAGCCACCGCCTGCAATGCCAGCATCCCATATGGATGCTCATTCATGTCCTGGCTGCTCCACTTCCAATCTGGCTCCCTATTGATGGCCTGGGAAAAAGCAGCAGATGACCCAAGTGGTTAGGCCCCTGCCACTCACGGAGGAGACCTGGAAAAAGTTCCTGGCTCCTGGGTTTGGCCTGACCCAACTCCAGCTGTTGTGCCCATCGGGGGAGTGAACCAACAGATGAAAGATCTCTGTCTGTCTCTTCATCTCTCTCTGTAACTCTGGCTTTCAAATAAATAAATCAATCTTTAAAAAAACAAACAGGAAGCAGAAATAAACACTTGTCATAATGAATAATATAAGTAACATAATCGGAATGTTTCTGGCCAAAGAAATATACAAGAGAAAAGGAGGAATAATCTATTTTCTTTTCTTTTGGAAAAGAAATGGTGATTAGAAGGTATGATTATGAAAATTATAAACATGTGAGAACAAAATTTAGCTTTCTTTTATCTTTTTGAGAAATTTAGGCAACCGCAAATTGAGACAAGTCATGCTTTCTAGATTATCCTATTTGCTAAATGAATATATCAAAAATTCCAAATATTTCAAAATCAAACTGATTGGCACTAATCTATAGTTGATTTATGTTTGTGGAAAGAAAACTAGTTTATCATATTCCTTTTACCAGATATTGTATGTACAATATCAGATGTATCATTAACTCCAAAATTTTCTTCAGAGAAAAGAACAAAAAAGAGAGTTTTATGAAGTATGCAGACTAGATTTTAGCAGTTAAACCCAAGGCTTTATGTTACAGCTCTTCATATAAAGCCTTTTATTTTGAAACAGAGTTCCTAAAGAGTAATTTTTGAATGTTTAGGTACGCTTTCATGAGGCAAATTTGAGAGGTTGTAGAAACAATACAGCTTAAAATAAACACTTCATGCTTACAAATAAAAACTGCTACATCCATGGAGTTCCCCTTGATTACAGAAACATTCCATGTCTCCACATTCTCTAAGTACAAAACCTGAATTCCTCAGCTGGGCATCCTGATTCCTTCCTAATTAGTTTTACTTGATGCTACTGCTGCCCTCTATTCACACTAGAATACTCAGTATTCTCCAAACCCATCTTGGATATGCTCCCTTTCTGGCCATGTGCTCATGCCGTCTACTCTACTGAAAATACCTACTTCCCTTTCCAATGTCTAATTTCCACTCATCTCTTAACAGCTCAGATTTTACTTTTTCCATTACTTGATCTTTTTTCTTTGACACACAGATCTCTCATTATTTTATGTATGCCTATTTGCTTTCTAAAGGTCATAATTCCCTAGAGAAGAAAAGAAGTATGTTAGAATTTACTGAGCACTTATCATGTGATCCTAGTAATTGAATTATTTTCAATTTATCCTCCTCACAATAGCATAAAATAGATATTACTGTTCACATTCTAAAAGTAAGACATCCAAAACCTTCAAGACTACACACTATTAATTGATAGGACTATGATCCAAGTATATTTTTTCTAGGTCTAATGCCTATAACGTTTCCAGTGTCCTAGTACAGATACCATCCCCATATGATAATTCTTTTATCCTGCACAGTGCCAACCACAATCTACTTAGTACCTATTCGATACGTGCATGGTGCTACTTTGCTGAAGTCTTCCTATCCTCTTCCATATAAATTCTGGAGCATAGATCTTCCCCTGAATGGCCAATTTCATGTGCATTTTTTTAAAGATTTATTTATTTATTTGAAAGGCAGAATTACAGCAAGGCAGAGGCAGAGAGAGAGAGAGGTCTTTCATCCACTGGTTTGCTCCCCAAATGGCCGCAATGGCCGGAGCTATGCTGATCCAGAGCCAGGAATCAGGAGCTTCTTCCAGGTTTCCCACATTGGTGCAGGGGCCCAAGGACTTGGGCCATCTTCCACTACTTTCCCAGGCCACAGCAGAGAGCTGGATCAGAAGTGGAGCAGCCAGGACTCGAACCAGCGCCCATATGGGATACCAGCACCGCAGACCAGGGCTTTAACCCACTGCGCCACAGTGCCGGCCCCAATATACGTTACTTTAACATCATGTATTCACACCAACTGTTCAGCAAAATCCCTTTATCAATTTGACTGCTTATCTGGCCGCTTTAACTAATTGTTTGAATATGAAGTATTGTGCTACAGTCTTTTGAGAAGCTAGTTCATCTGAGCAGAAGACTTGAGTCATAGTCAACCAGCAAATTTGAAGTTTCTGTAATTGACCTCCAAGTGATTACCTATGTTATGGTCCACCCTCCACAACTATATTAATAATAAATGTCTTCCCATTTTGCCAAAACATCTCCTTGATCTGCTATCACACCTCCTTTCCTTAATAACAGTATTTATGAACACAGTTGCATTTATAAAGAAATGAAGAGTGCTCAGGTAGACTAGCTGGCTCCTCATGCATGACTTCAGGGGCTAAAGTCCTTTATTTGGTTATTGTTCTACTGGATCTGGGCCTTTGGGATACATGCACTGAAACTCAATTCTTGTCAATATATCATAGATTCATCAAGCTCATATACTGTAATTATTTTTCACTGGAATATCTAACTTTTCAAGATATCCAAATGTGCCAATTAGCACATTGCTCTAATTAGGAAAAACACTATGGGGAACCATATTTTAATATGAGCATGGCTTAGTGAACCTGAACTCTGAGAGAGAAATCAGCCAGCCAGACCACCTTAATGGGTACTGTCAGTGAGTTGGGACAACCAGATGAACCAATTTCATGTGTTACTCCAACCAGCAATACCCTGACCAACAAGAGCAGTATGAATGGCGCCACTGCCTCACAATGCTGGAAACACATTGGCAAGTTCTTCTTCCTACCACCCAGGCAGATGCTCTCCTTTCTTATCCCAAGGTCTTCAGTTTCATGAATTCTGTTCCTAAACTGTGGCTTGTACCTTCAAACATGCCTTGATTAATTCCCTCAGACTCTTTATTCTGCTTTGAGCCAAAGTCAGGGTAAATATGTATCCATAGCATCACTGGAAAGCTAATATATTCTGTTTGATTTGTTTGTATAGGGTGTAGCTTTTCAGGAACCTAATTTTGCTCAGTAAATCACTCAGTTGGTGATCTAACACCAATTCTATACCCCTACAATCCTATCTTCCATAAACCCTGAAGTCTAGACCCTGAAACATTAGCTCTTTGCTCTTTAGCCTGCTCCTATCTTGTCCTTTCTTCTCTGAATTTGAAATTCTATTTCATTTTTTTTTTTTGAAGATTTCTCTGATTTGCTAGCTTGGTCAAGGAATAAGACAGAGAGGAGGAAGTTTTTAACTTTAAAGCTGTATAGTTCTACATACATTCCTATGGACTTACTTCTAAGGATACAATTTAAAACTTGGCCATGGAACCCCAAATCCCATTAAGCTGGGTGGTAAAAATGCCATCTTAATTGTTAAAGTGATCATATTAAATGTTAAAGTGAGCATATAGATAGGATTAAGTGTTCATATAAATATGATCAAGTGTCTGGTAATAATAATAGATAGGATTAAAAAGGAGTGAATGTTCCAACATGGGAAGAAGTCCACACAGCAGACTCATAGAATGACAATCACTTTAAGTGATTCTGACCTCAGAATCAGCCCTTAAGTCTTCCTAGTCTGGCTGAAAAGCCCATGAGAACATTTCAGACATAGAAAACCAAAACACTGTGGTAAAAAAAAAAAAAAAAAAAAAAAAAAAAAAAAAAAAATTCTACATAAAGGATCTCTTGTGAGTGAGACCCCAGCAGAAAGATTGGAAGAATAACTATATTCCTAAAGTTGTACTTATGAAATTTGTATTCATTTAAAAAATGAATAAATATTTTTAAAAAGCATTTTATCTGTACCCTACTTAGAATTTTTAACTGCTTTATAATGAGGGGTTTTAAGAATACCTAATCTAACAAATGAGGAGAAATAAAATTTCAATGTATTCTTTGCTTTTCTCTAACACTTTTTCAATTTTCTAGATGCTTTCAGATAATACTTCTATATGAATTTTACTGTTTCCCCGTAAGGCATTGTCATCTGCATTACCCAAGCAAGGGGCCTGACCTGCAGGGAGCATACCTGAGTTCCCACAGAGCTCTAGAGATGTAGTGAGAATTCCATATAACTTCTGCCCATCCTTCACTTATTTTTTTATTCATGAAGCACATTTGTGTGTGCATTTCTTATATGTTCAATCTGTACAAAAAAAAAAAAAGCTTTAAAAGACCTGAAGTTCATTTTATCCTTTAGTAGCATACAGTAGAATTTCAGTGTAAATGCATGGGTAAACAAAATCATGTCAAAACAGTAAAGACAAGTACAGTGGTTTGAGCAATGAAAATACAGTGTGGTTTCAAAAAATAAGAGAGACAGAGATGGCACCTGGCCTCAATCTTGATGGCCAAGTGGAAGTTCATTACATAGATGAGACTAGCAGGAGATGGCATCATTCTAGCCAAAGAGAACAGCCTGCAGAAAGCTAATGAGGCATGTGACAACCTGCTGTGAGGGACTATAGTTGGCAACTTTGTATGGCAGGAGTGTGGACTGCAAAGGACACAGTGAAGTTGAGTATTGGAGAGGCAGGTGATGATCAAATGATAGGAAGATTTCAATGTCATCTTTGCAAGTTCAGACTTTGCTGAGGGCATACGGATCTCTGGAAACTGAACAACACAATGGCATGGTCAAATATGTATTGTACAAAGAAGACTAGAAACATTTTTATGCCTCATAGCCTCTCATCATGGCTGTTTTGGGACTTGACTGAAGTGACTTCACAGACCCAAGCCCACTAATGGTGTGAGAAAGCCTTCAGTTTTAAGTATTCATTTTCCTTTTTGAATTCTGACCCTTCTTAAGGTAAATTACAAAAGGAGGGAAAGATATCCCATAACTTCCTCCTCCCCTCTCCTGAAAACATCCCGGCTTGCTTCCAGCATCCTCTGAGACTCCAACTAAACAGGATGCTGCTGTTGCTGACCTGACACAGCTGGGAGCAGGTCAGACTGTTGTTTCTCCAACTGTTTAGTATCCAAAGATTTCATAATTATAAAAGCTTTTTAAATCACATTAAGAGCAAAATAAAATATTATAAATTAAAATAGTATATTTCATCTGTGTGATGACAGTAAAAGTATAAAATCATTCTAATCTGATCAGCCCTTACTGTTGGATACTTTATCTCATTGCTCACATGTTTCTGTCATGGAACTTGTATAATTCCAGAGTTTTGACATCTGTTTAGTTTACAAGTGGCTCCTGCCACCATAGGCTCTTTAATCTTTGTATTCATGGCATCTAATACAATGGAGGTACTCTACAGATGTGTTTATTTAAAGGTTGAATGGATGAATAAAATATATTTTATATATAGATAACTTGAAAAATACTGATGTTACAAATAACCAGATTCCATCTTCTTTAGTTTCAAAATTAAAATCTAATATGAAAGCTAAAATTAGCAGACAGTGAGCACCAACTGTGTACCAGGTATCAGAGACAAAAGGAAATGGCATGGTCCCTACCTTCAAGTTTATTGTCATAGCTGAAGAGGGAGACAAATAAACCAATCCAATATAAAAAGTGGAGCAGGAAGTAAAAGGATAGGAAGAGGGAGAGGGAGAAAGAGAGGGAGTGTGTGTGTGTGAGAGAGAAAGAGAGAGAGAAGGAGAGAGAGAGAGAATATCTTCCATCTACTGATTCACTCCCTACTAGGTCAGGTGAAGCTGGGAACTTAAAATTCCATCCAAGTCTCCCCCACAGGTAGCAGGGGCCTAAGTACTTGGGCCTTCCTCTGCTGTTTTCCCTCCATGAATTAGCAGAGAGCTGGATTGGAAGCAGAGTAGATGGGATTCACCAGCAATCCCATATTGGATGTGAGCATTGAAGGCAGTGGCATAACCCATTGCACCACAACACCAGCTCCAAGAGTGGTTTGAAACATTTAAGCAGGGATGTGCATTTTTGTAGGGAAGATGTATTTGGAATATTGAGATTAGAATCAAGGAAGGTTCATATTAGAAAACTATACTTAGAGTCAAAGCCTGAATTGGAGGAGGTAGATGGGTAGATACTATGACATCCAGAGAAAAAACAGTACAAGGCAGCACAGGGTGAAATATTGAACCATGTGGCTCAAGTGGTAGGAGCTAAGGGCTGTTAAAGTGAGTCCACAAGTGTGAATAATTCTGGAAGCAATATTCTATAATATTGTTGAAATTCCTTTTTAAAATTCAGGTCCTTATCTAGATCTTATATGTTTTAATAAAGCTTTTAAAAAACTTCCATTCTTTAACTTCTCTCTCCATCTACACACAAAACATTTAACTCATAGTTAAGACAATAGATTTGAAATTTACTGTGTGAATGTATACAAGTTGATATATCTAAGCCTCAGTAAAATAAGATTTTCAATCCTACACAGGATTTTGATCCTCTAACAGGAAAAATATATACAAAAATGCCTTCAAATCTATACTTCAACTAAAAGGATTATTAGTATAAAAAGCTTATATTAGAAAAATAAATCATTTAAATTATTTTAGGACTTTTATTTGCATACTATTTTATAGACTTATTTCTTTGTAATTTCTCCTCATTATTAAAATAAATAGCATGATTCACTATTATATAAAATTCTATTTTTAAAAAGGCATTCAGATCTCATGAGTTGCAAAAATTCCAAATTGTTTGGAAGATTTGTTCAGATAGCTTGAAATAAATGGAGTCCAGGTAAAATAAATAAAATAGGCTGTCACTTAAATATTACATGTTTTGCATCCTTGTAGACCAGAAGCAGTATGTCAAAGGGTGAGGGGTGGCTAACAAAATGCCCCCAGATAGATGAAATAAGTAATGAGAAATGATGTTTTATAGTGACCTTCAAAGCTGCATTCTTGTTGCATATTAAAAATTACTTTCATAGGACTCATGTCCTCTCATTTTTGCTAAATTAAAATACAAGATCATCTCCATAAGGCTTTCATTTTTCCATTTTTGATAGAAGCATGAATATAAAAAACAGTTCTCTTTCCTCTTACCTTTGCCAGAAGGGCAAATGTGGTGCAACAGCTTGCTGTTGTCTCAGAAAGAAGAGGAAGAGGCAAACTGGAGCTGGAATTCCCTTTATAAAGACAGTTACTATAATCAGTTGTTGTTATGTAACAAGACTGAGAGCCAGTGTTGATAGAATGTCTTATTTTTTCATGTGAAGCCATAAATCCATATTCTAGGAAAGTTTTCTTAATTTAAGCATAAGCGACTAATGGGAACATTTGTAAATACTTCGGATCAGATTCAGCCTTTAGTTTACTAGTTTGCAATCTCTGGAATATGTCATGTTCTAGGATGAGATTTTGAGTCAGAAAACTTGTGTCCTGATCCTGCCTTTGCTACTTACTAAACTCAGTTAAAAACATGGACAAGCAGTCTTGTTTCACTAGTCTAAAAGCTTTTCACATAATTTCTTCTTCATCAGGTTGTTTATTTTTCTCTGTATTTTGTTATTAACTTTTCAGATTTATGGAACATTTTAGAGTTTTATAATGAGCATCTGTATACTTATTTACTGCCTAGATTGCACTATTAGATTTTCCTATACTTGCAGCATATCTTTGCATATCATCATAATCCATTTCTCACTTTTAGAATCTGTTTTAAAGTAGTTACAGACATCACTATACATTCTTCACTGGGTTGTTTTGAGAAATAAATGCAGTGGTGCATATAAAGTAACAAGCAGAGTATATGGCACATAGACAAATGATAGCCCTAATAGCACCCTTTCCTCTATCTATGTTGATTGTATATAGCTTGAATATTGTTGGAAGCACTAAGAATGTGTGTGACTACATGAGTGGAAGAAGATTTCTGTAATAATTTTCTTATCCAAAATTTTGTTGGCCACCATCTTCAAAATGTATGCAGAACCCAAACCTCTGGTTCCAGATAAAATAGAGTATTCCTATTGCTCTCTAATCCTATCTCCTATTTAAACAAATACTTTAAACATAATAAAACAAACATGTAGGAAGACTACAAAAGTTAGACTGAAGATGACAGATTAGCTAGTAAATAAATGGCTCTGTTGAATTCCCTGGACTCTCTTTTTTTCTTGAGAGATCTAAAGCTTAGAACTTCCCAGGTGCATGTATGTGCACTATTCTGTCACCCCTGTGATTTCTGTTGGGCTGTGCTCCACTTCTTGTTCTACTAGAAGCAGCCAAAAGAGGCACTTGTGAAAAGGACCAACATCTACTTCTTCCACTGAGCTGGTGTCAGTAGGCAGAATGGAAGCTAAACTTCCACTCTCATCTGGCAGCAAGTAAGTCAGACCACAGTGGTGTGTCCTGCTCCTAATTTATACTCCACTTTCCAAAGGGGAGCTGATCTTCCACTCCTGCACAGTAGCCATGAGGTTAAGGAGAAGAAGACAGTATTACTATTTAGCAAACTACTCCATCTGTCATGATAGTATCAACAGGGACCCAGTAGAGACTTGAACTTCTACTCCAAAGGCCAGCAGTCAGTATAAGATATTTCAAGTCAGGCTAGTCAAAACCCCATTTTCTCTTCCCCTATTGGTGTCAATGGTCCAAAGGGGAGCTAAACTTCTACTCTGTCTCAGGGGCAATGAGACAGAATGAGTGGAAATTTCACTTCCTCACTTTCCTGGTGGCACAGAGCTAAGTGGAGAGTCGAACCCTTTTGCTCACCCAGCTGCAATTAGATGATGTTCTCTGCTTTCCTTGTATCACCAGGTTCAAGTGGGAAGCTAAATATCCATCTCACCTGGATCTACATGCTGTTCTCAAACAGAATGATTACCTGCAAAGCAAAAGTAAGGTTGCCTAGGATCCAGCATCTCACAACATAATACCCAAATTTTTCAAGAAGCAATAGAATATTGGTTGTCATGTCAAGAACCAAGAAAATGTTAATTTGAATAAGAAAAAAAAAACAATTAATAGGTGCCAATGCTGAGATGACATAAATATTTGAATTTTCTTACAAGGATGTTAAAGCAGCCATTATGTTTTCAAGGGCAAATGTAAACACATTGAAACAATGATAGGAGAGGAGAGAAAGGGAGAAGGGGGGAAGGAAGGAAGGAAGGAAGGAAGGAAGGGAGGGAGGGAGGGAGGGAGGGAGGAAGGAAGGAAGGAAGGAAGGAAGGAAGGAAGGAAGGAAGGAAGGAAGGAAGGAAGGAAGAACTCAGCAAAGAAATGGAAAATATAAAGAAGAACCAATGGAAATATTAAAGCTGAAAAATGCAATAAGTGAAATAAAAATAACTCAGTGAATAGGCTCAGTATGACAGAATAGTCAGTGGATCTAAAGACAGAAACAAACATTTCCCAGTCTGAACAGAGAAACAAAATAGGCTAGAAATGTATTCACTGCTCACTACTTTCCTGTAATATCATCCTGGTTCAAGTCACTGTTGTGACTTGTATATAGAAATAATTGCCCAACTGGTCTCACTTCTTCAACCTCTGCTTCTAGAGTATATTTTATACCAAAGGTAATCATTTAAAAATATAAATCAGATCAAGTCATTCTCAGAGTCTCCCCATTTCTGTCAGAGTCAATGTTTTTAAAATAGTCTACATGGCTCTAAAGGATTTACCCCTATTGCCTCTCTGATTGCTGTAGGCAAATTCATAAGATGCCCACTTGACATCTCCTCCTGGTGCTATTACCATAGTTATCTTACAAAAGAATTTTCCAACTGTAATTAAGGCTACTAATCAGTTGATCTTAAAATATGGAGATTATCTAGGCAGATGCAGCCAAATCACATAAATCCTTGAAAATCAGAGTTAAATTTAACTAGTTACAGAAGAGGAAATTGGATACATTCTAAATGTAAAAATAATTCAGTGTGCCATTGTTGCCTTGATGATTGGGAAGCACGTGGTAAGGAATGTGAGTGACTTTGGAAGCTGAGAGAGGCTTTCAACTGATGGTCAGCAAGAAAATGGGTCCCTCAGTACTTGTTAATGGCTGATATTATGTGTCAACTTGACTGAACCATGGGGCACCAGATGTTTGGTTAAATATTATTCTGGTTGAATCTATGAAGGTGATTCTGAATGAAAATGACATTTGATTGAATAGATTGAATAAAGAAAATTCCTGTCTCCAATGTACGGGGTTTGGAGGGGTGGAGCAGGACCCACCCAAATCCACTGAAGGCCTGAATAGAACAAAAAAGTTATTCTTTATTAGAAGAATTTTCCTATTCTTCCTGTATTCAAGCTGGTACAAAAATCTGACTTTTGATCCAGACTCAGCATAGGACTATACCATTGGCTCTCCTAGGTCTCCAGTTTGCCATTGCAGATCCTAGAACTTACCAGATTCCATAATTACATGAGACAATTTATACAACACACGTACATGCACAGAGAGAGGGACAGAGGGGCAGAGAGAGAGATGAATGAGGGTACTTCAAAAAGTATTATTTTAGTTCAAGAAGATTTTGGAATTTATACATAGGGACAAGTATCATGGCACAGCTGGTTAAGCTGTTGCTTGGGGTTCCTACATCCCAAATTGTAGTACTAATTCAAGTCCTGGTTACTCCATGCTTCCAATCTAGTTTCCTGCTATTATACCTGGGAAGCAGCAGGATGATGGCAAAGTACTTGGGTTCCTGCCACCCACTTAGGATACTCAGATGGAGTTCCTGACTTCCGGCTTTGACCTTGCCTAACTGTGTGCTATTGCAGATATTAAGGGAATGAACCTGTGGATGTAATGTATCTCTTTTTATCTCTCCCTCTCTCTGTCATTCTGCCTTTTAAGTAAAATTTTCTTTTTTTAAAGAAAGTCTGTACACAATTTTTTATAATTGGCATTTTCTGTGAAATTTTGAGACCATGTGTATGTGTGTATGAGTGTGTGTAATTAGCAGACACTTATAAGGAATTGGCATATGAATATAGGTACACATGTATGCCTATTATATACACACATAAATATTTGCAAAAGGACTTCAAAAGTCATCAAAAATGCATATTATGAAAAAGTGCATGCATTTCAAAGTTTTTTTTTTGCACTAGAATAAATTTATCTTTTAATTCCATTTTTGAAGTACCTTCCATATGTAGACAGACACATGAGGGTATCCCTACCACCACCTATCCCTCTTATACTATTCTGCTTTTTCTTTGTTCCACAATTCTTATTGCCCTATAGCATACATAAAATGATATTTTTATTGCACCTATCTTAGTGAGCTACCTTCATTAAAATGTAATCCCACACAGGCAGGTTATTTGTTTAGTTTGCAAACATTCTAAGCACTTGAAGGAGTTCCAGGCACAGTAGTGTGTATTACAATGTATTTGCAAAAGAAAATGAATTAGCTCTATGTCAATTTAACTCTAACTTAATGCATCACCGTGTAACATATCACATTCCAAGCTATGATGTGCATTTCACACTTTAGCTCATGGTAAAGCTAAGTGTAGATATAATCTGCTGCTTTGTACATTAAAATTAGATAGTGAATAACAAACTCTTTGTGGAGTAATTTAATATAAAAATGTATTAGGTGGCTCTTTTCCATTCTTTCATCATTAAAAGCAGGAAAACAGAAGAGAAACTTCAGTGATTTGGAATGAAACGCTTGGGAGAGAAATACAAAAGACATCCTGGTCAAACCTAAGGCTTGCAGAACCCGTTTTTGAAACTAATGATATCAAAAATTGAAATAGATGCCCCTGAAAACCCCTCATAATTCTGTAATTCCCCAACTTTCTGGCTGCTGCCCAAACTGTGAACTGTTCGTTCAGTATTTGATATCTTAGCTTTCTGTTGATGATTCCCAAATCTGAATTCATGGTCCTCACTGAGGACACAGATTCCCATCCTTTATCTTCAGTTTGTTCAGAGCAGATTTACTTGTATATCCCAGCATTACCTGAAACTGAGCATGTCAACATCATTCTTAGCTCCTCATGACCCTGCTTTTCATTTCCCTTTCCTTTTGTCAATAGCGTTGATGTTTTCTTCTTCTGCAATGCCTGAGTCAGTCTCTGACTCAGTCTCTGGGTGCACTGCTTCTTCTTCCAAATACCCTCTTTCAAGTTGTCCTTTCTCTTAGGTATCACGTTTGGGCAGGCTCTCAGTTCCTCTCACCTGGGTTACTGGAATAATATCATAAATAATTTTTCTAATCTCTCATAACTGCACCTCCCTCTCTACCCACTCTACATGTAATCACTTGTTCATCTTCCCAAAGTGGTGTTAACATGCTTAATGCCTCAGAATCTTCCAATGATTCTTCTTTGCCTGCAGAGAAAATTAACAATCTAACAACAAATCCACAGGTTGACATATAAGATCTTTCATGATTTAGCTCATTCAATCTAGTCTCTTGTCTCTACAAATTTATGCCTCCTTTTGGATATATCTATCCTACTGTGTACTACAGTGGTGGTTAGTGCAAGAATGGATGTCAGCAAAATGTTTTGGGATTAAGAAATTATTTTGCACATTTTGGTTACTGTGAAGAATTAAGACAACTGCCCCTAACCATAGCTTCTTTCTTGATGTGCAAATGCATCTTGCCTTGTGGAGCCATTTTCATAGGTAGTGAATTGCTTGCATCATATATCCCAATAAAAGTAAAGGCAACAGAAATCTTGAGTGGATCACCTTGTAAACTGTGTTCTCCTTTTGCTTCTACAGAGAGCCCCGGAAGGTGGTCCTGCACAAAGGTTCCACTGGCCTGGGCTTCAACATTGTGGGTGGGGAAGATGGAGAAGGTATTTTTGTATCTTTCATCCTGGCTGGTGGACCAGCAGACCTGAGTGGGGAGCTTCAGAGAGGAGATCAGATTCTTTCGGTGAGTAATTATCTTTAATTTTCATTCTCTCCATTTGTGATACCATCTGTGAAAAAGTCACATTCAATTATGACACCAGAAGCACCTTAATTACAAAGGAAAAATGGATGAGAACGTATGGCTTCATGTTCTTGAAGCAATATATGTGTTCTGCTGCTTAATGCTTAAAGGTGAAAGGGCTCATGTTGGAGCCGGTGCTGTGGCTCAGTGGGCTAAGCCTCCGCCTGCAGTGCTGGCATCCCATATGGGTGCCAGTTCATGTCCTGGCTGCTCCTCTCCTGATTCAGCTCTCTACTATGGACTGGGAAAGCAGAAGATGGCCCAAGTGCTTGGGCCCCTGCACCCATGTGGGAGACCTGGAAAAGGCTCCTGAATCCTTGCTTCAGATAGCTCAACACCAGCCATTGCAACCATCTAGGGAGTGAAGTAGTGAATGGAAGACCTTTCTCTCTGTCTGTCTCTCTAACTCTACCTCTCAAATAAATTAATTAAGTCTTAAAAAAATAAAAACTGAATGGTAAGCTTAACCAAATTTTTTTAAAAGATGCTAGTTTTTTGTTTTAGATTTCTTGATATGTATTTGCAGCCAATAGAACATTGAAAACCATGCCTTTTAAAAATTATATATTACTTATTTTATGAAAATACAGATTTGTCCCCAAAACTCATGATCATACTCCAAATATTATAGTTCTTTTATAATGCATGGTACATATAACTGTGTAAAAAGATAGATAAAATAATGCTATACACAGCTTCATGATGATAAAAGAGTGGCAGCAGCACAGTTGCCTAAGCTCAAGAATTACTAACAACGATATGTAAAGTGCTCATTGTTTAGTAAGAATTTTTAAAAACAATGCTGAAGACCACTTTATTGACATATGATTGACATAGAGAAAGCTGTACATATTTAATTTATAAAACTGGTGAGTTTGGCATTAAGTATAAATCTGTGAAACTATCACCCCAGTATTTGATCTATACAAACCAATTAGCTACAAGAGGTTTTTTTTTTTTTTTCTGTTATCCTTTATTATTCTGTATATGTATGATAGGAACACTTATATAAGACCTTTCTTCTTAGTAAATTTTTGGATATGCCATATAGTGTTTTTAACCATGGGCACTATACTATACTATTCAGCACTCATCACACCTACCCTCTGTCCGCCTCTTTACCTCCTCCCTTTATGTTTTTCTTTTCTTGCTCTATTTCCTTTTCTTTATTCAAATATTTATTGACTGTTTCTTTCCACTACACATTTTCTCTCTCTCCCTCCCTCCCTCCCCCCATTACCTCTGCCTTACACCCACCCTCTAAAGCATACAGTGTGAAATGTCTTGCAGTCAGTCTGCATGGACGGCAGGCTCTGCCCACTCATCTTGCAGAGCTCTGGAAGGATGTTAAACATGGGAAAAACAGGGTGAGGTCCATGCCAGGAATTTGGTCTGTCATCCTAGAGCTGAGAAACATCTCTTCAAAGTCTTCTTTCATCTATGGTTTGAGGAAAAATTGAATTAAAAGTATAAGTTTATGTTGTTGAAAAATAATTTTGAAATTTACCTATAATTTTTCATAGTATGCATTTTCCATGTATTATGGAAAAATGTAACAAAAAAATTGGGGGTACCAAAATAAATTCACACTTTTAAATGTATTTCCCTACAAACTGTTGGAGATAGTCTTATGTGTCTCTATGTCCGTCTTTGTCTTGTATGTAGGAAGCACCTCAAAGTAGCTCTATCATATGTGATTTTGTATCCTTCACATTTAGAATCATGCCTGGCACATACCAGAGGACTCTGTTTTCTCTGAACTTTACTACGTTAATGTTAGCATTCGAAATGCCTGAACAGAAATCTTCATAGTTTCCATGGTTGAATCTTGCCTATACGGATTTTGGATTATGTACGCCACCTAGTGTTCATGCATTATCAATACATGTTGCATAGCAATCTGAAGATGGACGGTACCCAGGCTTCATTGTAGACATTGATCCCAGACCTCCCCCTTCTCCCCTCCGCGACTCCAGCACTAAAGTCATTACGATGCTGAAAGATAAAGAAATCATCACCTTAGGCCACATCCCATACACATATTGTGAGTTATCTTTTCTCTCTAATTTCTCCTTTATGTATTCTATTTCTCAGGGACTTGTGGAAAGAAATCCAATAATTGAACTATCTTCTTGAGGGATTTGTGGAGGAGAATTTAGGGCATTCAGCATGCAATCACATTAACTAGTGCAGAAGCCTCCTCAGGCATTCTTCCTGCAGAGAGAAAGACAGAAATGCTTCTGTTGTAATTTGTTTCAATGCTCTGTTATAAAAAAAAAAAAAAAAAAAAAAAAAAAAAAAAAAAAAAAGGTGGAACAGAGGCTGTAGAAGTCATATATTCCTTGAAAGAGATTGTATTTCCTGTATCTCCAAGCAATTTTGGTTTATTCGTGCCTCAGGAGTATGAAAACGATTACCCCAGATGACATGCTTACCCCAAAGCTCACTCTTGATAGACTTTAAGTATTTAACTATGTTCTGAAATACATAATTGGGAATACATGTTGCCAGAAGTGAAATGCCGCAGCTATCAAGGAGAAGTCATTGTGTTTTCAAATTAGAATTTAAATTGTGTTGTTGACTTATAAAAGGTAAAAACGAGACACAACTCTTGGGTATTTCAGTAATTCTCAGGTTACGTTGCTATCTTGAGCCCTGTAGAAGGAAAAGACATTCTTGAGCCCTTACTGTCAAGTTTTTCAAATGGAATATGAGCATTATATACACTATTTGCCATCTTGGTGTACTGGTAAGTTCACCTTCGTATCATTATCTCAAATAACAACTCTCAATCCTTTTTGATGTTAAGTCCGAGGTACACTCCCTGCCTCAAACAGCAAAAGATGTTCCAAATTATTTCTTGGATTCCCATAAAGCCCATATCTTTTTTTTTATTTTTTTTAACTTTTATTTAATGAATATAAATTTCCAAAGTACGAATTATGGATTACAATGGCTTCCCCCCCATACCGTCCCTCCCACCCACAACCCTCCCCTTTCCCACTCCCTCTCCCCTTCCATTCACATCAAGATTCATTTTCGATTATCTCAATATACAGAAGATCAGCTTAGTATACATTAAGTAAGGATTTCAACAGTTTGCTCTCACACAGAAACATAAAGTGAAAAATAATAGATGATTTTTTTTAAATGATGATGAAATCAGATCAGACCTATTGTCATGTTTAATCCCAGTGAGAGTCAAGTTGGGAGTTGATAATTTCTTTTTTTTTTTTTTTTTTTTTTACAGAGGATCAGTTTAGTATGCATTAAGTAAAGATTTCAACAGTTTGCACCCCCATAGAAACACAAAGTAAAATATATTGTTTGAGTACTCGTTATAGCATTAAATCTCAATGCACAGCACATTAAGGACAGAGATCCTACATGAGGAGTAAGTGCACAGTGACTCCTGTTGTTGACTTTACCAATTGACACTCCTGTCTATGGCATCAGTAATCTCCCTATGCTCCAGTCGTGAGTTTCCAAGGCTATGGAAGCCCTCTGAGTTCTCTGATTCTTATCTTGTTTAGACAAGGTCATAGTCAAAGTGGAGGTTCTCTCCTCCCTTCAGAGAAAGGTACCTCCTTCTTTGAAGACCTGTTCTTTCCACTGGGATCTCACTCACAGAGATCTTTTGCCAGAGTGTCTTGGTAAAGCCCATATCTTCCAGCCACTGTTCCACATCTGCTATGTCCTTTCTCTCCAGCTGTGCTCCCAGTCCCCGTCCCATACTTTTCAATGCTGAGGGCTGCTGCCTGTGAGTCTGTCTGTCATTGTTTCTGGGACCAGCATTCCTTGAGATACTAAAGAGGACCTGATACTTGTGCAGAGGTAGGGTCAAGGGCCATTTCCATAGCTCTGTGCTACTTGTTCCCCAACATACTACAGCTGCAACCAGAAATCTCTCAACTAATAGCACCCCTTCAACTTTCATCCTCAAAGCGTGCAGTCTCCCAAACCCCTCAAAACCCACACACACCCCTCATGAGAAAGTATGTTTCTGCTCTAGTCAGCCATAACCAGGAGAGCATTATCCTCTGACCTTAGCTCTACCAGCTGTGTCCTCCTCCCCCTGAAGAAGGACAGCAAGACTCGGAGTCCAACCCTAGCTCAAGCAACGCATTGTATCTTTGCTAACTCAGATTATTCAACATATGCATCCAGATTAATGGCGATTTCAATTTCTTCCAAGAAAATGGGGAGATCTGTCCTGGTTATACAGCTTTGTAACTCAAGGGCCCATTTTATAACTTTTCTCAAAGAAACAGTATTTGCAGAAAGGAACACTAGGCATTTTTAGCTTGAAAGATGTTAGCAACATGTCCCTTCTGTGAGTTCCCACGCAGCCCCCTGGTCTTTTCATCAAAGTTTCAGAAACAGAAAGGTCCTATATCATTTAGGGTAAACAACTTTACAATAAAATCTAGTCAGAAGCAGTTAATGATGTTATTTGAAAGGTAAAGATTTCCTGCCCTAATTCAGACCAGTTAGAATCAGATTTCTGATTGAGAAACCATGTAGAAACTACCTCACAAAGCCGTAGTGCTTGCTCTAGGCATCTTGGCTCACTGCTGAAGCTACTGTCTCTAGACCAACTGATTCATCAGTCTCTGCCTTTTGCTTTTCTTAATTGTGGAACCTACTACCAGATTTGCCTTTCTACCTGGCTCAGACCCCATGGCCCTTCTGATCACAGAAGCGCCTCAGATAGAAACAGGTGTGTACAGTGAGAGGCACCAGGGAGAAAACTCTTCCCCAGCCTTGGTCCCAGAGCCCCTTCATCCTGGATGACTCCTGCCTTATGCCAGAGGTAGGGATTCAGCATGACCTGGATATACCCTAAGAATCTTTTTATTCTTGTTTATGGCCCAGAGCATACAAGCATCCTTCATCTCAAACTTCCAGCCATAAGAAAGAGTAAGCTTTTTAAAAATGCATATCTGGGTATGCCCTTTCTGTAAAACATTTCAATAGTTGTTTGTTATTCTTTAAATTAAAAAAAATGTATTTGTTTATTCAAAAGGCAGAGAGAGGCCGGCGCCGCAGCTCAATAGGCTAATCCTCCGCCTTGCGGCGCCAGCACACCGGGTTCTAGTCCCAGTCGGGGCGCCGGATTCTGTCCCGGTTGCCCCTCTTCCAGGACAGCTCTCTGCTGTGGCCAGGGAGTGCAGTGGAGTATGGCCCAAGTGCTTGGGCCCTGCACCCCCTGGGAGACCAGGAGAAGCACCTGGATCCTGGCTTCAGATCAGTGCAGTGCGCCGGCTGGCCACGGCGGCCATTGGAGAGTGAACCAATGGCAAAAGGAAGACCTTTCTCTCTGTCTCTCTCTCTCACTGTCCACTCTGCCTGTCAAAAAAAAAAAAAAAAAAAAAAAAAGCAAAAGGCAGAGAGAGAGAGAGAGAGAGAGAGAGATCTTCCTTCCACTGGTTCACTCTCCAAAAGGCCGCAATGGCCAGAATTATGCCTATCTGGTGCCAGGAGCTTCTTCCAGGTCTCTCACTTAGGTTCAGGGGCCCAGGTACTTGGGTCATCTTCCAGTGCTTCCCCGGCACATTATGAGGGAGCTGGATCAGAAGTGGAGCAGCCAAAACTTGAACGGGTGCCCATATGGAATGTCAGTGTCACAAGAGGCAGCCTTACCCACTGTATCACAATGCCAGTCCCTGTCTGTTATTCTTAAGTAACATGACTGCCAAGATTTTGCAAATGCTGACCCCTATATGCTTGAATGGCATCATCTTCACTACCAGCTCTACTTTCACTTATACTTAGCCATCCTGGCTTTTTCTTTGCCTTCCGTCAAGGATGCTATTCCAAATATCTGGCATCTTGGCACCAGTTCATGAAAGGCCACAGTGCCAAAGCTGCAGGATTGTGGGGAAGTGGGCTCTTCTAGGCCGGCAAATCTGCAGCGTACTTGGGAGAAGTCTGGATAGCAAGTATTTACTGACAAACCCTGTAGAAGTGTTTTGCTGTTGTAACCAGAAGAATAGCCACGTTGTAGAGTAGGAACTGAGCAGCAGTCCTGCCCCTGTGTGCTGAGTACCTCCTGCCACTGGCCCATGCATGTCTTGAATTTCCCCTAAAAGTGACTTGAGGCAAACAATTGCCTTTTATGCCCCACAACTGACCAGAGAATTCTTGGGTTGCTCTGTGCTTTGCTTAGGAAGCATCCGCATTGTCTGACAGAATCTGACTGTATAATACATGTGAAATTTTAAAAACTGAATAAACTCTATGGGCACAGTAGGAAATTGTAGGAAACTAAAATTAGTAGGAAACTAAAATTAACATTGCTACTTCCTGACTATATTCTTTTAGTCCTACTTATCCAATGTGTCGTTAACACGCTATATATTACAATGTGGAAAGGGATAGTGTAAAAACCTCAACTTTGAAATGGCCTTCAAAAGTCTAAAATTCAGTTCAGTAATACCAGTGCCAACTTTTCTCAAAGTAATATTCCTACCACTGTGTTCTGTACAACACCAAATCTGTGAAATGAAAAAAAAAAGAAAAAGCCTGGGGCTGGTGTTGTGGTGTAGTGGATTAAGCTGTAACCTGCAACATAGGCATACCACGTGGGCACCAGTTCAGGTCCTGGCTGCTCCACTTCTAATCCAGCTCCCTGCTAATATATCTGGAAAGCAGCAGATGGCCCAGGTGCTTGGGCCCCTGAACCTATGTGGAAGACCTGGAAGAAGCTCCTGGCCTCTGACTTCGGCCCAGCTTAGCCTAGGCCATTGTGACCATTTGGAGAATGGACCAGCAGGTGGAAGGGATCTCTTTCTCTTTCTCTCTCTCTCTCTCATTCTGCCTTTATAATAAATAAATAAATCTTTTTTAAAAAGAAAGAAAAGACTAATGATTCAATTAAAGGATCTGAAAAGTCCTGCAAAAAATTTTTTTCCCAGCATTTTTTTTTATTTTTTCAACTTTTATTTAATAAATATAAATTTCCAAAGTACAACTTTTGAATTATAGTGGCTTTCCCCCCCATAACCTCCCTCCCTTCAACCCACAACCATCCCCTACTCCCTCTCCCATCCCATTCTTCATCACGATTCATTTTCAATTATCTTTATATACAGAAGATCAACTTAGTATATACTAAATAAAGATTTCAACAGACTGCACCCACACAGACACACAAAGTATAGAGTACTGTTTGAGTAGTAGTTTTAGCGTTAATTCACATAGTACAACACATTAAGGACAGAGATCCTACATGGAGAGTAGGTGCACAGTGTCTCCTGTTGTTGATTTAACAATTGACACTCTTATTTATGATGTCAGTAATACCCGAGGCTCTTGTCACGAGCTGCCAAAGCTATGGAAGCCTCTTGAGTTCACAAACTCCGACCTTATTTAGTCAAGGCCATAGTCAAAGTGGAAGTTCTCTCCTCCTTTCAGAGAAAAGTACCTCCTTCTTTGATGACCCCTTCTTTCTACTGGGATCTCACTCACAGAGATCTTTCATTTCTTTAATGTTAGGAAAGTATTTCCTGACTGTATTTAGCCCCATACTTGGATTTTTTTCTCCCTGGAATATGAGTTAATATCAGCTATTTCAAATATCTCTTGGAAATTTTGCTGCAGTCTGTAGGAAAGATCATGCATCCGTTTTAAGAGAGGTAACATTTTTACCTTAAAACCTTGTCTGCAGACCTCAAGAGCAACCACCAAGTGCAAGAACCCAAGAGGCTCTGGGGATACAAGACAAAAAATATTCTGTCTTGCAAGAACATATGCTTATAACATTAAAAAGTTACTTCCAATATAGTATGGAAATGTTAATCCATAAGGCCCAGGGTCTACACAGGCATAAAGGAAAGGCTATCCTCAGCCCAGCCTGGGAATATGGGAAGCCTTCTGGAAGAGAAGCCTCCCCAAAACAAGGAATTCCTAGAAGAAGCAGAAACAGTAAAAAAGAAAAGAAAATAGGGATAAAATACCCACTGTTTATTGAATATCTGCTTAGCAACAAGATTTGGCTGGATACTGCACTATGATTTTATGGAATTTTACGAACAACCTAGTTGTGTTTAAAGCTCAGATAAATTAAGTAATTTGTCCAAGATCACACCATCAGCAATAACTGCAGTATTTTTACCATTATTGCTTCTGATGCTGAAGTTATTCTCTTTCTGCAGTCAACCTTCAGAAAGAACACCGAGTTCAGCTAATTGTTTATGTCTGAGGCTGTCCACACTCAACACCCAGCTAGTAAGAAATAAATTTTAAAAAGTGCATAAAATGGTAGAACATTTTCAAAGAGACATATGAACTCTCCTAGGAAGCCATTACACATCCAGACTGTGAGACTGAGGCAGTTTAGAAACAACACTGAGGTCTTGTAAAGCTTCCCTTGAGGACAGGACTATGTCTTGCTCACCTCTGAATCCCTGCTGATTTACTTAGAACCCAGCTCCTGAGCAAATGTTTAATGAATGAATGAATTACACACCCTTTTTCATGTCTCTGAGACAGCTGGGAATCCTAGGGCCCCTTTCCATTATAATCATCTGGACTCCTAGCCCATAGGCTCCTTCCATCCTAAAGATCCAGAGTATTGTCTTTAAACTGATCCTTTTCTAATTGACTAACAGGAAATCTCATAGATCAGAAAAAGTTTAAATAAATGCTCAATTGCATACCAAATACTAATACTCGATGCTTAAAATCTGCTTATAATATATTCTTCCAAAAGGATATTTTGATGGTTAAGATTTCCTATATAAGCTTCACAGAGTAGAGTAGTCTATGATCCTATGCTTTCTCTGTGTAAACATTAAAAATGTGCTATGATAGCTGACTGCAGATAAAGAGGAAATTTTGTGAAGAGAATCTCCACTTTTAAGGAAGGAGTGATCATCCATTGGAAGTGGACTCACTTTTAGTTTCAATTTGATTTTGCCTCTGAATAATCCACTTTGTTAGTTAAACCCTAACAACCCCTTCATTTGTGTCACCATTAATATGCACAAAGTCCTTTACTATGTATAATATCTCATTTGCTCCTCATAGAATTCTTTACAGTAGATAGGAAAACCATCACTTTGCCATTTTATTCAAGAAGAATTTAAGGAATCCAGTGATTTTCTAAATTGGGGCCAATTAGATTCCAGGAGTGGCTTCCTTCTGTCACGACTGTCTCCTTTCTGCTCTAGGAGTGTGCCTATAGGTGCTTGGATGGTGAATTCATCTGCTGGGGTTCTTGACTCCAGACAACAGACATCTGCTCTGATTAATTACTAATTAATTAATTACATCAACTCTGATTAATGGAAAATGAATGTATTGGAGGAAATAACAGATAGCTCATAGAATCTTCAGGAAGGCTTGGAAACTGGAGTCAAAGGGAATAAATCCTGCTAAAAATATACCCTCTCAGGGATGTTGTTCCAGTGGTCATCATTACTGGCCACTTGCAGACAGGCCACGCTGAACCTTATACCTTGGTGAGGGGAGCTAAAGTCCCAGTTGGAACAGGTACTTCACCCTCTCTTGCTCTAGGTTCCCTCTCCTGCTTCTCTAGTGAGAGATAAGTCTTCCTTCTTCTCTTAGATTACCTCAAAATAAGGATATCTGGACACTGTACACCCTAATGATAAATGATCATTGTTTTGCCTGATAAAGCCTATGAGTGGTATTATTTTAGATCTAGGATCTTAAGAATCATAATTGGTTCTTAAACAATTGAAATTATTTCTGGAGAGGAACCTCTCTGGTGGGCGGGGCCCAGGCCAAATAGAATGAAAGGAAAAGAACTGATAACACAAAAGATAAGAGATTTATTGTGTGCTACCTACCAGGTAAGAACTTCACATAATTTGACAACTATTATCCTGCAAGCCAAAATTCTGAAACTCTGGTGGTGAAATACCTTGGTAAAGATCACACAGTTAGCAAGAGGTTTTGACTACAGGTGTGCTGAACGTTAAAGTCAGTAGGTTTTCTTTTTAATCTTTCACACATACTTCATAGATTTTACCAACTCTGATGGTGCTACTCCTCTGCTTAAAACCTTCCCACAAGTTCCCACTGGGCTTTCATTCAAGTTCCCTCTTTGAATGACAGTGAGTACAGATATCTCCTTCGAGATTTGCTATCTAGTAGAATGGCATAAGATGCTCACCAAAATGTACACTTTGTTTTCTATGTTCATGAAAATGATTCTGAATGGAGGGAGAAACTGGTGATTTATTTAACAACTCACTTAAATGTATGCATATTAAGTGGGAAACACTTTGCCTACATGACTGCAATTCTTAATTTATTCATTAACTCCTATTGATACATTTTATTTATTGCTATATTCCCAGAACCTTGAACATAGTCTGGTACTTCATATGCATTTAATAATAAAGACATGATTGTCAAATACCATGCTAGGATCTCTAGGGAATATAGAAGTCAACCAAGCATTCATCCTTCCTTCATGGACTGATAGCCTAGTGGACAGCTAAGACAAGAACATGGTTATAATGCACTGCAAATGTGTTAAAAAGGAATAACCACTTTTAGTCATCTCACTGTTATTTCATTACTTAGAACTAGTAGCAAGCTTCTTGGTTCCATGAATTAGCTTTCCCTCCTCCTCCTCTTCCACCTCCTCCTTCTTTATCATCATGACCACCACTCATCATCATTCATGTCACCATCGGAAATGACCATTCTCAGTGACTGACAGTAAGTGAGCAGTCTAAGGCAGGAATCTGCCCAAGCATGAGCTGATTCTCTCTTTCTACCACCTCAGATTCCCAAGAGAAACATTAATTCCTGCTCTGCTTCTTAATTTCAATTCATTTTTTTAAGCAATTGCAGGACTGGAAGTAGCAAAAAACATGGGTCAAGAGATGTGAACTTCCCAGCTAACAGGTAGGTCAGGGGAACCCATCTGGCTCATGAAGGGTGATGGAGAAGAAGGGGACATGCAGAATGGACATAGGCTTCATCTGAGACCTAATTAAGATCATAACATTCTTTAGGAATAAAGGATTAGATAAGAGTCTTTGCCTTTCAGGGTCTTTAATCAAATGAGAGATCAGATTGTGCAAGATAAAGACAAATCCTTAAATGAGACCATATTAGGGGCATAAGGAAGTTGGACTGCATAAAGGAGAAATTCAGAGACACTTAGACTGGAGAAGGGAAGAAGACTAAGCAGATTCTATGAGCTGCAAGTGAAAAAATCGTTTACCTGCAGAAAATCCGATCTCATGTTTTTTCCATGGAAATTCCTATTGGAGGGGGTGGTCTCGTGCTCTGAAACGAATGTTGGTAAACTGACCACAAGTCAAAATAAGTAGAAGCTAAGAATGGCTAATTCCAAAGTTCCTGATATTGTAGATGCTTAGCAAATGTTTTTTAATTAAATTATGAAAGCATATAAGGAAGGACATACTAAGGATTGTGTTTGAAGCCATTTCCTGATAATTATTCATAAAAGCAGATTTAATTATTAAAGTCAAATTGCAGGTGGGGAAGTGAGGATAGGAAGTGAGGACAGGCAGGCGAGGCATCTGAGGTGATCAATGGATGAACTATTTTTTTTGTAGGTATTTATTTTTGTTTTGGATGAACTATTTATTATTATTAAGTGCCTCAAGACTTCAGAGGAGAGAAAAATTCATTTAAGATGGAAGAAGCCAAGTTAAAAGGCCAGGAAGGACACCTTACTGGGACTCAGACACAGGGAGAGAGAGCCTCTCCCCTCTTCCCAATCCTCGTGCCTCAGTAACATCCTGTGTTCTCCTTTGGTCTTTGTTTTCATGAACATTTTCTTCGATAGATTGTGGGTTCCTTGCGGATAATAATTGTGTCTTCATCATTGCTGCCAGGGTCTAACCCAGTGCCAAGCACACAGAGGTATCAGTAAGTGATGGATAAATGAGTGAAGGAAAGAACTTGAAGAAGCCTTCCCTAAGGGGAAGGAGCAGCCTTTACAAGTTCTGTTCCTAAATATTTTCTGAAATTTTAAAAACAATATTTATTCATTTATTTGAAAGGCAGAATAACAGAAAGAGGAAGAGACAGAGAGCGAGTGAGATCTTTTACCTTGTTCACCCCCAAGTGGCCACAACAGCCAGGGCAAGGCTGGGCTGAAGCCAGGAGCTTAGAATTCAACCTAGATCTCTCTCACACATGGTTATCAGAGGCCCAAGCACTTGGACCATCTTCCTCTGCTTTCTCAGATGCATTAGCATGCAGCTGGATTGGGAGTGGAACTGCCAAGACCCAAACTGGTGCTCATATGGGATGTCAGCATCGCAGGCAGCAGCTTCCCCAACTGTGCCACAATGCCAGACCTTGGGTATTTTTTTTTTTTAAAGTGGTCTGTGCTATCTATAATCCAACCTATTGCTTCAGTTTTTCATTGAAAGTGTTGTTTGAAAGGCACAAAATGACTACAGGAGAATGACTGAAATGTGCATCACTGGGTAGTATCCCAGAGGTAACATTTTTTTTTTTTTTTTTTTGCTTGTTCTCTACCGTTTGCAGTATTTCTGAATGTCAGGACCCACTCACACATTGGGGAACCGGTACAAAAGAAAACACCCCCTTCATCAATTCTCAGGATCATGTTATTGTCTACTCCTGGGTAAATCACCTCCAGGGATTATTTTCATGGGAAACATCCACTCTCTTGTCCTGAGAGCCCTAAAAGATGATCAGATCACTCCTGGGACAGGCATCAGGGCCTGGATTTCCCAGCCAGAACCACAGTTACCTTGTTACCTACAAAATGCTTAATTGTCTTCAACCTAGTAGTATTTCATGATAGCAGGGGTGATAATCCATTGCTTCTGGATTGTGATTTCTGATGTACAGAGTAATTTTGTTTTTATTCTCAAGGCAACCCTGAGGTAAGGAGGAGCTGTACCAGTATTGTAGTATAAAGCTTTTGTGAAGAAAACAAGCACCAGGGAGGTTATACAGTGTGTGAAAATGATAAGATTAAGTGGAAAACTGGACACTTGGATTCTCTTTTCTTATTCATTTTTCCAGTTATTTTTTCTATCTATGTCTCCTGAACATCAAGCTCATAGCCGCTGGGGTTATTTCCTAAACATCCACAAGATGGCAGTAAAATACTTTGCACAGATCTACATATCAGTGGTGTGTGACAGGTTTATGTTTGTGGATTTTATTTCATTGATCACATATTAAAACTGGGTATAATCATACTGGTAGATTTTTAAAATTCAATGTACTGGAAGGGAATTAAAATCTGAAAGCAGACTCTGTGGCTTTTTTGGTGAAAATCTCACTTTGGAAGTAGCAAAACACTAGGAATCAACCAAGAGCTCTAAGAACCAAGAATACCTTAAAAAAAAAAAATCAAAATAATAAATGTTGCTCCTCTGAACATGAGACTGATCTATGATTTTCCTGATTGAAGGAGAGAAAGATAGAGGTCAGTGGAGAACCAAAAGTTAATCGTCCAGGTCATTTTACTTCTTGTTATGTCTCTACGTTCAAAATTTAGCTGAAGGACTCCTAATTGACCAAAGATGCTGTGGAAAAAAATTACAGAAACATTTATTCCCTATACCTCTTAGGGTGTTTTTAATTTTTTTTCATTTATTTATTTATTTGAAAGTCAGAGTTACACAGAGAGAGAAGGAGAGGCAGAGAAAGAGAGAGGTCATCCATCTGCTGGTTCACCCACCAATTGGTTGCAACAGTTGGAGCCAGGAGCTTCTTCCAGGTCTCCCACATGGGTGCAGGGGCCCAAGGACTTGGGTCATCTTCTACTGCTTTCCCAGGCCATAGCAGAGAGCTGGATTGGAAGTGGAGCAGCCAGGAGGCAAACCGGTGCCCAAATGTGATGCCTGCACTGCAGGTGGCGGCTTTACCTGCAACGCCACGGAGCCAGCCTCTCAAAGTGGCTTTTTTTTAATAATTATTATATTTATTTGAAAGGCAGAGTGATAGAGGGAGCGAGAAAGAGAAAGAAAAAGAGAACCTTTTATCCACTGGTTTACTCCCCAAATGGCCACAACAGCCTAGCTGGGCCAGGCCAAAGCCAGGCTGCTTTCCCATGCACCATTAACATGAGCTGAATCAGAAAGGATGCAGCCTGAACTCCAACCAGCGCTCCCACATTTCAATCTGCAGCTTAACCCACTGTGCTACAACACTGGCCCCTCTCTCAGGTTTTGTGCCTAGCATAAACTGCACTCGACTATACCTAATGTTCCCATTTTTCTACTCACAGATTTATGATAGAATTCAAGAGAGCAGAAACTAAATTTTTTTTCATTCATTTGTTTGGTCTGCCTTCACATTGAGCAAGTGTTGCATTTATATAATAGTGGGAATCATCATCATCGTCATCATCCACACATGGCTAAGAGTCAGTTGCTCCCAGAATTGAGAACTTCACAGAAAAGCACACTCTTTTCCCTAACAAGCATAAATTTAACCAAGTGTTCTTGCACACTTCTTTCTTATACAGCAGGTGATGCCTAAAATTTGAAAACATGGCAGTGGGTTTACATCAAACAAGTAAAAAGTTTACACTGAGCATCAGATCGCTCTGATTTTTGAAGTCCTTTGGGCACTCCCCCATGCTGCCTAGATGTCTCTTTCTCCTTTTTTCTAATTTGTCTAATCTCCTATTACCAAAAACGTTAGTCATTTCTTCTTTTCAAGACTTATTTATTTATTTGAGAGGCAGGGTTACAGACAGAGAGCAGGAGAGACAGAGAGGTCTTCCATGCACTGATTCACTCCACAAATGGCCTCAATGGTGGGAGCTGGACCCATCCCAAGCCAGGATCCAGGATCCAGGAGCTTCTTCCAGGTCTCCCACATAGGAACAGGGACCCATGCACTTGGGCCACCTCCCACTGCTTTCCCTGGCTATTAACAGAGAGCTGGATGGGAAGAGGAGCAGCCAGGACAGAAACCGGTGCTCATATGGGATGCCAGAGCTGCAAGTGGAGGCTTAACCTACTGTGCCACAGCACTGACTCCCCAACATTGGTCATTTCTTATGAATAAAAGAGTGAAGCTCTCATTTTTTCTTGATTGTAACAGATCCTCTTTTCACCTTGAGTGGCTCATCATGTATTTTTTCCATGTGAAAATTTCCAATAAAACTTTAAAAATATTTTTTATTTGTTTGGAAGGGACAGCATCTCCCATCAGCTGTTTTACTTTTGAAATGCCTGTCCTGGCTAGGGCTGGGCCAGGTTAAAGCCAGGAGCCCGGAACTCAATTTGGATCTCCAACGTGGGTAGCAAGGACCCAAGTACTTAAGCCATCACCCACCGCCTGCAGGGGTGTGCCTTAGCAGGGTACTAGCTCAGAAGTGGAAGTGGCACTTGATTCCAGGCACTTAGGCTTCGAATATGGGCATTCCAAACATCTTAACCACTTAGCCAAATGCCCAAACCAACACAAACTGTTGGCATAATGTACCGTCTATTCCTTTAATAACATTTATTTAAACCTCTTGTTGAGAAATAAGATATTCCACTCCGTTCATTTATTTATTCATTTATCCACCCATCCCTGTTTACAGCAACTTGATAGAGGCTTTCAAGGCTCACGTCATTTGCTCTATGGAAAGTAATGATGACTAAGCCATGTGTCATATCCTCAAGATGCTTAGACCCTTAGGAGGAATAGATCCACACAGAATTACACCTTCAGAAGATACAGAGAGGCCAAAAGAGTTCAATAAATGATACAAAACCACACCCAGCAGTTTGAGGGGTTCATGCTCTTCTTAGTAATGGGAAGACACTCCCAGATCCCCTCTGTAAGATTATCTATCTCTTCATCGGGCTACAAAGGAAGAACACACAGTATAACACACAGATGACAAAAAGGGGTGCTCAAGAATTACAAAAGTGTAAGCCAACAAGACATGAGATACAGGACGTTCCCACAATGAGGAACTTAAGCACAATGCTAGATAGGAAAAGCAAACAGTTTCTAGGTGCAGCCACTCAATTATTCAGCACAGTCAGGGCCTACTCTTAACCCTCTTTCATATCCATAGGCTGAAAGGACGTGGCTCTTTAAGCCCCTTCTAGCTCCACAATTCTAGGAATGCATGGGTTTGGGAGAACTTTGGGTGGTAAAAAGGGTGTGCTGAACATTTTTTGAATCATTAATTTAACATTAAACCATCTTATTTATCACTAAGCATACTTGAATGTGAGTTATGTGTAAACTAACTGAATATTTCCATTTACATAATAAAAGAATAAAACAGAAATTAAAAGCAAAAGGCATCGGGGTATGGAGGGCCAGAGCTGTGACACAGCGGGTTAAAGCCCTGGCCTGCAGCGCCGGCATCCCATATGGGCGCTGGTTCGAGACCCGGCTGCTCCACTTCCGATCCAGCTCTCTGCTATGACCTGGGAAGGCAGTGGAAGATGGCCCAAGTCCCTGGGTACCTGCCCTTATGTGGGAGACCCAGAAGAAGCTCCTGGCTGCTGGCTTTGGATTGGCACAGCTCTGGCCATTGCGGACATCTGGGGAGTGAACAAACGGGTGGAAGTCCTCTCTCTGTCTCTACCTCTCTCTGTAACACTGTCTTTTAAATAAATAAAATAAATCTTCAAAAAAAGAAAAAAGCAGGCCGGCCCCGCGGCTCACTAGGCTAATCCTCCACCTTGCGGCGCTGGCACACCGGGTTCTAGTCCCGGTCAGGGCACCAGATTCTGTCCTGGTTGCCCCTCTTCCAGGCCAGCTCTCTGCTGTGGCCAGGGAGTGCAGTGGAGGATGGCCAAAGTGCTTGGGCCCTGCACCCCATGGGAGACCAGAAAAAGCACCTGGCTCCTGCCATTGGATCAGCGCAGTGCACCAGCCACAGCGCGCCGGCCATGGCGGCCATTGGAGGGTGAACCAACGGCAAAGGAAGACCTTTCTCTCTGTCTCTCTCTCTCACTGTCCACTCTGCCTGACCAAAAAAAAAAAAAAAAAAAAAAAAGCAAAGGCATCCATCTATGCTCTTTTACAGTCCATTTGTTATTATTTGATCATGAGAACAAAATCTAAATTCCTCAACATCACTTTCCCTTACATTTCCAATCTCATCTCTAAAAAATCCTTCTTTTCTTCATCATCTAAACATAGCTCAAACTCCTTCAAACTTTCTTCTCGCCCACCTCCTTCTCCTGAGTAATGGTCTCTTCTGTTCACATTTCAGATTTGAGATTGTTGTGTTTTCTAAGTGCCTTCTCTCACATTCCCTCCCACCCTCCCCACACATGCACAGACAAATTCCAGATTAGGTCTCCCTCTAATATAGTCACACACCCAGCACTCTCTGCCAATCACACTTACCCTACTCATTTGTAAAGACATAGTCCTCAGTTTTCCTCACTTGACTATGAGCCTATTTGCCTGACACATAATAAATTGACTGTAAAAATATAATGAATGAATAAAGCTATGTTATTATTTTTAAGTCACTAGATTCTGATTGTAGACTTGTGGCCAGAAATGAATGAGCCTTGTACATCCATACTGCACAGGTCCTGAAATTAGCTACTGTCCTTATAGGTTGACTCTTTAGGGGTTAGCAGCTGACAGGAATGTATGTAACCTAGCAATATTTGGAGAAGATTCATAAGACTATGTACCATTTCAAAAACAGAAATTTTAAAAAGCTGTTGTGTCTTCCGCAGAGCAACCACTAGAGGGCAATGAATGCAAATTTTGAAATCCTTTAGGGAGAAAAAATTATAAAAAAATATTTTGGATTAAAATTTACATAGGTAATATTATGATTGGGGTAGTTATGGGACCTGTGGGGTGTAGTTTCTGTGATTATAGGTTTAACAGTTATAATTTTCTTCCTAGTATGATTTTTTTTCTTTTTTTAAATTAATTTATTGACAGGTAGAATTACAGACAGTGAGAGAGAGACAGAAAGGTCTTCCTTCTGTTGGTTCACTCCCCAAATGGCCGCCACAGCTGGCACTGCGCCGATCCGAAGCCAGGAGCCAGGTGCTTCCTCCTGGTCTCCCACATGGGTGCAGGGGCCCAAGCATTGGGCTATCCTCCACTTCCCTCCTGGGCCACAGAAGAGAGCTGGACTGGAAGAGGAGCAACCGGGACTAGAACCCAGTGCCCATATGGGATGCCAGTGCCGAAGGCAGAGGATTAACCAAGTGAGCCATGGCACCGGCCCTCTAGTATGAAATTAAAACCTAGGTTATCTGTTATAATGCTATCACCTTACATTGCATGCATTATCTCATATGAACTTCCCACAAGGCAACAAGGGAATAGATTCTTTTCCCATTTGCCATCAACAAAAATGAGAACCAGAGGCACGAAATGAATAAGTAGCCATTAGAAGGCAAAATACTGGCACAAACCCTCAAAATGCTTTTTAACTACTTATGTTTACCAGAAACACAAAATTCCCTGCTGAGGTAGATAGTTTGAGAGAATACAGGTCCCAAAATTAATTGCACTAGTTTAGAATAGACTTATATGGTAGCAACTCCTTAAAAAGAAGATCTTGTGGTTTGAGATGACCACAAGCTAGCCATCTGATGATGCTATCAGAATAGATACCTAGAACCTATTTACAGAAGGCACATGGGAAGCAGGCATCCTTCTGACTTCAACAGGGGGATGCTACCTGTGTTATATATTCCATCAGAGCTGAAGCATTTTTATAAAGAAATTAAGAAACTATCACCTAAAGTTAAGGATCCAGGACATGATGTATGTGGCATCTTCAAAAAGTTCCTGGAAAGTGCATATTATGAAAAACTATGCCTAACCTTCAGAAGTTTTAGTTCCGTTTTCTATAAACTTTCTGAATACCCTCATACTAGAGGATAGAAGGGAAATCAGGTGTCCTGAAGAAGGAAGGATGAAGATAAAGGGAGACAGAATGAGATGCAAGGATGTCTGAGCCTGCCGGCTCTGCAAAGTGGTCCTGACTTGGCAAACACACTGAAAATAGAAATCTAATAATTGAAGGCATCAGGCTTGGCCTATGATCCATGTCAAACATTAAAGGGAATTCATATTTGTCAAACTGTCACTCCAGGATTCACAAAGAGCTGCAGAAGAAGTTTGATTTAAACTGAGCGCACATCAGGAGCGCTTTCTGCATGTGCTTGTGAGGCCCTTAGGGGCTGTGCAGAGTCTGAGGTGAGGGGCATTGACCGTTCAACGGCTTCTTCCTGATCTCCCCCAACGAGCTTTGCCTGCAGTTTTCCCTCTGCTTTCCTCCATTCTCTTCTTCCAACCTCCTCTTGAGAGCGCAGCTATAAGCTAGATGCGGGAGTTCTGCGGTTCGATCGGAGTGGGAGATGCTGGAGTGTATTTCCTTGGCTTGGGAATGGGGCTGTGTCCCCGCCAGGGGGCGCGCATCCTGCATTGGCTCAGTTGTCCCTTCACAGTGCATGATGGCGACTGTCAAGTGTCAAGTATTGAGAATTTCACTTCAGAGGAAGCCATTCAAAACAGTAAGATCTCCGTTATAGGAACTGGCTTGCTTGGCATGGCCTGTGTGATCAATATCTTATTTTAAAGGCTTGAGTGATGAACTTGCCTTTATGGATATGGATGTCAACAAATTGAAGGGTGATGGATCTTAAATATTCAGATCTTTCATGAAAATGCTAAGTATCGTTTCCAGCAAAGATTACCCTGTCACTGAAAACTCCAACCTAGGGATTATCACAGCAGGTACACACCAGGTAAAAGGAGAAACATACCTTAATCTAGTCAAATGAAGTGTAGCCATTTTAAAATAGATGATTTCTAATAATACCCAACGCAGTCCAGTTTGCAAGCTGATTGTTGTTTCCAGTCCAGTGGATATTTCAATTCGTGTAGCCTGGAAGTTGGGTGCATTTCTCAGATCCGTGTTGTTGAAAGTAGCTATCATCTGGATACTGCCCGTTTCCATTTATTGACTGGGCAAAAGCATGATATTTCACTCTGAAAGCTATCAGGTATGGACACTCGGAGAGCAAGGAAACTCAAGTGTTCCTGTGTGGAACAAAGTGAACATTGCTAGTGTCCCTCTGAAAGATCTGCATCCAGGTATAAGAACTGACAGCAATCCTGAGCAGTGAAAAATGTCCACAGAGAAGTGTTGCCAATGTCTATGAGATTATTAAAATGAGAGATTATACTTCTTGGGCCATTGGCCTATCTACAGTGGATTCATTGAAGTATTTTGAAGAATCTTAGGGGACTGTATCCAGTTTCCACTATAACTAGGGGCCTCTATGGAATGAATGATGAAATATTCCTTAAGTCCCTTGTGTTCTGGGACAGAATGCTATTACAGACCTGATAAAGGTAAAACTGACCCATTAAAAAAAGGTTCTTTGGAGAAGGAGCACAGAAACAGTTTGGGAAATTCAGCAGGCACTTGAGATTTAAGTTATTTAAAACACCCTTATGAAGTGTTTGAAGAAGAAATAGTAGTTATGGGGTTGTATAAATCAAACTTTTGAATAAATTCCTAAGCATTGGAAACAGGGAAGGGGACAGAGTGACTGCTTTATTTGTGTAGCCCTTCAGCTATGATTAGCATCCAGATGCCAGATGATACTTTTTTATAATTCCTAAGTGACCACATCAAAGAAATCTCTGAGGCACCAACAGTTGCCATGTCTGTATTTGCAGTTGCCATTTGTCCCAAAAGAACAACAAATGTTTTTTGTGTTTTATTTCTTTTAAGCACATGCTAATTATTTCATTCTGGCTGACTTATATTCATTTATATACTATAAAAATGCTTTTACTTAATCTACAATGCAAAAATGTACATAGGAAAAAAAAACATAGTGGGTCTGAATCTATCATTTGTAATTGTGAATTTGAGCAATTTATTTAACTTTTGTGCGCCTCTGTTTCCTCATTAGTAAAATGATGCCTATATCCTACTTATAGGGCTGTCATAAGGAAGAATCAAAATAATACATGCAGTATACTGTGAAATTTTTGACACAAGGAAGGATTTGACAGATGTTGGCTGTTATTTTTTGTTGTCATTGTCCTTGTTAAAACATTTGTGAGGCCTTCCTGTAGAAATAAATGTAGACTTATTTGTATTACTCTTAAAAATGCTTTCAGAACCAATGTGAGTGCCAACTAGAAGCACATTTATGAATCTGATGGGTTTGATTTCATACTGTTTCTACCATGAAATGCCAGGTGATATTGAACAAGTTCTAAGCCTCACCCAGTCTCCATTTCTCATGTTACTTAGCACTTACTGTGGTTGTTTGCTGAGCTGAGCACTCTGGCTAGAGAGTGAGAGGGTCTCAGTTCTCTCCATTTGGTTACTCATGCTGGAGGCAGCTGCAATCTGTAGGGATTTGGAAGGCTTGGGAGAAAGTATCCTTCAAAGGGTGGAAATTTTTCTTAAATCTCAGTGATCTAATCAAGAGTCTTTGTGCCTAAACTTGATTTTGTTTTTAAATCTGGAAGATAAAAACAGAGATACAGAGACAGAGAGACAGATTTCCCACCCACTGGTTCACTCTTCAAATTTTGGAAATAAAATTTGGTCTCAATTTAAAATTTTCTTTTCATCTTATGTGGTATAAGGCTGGTCCTAAAATGATCATTCATTCAAAAGTATTTACCTTTTAATATCATTTAGTCTATAACGTTAATTACATTCCTTTATTTCCCAAAGAGCCAAAAAGTGTAATTTTTGGATCCAGAAGAATTGAACCTTGCACTCATCCCAAGTATTGTTGGTACTTCTGTACCAATCAAGATGTGAGACCTGTGCACAAGTACTTAGCTCCATAAACTGAGTCTTTTCACCTATAAAATGGAGCTAATTACTCTTTCTCAAAAAATTGTAATGGAACTTAAATATGCCATGGGATATTCAGTACCCGTCATGGTGCACAAGACCTGAAATATAGTAAATCCCCAATAAATACTTATAGTGATAATGATTGAATGAGTAAATAAATTACTTTTATAATTTGAGAAGGCCAGATGGGTACAGAATAGTTCCTTGCAGAATCAAATATTCTATTGTAAACAAGAAGATTTCAAGGAGTTCATGTAAAACTGGAATTAAAAGATAAAAGTAAAAAAATGTAAACTTTATTTCTTAACACAAGCCCTATCAAGTTTAACACACTTTTTAAGTTATGAGCCCAGACAAATATAATGTTCTTTTTTTACATTTATTCACTGAAAATAGATAGATGCCTTTATAGATTTTTTGTTATTAGGAAACAAGGTGCTGGCCTATTGATGATAAAAATCTCCTATGTAGTTCCTGACAGGTGAAAGCTGACCTCAAGCACATTTCCCTCAGTTTTTATCAGTAACTCTTCCTTTTTATATTTTGTGGTACCTTGGAGTCTAATGTACTCATGGTTTTTTCTATCTTCCCTTGATAAAAGAAAACAGGTGAGGTGGTCACACTGAGGTTGAATGTCAGGAAGAAGGCAAAGCGTTATCCTATCTACCTATCTCAAAATTTTAATAGTACTATACACCGAGCTAAAGACTACAGCAATGAATCTCAAGTATGGAATTATAGGATTCCCAGTAGCTTTTATGTAGAAAGAACTTCTGAAACACAATGGAATACTTTGTAGTAATATTCACTTTTACATTTCAAAGGTAACTATATAAGGTGTGATCTTCTTAAATGCAACCTCAAATCTTCAACTTTTATTGATCCCAATGTATGATACAGCTCCTGGCACACTGAATGTGTTCAATAAATGTTGATGAGGTGGTGTTGAGGTCTGCCAGGTGTACAAATATGTTTCTTGGTAGACACATTACTGCCAAACACAAACACAAACCTTTTGAAAAACACATAGAAGAACTTGGGAAAAGTAGGAACAGAGTGCCTTGCTTTATTGTTGAGAGTGGGAATAACTGTCCTAGAAAATGACCTCTAACTGGAGAGAGTTTCACAGAGGTAGGATTTGAATTGGGTTTCCCAGAACAAGGGTAGCAGCATGACATGTGCCTATCAAGACAAGTTTTCCCTGCTCAGTAGATAGCACGAATAGGAGTTCAAAAGCTACTAGTAACAGATGCTGATAATAAGTTCTTCTAAGTAGAAGCTGGTTTTGGAAACTATGCCAGTATATATTTTCCTGTCTTCATTTTAGCTTCCTTTGAACACTTCAACAAATCCCCTCACAGTTCTACACACTCTCAATCCCTGTTTCTCCTTCTCTTTCTGTTATACTGATTTCTTCTTATCTTTTACTCAATAATGTGCCATAGAGCAAGTTTCATCTCATTTGTTGATATCTTTAAGATTTGTCTCTGAAAGTAGTCAAAAATTTGCTCCTTTCCTTAACAGCTAATAATAAATACAGATTTTTAATGTCTCTTCCCCCATTTCTTGAGGCTAAAATTTTCGCAACATTGAACTCAAATTTGGACCTTTTGAAACTACTCTGAAAAAAGCAATATGACTATTTGATATTTTTTCCTTAATCCAAAAAGCAAATGCCATGAATTTTACAAGATAAGGGTATTTTTAAAACAGGAAATACTCTCCAAGAAAAAAATTAATTTTACATGCCATTCACATTAAAAAGTAAAAAATATTGAATTTTCTTTTAGTAATAATAGGTTCAACCCTATGAAATTACCATTTTTTTGTAGGTCAAGTCAAATACTGTCAATTTCATGTGGTTCAACCTAATGTGTATTTCTATTTATTGGAATCCATGGAATCCTTGTGATGTCTTGATCCTAGAATTTTGGGATAAGGATGATTGTAGACATAAATGATATCATGCAAGGACTCTTAAAAGGGATCAGACCCCAAAAAACTACTTCATATGTTTTCATATCTAAAAATAATGTTTAAGCCAAAAATATTTTTCCATTTTTTCATGTTAAAAGTAATAGCTATCAGGGCCAGCACTGTGGTATAGCTGGTAAAGCCGCTGTCTGCAGTACCAGCATCCCATATGGGCACAGGTTCAAGTCCTGGCTGCTACACTTCCAATCTAGCTCTCTGTTATGGCCTGGGAAAGCAATGGAAGATGGCCCAAGTCCTTGGGCACCTGCACTCTTGTGGGAGACCCAGAAGAAGCTCCTGCATCATGCCTTCAGATCGGCCCAGCTCTGGCCATTGCAGCCATTGGGGAGCGAACCAGAGGATAGAAGACCTCTTTCTCGCTCTCTCTCTCTTTCTCTCTCTCTCTCTTTATCTCTCTCTCTATCTCTGCCTCTGCCTCTCTGTAACTCTTCCTTCCAAATAAATAAATCTTTTTTTAAAAAAAGAAATACTTACCATTAATGGAATAGGATTTTATATGCATTATCTTCAGTCCTCAATATAACTTTGCAACCCTTTTTAAGCAGGTATTCCTGACTTTACTTTATAGATGTGAAGAGTTAAAATTCCAAACCTGAATCTACTGTAAAAAACCCACACCCTTCTACTACACTACCCCATTGATTAAAAAGGAACCAGTTTCTGAAACAATAGCAATGATCATCAACATTTACTTTTACAGATATGTATTGAGTTCTTTGCATAGACATTTTTATTTTCTACCATTTGGCCTGTAGACAAATCCTATAAAATAGGAGCGATGCTTATAGACTGTGAGCTCCTCAAGAACAAAATTATGTCTTAAATAAGTGCATCTTTGGGTCATGGCACAAGACCTGAAATATAGTAAATCCCCAATAAATACTTATAGTGCTAATGATTGAATGAGTAAATTACTTTTATAATTTGAGTAGGCCAGATGGGTACAGAATAGCTCTTTGCAGAATCAAATATTCTATTGTAAACAAAGAAGATTTCAAGGAGTTCATGCAAAACTGGAATTAAAAGATAAAAATAAAAATATAAACTTTATTTCTTAACACAAGCCCTATCAAGTTTAATACACTTTTTAAGTTAAGAGCCCAAATATAGTGTTATTTTTTTACATTTATTCACTGAAAATAGATGGATGCCTTTATAGATTTTGTTATTAGGAAACAAAGTGCTGGCATTGTGGTGCAGCTTACAATGCCAGCATCCCATATCAGTGCAGTTCATGTCCCAGCTGCTCCACTTCTGATCCAGCTCCCTGCTAATGACCCAAGAAACAGTCGAAGATGGCCCAAGTGCTTGGGCCCGTGCCACCCATGTCAAAAACCCAGATGAAGCTCCTGTCTCTTGGCTTCACCCTGGCTCAGCCCTAGCCATTGCAGCCTCTTAGGGAGTGAACCAGCAGATGGAATATCTTTCTCCATCTCTCCCTCTCTGCACGTCTGACTTTTAAATAAATAAATCTTTTGTTTAAAAAAAAATAGAAAGCAAAAGGAAGCCTTAAGGAGTCAAACCAGGACTGTGAGGTGGATGCCTAATAATTTCCCATAAAAACTGACAAAATTACCATTGTTTGATGAGAAGAATGAGCAGGAACATTGCCCTATTAGAGAAAGTATCTCTGATAAAGCTTCTCAGGATGTTTTTCTGCTAAAAGTTTAACTAATTTTCTTAAAATACTCCTATAATAGGCAGACATTACAGCTCTGTTCATTGGTTTTATACTTGCTAACTTTCAGAGTTTTCTGTGCCTGATTACTCAACATTTGTTGTTTACTTATATAAGGTCAAATATAGTATTTTATTATTAGCTTATGAAAAAAAGCCTATGTCTTCTTCAGACATTACTAACAAGTGAGTATAAGTTTATCGTGATGCAAAAAATTGAAATACATGCACAGTTTTTTCAGAACATGTATTTTCCATGAAGTTTTTGAGGACTCCCACTTTTATATACACATACTTTTAAGCCACGAAGTAGAACTATCGCATTGTAACTCTATAACACAGAATAGAAACACAGAGCTCTTCCTTCACAATATTTGTTTCATAAATTAAAGAACTAAAGTGCAGAATCCCAAAGCTAAGTGATAATGAAAGCTAGAATCATATCCATTAAGCAATCTTGAAAATACAACTACCCCAGGATTTTGTTATCTATCAGGATATAAAAGTACATATCTAAAATAGTTAATTAACCAAAATTACTCATATTTTAATCATATGTTTATGTATGTGTAAAAATACATATACACAAGTATAAATAATTACTGCACAATTTACTGTTTTGGGGGAAGTATTTCCTTATTTTTTTGGCACACAGCAATTGATAGAGATCAACATTAGCCAGGAATTTCTAAATGTAAGAAGAAGGACAAATACAAGTTTTTTGCTTTGAAAGTCATATCCATTCACAAATCCATTGGCCAATTCATGCTCAGAAAGGAAGTTTACACAACCAATCAAAGACAGAAAAAAGGAAAAAAGAAACAGTGAATTTTAAATACAGACAACAGATACTTTTACATACATTATCCTGGAAAGCACATTTTAAGTTACACATTTTCTTAGTGAATGATTTATGTTCTTATGCCCATGTTTTATCCTAGTCTCCTGTTATCCAAAAAGCTAGACTTATTCCTGATTTTCCTCACTTTCTCATTAAACCTGACTCTGAAAAGAAGCAATATTTAGAAATTACATATTCCCTACAAATGAGTGGTATGCATGCATAACCATCTATCATCTGAGGTAATGTTGATAGTTCTCATGTCTCCATATGTGATTTTTCCCTAAGTACTTCAACCTGTATTTTGTATCTGAGGTCTATATCAAATCATAGCTCAGTGATGTTTTCCTGCTTTTAAGAGGGAAGGACATGTTAGCAAAGGATGTGTAAGCAATGGAGATTACAATGGAGATGATGTAAACCTTGAGCTGTGTACAAACCCAAAAGCCTAAAGCTGAGCTGTTGTTGACTGGTTGGTGTGAGTAAGGAACAAGGGTCAGGTGAGGTTGCAAACTTACTGTCTAGACATGATGTTAAGATGGTGGTTGAAAATTCAATCGGTTTTTTTAATATACAGCAGGGCTCTAACAGAAATAAATAAACCAGGTTCTTTCTAAACTATTTTACAGCTGCTCCACAGCACTACAAATCCTAGAGAGCTTTCCCAACAACCATATATTGAAAAACTCTAAGGCTTGCCCTTGACGTAGAGTCACTAAGCTTAAAATAAAAACAAGACAGTCTATGATAGCATTACAAAATGTGAGCTCAGGTAATTTTGTTATTTCTGTTTTTTTGGAGCAAGCTCTTCTAGCCTTCCATTTTAGTTGTATGGGTGATGGAATTACTCGATTTTGTTTTTTATTAGCATAATTATGAGGCTGTCACAGCAAATCAGTTTTAACTTCAAATGAACAATACAGTTCCAGAATTAGGTCGTAAGCATAGGATGTCCTCTCAACAAAGCAGAAGAAGAGAGAAGAGGATGCAGCAAGAAAGTCAAAGCGAATTGATCAGAGAGAGGGGTAGGAGAAAGACAAGAGAAAGCAGCAGGAGGAGGGAATAGAGACAGCCCAGCTGCAGAAGACAGATAAGAAGTAGGGATGAAGGAGGTGTAATCACAGAGGCAGAGAGGCTGGTCAGGAAAGCATCACAAATGTGAGACCTAGAGAGGGACAAAGGGAGGGAAACGGTATCAGAGAATCAGAGGACCCCCGCCTTTGTAGGGTGGTGTGTATAGTGACATATATAGGTAGTAGATGTTTGATAAGAAGAGAAAACACTATATAGGAAGCTACATGGAGCACTGGATTGAGAAGGGAAAAGATAAGGTGGAGATTCTAAATAATTCAAAAGCACATGCCAGGGTTCCATGGACCTCCCAGTGCCATGAGCAGCATGGGTTAGTTGTGTTAATTCTGATGCTGAGGCCGGCACCACGGCTCAATAGGCTAATCCTCCACCTGCGGCACCGGCACACCAGGTTCTAGTCCCGGTCGGGGCGCCGGATTCTGTCCTAGTCCCTCCTCTTCCAGGCCAGCTCCCTGCTGTGGCCCTGGAGTGCAGTGGAGTATGGCCCAAGTCCTTGGGCCCTGCACCCACATGGGAGACCAGGAGAAGCACCTGGCTCCTGGCTTCAGATCAGCACGATGCACCGGCCGCAGCGGCCACTGTGCGGTGAACCAATGGAAAAGGAAGACCTTTCTCTGTCTCTCTCTCTCTCACTCTCCACTCTGCCTGTAAAAAAAAAAAAAAAAAAAAAAAAAAAAAAAAAGTCTGATGCTGGTGATTGATAGAGCATGATAGAGCATGGAAGGAGCTTGAGAGATCCAAGTGCCCTGTTTCAGGCAGCCTCGAATGGTCTGTGCTTATTGACTTCATGCCCACAGATGTGGCAGAGCCTGTGGCCAGGCAGTGCCTGCAGCCATTTATTCGCAGAACTGACCCCAGCATAGAGTGAAGTACAGTTCAAGGAGGGAGCTGGATGAGGAGGCACTGAAGTGTTGGTCACAGGAATATTAAAAAGGTTTGATGTCGAGTAAGATGCTCTGGGGGTTGTTGTGCTCTCTGTACTGCCCACAGTGGCAGAGCTGCTGAGGGGAGCTGGCTCAGATGGAAAGGCAAAGTGGTCCAGGTGCTAAAAGGTTCTGAGTATGCTAGTAGTAGGTGTCCTTTTGTGCAAAGGAAATGTGCATGGGGGCAGGAATTGATTCAGCAGCACATAGAGTATTGTTGATTCTCAGTGACAGGAGTGTCACCTGCAGGCTTGGGTTGGAGTCAACAGTTATTGTTAAGAGTAGGGCAGAAAGGACAGAATCCGTGCACCACACAGCTAATTTTATTCTGGCTCTACTAATTTAGAAACATATGACCTATCCTCATCTCCATTTCTTCATTTTAAAGTTGACCTTAGGAAATTTCTCAGGGGGGACTAGCATAACAAGTTTTGCACCATATCTTCTTGCTCAATATTTAGTTGCTACTATTATCTTTATTAATAACCTCCTTTTCACATTTAAATTTCTGGTTACAGAAGGAAGAAAGCCCATTGAACATCTACCTTCTTTAGTCTGTCTGCTTCTTTCCTGTTCTCCTGACTCTCTCTCCCTTTTATTACTCTTACTTACTGAGCACTTACTTTGTGCTGGGAATTGAACTATGGCAGTGGAATCTGATTTCTTGATGTTATGCTCTAATTAAGGGACTGTAGCTTTGCAGATCTGTTCATGTTTGAGGCTCCAGCAACTAACCATGGAAACTCAGACTTTGCCCAGGAGTTGTTTTCTGTAGGGAGCAGCGTTCTGAGCACTAGATTGGGAGGGCTGGCAGGAGGGAATTGGTTAGTAATTAGAAAATATCTCTGTGCCTGTACAAATGGAAAATGTTCTGATGCTTACAATATCCCCTGGGGACTGATAGGGAAAGACTGAGCTCAGCTGAGACTTCTTTGATGAAGTTCTGATGTGTGGCTGAGAGAAAGAAGGAAGTGATAAAGGAGAGGTAATTCTAGAGGATGTCATTCTTTCTCACTCTTCCAATTTTTTGGAGTATGTTTTCTCAGAGTAGTTTTAAGTAATTATTGCCTATAATTTTTTTATAAAATCATTTTCTTTTGGAATGAAAGCTCTCTGTTGTATGATCCACCTAACACTTGCCCAAAGAGGCGGCATTCAAGTTGGCAGCTCCAGCATAGAAACCTCTACTCTCTAGGGAAAGCTGGTTGCCTCCCTCTCAGGGTCCTGCATATCTCTCCACGAGTTTTCCTTGCCTCACTTTGTTTTCTAGTTTGTCATCTTTTCGTGTAATAGCCACTGGAATTGGCTACCAAGTCATTAGTAAACTGGTAAACTTTAGAGGAGCAAAAGTCTTCATAAAACTACAGGTTTCTTCAGAATAGAGGAAGAGATGCAGAGTAGGGAAGAGACGCAATTGCAGTCACCCTCCATAATGATTTATGAGGAAGGCAATTCATGCCACCTCCTGGGAATATAAGAAGATGAAAATAATTGCTCTTTCTGCCCTCAAGAGCCTTACAGTTTAGTTGTTGATATTTATTCTTTTTTAAAAAAAAAGATTTATGAGTTTACTTGAGAGGCAGAGTTACAGACAGAGAGAGGGAGAGACAGTGAGAAAGGTCTTCCATCCGATAGTTCGCTCCCCAAATGGGCACAATGGCTGGAGCTGAGCCAATCTGAAGCCAGGAGCCTGGAGCTTCTTCCAGGTCTCCCATGCAGGTGCAGGGGCCCAGGAACTTGGGCCATCCTCCTGCCTTCCCAGGCCATAGCAGAGAGCTGGATCAGAAGTGGAGCAGCCGGGACTCAAACCAGCACCCATACGGATGCCAGCAGTGCAAGCGGTGTCTTTATCCACTATGCCACAGCACCGGCTCCAATATTTATCCATTTTAAAAAATCATTTAAATGGAGAAATAAAGCAAATCACAGAACACTCTGAATTGTATGAGCTATTTGTTATAACAATAACTATATATGGAGGTTAGTATGCGCGTTTCTGCTTGATTTGACTGATGAAGCAATTACAAAGAGAGGACTTAAGCATTCTTAATACAGTTTACCTGAACTCAGAAAACCTGTTTCCTGGGAGATTTTAGGCATGACCTTATTTTTAGATGAGGAATAAGTAAGGAATGCTAAGCTATAATTATGGGCAACAATCAAATGCTAAGGTCCGCAGAAGCCCAAACACAAAAGAATATCATTATCCTGAGGAGCTATCATGAAACAAACATTAGGTGAGTCTTACTCCAGTGTTGGAGTTTTGCATTAATGGATTTTGACCAAGATGGTTTCATAGGTATCTTCTTCCTTACCCAAGACTTTCAGATGCTTTAGAAATGAACCTTTTAATAGGCGTGTCTCTGGAGACAATTCATTATTCCCTGTAAACTTGATTTTAAAGTTTATGAGTAAGATCAACTGTGCAGGGAGGACAAATAAACAAGAACCTCTTTACTCACACTAAGATCTCACGTATTCAGTTTAGATTGCAAAAGTCCAACCAACTTAGTGATATATAGAAATCAATAGCTTTTTACATTCAGATTTGTATATTGTGGTGTGTGCTATGGTACAATGAGTTAAGCCATCACTTGGGATGCCCACATTGACTGCCAGATCAAGTCCCAACTCTTTCACTTCCAATCCAACTTCCTACTGATGCACTTGGGAGGCAGCAAATGATGGTCCAAGTATTTGGGTTCCTACCCCCGGTGGAAGACCAAAAAGGAGCTCCTAGCTCCTGGCTTTGGCCTGGCCTCAGCCCCAATTGCTGTAGACTTTTGGGGAGTAAACCAGCAGGTGGAAGAAATCTCTCTCTCTCTCTCTCTCTCTCTCTCTCTCTCTCTCTTTCTTTCTTTCTCTCTCTTTCTCCCTCCCTCTCCCCCTCCCCCCCACTTTCCCTCTTCCTGTTCCTCCTCTCCCTCTCCTTCTGAGTCTTTTCCTCTGTGTGGGTGTCACTCTGCATTTCAAATATATAAATAAGTCTAGGGCTGGCACTGTGGTGTAGTCAGTTAAGCCTCTGCCTATGGAGCTGGTATCCCATCTAAGTGCCAGATCATGTCCCGGCTGCTCCTCTTCTGAGCCACCTCTCTACTAATGGCCTGAGAAGCCAATGGAAGATGTCCCAAGTGCTTGAGCCCCTGCCCAGACATGGAAGACCCGTAAGAAGCTCCTGTCCTGGCTTCAGATCAGCCCCATTCTGGCCATTACAGTCATCTGGGGAGTGAACAAATGAATGGAAGACCTTTCTCTCTGACTCTCCTTCTCTCTGTAACTCTGCCGCTCAAATAAATAAATAAATATTAATATATATAAAATAAATTTCTCAAAAATATATTCTATTTACTTTGTGTTTCTATGTGGGTGCAAACTGTTGAAATCTTTACTTAATATATGCTAAACTGATCTTCTGTATAGAAAGAGAATTGAAAATGAATCTTGATGTGAATGGAAGGGGAGACGGAGAGGGAAAGGGGAGGGTTGCGGGTGGGAGGGAAGTTATGGGGGGGGGGGAGCCATTGTAATCCATAAGCTGTACTTTGGAAATTTATATTCATTAAATAAAAGTTAAAAAAAATAAAGTACAAAACAACCTTCCCCCTAAAAAAAAAACCCACAAAAAACAAAACAATCATAAAAAAAAATTCTATTTAAACCAATTGCTAGTTAATGTGAAAAGCTTGCCAATTAGTTATCCAACTGGACTTAATTTAATAAAAGAATAAAGTTCATTTGGAATTAGAATATTTATGTGGAAAACAGTGTTGATCTAGTGTCTCTTTTTGCAGGTTTGATTGCCTTTTGGAAAACATATTTTTTCACTGTGTAACTCTGCCACAGTTTGCGGGACGTTTAACATATTTGGGCATTGCGTGATTAGTACCAAGGCTGACCTCCAACTCTGGCACTTTAACAATGAAAAATACCTTCCCACACATATATACATTTTCATACGCAGTTGCTAACTACTGTTGGATTGTAAGTCACTGCACTCTTCACTAAATCCCCTCTCCCAAAAAAAAAAAAAAAAAAAAAAAAAAGAAAAGAAAAACACAATGACTGGGACAAGGGAAGCATTCAATAAATATCTGTTAAACAGATTAATATAATGTTTGAAAATTTTAGGTTTTTTAGTGAATTAAATTTAATGATACATTAATGTCAGAAACCACATGAAAACTAATTTTAAATACACAATAGAGGGGCAGGCAGTTGGTACAGAAGTAAAGCCACTGATTGGGTTGCCCAAATCTCTTCCTGCTGGAGTACACTCTGGGAGGCAGCATGTGACAATTCAAGTACTTGGGTCCCTGTACCATATGGGAGACCTAGATTGAGTTTTAGGCTCCTCACTTTGGCCTGACCCAGCCCTGGCTGTGAAAGTATTTGGGGTGTGAATCAACAGATGAAGCATCTTGCTGTGTCTCTCTTTTTTGGCCTCTCTGCCTTTCAAGTAAAAACAAAATAGATCTTTTTAAAAAGTTTATTTTATTTATTTGAAAGGCAGAATTACACAGAGGGAGAGGGAGGGAGAGACAGAGAGATCTTCCATCCTCTGGTTCACTCTCAGCATAGCCACAATGGCCAGAGCTGGGCCAGACCAAAGCCAAGAGCCAGGAGCTTCTTCCTGGTCTCCCATGTGCTTGGGCCATCTTCCACTGCATTTCTTCAGTCATTAAGAGGAAGCTGGATTAGAAGTGGAACAGCCAGGACTCAAACCAATGTGCATATGGAATGCTGGTGTTGCAAGCAGCAGTTTTACCCACTATGCTACAATGCTTCCCTGAAAATAGATTTTTATTAAAAAGTTATTTGTTTTTAAAAAAGAAAAGAATAGAGCAATCAGCCTACTAATTTAAAAAGGTTGCTTTTGTTACCATTATTCGTCAAGAAAGATCTCAGCTTCAAATCTGACCCTAAGCCTAAAGTAGATCCCCTCTCAGGATGAGAGCTTGGTAAGTTAAGTGAGAAGTTACAAAGCAGATATAGGGTGGGAATTTAGCCTCCCACTCTAGAGTTTGACTGTGAGTCTGAGCGGTTTGGGGGCTTTGGTGAAGCAGAAGTGAATGAATACTTAACAACAATGTGTTCAAGAATGTGAAGACATGTGTGGGGGTCTTCTAGGATATCTCCACCATGGTTCTTACAGTTTACACAGTTCTGAGTGATATTCATAATGACAGAAACTATTGCTCAAAGCAGAGTCTGGAATACAGAGGCCTGAAATGAGAAGAGCAAGTTGTACAGCTCATTATTTCCATGTCCATGTGTTCCACTCCAAGTATATAGTCAAGGAAGTTCCAGGACCATTCTGCAAATCCTAATTGGGGATAGAGCCCCAAAGGGCCAAAAAGTTTATAAATGAGCCAAGTCACAACACAACTTGAGGCTGAAATCAAGGGGCCAGCGCCATGGCTCACTTGGTTAATCTTCCGCCTGCAGCGCCGGCATCCCATATGGATGCCGGGTTCTAGTCCCGGTTGCTCCTCTTCCAGTCCAGCTCTCTGCTGTGGCCCAGGAAGGCAATGGAGGATGGCCCAAGTGCTTGGGCCCTGCACCTGCATGGGAGACCAGGAGGAAGCATCTAGCTCCTGGCTTTGGATTGGCACAGCACCAGCTGCGGCGGCCATTTGGGAAGTGAACCAATGGAAGGAAGAACTTTCTCTCTGTCTCTCTCTCACACTGTCTGTAACTCTACCTGTCAAATAAAAAAAAAGTACAACTTTTGAATTATAGTGGCTTTCCCCCCATAACCTCCCTCCCACCCACAACCATCCCATCTCCCACTGCTTCTCCCATCCCATTCTTCATCATGATTCATTTTCAATTATCTTTAGATACAGAAGATCAACTTAGTATATACTAAGTAAAGATTTCAACAGACTGCACCCACAAAGACACACAAAGTATAGAGCAGTGTTTGAGTAGTAGTTTCACCATTAATTCTCATAGCACAACACACTAAGGGCAGAGGTCCTACATTGGGGGGGGGGGGAGGTGCACAGTGACTCCTGCTGTTGATTTAACAATTGACACTCTTGTTTATGACGTCAGTAATCACCCAAGGCTCTTGTCATGAGTTGCCAAGGCTATGGAAGCCACCTTGAGTTCACTAACTCTGATCTTATTTAGACAAGGCCATATTCAAAGTAGAAGTTCTCTCCTCCCTTCAGAGAAAGGTACCTCCTTCTTTGATGGCCCGTTCTTTCCACTGGGATCCCACTCACAGAGATCTTTCATTTAGGTCATTTTTTTTTTTTTTGCCACAATGTCTTGGCTTTCCATGCCTGTGAAACTCTCATGGGCTTTTTAGCCGGATCCGAATGCCTTAAGGGCTGATTCTGAGGCCAGAGTGCTGTTTAGGGCATTTGCCATTCTATGAGTCTGCTGTGTATCCTGCTTCCCATGCAGGGTCATTCTCTCCTTTTTAATTTATCAATTATTTGCAGACACTGGTCTTATTTATGTAATCCCTTTGACACTGCCAATTTTTGATCAATTATGAACTAAAACTGATCACTTTAACAAGTTAGATGGCATTGGTACATGCCACCTTGATGGGATTGAATTGGAAAAACAAATATTCTTAAGCACCACTTTCAAAGATTCTAATTCAGTGAGTTCAGTTTAATCAACCATTCTCCCTTGAGAAGACAAATTACTTCTTCAAAGGCTCTGATCAGTACTCAATGCATAACAAGTGTGCAATAACCAGTTGTCAAATAAACTTTAATGATTTAAGTAAAATTATGTGATCTAATAGTTATAATCATTCATCACGTCAAGGAATGTTATTAAGTATCTACATAACATTCCAGGCACTAGCGGTACGGAGGTAAAAGAGATGGACAAGGTCCCTCTACCCATGAGAAGCTTTTGGGAGGATGAGTGAGAAGAAGAAAATATCAGGCAGACCTAAATTCTGTAAGAAATTAGAACCAGAGTGTTAAAGATGGGCTGGGGGGAGGGGTGCTATTTCAAATTATGTAGTTAGCCAAGAACTTTCTGAGGAATTGACATTAAAGCTGAGATTTGTAAAAATAAATAAATAAATAAATAAAATAAAAAATAAAGAGTCAGCTATGAGAAGGGCTATGGAAGTCCACTCTTGTCAAAGGGTACAGTGGCACAGATGCCCTAAGGCTGGAGGCAACTTGGAATTAAATGAAACAGAAGGAAGCTCCTGTTGTAAGAGAGTAGTGAAGAAAGCAGAAAATAGTTTAAGACAGGATTAGAGGGGTAGGCATAGGTCAAGGTGAGGGGTTTGAGTTCTATTCAAACTTTAACAGGAAGCCAAGGGAAGGATTTTAGCAGAGAGGCATGATCTGATACACATTTTGAGATCTTTCAGGTTGCTGAATCAAAATGAAGGTGGGGGGATCTTCTATCTCTTGGATGCACTATGGCTCAGCCAAGAGAGATAGGGGGTGGAATTGAAGAAAATTGGAAGGAATTGAAATATGGCTTCGAGCCACAATAAATAGACACTGATGCATTACGTGGGAAGGTGGGAAGGAGAAAAAAGAATTAAGGTTCTTAGTTCAGTGGTTTGAGTAGATGGTGGTAGCATTAATTGTTGAAAGTGACAAAATCTCACAGAAACAGATTTGAAAGAAAATTAGAAGTCTGACTTTGAACAAGATGAGTTTAAAAAGTGTTAAGCATCCAAATGAAAATGTCAAAGATAGCAGATGGATTTTTAAGTGTAGAGTTATGAGAAACATCAGATGTGGAGATATTTGCATCATCTTGTATTTTGTATAAGACCATAAGATTTCATTTTTTTTTTTTTGCTTATAGATGTGATTAACTTGTTAGTCAAAAAGTATTATTCCTGAAAATTATTTGCTGCTTTTTGGTATATAATAAGGTTGATTTGGATAGCCAAATTATAATTTATTATTTTCTTTTTTTAACTTTTATTTAGCAAATATAAATTTCCAAAGTACAGCTTATGGATTACAATGGCTTTTCCCCCCCATAACTTCCCTCCCAACTCCCACTCCTTCTCCCATTCCATTCACATCAAGATTCATTTTCAATTGTCTTTATATACAGAAGATCAATTTAGTATATATTAAGTCAAGATTTCAACAGTTTGCACCCATGAGAGTATTTTAGGCATGGAAAGCCAAGACACTCTGGCAAAAAAACAAACAAACAAAAAAAAACCTAAATGAAAGATCTCTGTGAGTGAGATCCCAGTAGAAAGAACAGGTCATCGTACAGGATTACAATGGCTTTCCCTGCCCCATAACGTCCCCATTTCATCCCGAGCTCAGCTGGAGGCCTTCCTCTGCCTACTGCTGCACGGTTGGTTAGACGACGGGGTCCCTTTTGTGCAGCGTGTACTTCCAAAATAAAACCTAGACCTTGCTTTTGCAAAAAAAAAAAAAAAAAAGGAAGGAAGGAAGGAAGAAAGAAAGAAAGAGAGAGAGAGAGAGAGAAAGAAAGAAAGAGCCATCAAAGAAAGAGGTACCTTTCTCTCAAAGGAGGAGTGAACCTCCACTTTGACTATGACCTTGTCTAAATAATTGATTATTTTCAATAAAAGACTCCAAAGTGACCAATCCTCTGCAAAACGTCTTTAAAGTTTTAAGATTTATTTATTTATATTATTTGAAAGAAAGATAGGGGAGGGAGGGAAAGAGAGAGAGATATCTTCATCCCTTGATACATTGCCCAAATGCCCACAACATTCAGGACTAGGCCAGGCCAATGCCAGCACCCAGGAAGTCAATCGAGGTCTCTCACATGGATAGCAGGGACCCAAGTACTTGAACCATCACCTGCTGCTTCTCATAATGTGCATTAGTAGGAAGATGGATGAGAAGAGTGGGACCACAAACCTAGGCATTTTGATGTGGGATACGGGCATCCCAAGCAGCATTTCAAACACTGCAATAAATTCCTACATGTACAAAATGTTTTGTACAGCCAAAACATTGTTAAAGGTGTTTTCTAAAAAAAATGGTATGACATTTTTCTACCAAAATGCCAAATTTAAAAAGGATGTCAATATTTAACTGCTAAAATATGTAAATGTCCAATATCCAGTTTTTATTTTTCCTCTATTCCAGAAGAATTCTACTCTTGAGCTCTCATGCAGCTACTGTCAGAAATGTTATCACTCTCCACCAAATGCAACAGCCTGCAGGAGTAGAAGAGAACTTAATTAGAAATTTCCACTTCAAATACAATTTATAACTCGCTCACTCTGAAACATGCTGGAGGGTGTTTAAAAAGTTTAATGCTGAATGGAATGTTTGTTTTTCTCAAGTTGTCAATGAAATACATATCAAGTATGGAATGTGTTTGTTTATTAAATTTTATATGGAAACTCAGAGATTTAGCATGAGGCTCTTTCTAGCTGAAGAAACTCAGGCTTGAGAAGTAGGTGTTTTTAGGATTCCCCTTTTGTACAGCAATACTCTTCTACATCTGGGTCACTAAGGTTACTGACTTTAGGAATATATGTTTTCTAACTGCCTTCAAAACTGCCAATAGCTACTAGACACAGCAAACTCAACATGTCTAGAGCAAAATGCAGTATCCTTTCATCCAAACTCACTTTCCATCTTGTGTTCCCATATAGATTAATGGTGTCACCACACTGCAAGTTGTCTTAAAGTTTCTGGCACCTTTTTGAACTCCCATTTCCAATCTGTCCAACACCATTAATATAATTTAAGCTCTGTTCAGTTCCCAGAAGTATTTGAGAATAACAATGTAGAACCTCCCTCTGTATCCTCTCTAAAGCTCATTCTGCATCTCACCTTCTTAATTTCTTTCCCATTTTCCTGATTCAAATTTTCATCACCTATCATTTGTAGTATTTCAATAGTCACCCATCTGGTTATGCTATCTTTGATCACCTTGCTCTCCCTTGTTTTCTTTCTTTCTTTCTTTTTTTTTTTTTTTTTTTTTGACAGGCAGAGTGGACAGTGAGAGAGAGAGACAGAGAAAGGTCTTCCTTTTGCTGTTGGTTAACCCCCCAGTGGCCGCTGAGGCTGGTGCACTGCGCCAGTGCATCACACTGATCCGAAGCCAGGAGCCAGATGCTTCTCCTGGTCTCCCATGTGGGTGCAGGGCCCAAGGACTTGGGCCATCCTGCACTGCACTCCTGGGCCATATCAGAGAGCTGGACAGGAAGAGGAGCAACCAGGACAGAATCCAGCGCCCCAACTGGGACTAGAACCCAGGGTGCTGGCGCTGCAGGCGGAGGATTAGCCTATTGAGCCGTGGCGCCAGCTGATCACCTTGCTCTTCAACCACATTTCACTATTTCCAGATTATCATCTTCTAAACACAGCCAGATTTTGTTAAATGCTTCCAGGAAACCCTTCTATGGCCACTTTTTTTTTTTACTAGAATATTTTATTTAAAGTATACAAACTTCATGCATTTCATATATACAAATTTAGGAACATAGTAATTCTTCCCATCCTGCCCTCCCTCCCACACATTCCCACCTTTTTTCCTTCCTCTCCTATTATCATTCTTATTTTTTATTAAGATCTATTTTCAATTAATTTAATATGCATACGATTAACCCTACACTAAGTAAAGAGTTCAACAAATAGTATGGAAAAAAAAAAAAAAACTGTTCCTCAACAGTTGAGACAAGGGCTATTCAAAGTCATCCCATCTCTAAGTGTCAATTCCACTTCTATAAATTACCTTTTAGGTACTCTATTAGTTACCTCAGATCAGGGAGAACATATGGTACTTGTCATTTGGTGACTAGCTTATTTTACTAAGTATAATGCTTTCCAGTTTCATCCATTTTGTTGCAAATGATAGGATGTCATTTTTTATTGCTGTGTAGTATTCCATGGTATAAATATCCCACAATTTCTTTATCCAGTCTTCAGTTGACGGACATCTGGGTTGATTCCATACCTTAGCTATTGTGAATTAAGCTGCAATAAACATGGAATGTTTGTCTTTTCATACGCTGATTTCATTTGGATAAATTTTCAGGTCATATGGTTATCTATTTTCAACTTTCTGAGTTATCTCCATACTGTCTTCCACAGTGGCTGGACCAGTTTACATTCTCACCAACAGTGAGTTGGTGTACCTTCCCTCTCCCCCACCCCGCCCCCACCACCAGCATTGTTGTTTGTGATTTCTGTATAAAAGTCATTCTAACTGAGGTGTGGTAAAACCTCATAATGGTTTTGATTTGCATTTCCCTGCTTGCCAGTGATCCTAAACATTTCAGTGTCTGTTGGTCATTTGGATTTCCTCTTTGGAAAAATATCTGTTCAAGTCCTTTGCCCATTTCTTAACTGGATATTTGTTTTGTTGTTGTTGAGTTTCTTGAGCTCTTTATAGATTCTGGGTATTAATCCTTTATCAGTTGAAGTTTGCAAATATTTCTCCCATTCTGTTGGTTGTCTCTTCACTTTCCTGACTGTTTCTTTTGCAGTACAGAAGCTTCTCAATTTGATGTAATCCTATTTGTCAATTTTGACTTTGATTGCCTGTGCTTCTGGGGTCTTTTCTCAGAAGTCTTTGCCTATGCCAGTGTCTTGCAGGGTTTCCCAATGTTCTCTAATAATTTGTTGGTATCAAGTCATAGATTTAGGTCTTCAATCCATTTTGAGTAGATTTTTGTGTAAGGTGTAAGGTAGGGGTCTTGCTTCATACTTTTGCATATGGAAACACAGTTTCCCCAGCACCATTTGTTAAAGAGACTGTCCTTGCTTCAGGGATTGATTTTAGCTCCTTTGTCAAAGATAAGTTGGTTGTAGATGTGTGGATTGATTTCTGGAGTTTCTATTCTGTTCCATTGATCTACCCATCAAGCCAGTACCAAGCTTTTTTGATTATAATTGCCCTGTAGTATGTCTTAAAATGTGATAGTGTGATGCCTCTGGCTTTGTTTTTGTTGTACAAGATTGCTTTAGCTGTACAGCATCTCCTGTGTTTCCATATGAATTTCAGCACCATTTTTTCCAGATCTGAGAAGAATGTCATTGGTATTTTGATTGGGATTGCATTAAATCTGTAAATTGCTTGTGATAATATGGTCATTTTGATTATATTGATTCTTCTAATCCATGAATATGGAAGATTTTTCCATCTGTTGTGTTTTCAATTTTATGTTTAATATTTTGTAATTTTCATCATGGAGACTTTTTTTTTTTTTTTGACAGGCAGAGTGGACAGTGAGAGAGACAGAGAGAAAGGTCTTCCTTTTGCCGTTGGTTCACCCTCCAACGGCCGCTGCGGCCGGCGCGCTGCGGCCGGCGCACCGCGCTGATCCGATGGCAGGAGCCAGGAGCCAGGTGCTTTTCCTGGTCTCCCATGGGGTGCAGGGCCCAAGCACCTGGGCCATCCTCCACTGCAGAGGATGGCCTGGAAGAGGGGCAACCGGGACAGAATCTGGCGCCCCAACCGGGACTAGAACCCGGTGTGCCGGCGCCGCTAGGCGGAGGATTAGCCTAGTGAGCAGCGGCGCCGGCCGCATCATGGAGACTTTTTATGTCATTGTTTAAATTTATCCCAAGGTATTTGATTTTTTTTTAGCTATTGTGAATGAAATTTTTTTAGAAGTTCTTTCTCAGACATGGCATTGTCTGTGTATATAAAGGCTATTTTTTTGTGTGTTAATTTTTTATCCTGCCATTTTACCAAACTCTTTTATGAGTTTCAATAGTCTCTTAGTGGAGCTTTTTGATCCTCTTTGTACAGAATCATATCATCAGCAAATAGGGATAGTTTGACTTCCTCCTTCCCAATTTGTATCCCTTTGATTTCTTTTTCTTGCCTAATGGCTCTGTATGGCCACTTGCTGACAAAACTTCTTAACCTGGCATTCATGAACCACTTCTGCTGGAAACATTTCTCCCTTCTCTTCTTCATACTCCATGCCAGGCATCCCAAACTGCTCACAATTCAAGACCATGTGGGATATTTATAATTTCCTTGCTTTCCTCATAAGTATATTATTATAAGAATCACTTAACATATGTGAATGTTTTTGTTATATTTGTTTATGTCTCACCTTGTTCAGTAAAATACATGAGGTGGGAAAAGCGTTTACTAATTGTAAAAACACTTTTGAGATATTATCTTTATGCCATGGAATTCATTGAAGTAATAACCACAGGGGACTCTAAAGTTGGTGGGCCTAGCACCTTCATTTTCCAGAGTAGCTTATTGACTATTCTGAGTAAATTGGTGGCAATGGAACTCAAATTTTTACTTCACTGCATCACTTCACTTTAGGAAAATGAAAATAGATTTTTTTTCCTCTTGAGACAGGATGGAGGCCTTCTACATTTGTTTAATATGTAAGTAATGCATCTTCTCATATTTCTATCTGTAGTCTTTCTAAATAAAATAGAAATAGTTTATATTCTGCCCCAGTTTCTTTCTTGATCCTCACCCCCATGCACATTCCACCCAGATTTCCAACTGTGAAATAATTTGTTTGAAACAGTCCCCTGTGTTCTATACTTGATTAGTTTTAATTGAAATCTTATGTCAATTATCTAACCCTTTCCCACTGGGTCAGCCCTTTGTATTTTTTCACAATTAGTAATTCGTTAAATTTGTACTTCTTGCCTACTGTAACTCCAAAGCAATCTTCTACCAAATCTATTTGGTCTTATTGTTGCTAATAAAAGCCATTTTAAAGTCCCAGTTTCGTAGATGATTGAGATACCATAATAAAAATAGCATTTACTGAATACTTATATGTGCAAGTAATTTGTGTTATCTCTAACTATACACACAGCAACCTAGCTAAACAAGAGTCATTATTTTCTCGTGCATGTGACAAAATTGAAGCTCAAAGAGATTAAGTAACTTACAACAGGTAGTTGACATGGACTGTGATGCAAAACTTCACAAGCCTTGGTGCTGCCTTCTGAGAAGTATCTCGAGGGGTCAATCCAACCTCAGGGTCTTGTATTAGGGCTGGCAATAAGCACATGCTTCTGGCATATTCCCTGCATTTTCTCTAGGTATAAGCATTCTTGGGGTATAGAATGATGGTAAAATAACATTATTCAACTTTCAACTAAAGATGGCTCCCCATTGCAGTCAAGATAAATTCCAATTCATTAAAATTTCAATCATGCCCTGTATCACCACATCTCTGAGAGATAATACCATGTCATGTTCAGGAATGCACACTCAAACCAGACTGCCTGAGTTTAATTCCTGGCTTTGCAACATATTAACAATATAACCTTGGTCAGATCAATCTGTGCCACTATTTCTGCCTCTGTAAAACAGAGATTGTGTTCTTAGTTCACAGAGATGTTACAAGAGTTAAGAGAATTTTTAATAAAAAACTTTTATTTAATAAATATAAACTTCATAAATACAACTTTTGAATTGTAACAATTGTTCCCCCCATACCCACCCTCCCATCCGCAAACCATCCTGTCTCCTACTCCCTCTCCCATCCCATTCTTCATTAAGTTTCATCTTAATTATCTTTATATACAGAAAATCAACTCTAAACTAAGTAAAGACTTCAACAGTTCGCACCCACACAGACACACAAAGTATAAAGTACTGTTTGAAGATTAGTTTTATCGTTAATTCTCATAGTACAACACACTAAGGGCAGAGGTCCTACATGGGGGGGGGGGCAGGTGCACAGTGACTCCCGCTGTTGATTTAACAATTGACACTCTTATTCATGGTGTCAGTAATAACCTGAGGCTCTTGTCATGAGCTGCCAAGGCCATGGAAGCCTCTTGAGTTCACAAACTCTACCCTTTTTAGACAAGGCCATAGTCAAAGTAGAAGTTCTCTCCTCCCTTCGGAGAAAGGTACCTCCTTCTTTGATGGCCCCTTCTTTTCGCCAGGATCTCACTCACAGAGATCTTTCATTTAGGTTACTTTTTGCCACAGCATCTTGGCTTTCCATGCCTTAAATTCTCTCATGGGCTTTTTAGCGGGATCCAAATGCCTTAAGGGCTGATTCTGAGGCCAGAGTGCTGTTCAGGGCATTTCTCATTCTACGAGTCTGCTGTGTGTCCTGCTTCCAACATTGGATCTTTCTAAGAGAATTTATATACATGAAATGCTTAGAACAATGCCTGGCACATAGTAAATACCATGTACATGTCAGCCATCACCATCACCATCATCACTGTCATCATTGCCCTTACCAACTTCATTTTCTTGCCTCATCTCTCACCTCTTTACCACACTTTTTCTTCCCATATCTGTCCTTCAGTGACAATTATTTTTTCTACTCTATGGATCCTCTCTCACCTCCAGATCTTTATATGTGCCTCAATCTATGCCTGGAATACTCTTGTTACTCCTCTGCTTCCCCCTTTCTCCTCAGCACTCCTCACCTGGTTAACTCACTCAGAGCTTGTCTCAATGTCACTTCCTCCAGAAAACCTTCTCATACCTCCTCATCTCTAGGTAAGGTTCCTTGCTCTGTTGCAAAGCCATTCTATCTTTTCCTAACATAGTACTTCCCAACCATTGCTTAATTATGTAATTACCTGTCATTGTCCTCCACTGAACAACAAATTGCTGGATAGTGACTAGTGTCACTCTGCTTTGAATCTTCCCTTAAACAGAAAGGAAAGCAACTAAAATGGATATTTTAAAGAAACCAAATATATATCAATGTTGTGTTTAGTTCTCTGACCTACACCAAACACACAATTAAAGATAGCCTTGGCAGCTCATGACAAGAGCCTCAGGTGATTACTGACACCATGAATAAGAGTGTCAATTGTTAAATCAACAACAGGAGTCACTGTGCACTTACTCCCCATGTAGGATCTCTGTCCTTAATGTGATGTACTGTGTGAATTAATGGTATAACTAGTACTCAAACAGTACTTTATACTTTGTGTGTCTGTGTGGGTGCAGTCTGTTGAAATCTTTACTTAGTATATACTAAATTGACCTTCTGTATCTAAAGATAATTGAAAATGAAATTCTTCTTGATGAAGAATGGGATGAGAGAGGGAGTGGGAGATAGGATGGTTGTGGGTTGAAGGGAGGGAGGTTACGGGGGAAAAAGCTGCTATAATCCAAATGTTGCACTTTGGAAATTTATATTTATTAAATAAAAGTTAAAAAAAAAGATAATGGTAATATAGCAAGTGTCTAGGTACCATACTTAACCTCACATGCATGGAGTTTTCAATGAAGTAATAAATGATATCTTGATGCTAGAAATAACACTCATAAGAGACATCTAAAAAATGAAATGGACACCCTAGGGAAGGTTGAAGTTCCCTGTCATTGGAAATATGCAAGCAAGACCAAATGGTCCTTTGCCAAAAATGATCTGGAGGAAGGAAGAACGGGGAAAAGAGCTGAATCCCTTAGCCTGAGAAACATGAAATTGTTTTCAAATATTAGAAGGAGGATCATATAAAGAAGAAACAATGTTGTCCTGTGAACCATCACAGAGCAGACTGAACTACGAGGTAGAAAGTACCAGAAAGATTCAACATAAAAACCTATTTTTAAGCACTGGAGCTGAGCCCAGTTGTGGATTTCCTAGAGATAAGTTCTTTATGAAGCCAGTGTCACATAAAGGTTAAATGATGAAGTGCCTGAGATAATGTAGTGAGGGTATATTTTTCATTCATTCACTTGCATATTCACTCACTTCTTCAGTTATTATACATCTACCATTTGCCAGGCACTATGTGAGGATCACAAGTCCCAAAAGGACAAGCTCCTACTTTTAAGGAACCCACAAATAAGCAAGGTCAGTTTTTTCGCATAGAAATAGTCCAGTGTTAAAGTATGTACAACTATTATAAAAGTGTAAAAGGATAGAAAATCATATATTATTCATAGCAGTACAAATTAGTGCCACATTTTTAAGGCCTTTGGCAAAGGCTATCAAAATTCACCACTCATATTAAACAACTTGTTAATTGATATTTATTAAAGCATTGTTTATAATAGTAAATACTGAAGCAACCTAATAGTGCCTTAACTGCACATAATAACTAATAATTAATATTATTTATTAACATTAAATAATAGAAAATTTCATAATTTTAAAGAGTCAGAGAAATATGTAAATACATGTGAACTAAGAAAACACAGTTTGATATATTAAGAAGTATAAAAATATCCAATTATTGAATATGACCTTATTTGTGCAGAATTTTATTATTCATATGTTTTGTAAACTAGCTGGTATTCATAACAAAAATAATTAGTAGTATATAAAAGAAGTAATCAATATTACTATTTCTGGAGAGAATAATAAGAGGTAGGGAGAATTTTTTTTGAAGATTTATTTATATATTGGAAAGTCAGAGTTACACAGAGAGAGGAGAAGCGGAGAGAAAGAGAGAGGTCTTCCATCCAATGGTCCAGTCCCCAGTTGGCTGCAATGGCTGGAGCTGAGCCGATCCAAAGCCAGCAGCCAAGAGCTTCTTCCGGGTCTCCCACATGGGTGCAGGGGCCAAGGATTGTTCCATCTTCTGCTGCTTTCCCAGGCTATAGCAGAGAGCTGGATGGGAAGTGGAGCAGCCAGGTTTCAAAGTGGTTTCCATATGGGATGCCAGCGCTTCAGGCCAGTGTGTTAACCCGCTACACCACAGCACTGGCCTGGAGAATTTTTTTATTTTTAAAGTAATTTATGTTATTATTTGAAAGGCAGAGTGACAGAGAAAGTGAGAGACAGAGAGAGAAATATCTTCCATCTGCTGGTTCCTTTTCCAAATGGCTGCAATAGCTGGGGCTGGTCCAGGTTGAAGTCAGGAGTCAAGAACCTCATCCAGGTCTCCCACACACACAATAGGACCCATCTTCTGCTGCCTTCCCAGGTGCCTTAGCTGAGAGCTGGATGGGAAGGGGAGTACCCGGGACTTGATGCAGCACTCTGATATGGGATACTGGTGTTGCAGGCAGTAGATTAACCCACTGTGCCACAGTGCCAGCCCTGAAAAATTATTTTTAAAGATTTTATTTTATTTATTTGAAAGAAAGTTACGGAGAGAGGTAGTGACAGAGAGAGAGGTCTTCCATCCGCTGGTTCACTACCCAGATGGCCGCAATGGCCAGAGCTGTACCAATCTGAAGCCAGGAGCCAGGAGCTTCTTCCTGGTCTCCCATGTGGGTACAGGGGCCCAACGACTTGGGCCATCTTCTACTGCTTTCCCAGGCCATAGCAGATAGTTGGATCAGAAGAGGAGCAGCTGGGACTAGAACTGGCGCCCATATGGGATGCCGGTGCTTCAGACCAGGGCACTAGCCCGCTGCGCCACAGTGCCAGCCCCAAAATTTTTTATTTTTTTGCTTTTTAATACCTCTTTATTTTTCATATATGTGCATTAACTATATAAATTACTTCTATTTTATATCAAATCTGGAAAATGGCCTGTTTACATTTTTTTTCTTTGTTTCTGATTATTTAATAAATAAATGTCATTTTTACAATGTATAATAGCAAATTAAAAGAAACAATACACATATACCCTTTGAAATAGGAAGTCTATTTCCAGGGAATTTATTCATCAGAAACATTTACATGAGTGTTTTACTAGGAAGAAACCAGAAACAACCTTTAACCATGTCAATAGGGATCTCATGAAAAATGCTGGCACAATCATACTAAGGAATACTAGGCTTTCATAAAAAAGTAAAATAATATGATGAATTCGAAAGATGTCCAAGATACGCTGTTGAAATAAAAGTAAAAGCAAATTGTAGGATTGTATGTATGATGTGATCTTTAAACTAAAAGGTAGTAGTATATTAATGTGTATATGCACAAAGAGCAATAGAAATAGTCATATTTGCATGTACATATAGTGAATTTTCTTAAAGGATACATAAAAGTGATTCCTCTGAGGAAATGGAGGTAGTGATTGGGACTTTTACCTCTTCCTTTGATAGCTTTCTAAAACAGAATTTAATTACCATGATCATGGTTTTTCAATAAAAATTAGGTCTAAATAATTGATAAGAGAAGGTATTATTTGGCATATAAAGTTTATGTGCTTCTCTTTTCTGTGGGCAGGGACCTGGGTGAAATTATCTTTCCTGTCTCTTCTGACTATTGAAAATCACACTTTAGTCTCACCAATACCCTAGATAGTCTGAGAAGATTCTCACCTACCAAGGAGTAGACGAATAGAACTAGAAGTTTACAGCTTAATGGGGTTATAGACTCAAATAATCTAATAGTCCCCTCCCTCTGAGGTAGAAGAAAATTGAATCTCAGATAAAAATGTCTGATAGTCAGCTAGTGAGTGGCACAGCCAGGTCAAGCCTAGCTCAACAGACTTTCTAGTGATACTGTGCAATCCAAAACTTTCAGTAAGGGGTTCACAAGAACAGAAAGCCAGGGAGGGAAGAGGCAAGGAAAATTAGACAATGAGTAAGGAGACTGGGACAAGGTATTGTGAGAGGACAAGGTACACAGTTGAAAATTACAGATGCTCCAAGCCCAACAGGAAAACAAGTAAGGTAATAACCCCTCCTCAGTCTATCCCTGGAGTATCATTACCAAAGAGGACTGTTAAGGTTATACATTTTACATATAGAAAGCTGATCAGCTCCTTTATTCTTCTTTAATGGGCCATACTAGCCTTCCTTGTAAATAAAAGGTAGCAGAATTATTGTGCACTCGCTTCAACTAAAAATATTTCTAAGAGACTTGTCTTGTTCACTTTTATTTTCCACCCACTGTTCTGCTTCTGAGATAGACACAAAGCCCTGTCATTGGAGAGCACTTAGTAATTATATCGTGTTGACTTAGCCTGAATTGATTCAAGAAAGATTTTATCTTTAGCTTCTCATTAAATGTGACTTAAGAGTGATTTTTTACCCTAGCAGAGTTTTGGGCTTGTTATTTAGATGCTCTGGTTTTCTTCCAATATGGGCTCCAAAATGGGAGTTAGCAACGGCAAAATAAACTCCAGACACTCTTTATTTCATTTTGTCAGAATTCATTCTGGAACTCTGCATGAAAAATGGGGCACTCAAGTTTATTTTGGAACAAGGCTCAGGGCTGTCTAACCATGCTCAGTATGACAAGACTAAGCAATGGACCAAAAAGGGGGATTTGGCAGCCATCCAGCCCCATTTCATACCGTCTCCCCAGAACCTCATCTGAATATATTAATCTGTCAACACATACTTGTCTATGTACATTTACATGTGTCTCTCTTCATTATCCTGTTTTACCTCTAATTTTGAAGGCTCCTGTCTACCCCAGAAATCTAGGAAATTCACAGGGGCATATTAAATGCACATACTAAAATCCTAGTGGATGCAGGGGAGACAAAAATGTTTCCAACCCAGTCAGACCATGGCACACACACCGCAAGATGAAATTCCACATCTCTGCCAACTGAGTTAACAAGAACATAGAGCTTGTTAAGTTAACAAATATCCGAGTAGAATATGAAGGGTTTTGAAGGATGTGGCATAATCATAGGTAGCCTCTCAGTTTTGGGAAACCTTTTTCTTTATCCGAATACAAGTAATGAGATGTGGGCATTGGCCTAGAGATTAAGATGCTGAGGTTAAGATGCTCCTATATGGGAATGCTGGATCCTGACTCCCACTTCCTGCTGATGCATCAGTGATGGTTCAAGTCACTGACTTCTGCTACTCACATGGGAGACCTGGGCTGAGTTCCTAGCTCCCAGCGTTAGCCACAGGACTTTTCAGGCATTTGGAGAGTGAACCAGTGGATTGACTGACACTCCACCATCCTCCCTCACTTTCTCTCTTTCCTCTTTACCTGCAGTAAATGTCTATTTATCACAATGTATAAAAACATCACTGTAATAAAATAATGCAGCTATTATGCTTTATGAAATAACAAAAGTTTGTGACATGCTTTCTTTCAGGTGAATGGCATTGACCTTCGTGGAGCATCCCATGAACAGGCAGCTGCTGCACTAAAGGGAGCTGGGCAGACGGTGACAATTATAGCACAATATCAACCTGAAGGTTAGTCATAACCCAAACTTTTAATGTTCTGATGTGTCTCTGTGAATGTAGGCCCACACTACTGACCACCTGTGATAACCAGAGTCATCATCAATAATTTTTTTAAAATGACCCATATGGTGAAAAATTAATGGTTCATGTACAAAGAGCATGAGATTTTGTTACTTCTAATTTTCTAGGGAAATATTAGGCATTTAGAAAGGTCTATATGAAAAATATGAATCATTAGATACTTCAAATTAAAAAAAGAAAAATGTAAATTTAAGTAAACATCATAAACATCAGCCATCATTAGCTTTATTTCATTTATATTCTTATCTGGTATATATTTTTAGTCTCCAATGGATACTGTAAAAATAGTTAAGACCTAGAAAGCAAGGGGGAGAGACTTCACCTACAGAAATAGACCGTGATCAGTAGACCATAGTCTCTCCTTGCAGCATTAACTTAATTCTCATTAACACTAACATCACTTTTGCATGTCCTTGAGGGTGATTTTATTTTTCCATTTCTCCTATACTATTTCTTGTTTGTAATGAATCACTGTAAACCCTGAGACTTGGTATGATATTATAAATTAGATTAGCCAACTGAAACTTCACAAAGTATCTTAAATTGAATTTGCTGTTCCCTGCTCTTTGGTTTATTTAAGAATGAAACTCAATGAGACAACTGGGATGTTACCTAGTATATGTTTGATTTCTTAGCAAATTCATATATAGATTATTCCTAATAAAACATAATTAAACACACTACTGTGGGCTAGATCTTGGACAAAAAAATATATTTTTTTTAAAGAGGAAGATGATATTTGTCTTCAAGAAAGGCAGTTGATTGGTTTTGGTCAAGAAAGGTAATTAATTGCATAATAAAGGAAAAGCATCTGTGCCTATGGGTAAGAAGAAGAGCTCCTTTGGCTTTTTCCAGTGATTGTTAACATCGATTGGTCTTTTGTTTGGGAGACTGAGGTTTGTGTCTTGCCTGGGACAGCTTAGGTTTTACCATTAATGGTGGACAGTCACATATTCTGTAAAAGAATGAAGAAAACACTTTTTCCATGTGTGTTTTAGTATTTTACCTTCACTTATGTCTGGCTTAAGAATTAGAATTTGAAATTAAGTTATTCAAATTTGTTTATAAATCCTGTCTCCTATTGAGCTAAGAGATTACTACAGCACCCAAGGAACATAATCTTCCCAGATGGTTTTGGAAAGCCTTTCTACGTCTTAAATATAGGCAGACTTGTCTTCCAACAGGAATAAGTGGCTCCAAAAGTACCTATTATAAAAAAAGAAAATAAAAAGATCTGAGCACAATTTGATTAACAAATTCTCCTTCATATAAGCATTTCTTTTTTATAGCAATCTTCCATTTTCTTGATGGCTGTTTTCTTTCAAACTCAAAATCTGAACCTCCTGACACATGACATAGATGTCCCTGGTTATTTTCTTATTAATGGAAATTTCATCTCAAATAATTGTGCTGACTGACAAGATGGTTGGAGCCATAGTTATACCAATTAGAAACTCTTGATGGTGGTAAAATGTTCAGATAATCTCAAATAGAATGATTTCAATCTTTAAGGATTACAGTAAAGAACAAGCATGTCCCAGTTCTATCAGTATAAATTTTCCTCTTTCCCTAGAGCTTCTTTACAGTGTGTTTTCCTTTAAACAAAATACTTAATTTGGTAATATACTGTACTTTTTGAAGATGAATGTTCAAAGTCTGTTTTATAAATTAAATAAATTGATTTTTTACATTGACTTTTGAAGTACTTCTAAGGAAATCTACAAATAACAAGCTTTTTTCAAAATGCCAAAGTACATATTGGATACACAGAATGACTTCCCCATTTTAATATTCTAACTATATCTAATTTATCTCAGCTTTCAATCAGTTGGAAATATAGCGGCAACATAAAGCAAGCAATTTTATTCTGGTCTTCCATACTTTACATATAAGCAGACTTTAACTATTGTTCAGAATGGAGATTGACTGGCTTATTATTTTGTACATTTAGGGGCATTTAAGAAATAATGAGCAATTTACCTTTAAAATAACAATTGAAATGAGGAATGTTCCATGAAATTCTGTGAGGAAATTCTCACCACATAACCTTCATTTGCATGGGTATTGTGAGATGTCCAGCCCTTTTGACAACACTAGAAGATGATTTTGACGTGTTTTTTAATCACATTCAAATTCTTTATCAGGTGTATTCTAAATATCCTGTCATTATTACTAGATATTCAGAAAAATCTGCCATCTATCCCAAGTATTATAGCATAGTCTTTGTCTTCAAGGATGTTTTTATCTTACTGAGGAGGAAGGATCTTTATTTAACAGAGATCAGTTCCTGATGGCATATGATCAAATTGTATGATAATGGCACTGTCTCTAAGAATTATGGAATATGAGAGATAGGATAACCTATAGGGACCCAAACAGTACAAAAAATACTTAATAGAAATGTGAGAACAGAGTTAGTCCTTTTAAAATGGACTCTATTTCTACACTGGGGAAGAAGGAGAAAGACAATTTTGCTAGCCTACAAATCTGTGAGCTGCATGAACACAGACACCATACCTATATTTTGTTCATTGATCTATCTATCATATGTTAATTGGTATTTCTTAAAGAATTGTGGAGGTAATGGGTGAAAGCTCGCCATTCCTCAGTATTTGAGTTTCCACTTGAAAATTGAAAGGATTCTTCATTTGTACTTACTTGGGACTTTTCATTTTTGTTTCAAAGACAGAAAACAATTGCCAAAGAAATGTGTGTTGCAAAATATAAAAGCATTTCCAACTATGTTTTTCAGACTGCTTAGCACATTTTTTGAAATAAATAATTTATAACTTATAATTATCATAATGCAGAGTAAATGTCTGGCAAATTTCACTCCCCAAAGCAAAACCAAAGTTACTAAGCCCACTTCTGCTTAAAATGAGTTTGGTCCCAGTTATCAGAATTATTCTATTCATCATCAATCTTATTCAATGTATAGTCCAAAGTAATTGAATTGAAGTAAATTTAAAGAATTGTCTACAAGCAATATTTCTCTCCAGTGATGTGATTATGACTCATTTTTTAAATTAACAGATAAAATTATGTGTATTTATGGTGTATAACAAGATAATTTCTAAAATATGTACATTGTAGACTAGTTAAGTCTACCTAATTAATATATGTTACCTCACATAGTTGTCACTTTGTAGTGAAAACACTTAACTTTCACACTACTAGTATTTTGCAAAAATACAATATGCTGTCATTAACCATAGTCAGACTGTAAAGTAGCTCTCTGAAACTTATCCCTTCTACCTAAAATTTTGTAGCCTGTGGCAAACATTAGCCTACCTACTTTGTTATCCTAACTACCCCCCACCCTGCCCCAGCCTCTGTCAACCACCATTTTATTTTCTATTTCCATGAGCTCAAATTTTTAGATTTCATATGTGAATGAGATCATGCAATGTTTGAGTTTCTGTGCCTGGTCTACTGCATTTAACGTAATATCCTCCCAGTTCATCCTTGTTGTGCGTGGTAGGATTTCCTTCTGTATTATGGCTGTCATTAAAAAAAATCACAGTATTCCATGTGATATATTTTTACCATCTTGTAAAATTCAATTTGCATCTTTGAAATTACTTTGAAATTAGCATGCTATGTTAATAAGAAAATAAGTTATTTGCTTTGTTTTTAAAGGATCATATAAAGATACTTCAGATATAATTCCATTTAAGCAAGATGAAATGTTAATTCTTGGCAAAAACTTTAATTACCCAATTTCAGTTAAGGAAGTTGCTCCAACAGCATTTCACTGAAGGAAGTATAATACCCTACATACACACACACACACACACACACACACACACACACACTTTCTCTTTGCTTAACGTTCCCAGCCATCTTCCTCATTGCTTTCAGAATTATCTTTCTAAAAGATGTGACCCCAAGATACCTGTACACAGACCCTGGGAGGTTCTCAGGCAACTTCCAAGCTGCCACTTCTCACCACACCATCACTCACATCATCCTCTTCTACTACCCCCCAGCTGCACAGGACACCCTTCTCTTCCTGTAGTTGGCCCTGAACTGTCATGTCTCTGTGCCTTATATCTGTGGGTTCCTGTACCTGGAGTTATCTTTTATCCTTTTCCATTCATTTTATCAACCCTCACATGTCAGTTCCACCATGAAGCCATCCTTAATCTGCTCAATGTTGATTGTTTCCTACTCTGAGCTCCCAGATCTGTATTCAGACACCAGGTATGTCCCTGCATATTTCATCATTCACATGAATTCTTAGAGAATAGGAACTCTTCTTTCATTGATTTTATCTCCTTGTTAAATCACTCAATATGAATTTTGTTTTTTTAAAAGATTAATTTATTTATTTGATTAATTTAATTATTTGAAAGTCAGAGTTACACAGAGAGGAGCAGCAGAGAAAGAGAGAGAGAGAGAGAGAGGCCTTCCATCCGCTGGTTTGCTCCCAAACTGGCCTCAATGGCTGGAGCTGCACCGGTCCAAAGCCAGGAGCCGGGAGCTTCCTCAGGGTCTCCCACACAGGTGCAAGGGGCCCAACGACTTGGGCCGTCTTGTACTGCTTTCCCAAGCCATAGCAGAGAGCTGGATCAGAAGTGGAGCAGCCGGGTCTTAAACCGGTGCCCATACAGGATGCTGGCACCTCAGGCCAGAGCGTTAACCTGCTGCGCCACAGCGCTGGCCCCTCAATATGAATTTTAACCACATTTGATTAAGGAGTTACTGAATATCTCCCCTTATTTTAGAAGTGCAGTATAATATTTTCAGTGTATTAATAAGTAGTAATAGTAAGTGCTTAAGAGATGTTTGTTAAATGAAGAATGGGTTGAAGTCTTGAAATCAGTTGTACAACGAGCATATGAATCACTGGATTGGACATTTGATGTTGACAGTTTTTAGATCGTGCCATCTTGTTTTCTGTAAAAAAAAATGCAGACTTACTATATAAATTACCTTTCTTCTGCATTGCACAATATATAGAGCTATTGCTTTGTTATACAACATAAAGAAAAGATGATTAAACCTCCAATATTTTCAAAGTTCTGAAAATCAACTGTTTTCACCACTGGTGAATTTTAAAAACATTGAGTGTTCGGCATTGTGGTGCAGCAGGTTATGCTGCCACTTTCATACCAGCATCCAGCATTATAGTGCTGTTTTGAGTCTTAGCTCTTCTGCCTCCGACCTATATCCTTGCTAATACACCAAGGGGAGACCAGGATGGAGTTGGCTTTTTGGAGCCTTGGCTTTTGGAGCCTTCTGGGGAGTGAACCAATGGGTGGAAAATATTTCTATGTGTCTCTCACTACCTGTCTTTCTTTTAAGTAAATAAGTAAATAATCTTTTTAAAAAAATGATTATGAGCCGGCGCCGTGGCTCAATAAGCTAATCCTCCACCTTGCGGCGCCGGCACACCGGGTTCTAGTCCCTGTCGGGGCGCCGGATTCTGTCCCGGTTGCCCCTCTTCCAGGCCAGCTCTCTGCTATGGCCAGGGAGTGCAGTGGAGGATGGCCCAGGTGCTTGGGCCCTGCACCCCATGGGAGACCAGGAAAAAGCACCTGGCTCCTGGCTCCTGCCATCGGATCAGCGCGGTGCGCCGGCTGCAGCGGCGGCCATTGGAGGGTGAACCAACGGCAAGGGAAGACCTTTCTCTCTCTGTCTCTCTCTCTCACTGTCCACTCTGCCTATCAAAAAAAATAAAAAATAAAAAAAATTAAAAAAAAAGAGCCATCATTTAAAAAAAAATGATTATGACCTAATTATACAGTTGTCACAAAGGATCTCCTACAGTATTCTGGGTAAAGTCAGAGAAAATCTTCACAGTATTTGTTTCCTTTTCACTAGTATAATAATAGAGATATTAATTTAATGTGAAATAACTGGCTAGTGTTGAAATAATAAAGCACCAGACATTTACTTGAAGAATGAGGTGGATAATAGAAGTTATGAATAAAACACAAAATGAAGACAATTACTTGATAAGCTGCCCTATGAAAACAATCAATACTCTTGCAATTAATTTGACTACTCAGGTAATTGTTGTGGACATTGCAAGGGCTTCAAAGTGGCCTTCACAAAAGAAGAGGAGTTCAATGGTCAGTGAGCAAAGGCTTGCGTAGACAGTGGAGGGGTTCTGATGTCCACTATTTATTCTTTAATAGAGTGCTTGAGTTCCTAAAAGGAAAGCCCAAATAACTGACCTGATTATTCCCTGGAGACTCAATAGTATGATCTGGTTTATGGAATTGTGGTACAGTGGTACATTTTCATTTAATCAATAGATTTGTTTTTCTGAATGCGTAACATGCCTTTGTCAATGATCCTGGGGATTTGTAAGCCAGAAAACCAAAAAGATCTCCCTGGAGACAAGTGGTATAAAAACATATGAATCAAAAAATCTACAGTGGGCAGGGAAAGCCTTGGTAATAAGCTAATATTTGAGTGGAGATAGAAAAGAAATAAAGGAGTAAGTCAAAGCTGATGCCTGGGAGTCTTGTTCCACTAAGTGTGGTCCATGGACCAACTGCATAGATGTAAATGAGAACTAAATTCTTAGAAATGCAAAATATCAAGTTCCAACCTAGGCTACTAAGTCCATTTTATCAAATCCCCAGGTGATTTGTATGCACATTAAAATTTCAGAAGCAATGCTGTAATATAGTTGGAGATCCTGAAAAAACTGTCATTTGTCACTGTTGAGTTAGACTTCCTCTACCTAGAGCACTGGGCACAGCCACATGAGGCTGCATCACCAGATTTGATTTCTGGCATGTATCAGCAAATGATTAGTCATGGCACAGCAGTTTTACTAGGGATAGATGAGGTTGCAGAAAACTCAAGAAGTTCATGTGTCATTCCATTGAAATTCACCTATCCCTCTCATTTAAATAAAAATTATGAGATAATATCCATATCTTGCTAGAACCCTTCATCTAGTAAGACAACTAACATAATCAGCAGCTTTTTCCCTTTGCTTATGGTTTCTTCTGTATATAAGTAAAGAAGCAGTGATTTGGGAAGATATAAAAATGAATCCTGTCCTGACAGATGCCTCTATAAACCTAAAGAAAGTCCATAAGACATCAATATGTACATTTCTTTAAGTAAATGTATATTTCTTTAATTACATTTACATTTCTTCAAGTAAAGCAGAAACCCATTTAAGTAATCTTTTCAATTCCTTTTAAATTCAATAATTCCAAAGGAAAAGTACTTATTCTTTTCTGCAAAAAGTGAAACTGATCTTATTCAGGCAACCACTGTCACAGAGCTTAAACCACAATTAGATCATGGTGCTTTTTTCTATGGGGTCAAGGATATAATGAAAGCTCAAAATGAATATGTCAGTTACCCCCCTGAAGAATATACATCTTTTGAATCTGAAGGTTCTCAAAAATGTATATGCCATCTAAGATGCTTACTTACAATGCAAAATATATTTCTTTCCTTAAATCAGCGTCTATTTAGGTTTATGCATATGAATGAGCAGCTGTGGCATATTGAAATATTTTCCCAAGGCAAATAACTTCATCTTAAATGGCCAAGTAAGATTTGTAAAGTCCAGCTGTAGATCTTGGTCAGAAATTATATCAGCATCATAAGGCAACATTTAAGATGAGCGCTTTTAGGGTGGAAAATACTGTGCAAGACTATAGTCTGGGAAGGGAACACCAGTTTTTTACTGCAAGTGCTACCTACAGATATGTGATTTTGTGCTAGTTTACCTTTTTCATTCTGTTTCTCATCTACTGAATAAAATGGTTAGGGTAAGTAAGATACTTTCAGACGAACCCATATAGCTATAGCTATTAAATTCAAGATAAAACATGTGATCCGTGACCTGAGGTAGTATAAAAACATAAATTCCATCACTTGAACGTTTTGATGCCAATATTACATCTTTTCTTTGCATTTTAATACATAACAATAAATGAATGCATAAAAGTTAGTTTAGGCTGGCGCTGCGGCTCAATAGGCCAATCCTCCACCTGCAGTGCCTGCACAGTGGGTTCTAGTCCCGGTTGGGGCACCGGATTCTGTCCCGGTTGCCCCTCTTCCAGGCCAGCTCTCTGCTGTGGCCCAGGAGTGCAGTGGAGGATGGCCAAGACCTTGGGCCCTGCACCTGCATGGGATACCAGGAGAAGCACCTGGCTCCTGGCTTCGGATCAGCACAGTGCACCAGCTGCAGCATGCCAGCTTCAGCGGCCATTGGAGGGTGAATCAACGGCAAAGGAAGACCTTTCTCTCTGTCTCTCTCTCACTGTCCACTCTGCCTGTCAAAAAAAAAAGTTTGATGGAGTCTATGTGCTTTAACTAGAATCACTAAGAAAAGAAATTGAAAGTTATAGGAATCCTTAAAGGTGATCTTGTTCAGCTTCCTCACTTGACAGATAGGGACCTGAAGTTGAGTCAGTATCCAGATAGGAAAGTAGTTCAATAACTTAAACTTGTCATAACTACAGAAACTGAAGCTAGTGGAGAACTTAATAATTTCCTTAAGTGTTTGGATTCACTATAGTCACTCACGATAGACTGTGACATTAATAGCCCAAGGGACGTAATCCAATAAGATTATTATAATCAGGTGGACATAAAGGGATCAAAAATTATCAAAGAGCCTTTCCTACATGAAAGCACTGAAAGTGTAACCAATTTTTGTTCATGAAAGATATAACTCAGGGCCGGCGTTTTTGCATAGCAGGCTAAGCTGTTGCCTGCAATGCCAGCATCCTATGTGGGTGCCAGTTCAAGACCCAACTGCTCCATTTCCAATCCATCTCCCACTAATGTGTCTGGGAAACCAGCAGAAAACAGTCCAAATGCTTGGGCCTTTGCACACATATGGGAGACCTGGAAGAAGCTCCTGTCTCCTGGTTTCAGCCTGGCACAACCATAGCCATGGTGAACATTTGGGGAGTAAACCAGCAGATGGAAGATCTCTCTCTCTCCCTTTCTTCTCTCTCTGTCTCTTCCCTCTTTGTCTATAACTCTGTCTTTCAAATAAGTAAATAAATGATCTTTAAAAAAACAAAGAAATAATTATCAGTTGGGAAATAGTACTTTGACACACAGTTCAAATATATTATGATTTCCTTCTTTATCATTCTAACTACTTCCTTCAGCATTCTTCGTTCATCCTTCTACCCATCAGTTCATCCTTAGTGATGCTTTGCATTGCCAAATACCAGATTTCTCCAAACGATGCTGCCTTAATTCTAGTTTAATTAATCTGGGTGACATATTCTAACTTTTACCTAAATACTAGGAAGGAAACATAAATTAAACTTCATATGACTCTAAAAAATTTTTATTGCTTAATCAAGTCTTTCTCTACAACCCTCTCTCACATATCCCTTAACAGACAATGCCTCTGTGAACAACTAGAAGTCTCCCAAATATTCCTTAATTCCATTTTTTTCTTTCCTCAGCCTTCTCTTAGTTGCTTTTATTTTCTTCCCCAAGTCCATATAACACAAAACACTATAGAATTTCACCAAAAAGGTTATTTCTGTAAATAAAATCTTTTGATTTGTAAGAGGTTCTCTCCAGATACCTCAATGATTAATGATGCTGCATCAATCTTCCTATGCCTAAATCTTAATTTTGACCTAGGGTTAAGTAATGAGCACAAAAGTTGATATCATTTCTTAGTTCTGAGAAAACTCTCTTGTCCTCATTGTCGCTGGAATGCTGTATCTCAAATGCATATCAAAGGAGTTAAAGTCCTATGATTTCATACTACTTGAAGGGATCCTCTTGGCATCTAGTGCCATAAATCACTCACTCATTAATAGTGAAAGTCAAGTAATCTGTATATTAGACCAAAGAGATCTCTTAGATACATACCTACCATTGGCAACACCCAAATAAAATGTACAAAAATAAAGGATCCTAATTCTATTCTTCACTACAAGAAATGAATCCAGATCCTCATTACATATTGCTTCCATTTTATAGAATTCAAGGGTGTTATAGAATTGTAAAATAACATTCCACAGAGCCAAACAGAAGAGGAACATGAACCAAGGAAGATATAAAATACCTGCTAACTTTGTTTCGTTTTCTGAGTTTTTAGCATAGTTTATCCCCATGTTTGTCTGAATATACCCATATTTAAGTCAGTCTTCAAATTTCATAAGGAGCAATGAGCCATTTTTTCAGCTCTTCCTAACTCAGACCCCGATGCTTTAATTACCATGCCCAAGTCATATCACTTTGCTTTCCCTTGTTTGTGAGTTAAGATGGTTAGAGATTATTTTAAGACTCTTGAAATATAAATATATAATATAAATATACATTTAAAGCACGATACCTTTTATTCATATTTTATTTATATTTTTAAAGTTTTTTATTTATTTGAAAGATAGAGTGATAGAGAGTGGAATGCCAGAAGGCAGAAAGATCTTACATTTGATGGTTCTCTCCCAAATGGGTGCAACCGCTAGGGCTAGGCCAACCTGAAGCAAGGATCAAGGAATCCATCCTGGTTTCCTACATAGGTGGCAGGGCCCAAGCACTTAGGTCATCTTCTGATGACTTCCCAGGTGCACTATCAAGAAGTTGGATCAGAAGTGGAGCAACTGGGACTCAAACCAGCACTCCAATATGGAATGCTGACATCACAAGCAGTAGCTTTACCTGATATGCCATATTGCCTTCCACACAAGCATGTAATTTCTAGATGTTCTCTTTCTATATATCTAAAACACACATAAATTCTGCTTACACCAAGTTGGAATAAAGGGAAAAATCCACATCTCTATTATTACAATTTTTGTGCCCAATAATGGTTTGAAATTTAGCCCAAGTAGAAACACTTGTTGTTTGTGTTTTTAAGATTAACAACTCGTTGTGCATGGTCTCTGTTTTTAGGTCTATTGTAGCCTAAAGCTTACCAGTTTAATAAATTGAATTGTATTTTATAAGATTTGAAATATACTTACTGAGAATGAAAGGAAGTAATATAAAAAATCAATTTCAGGAAATCAAAGATGTAGTTGGCTGAAATAGTAGAGATGTCTTGAATTCTCAGAATCACAAGTAGTAGCAACTGTATGGTGGAAAAGCTAAGCCCAGGAAATGTGAGGTATACATCTTTAATGTGCTTCATAGATTCTTAATTCAGAAGGGATTCCTGGTAGACTTATTAATAAATCTATAAAAGCCAGAAATTTCTAAATTGCATTTTGCTTCAAGATAGTCTTCTTAGAACCCTCTCAGTTTCTTCACATTTAGCATATTCCCCTGCTGAAGATAATTTATTTTATTAATAAAGGGTTACTAAAACATTGATAAAATTAAATAAATTTATTAATTCCATTTTCATTTGTTTAGTACTTATTAATTGCTTCTAGTGAGCTACATGCTGCCCTGGACCTTGGAGACAGAATGCTGATCCAAATACACATGGTCCCTTCCCTAATGAATCTGCAGTCAGCTAATTAAATGAATTACATGAGACTGTTTTCAAAAGGTTTATGGAAAATGGAGTTAAAATGTAAGTTTATTTTTGTGCAAACTATTTTGAAATCCATGCATAATTTTTTTCATACCGTGCATTTTTAATAACTTTTTAAAGTAACCTGATAGAAGCTAAGATGAATGTTCTGAAAAAAGAAGAGAACTTGGATCTCGCACTAACCTGAACCAAACAAAACCCTGATCTAGATCATCAAGTCAAGAAGGCATCCCAAGGAAATGATGCTTCTTTTGATGTGAAAAATGGGTAGGCATTAATTTGCCAAAGACAGCAGAAGCTGGTGTTGTAAGGTACAGTATTTCAGGAGGGCAAGTTTATGAAGTCATCCTGCAGAGAGGATGGTACAATGGAAGGACTGAAGACAAACAAGAGAAAGTGTGAGAAACACTGAGTATAAGGTGGCAGAAGAGGGAGACAGATGCAGAGCACAAAGGGCTATATAAAGTATTTGGTTCTTCCTCATTAATACACTGGGAAGCCATGAAGAGATTTTAGCTGAGATCTGGCAGGATTCGAATTGCTCTTCAAAATTGTGGCTGTGAATGCCAAACAGAGAATGCATGGAAGAGCACTACAGGGGCCAGGAGAGAACTACTATATTTGAAAAGCACTAGTGCAGGTAAGAAATGGTGGAGGGAGGGGCTCAACTTTGTAGCATAGCAAGTAAATCCTCGGCCTGCAATGCCAGCATCCCATATGGTTTCCAATTCGTGTCCCAGCTGCTCCACTTCAGATCCAAATCCCTGCTAATGGTCTGAGAAAAGCAGCAGCAGATGACCCAAGTGCTTGGGCTCCTGCTACCCACATGGGAGACCTGAAGAAGCTCCTGACTCCTGGCTTCAGCCTGGCCCAGTCCATAAACTGGCTGTTAAGCCATCTGGGGAGCGAACCAGTAGATGGAAGATAGCTCACGCTCTCTCTGTCTCTCTCTCTCTCTGTGTTTCTCTCTCTCTCTCACACACACACACACACTGTGTCTCAGATAAATAAATCTTTAAAAAAAAAAAAAGAAATGGTGGAGGTTGAATCAGAGTGGTATCATAGTAAATGGAAAAAAGTAGATAAACTCAAGAAGGAAGGTAGATGATAAAACCAAAAGATGTGGGTTTATTAAAATGCATAAATGTATCCATTTCATTAAAACATGGAAAAGCGCTGGTGACTAGTTAAAACACTAACAAATCATTCAGAGAAAAGCTATTCTATTCATCTTTATATCTCTATTTCCTAATACAGTGCCTGGTTCATAATAGAAATTTAATAAACTTAGACCATATGAAAAAATAAATGAAGGAAGGATGCCAATGAATAAACTTATCTATTCTATAGGAACTGTAGATGAGAGAAAAAAGAAGTGGTTGCATGAAAGAAAATCTTGAAAAACAGTATGTACAGAGCACTCACTGTATATCTGATGACATCCTAAAATTTCTTCCTACGTTAACTCATTTAAACTTTCCAAAGACACATGATATAAACTCCACAGCTTGGCCCCATTCAAAGATGAGGAAACTGAGACACAGAAAGCATAAGTGGTTTCTCCAAGGTCATACAATTAGCAGTAGAGTAAACCAGGGTTCATTCTCAGGTAGAGAGACTTCAGAATGATCAGTGACCAAGAATGCCTCTCTTAGTAGAAAGGAAACAGATTTACAAGGAGATAAAAGGTTAGAAGATGGGGCCGGTGCCTTGGCTCACTTGGTTAATCCTTCACCTGCAGTGCCGGCATCCTATATGGGCACTGGGTTCTAGTCCCGATTGCTCCTCTTCCAGTCCAGCTCTCTGCTGTGGCCCCGGAGGGCAATGGAGGATGGGCCAAGTGCTTGGGCCCCTCACCTGTGTGGGAGACCAGGAAGAAGCGCCTGGCTCCTGGCTTCGGATTGGCGCAGTGCTGGCCATAGCGACCATTTTGGGAGTGAACCATTAGAAGGAAGACCTTTCTCTCTGTCTCTCTCTCTCTCACTGTCTAACTCTACCTGTCAAATAAAAAAATAAAAAAGGTTAGAAGAAAAAAAATGGAAAGGGTCAAAGAACAGATGCCAGGAGAGGGGTGCAGACACAACCAAAATAAGTCAGACAGGGAAATAGATAAGGGATCAGGCAGGCGGGGTTGGAGAGCGCAGTGTTCAGCTCTGACTGAGAACAGAGACAGGCGATACTGGTTTGGAGTATGCCCTAGGCCTCTATTCCCCTATAATAGAGAGGTGATTGTATTTACCTTCCAGAGTTGTTTGGAAAATTGGAGAAAATGGATGTAGAATGTTTGGAATGTAGTAGACCATCTGTAAATGACAGTATAGTAACTCTACAGCAAACACGTTTGAATAAACATTGTGCTTCCTTCTCTAATAAGACCTTTATACGAATAACTATCCCTCACAGGATCAAAGAGTGGGAAGCAGTAATGGTTATGATTCCTATGTGAAATCAGATAGATATAGTTCAAATTGTAGCACCACCAATAACAGCTCAGTAATCTTGGGCAAATTTCCTCACCCATTAGAATCTCATTCTTTATCAGTAAAGTGAGGGAGGATTCATGCCTATCTCTGAGGATTAAATGATGGAATACATGTAAAATGCTAAGCGCAGCTCCTGATGGATAGTTCATTTCCATAAGTGATAATTATTGTGTGTGAGAGAAGTAGATCCAGATGGGGAAAAGACCTTGATAAAGCCCTTAGGAGACTGTGGATACATGCATTTAAGAAACTCCTTCAGTAACAAAATAAGGTGGAGAAATTGTCCTGTGTGGAAGTGCCAATAAACATCCCTCTGAAAAAAGGGCATCCAGTGAAAGAATGGAACGGGTAGCAAATGGAAGAGCGCAGGAGGAGATAATTTGCTTTCTGGTCTCAATCCCAGTCCAACCAAAGCAGGATTTGTTTTTCATATTTGGTTTTGGATTCATGAAGCAAGGATTCTGCCACTAAAAACCAGTTATAAAGCTGTCTGACAGAACGCAAGAAAAACTATTCAAATTATAGCATTTGTATTGTTAGAATCTATAAAAGCTGTCAGTTCAGTTAATGTTTCCACCAAAGTGTACACTCCATCAAGTTTTGTCTGTCTTGACTGCTTTATCTCCAGGCCTTAGAGCAGAGCCGTGTACACAGTGGGCACTCAATAAGCGCTTGTAGGTCCAGACATTGTGACATAGCAATTAAGATGCCACTTGGAATGCCTGCATTCCATTTCAGAGTGCCTAGGTTCAAGTCCCTGCTCTGCTTTGGATCTAGCTTTCTGCCAGTGCATCTAGAAAATGGCAGGTGATAGTTCAAGTGTTTGGGTCCCTGCCACCCACATGGGAGACCTGGACTGGGTTCCTGGCTCCTGGTTTTGGTCTGGCCTAGCCCTTGCTTTTGCAAGCATTTAAGAATTGAACAAGTGGAAGGGATTATACTCTCTTTCTCTATCACATAAATAAAAATAAAAAATAAAACTTTTTAAAATAAAAATAAATACTCAAGGAGTGAATGAATGACTAAGCAAATTTCCATATTTTGCAGTTTCTCTTTGAACTCTAGATGGCAAAGTAAATTCATACCCCCCTTAAATGCCTACTGGTAGTCTCATTGATTACCTAGAAATCCCAAACACTTATCTTCAATGCTAAACAATAGCTACTCTGTGAGAGCAGATTTTTTTGATTTCATGAATGATTCCAGCATTGCTGTTGAGCAGGCAAACTAAAGAAAAACACACTCTCAGTTTTTGTCTGATTGTTTGAGGTGAATGCAAAAAATTAAGCAAACAAATAATATGTTTTACTAATGAACCAAAGAGCAGCTTTGAGAATTTTTTGAAGTCTTTTACTTCTCATCTTACACTTTCAGATGTGTTCCTCATAATATCAACAGAACAACTCAGAGGTGAATTAAACAGGTGTTATTATCATTATTGCAATTCCATAGACAAACAAGTGAAGATCGGTGAAGTGACCTCCACCACTGTCTTTGGCTAGTAGATGCTGTAAGAAGAAGTTGTACCCAGATGCTTTGATTCCATTCCTTCTGCTCTTTCTTCAGCCCAAGAAATGGGCTTTTATCAAAATAAAAACAGTTCAACCAAGATTATCAGGCTTTCAATAACTTTGCTAAATGAACATATTTTGAGAAAACATGTTTGTCTTTTTATGTGGTGAGTGAATGTTTGATGGTATATCATTATAACTTTATAATGGTAATATAATTACAAAAGTTCAAAAATCAAAATAGGTCCATGCATTGGTGTGGTGTTTAAGATGCCACTAGAGACAACCACATTCCATTTCAGAGATACTGGGGTCAAGTCCCTGCTCTGCTCCCAACGCCAGCTCCCTGCTAATGCACACTCTGGGAGGCAGCAAAGGCCCAAATAGTTGGGTCTTTGCCATTCATGTAGGAGACTCAGATGGAGCTCTTAGCTTTTTGCTTTGGCCTGGCCTAACCATAAAGTGTTGTGAGCAATCTGTCTGTGTCTTTGTCTCTATACCTCTGCCTTTCAAATAAATAAATTAATTAATAAAAATTCCTTAAACTTACAATAACATTTAAAGTGATGCAATGAAAAGCTGATCTTCTTCAGCTGCATTGGTGTCGCTTCTCCCTTGCCTCTATAAATAGCCATTTAATTAATGAGAAACACATTTACAAAAGCTGAAACTAAGACTACAGGGGGATACAGGTCTTATTGGCAAAGTTTTTAAAAAGAAAGAAAATTGCTCAATAGAAGGGTGTGTTAAACCCTGGAGAGTTAAGAAGTAGAAAAATCATTATTTCTTGTTCTATCATTGACACCGGTTCTTCATACCTTAAGATGTTTTCCCAAATCAGAAGTAATTCTATAAATGTTAGATTTCCTTTCAATGTGGCTGTTATAATATCCAATGTGCTGTAAATTGCCAAGGGATTATATGTTCCAAAAGAATCCTCCATGCAACTGTTCTTCATTAACTGACATAGTTTTCTAGAAAAAAAAAATGGAATACTTGAAAGAGGTTACTGGAGTCTAAAGGGATATGAAATCAAGGTTAAAGCCATCCCATCCCCTTGGAGATATATGCAAGAGTTAACTAGTTTCATACAATAGACATCTTAATATAAAGATACTTACAACTTTTATTTATTATGTGGTTGCTAATACATAAATTCATTTTCATTTAGGATCACTCAGAAGTGAGTTTATAAATGATTTCTTAGTAATATAAATAATTTCATCCCATTTTATCCAAATTATTAATGTTTATATTTTTTTGAATATTTTAGTTTCTTAAAAATAGGTCTCTGTCACCATGGAAGACTTTTCCATTAAACAATAGAAGGATTGATAGAGTTTTTGTGGCAGTTCCTGCTGTAACATACTAAGTCATGAGCAGTAGAAACACAAATGGCATTCTGGAAGAACATAATTCTTAATAAACTGCAGACAAATAGTTGCTTTGAATACCTCTTAATGAAAAATAATGAAAGTACACAGTCATTATTAAAATAAAGCTGATAGAAAAAACCCAAGGAAGTGAAGATGTCAGGATTTGGGGAGAGAGTGGAATGGCAGCAGGACATGCAGAGAGAATTGCTGAGGAACACCAAATGTTTTTCACTTGGGCAGGAAGACTGTTAGTAAGGTATTTTCTCTCCTTAGACATCCAAGGAAAAACATTTTCAATAGTGTGCAGATATATGAATTTTTTTTATTTGACAGGTAGAGTTATAGACAGTGAGAGAGAGAGACAGAGAGAAACGTCTTCCTTCCATTGGTTCACCCCCAAAATGGCCGCTATGGCTGGTGCTGTGCCTATCTGAAGCCAGGAGCCAGGTGCTTCTCCTGGTCTCCCATGGGGTGCAGGGCCCAAGCACTTGGGCCATCCTCCACTGCCCTCCCAGGCCACAGCAAAGAGCTGGACTGGAAGAGGAGCAACTGGGACAGAATCCGGCGCCCCAACCAGGACTAGAACCCAGCACCCATATGGGATGCCAGTGCCGCAGGCGGAGGATTAACCAAGTGGGCCACGGCACCAGCCCCAGATATATGAATATTTAATTTTCTTCTTAGAAGAAAAGAAAGTGAGTTTTCTTGTTGATCTCTTATTTATTCATTTTATAGTAGCTGATAATATTGAAATATTAAGAATATCATATTGTAGTTTCTTCTCTGCACTGTACTGTGGAAGTTCTTTTACAATTTGTGCTTTTTCATTGCATTTCTGTATCATTGTCTTTCCTAACAAGAAAGAAAAAACAAAAAATAAAAATTTACTGAGGGTCTGAGACTACATAATGAGCTAAAAGAACAATGCAAATGCAATACCCTGGCATAATATGTATCTTATTTTATATAATGAGAGTTAGTCTTCAGAAAAAATTTAATGTACTTATCAAGCAATTTCTGTATTTCAGGTTCAGTTTTCTTGGATAATTTTCATCTAAATCTATTTATCTAAATATATGTCTCTTCTCACTCTCCTTTCCCAAGCTATTCCTTTCTCTCCTTGCACTTTATACCAGAATGACACTAAACTAGTTAACATTCACCTGATAAGCCTTGAGAGTTCATCTTTTGTCACCTAGCAATTATTAATCCCTCTCCCCAAAATTTCCTTCATTCCCTTATCTACTTGACAGGTAGAGTTATAGACAGTGAGAGAGAGAGACAAAGAGAAAGGTCTTCCTTCCATTGGTTCACCCATGGTTCTTTTCTTTCAAAGCATAAGCTAAAAATCACATCCTCTAGGAAGCCTTTCCTGGTTTGTACGACCCGTTCACAATAGAGTAACACTTCTGCTGCTGCTGCTTCATAGCTTGTGGAGCTGCATTTCTCCTTCAGCTCTGTCGCATGGGGGAAAGGAGTACCTCTAGTATACAGTCAGTACATACTTGATGAATAATTCAATTCATCAGTGACGATTTGGTGCCAGTGATTTTAAAAAAAAAATATTTATTCTATTTACTTCAAAGGCAGAGTTACAGAGAGAGGTAGAGACAGAAAGAGTTCTTTCATCCACTGGTTCACTCCCCCAAGTGGCCACAACCAGAGGTGAGCTGATAAAAACCCAGGAGCCAGAAGCTTCTTCCAGGTCTCCCATGTGTGTGCAGGGGCCCAAGGACTTGGGCCTTCCTCTGCTGCTTTCCCAGGCACATTGGGAGCTGGATGGGAAGTAAAGCAGCCAGGAATTGAAATGTGCTCATACGGGATGTCAGCACTGAAGGCCGGGGCTTTAACCCACTGCACCACAGCGCTGCCCCCACGTGCCAGGGATTTTTAAAGTCCATATATCATGAAAATGATCAGGGCTATGTGGAGAAGCTGTTGCTGGTCCTTAAGATAAATGGCAAACAGTTGAGCAGGGCTAATGGAAAGCTTCTGTCCTATATCACCATGAATAGCCCTTAATTCACACAAGACATTGCAAACATTGTTATCCCTACTTTGAAGATGAGAGAATAAAATCTCAGAGAAGTCACATGACTGTTAAGTGGCAGAAGCAAAATTCCAACAGTAGCCTGCCTGACTCTGGTGCCCACTTGCAATACCACATCTCCAAGAGAGTCTATAGCCAGATCTTAACTACCACCCTCTGAGTGTTCATCTACTTCCCACTTCTTTAGAAAGGAGAAAAAGGTCAGGGTCACACAACTTACGTTGACTAAGTACATAGATTTTATAGCACTTCCTTTCAAAGCCTCAGTAAAGTTATGTGCATGGTCTCCAGAGTCTGCTGAGCTACACTGGAGTGCTAAGCCCTGGGGCTTTAGAATTCTCTTTTACTCTAAGAGTGCACTTTTCTTAAATCTGGCAAGATATTGCCTAATAAAATGCACACCAAGTGTCTGAGCAATTGAAGGAAGAAGGTAGTGATTATGGCTTAAAACTGGATATAAAAAGAAAGCAGATTACCACTGAAGTGAGGATTTCTGAGTGTCATTTGGTCTAAATGGAACTGTGATTAGAGAAAGAAAAAAGATATGTGAAAAGGTCATGAAAAGAAAAATAGTAGCAATTTTGAATTTCAACTAAATGGATGAAATCTGGGGCATCACAAATGGAAATACTTTCTAAAGCTCTTTGCTCTAAAACATCTAATGTAGAGGATACGATGCAACAGGAAACTGCTTGTAACCCTTAAGAGATAACATATTAGATGATAATTAATAAATTCTATGGAAATAAAATAACTTCAAATGTGTATAAGAAATGTTGCTGAGATAATGAACTGGCTGGATTCAGGTTGTTGTGAAGCAAAGAATCAGAAAATTAAAAAATAAAAACTAAGAAGGATGAGTTTTATCATCCATAAATAGGAATTAACTTCCAAATCCCAAAGTGAGGTTATAGAAATACTGAGCTTCCTTTTTTTTAAAGATTTATTTATTTATTTGAAAGGCCGAGTTACAAAGAGGTAGAGGGGAGAGAGAGAGAAAGAGAGGGAAATATCTTCCATCCGTGGGTTCACTCTCCAAATGGAAGCAATGGCCAGGGCCAAGGCAGGCCAAAGCCAGGAGCCAGGAGCTTCTTCTGGGTCTCCCACATGGATGCAGGGGCCCAAGCACCTGAGCCATCCTCTGCTGCTTTCCGAGGCACATTAGCAAGGGAGTTGGATCAGAAGTGAAGCAGCCAGAACTTGAACTGGCACCCGTATGAGATGCCAGTACTGCAGGCAGTGGCTTACCCACTACACCACAACACCAGCCCCCTGAGCTTTCTTCATGATCCACTGAAAAGTAAATATTTGAAAAAAACAAAACTTAAATTCTTATGAGGAGAGATATAAACATGTTTGAGAACAGAGCAGAAGTCAAAGACAATGCTTCTGCTACTACCTGGATGTATGACCTTATGAGGGCAAAGGCATTAATGATGTCTACTGCATAAGATAATTTTGATGAATAAATCAGATCATAATTCCATAGAAAGTGTTTAGTAAGTGTTAACTACTAAAATGATAGTTGATGTTGCAAAGTACCAAATATGAGCCTGATCATGTTCAATATATTCCACTTATTAACTCATATCATCTCTAAAGTAAGTGTATGACATAGGAGCTATGACTGTCTTCACTGTTAGAGATGAAGAAACCATGGCTCAGAAGGCTTTCTCAAGATCACAGCATGTTAATGCTATGATTCAAACTCTGGTCTGGCTTCAGCACCCTTGCCTTTGACCTTGATTGCCAGCTACCTTTTCGTAGTACAATGATAGCCTTTTGCAATTTCTTCATAGCACTTTTCACTACCTATAGCTATCTTACTTATTTGTTTATGGTCTTCCTTCTTCTAGCTGAAAAATAAGTTCCTTGAGAGCAGGGACTTTGACTGCCTTATTTATTAGTTTATCTTCAGGAACTAGAATTTTGTCAAGCACAAAGTAGGTATTCAACAAAATTATTTGAGGCATGTTGAATTATAATTTTATTTACTGTGGGTAAACACAATATTAATAAGCATGTTGAGAATAATAAAAGATGAAAAGTAAATCAAAAAAGAAAGGAAATATATGTTAGGAATTAAGATTCTAAGATAAAATAGAATGCAAAAACATTTCTAATAATTCAGAAGCACTCCCAAAAACTGACATTTTATTTGCAAAAGATAACCTTGGCAAAATACATGGCACATATGTTTTCTCTCAATTGTTGATAACAGAATTAAAGACAGACATAGTTATTTTCCAAACTGATAAGAAGAAGGAACACAGTGGAATCCAGCATTACCATGGGGTATAAAGAAGAAAAACCAAAAACAAATGGGCTTAACTCATAATTCATTGTAAAAGAAAGCATCCAATGAAATGTCCCAGAGATTAGTCTTTATATTCCATATTGTTTGTAAGAAAAAAATGGTAATAATATTATCAACATAAAAGTAACTAAGTAAAAGCATATCAAGGAATTGAACATTATATGCTATCACATGCTCTCAAGATTCTAAGAGGCCCAGTTTTGTTTGTTATCAGTGTCTTCATCCCAGGAAAACATACCCTTTAACTTCATTGTGATTATTTGGGTGGAAATTCTGATGCCTTTGCTTTCCAAAGGTAGGATGAGACATGACTTTCCTGCTTCTATCAAGTTGAATAAAGCTGATTCAACATTCTTACTTTACCTCACATGTCCTCAGCCTTTGCTAGGCAGTGTAAGCAAGGCCTATCTGACTGTGAGATTTTTCTGAAGCATTTGTCTATATGCTGAATTTAATCTATATTTGAGAAACTTCTAGCCTTTGTTAAAACTGAAGATACATTGTTAGTGACAGTTACCAGGACCTCCATCCTGTGTACAGTGCATAAGTGGACTCTTTGGACACTTTTGTGATGTCTCTTGAAAGCTAAGCCTAAATTATTTTCATATTTGGATATAAAATAACAAGTTAAGGGCCAGAATTTTCTTTTTTATTTTATATTATTTACTTATTTATTTATTTTTTGACAGGCAGAGTGGACAGTGAGAGAGAGAGACAGAGAGAAAGGTCTTCCTTTTGCCGTTGGTTCACCCTCCAATGGCCGCCGTGGCCAGCGCTCTGTGGCCAGCGCACCGCGCTGATCCTATGGCAGGAGCCAGGTACTTATCCTGGTCTCCCATGGGGTGCAGGGCCCAAGCACCTGGGCCATCCTCAACTGCACTCCTTGGCCACAGCAGAGAGCTGGCCTGGAAGAGGGGCAACCGCGACAGAATCCGGTGCCCCGACCAGGACTAGAACCCGTTGTGCCGGCGCCGCAAGGCAGAGGATTAGCCTAGTGAGCCGCAGCGCTGGCCGAGAATTTTCATTTAAAATATATTGAAAGTATAGAATGCAAAAAGGTAGTTTTTTCTCCTTTTCAAGACATGAACTAAGACATCAAAAACATTTATAAAACAAATCTGCTGTCGCTCCCCGTCTTCGTGGAGGAACGACACAGGACCCTGCGCTGTTCTTTTGTCTGCTCGGCCCTCCCCGGGTTTGCTGCTGGTTCTTCCCGGGTTGGCTACTGTCCCTTCCACCTCCGTGGAAGGGCAGTTCCCCCTGCCACATTCCCCACTTCCGCGGGGGAGCGGCACACCGCCGGCCGGCTCTCTCGGGGGCTGCTCAGATGTTCCTCAGGTGTTCCTGGTGCATGCCGTCTCTCTCCTCCTTTATAGTCCTCCTCTGCCAATCCCAACTCGGCTGCCCACACGCCGAGCACGCTGCTCTCCTCCAATCAGGAGCAAGTCCTACAGTTTATTGGCTGAACTGGAGGCAGCTGTGTAGAAGCTGTTTTCTTCTCTCCCAGCGCCATATTGCGGGAGAGCAGATGCATAGAATAAGTCTTAATTCCAGTAACTTAGTCTAGTCCGGGTTGCTCCCCACAATCTGCTACCTCTAAAAGTTTCAGTTAATTCCTCTATTTAACAATAACTTTTTAAAAGTATTTGCTTTTGATGCTGCACCTCATTAAGATGTTAATTTTCTAACTCAAGAGTTTGACAGAAAGTGTAGAATTCTTAGAAATCATTTTTAGCACTCTGACAAATGAATTAGATTGACATGTACTATGAGGAGTTCCCTAGGGTGTTCTTTATGCTTCATTTTTACAATGCCAGGACAAAAAAAGAACAAAGAAAGTCAATACAATTTTCCCAACATTAGTTCTCTCTAGCCTGGGAGTTTTAACACTAAAATGAAACACACAGTTTGGGTTAAAGTTTTGAATGGTCTTTCCAGAAATCTGGGTCATATCCAAGTCAAATTTAGAATGTGTGCCTTCTTTACCCGCCACTACCTACAGGACAGGGCTATCAGTCTCACTTATAAACCTGAGAGCCAAGTTTTTCTCTCCTTAAGTCTAGGATAGAGCACAGAAATCTGGCCTCCAAAGACCTTTTATTTAGTGGTTAAAATGAAGAGCCCTTGCTGAGCAAATAAACAAACATTGTAGTGATGTGGTCAAATCACAGACTTTATAGCCACACTCCCTGTGTTCAAGACCTATGACAGGCACTTAGTAACTGTTGAGAACTTGGGCAATACTTAACCCTTGATGCATCAATCTCCTTATTAGTAACATTGAAATAATGATAACAGTAGCTACCTCATAAAATGACTATGAAGGTTGCATGAGTTAAGATTTGTATAACTCTTAGAGTAGTACCTTGAAGATAAGTCCTAAGTATTGATAGACAGCAAGGACTCCTATCAGGCCTCACCACCAAGACAAGGTCCCTAAGGTTAGTCTTCTACCTCCCCTATCTACCTCTCTGAGAAAACTTATGTTTGTGATTTCTCTTTCTCTTCAAAACATTCATACTACTTTAATTTGATTTTGTATCATTAGATATGTATATTCATTAAGCAATGCTATATTGAACATCTGCTATACATCAGCACTATATATCCGAGAGATAAAGAATGGCAGGGCAAGAAGCCTATCACTACCCTTGTCTATGTCCCTCCCCACACCATTATTCCCACTTGCACCCCCCTCATTGTGATTTCCCAGCTCTGTAACTGTCCCAGGAGACCTGGTTGCTAATGCTTGGTTCCATGTTCTGTCAGGTAGCATCAGAAAGCTACTTTCAAGGACCAAATGCTTATTAAGAACACTAAAAGGATGTTTGGTACAGTAGTTAAGACTGCATTTGGGACACTCCCATCCCATATCAGAATAACTGGGTTGGAATCTCTGCTCTGATGCCAGCTTCCTGCTAACGTGTGACCTGAGAGGTAGCAGGTGATTGCTCAGGTAGTTGGATCTCTGCAGCCCATGTGGGAGACCTGGAGTGAGTTCTTGGCTCCCAGCTTTGGCCAACTGGAAAGTAAACCCTTGCCTTGCCCAACCCAACCCAACCCATATGTGGCCCATGTTTATTATGGTGTAGAGTTTCTTAGGTGCAGAGTAGGGTGAAGAAGATTGGAAAGTTGAGAGGTCAACAAAGAAAATTTATTTATGCAACATAAATCTGAAGAGCAGAAATTGGCTAAAGATTAAAAGGTCTTATACCCTATGCTAAGAAAGTTATCCTTTATCCTTATGTGATGAATAACATTCAAAACATTTAAACAAGAAAACATTTTGACAAGACCTTCCACAATGTACTCAATATGAGCAGAAAGTTGGGGTGAAACTAGAGACTGAAAGAGGAATTAATACATTACTATAGTTATCTAGGCAAGAGATGCAGTACTGAATTGGGAAGGTGGAAGCAGAAACAGAAGTATCTGGATTCATGACTGATAAGTTTAAACATTTTTTTAGGCTAGATGAAGATGGTGAGATTAGAAAACAGAATGAGCAGACCTTGAACTCAAAGTCTAGAAAAAGGAGTGTGCATGTGTGATGTGGGTCTAAACTTTTGCACTATGGAACCCATGTTATTTAGCCTCAGTTTTGATACCTGTCAATAATGGAAATATAAGATATACTTTTTTAAAAATTTTTTTATTTGACAGAGAGTTAGTGAGAGAGACAGAGAGAAAGTTTTTCCTTCCGTTGGTTCACCCCACAAATGGCCGCGATGGCTGGAGCTACGCCGATCCGAAGCCAAGAGCCAGACGCCTCCTCCTGGTCTCCCATGTGGGTGCAGAGGCCCAAGCACCTGGGCCATCCTCCACTGCCTTCCCGGGCCACAGCAGAGAGCTAGACTGAAAGAGAAGCAGCCAGGACTAGAACCTGGTACCATATGGGATGCCAGCCCTGCAGGTGGAGGATTAACCAAGTGAGCCGTGGCGCCGGCCCCAAGATACACTTTTAAAATTTGGAATTCTTTGACCATTCAATTAGATTCTGGAGACATTTTTTTACCCAACAGATGCAGAAATTTTAATAATTGGATATAGCCAGAGAACTTCAGTAACTCACAAGAAGGATCTGATGATTTTGTTCAAATGAAAGGCTTGGGGATATTGCGTCTGTTTATTAAGAAATTTAACTGTTATCACCTTAATGATAGAGAAATGAATAAAAACCAATCATACACAAAAGTTAGTATGTTCTCTCTGCCCTCCAAAAATCAAGAACCAAAGTTGATATTATCCATGCTAGGATCTCTTAATAATACATCTTCAGAAGATTCAAGACCCTCTTTCTCATGCCCTAGTTGTGAGTTCTGCAATCTGGGACAGAGCTGGGCCGAGCTGGTAATTGTTATCAGCATTATAATGATCAATATGGGTTCCAGCTCCTTCATTGAAACTTGAGAATCTTCCTAGTGAAGGGCAACAATTCGGCCAGCCTACCTTAGCTGCTAATGTAAATTTTATTGCTGAGATATTAGCCTATTTAAATAATGTAAGAACAAAGCCATCCAAGATCCCCTCTAGAATTCTGTAATTTCTTGTCAATTAGGAACCTCACTGAGAGAAGAAAGTCACTTCAAATAGAAATAGGCAGTGTGGCAGCATGAGTGTAACTTGCTGAACAATGAATCCAGAGAGGACCTTCTCTAAATTGAAGTCCTATAACCAAATATCAATAAATCAGCTGGAAATCAAAGGCATTTGCTGAAGTTTCCAGGTCATAGTTGTGTTAATTAAAATAAGCCCAATGGGGGTCAAACAATGTTTTGAAAAAGCTTTTCTATGCCCCCCATCGGAACTACGTTCCCTTGCTGTTCACTCTGAGTCCTTGCTCTCTCAATAACAATCCTGTGCTCTTGCATGTGCTGATTTGGAATTCACCATCCGCTACTCAGTCATCCCCTTCTTGCCTCACTTTACCATGAACTCAAACATGCTCTTCCAGGAAAGTTAAAGGTTTTATCCTCTTTAAAGCTTCCTGATTGCTTACTTGCTATATTCTGAATCAGCATTGTATTTTATTAATTGAGATCCTTATGGCTTTTTACTTTGTGTCATAGTAATTTATGCACCTCTTATTCTCTCCTTTAAGTCAGAATTTTTTTACCCCATCTCCATGTCTGGAATCTGTCAGGCACTCAAGGCATTTCTATTGATAGAATGAATAAAGCAATCAATTAAGTACTCTATCAATCAATGAAAACAAATAAACATGTCCTTTGAGGTGTACTTTCCCTGTAGCCATTCAAAGCATCTATTTTATGGTTTATTCTCCATGAAAAGTTCAGCAACCATATATTTTATTACAAAACAGGAGTAATTTTTAAAGTTATTTTTTATTTAGCCTTGCAAATGCCATAACTGAGCTAATCAGAGTACATGCATTGTTTTACTAATCTTGTAAGAAAGCCTTCGAGATAGTTGCATTCTCTTCATTCTGGAGATTAGGAAACTGAGACTTAGAGAGACTAAGTAATCTGAATGTGATGACCCAACCCTGAAGTTGCAGACTTGAGTTTCATGTATTACTCATGTATGATTGTATCTACACTGAGCTGTGCTAGACCCGTAGGATTTGGATAAATGTGACTAAAGCATAAGATGGAACATCCTGTGTCTTCAAAATGTGCAATGAGAATATGCCTAACAACCTTAAGGATCAAGCGATTCAGGATTCAGTTCACAGATGTATTGAGAGGGGAATGGGCGGCTACATATTTCTTTTTTTTTTTTCTTTTTTTTTTTTTTTTTTTTTTTTGACAGGCAGAGTGGACAGTGAGAGAGAGACAGAGAGAAAGGTCTTCCTTTGCCGTTGGTTCACCCTCCAATGGCCGCCGCGGCTGGCACACTGCGGCCGGCGTACTGCGCTGATCCGATGGCAGGAGCCAGGTGCTTATCCTGGTCTCCCATGGGGTTCAGGGCCCAAGTATTTGGGCCATCCTCCACTGCACTCCCAGGCCACAGCAGAGAGCTGGCCTGGAAGAGAGGCAACGGAGACAGAATCCGGCGCCCCGACTGGGACTAGAACCCTGTGTGCTGGCGCCACAGGTGGAGGATTGGCCTAGTAAGCCGCGGCGCCAGCCAGTGGCCACATATTTCTTGCGGAAACAGAATATGGTGTGGAAAGAAGAGGAGGGCTTGGAAATGGACAGCGTTAAATGACATACCAACAAGGCTGGACTATATCCTGATGAAATGAGTAGGAAACAGCCAAAGTAAGTGACAGGTTGGCAACATTAGTCTGGCAGTAGCAGGCATAATTGATAGAGAATTAACTAGTTGGTTGGCAGATTTTTTTTTTTATTAAGAGTTTCAGTCATTTTCCCCTTCCTCTCCAAAAAAAAAAAGAATAAAGTTGTAGACAACAACTTTAGATCTCTGTGTAACTACTTGCATAACCATTACCTGATATAAATTCTATAATCATTTTGTCCTCATAACTCATAGTTGGTGGACTCGATCATTTGCTTCCTTCTCTGTTTTGACTGAAGCCAGTAGGGGCAGCAGACAAGAAAATCAGATGGCCTGAGAGCAGTTTTTATACAGGTGGTTACAGGAAGCAAGTGGGAGAGGAAGTCAGGCAAATATGAGGTGGAAGAGACAGAGAACAAAGGGGAAGTTTCTTTTAATGAAACCTTAGGCATCTCAGTCTGATGAGGAAGGAGAGTGTATTTTTGTGACTAGGGATATGTGTAGTCAGAGGAGCTTTTTAAGAAATCCTAAAACCCATTCATGAAGCCAGCTCCTTTAAGCAACCTGAGATTAACACAAAGCATCGAAACTACTGGTTATGATACCCACAAATTCCTAAAGGTCTTTTCACCATTGTCCCTAACCTAAGAAAAACTTCATCTACTCTCTGTCTCTATAAAGATGCTTTGCTTTCAAATACAGAAAGTTGCTCCTATCATTATGCTTTGAGTAAACCTCTTGGATCCCTCCTCTGAGTCTATGCCTCACCTCTGTAACACTTTTAGAACCGCTTTGGACCCTAAAGTAGATATTTGTTAAGTCATGACCTCCTAGCTTTTAAGTATCAGAATGTAAAGAATGCAGCATGTATTCAAAGGAAATCAACCCAAATCATTTAAAATACATGAATTGATAGATGTTACATCAGGGAGAGCCAAGGCAGTAACAGGAAGTAGTCGTACCCCAGCCTTGGTGATCAGACTGAGCTGGGTTTGAATTCCAGCTCTGTCACTTTCCCTGCAAATCTTGAAAATATAGCTTAACTTCTAAAGTAAAGTAATGCAGACAAAGCCTCCAGTAATAACTTAGTAGTAACTAAGCATAGAATCATCACTCAGTCACCAGGGTAGGTGATAGCTATCATCCTCACATACATTGTTGCCACATACAAAATCACATTATGTAGGTATGTTTAATACAGAAAACACATGACTTAGAGTTCTATATTAGAACTTTATATGGCTATGGTACTAAGATACAGTCTGACACATGCTATATGCACAGTAAATATTTGCTGAATAAAACTGAAAGGCTAAATGTAATGGTTTTATTAATCTATTATAAGTTAATAATAATCTCTGAATGCCCCTAGAAATGCTGAGTTTAAGTGTTAGTCCCAAGTATTAGATTATCAAATAGAAAACTCTTCAATTGTTTAAATATTTCTTTCAAATTGTTTTGGATTACTTTTTTTATTTCTTTCTATGGCATAGAACACTATTCTACTATATTGGCTCATTTAATGCTCACAGAAACCCTAGAGGTTATTATCCCCTTCTTGAAGATGAGGAATCTGATACAAACAGATGTGCATTAATCTGCTCCAGCTCACAGCTTGTATGAGGAAGATCCAGGACTCAAACCAGAAAGTCTGACTTCAGAGCCAAGACTTGAAGCCATTGTACTGCCTCTCCACATGTTTTTATTGTTTTGTTTGTTTTTAACTTAGAAACTATGAAAGTTAGCGATGTATCTCAGTCTTTCAAAGCACAGTAAAAATAAATGGATTTGGCAATATTCTACACTTAACCAATTATGTAATTATACTAGGTGAATTGCTGTTTGCCATTTTTAGCACACAAAAATATTGCATAAGTTCACACTTGAAAATGAAATATGTGGGCCATGCAGGCAAGGACAGGCCCCAGTGAGGCACAGTTCTGAAGCAGGTCATGCATTCTGAATTTCGCTTTGGCCACAATCTGAGTGTATTTGATCCTCCTACTGCATGTATGGGCTCTGAAACCATAATTATACCTAGAATAGTTCCTTTGGCTCTAGAAATCATGAAGTTACACAAAGAATTGTTTGGGAAGAACTAAACACACTGCAAAATGAACAGCAGAGTTGTTAGTCTCTCATATATGTACATATATTTACATATAATCTTTCTTATTTATCTTTTGTATACATGGTACAGTCTTAACATTTTCAAACTGTCAACTGTTTGAATGTTACTCTGAAGGTCTGTGGCTTGTAGTAATGTATAATTTTGTTGCTGAGTTGTGTAGTAATAAACCCTTAACTGGTAAGAGAGTCTACTTATTATCTAAATACATATTTCAAACTAACCTTGTCTCTTCTCACCCTCAGTTGCACAGTAACTGAGCCTCCTGTGCATTGCTGTCTCCTTTCTATCAGAAGTTGTTTAGAAAATGCTCTAATAACTGACCTCTGGAATTTTCATGATTAACCATGTGTCATGTCTGTTTACATATATTTTATAACAGCTCAGATTTCTGTCCTGTAAATTAATACAATAGGTCATATGTTTCTCTCTTACTCTATCCAATCAGTGACTGTTTAATGTTTTGGGGTATCAAAATCAAAACAATGTTTGTTGAGTCAGAAGTAACAGAATAACATTTCCATGAATATACTTCAAAAAGTAGTAGAAAATGTAATTAGAAAGCGGGTTTATTTTAGTGCAAACTATTTGCAACCATGTATAGTTTTTTCATAATATGCATTTTCCTTAAAATTTATGAATAACCTTTGAACTTATTTTGCTTATAAATGTAAATATACTAACTAAATTCTTAGAATTTAGTACATTAAAATGCTAAGTGTGTGTATACTTGTATTTATATATGTAAGAATAGTAAGCTGAGAACACAGTGATCATCACAGTCAGACCGAGTATTTGCTGTTTGCTTCTGGGTTTCATCCACTAGAGTGACTCTGATAAACATATCATAAACTCTCAGCATCAGAATTCACCCAATTTTGGGAAGCATAAAGCAGTTTTATAATTATTCAATCAAAGCATAATTTGTGCTGGACTTTTAATAAAGATATTAACTTGTATTCTCTTATTATGGTTAACTTTTATGTGCTTATTTTAATAATCTATATTAAAGAAAATTATGCTTTATTTAAATCTTCTTGGAAATAAGATAAAAGTAGATAAGATATTACAACACATTAATCTACCTTTTGATTATTAATGATACACAATACTCACTTAAGTTTTCTTCTCACAAACAAATGAATCTGACAACTAAACTGCCCTAGTATCCAGCATCTAGAAATTTATTCTTATGCTCACTGAAAGTAGTTTACATTTTCTGAAAGTAAGTTAGCTTTTATTGCCCTTATTATTAAAAACTATTATAGCACTTAGAAGAATAAATAATAATAATTAAATTATCATGATGTGATTACATTAGTTGTGTCCCAGGCCATATCTTCCCCAATATTGTTTTTCTGTCTCACATTGCTCTCTTTGCCCTCATCAGCAATTGCAAGTAAGGCTTTGACCCTCTTGATTCTCTAATCATTAAGTTACAGGCCACAAAGGTAGGCATAAAGTGAGGAATGTGAAGTGATCATGCTCAATAGACCCTTATTTTACCCAGCATCAAGAGCCCTGTACCTTTCTAATGTGAATGTTAAATATTCCTCTGGCAGTTTACTCACTTTAATTAGCATAAGTCACCACTTCTCCATAATGAGTATCCTGAACATAGAAAATCTCAACACAATAAATTGAACACAATTAGGCAAGACAGGAGTCAAATTCTTTGCTGGCACTTCCAACCCTCTGATTGAATATACTTGACATTTAATGTAAAATTGCAGCTCTGCTGCCTTCCAAGGATTTATGCCATAATAGACACTCATTAAATTGTTAGCGTTTGAAGTTCCACCTCCTAAAAAAAAAAAAGGTCACCATTGATTTTAACAGATTTTTTTAATAATATTTCTTTAAGATAGTCTACAGGGGGCCGGCACTGTGACATAGTAGGTTAAACTTACACTTGTGGTGCCAACATCCCATATGGGTGCCAATTCATGTCCTGGCTGCTCCTCTTTCACTCTAGCTCTCTGCTTATGGCTTGAGAAAGCATTGGAAAATAGCCCAAGTGTTTGGGCCCCTGTACCCAGGTGGGAGACCTGGAAGAACTCCTGGCTCCTTGCTTCAGGTGGGCCCAGCTCCAGCTGTTGCAGCCATTTGGGGGTGAACCAGCAGATCGAAGACCTCTCTCTGTGTCTCTCCCTTTCTCTGTCTCTAACTATGCCTCTCAAATGAATAAAATTTTTCAAAAAAAGTCTACCAGTAGAGAATGAAGATAGTCATTTGGATAATTCAAGCTAAATATCCCTGAATTATAAACCCAGAATTTTAAACTAAATAACCTTTATGTTTAGTGGTAAAATCATCTTTTGTGTCTATGTTGGGGAGTATGGGGAAGGGGCAAAGGTAGGCTTTGGTTGAATTATATTACTGCCTCCTTACACTATCTCAGCTGACATGTTAAGGATGTGAAATAGACTGTAAATATATAAAAATATTGACATTTAAATAACACTTTAATTTTACTTGTATATGAAAGTTTGCATTTCTCCTGGAAACTCTAAAGAAAATATCTACTATTTCATATTGTATAAAGAAAAAAAAAGTCTGTTCAAAAACCATGAGTTGAGACACCTTATTTTGTCCCTTATTCTGTTGGTAAATAAATAGCCTAAGTCAAGATATTTGCCCTTTCTTCATCTCTCTCTCTCTCTCTCTCTCTCTCTCTCTCTATTTTATTTGAAAGGCAGATAAACAAAGGAGGAGTAGAGGAGAAGTGATATTCTATCTGCTGGTTCACTCTCCAAATGGACACAAGGTTAGGGGCTGGGGCAGGCTGAAGCTAGGAACCAGGAGCTTTATCCAAGTCTCCCATGTGGATGCAGGAGTCCAGGAATCTGGGCCATTCTCTACTGCCTTCCCATACACACTAGCAGGGAGCTGGATTGGAAGTGGAGCAGCCAGGACTTGAACCAGCACCCACATGGGATGCAAGCATCATAGGTGGCAGCCTGACCTGCTGTGTCACAATACCCACTCCCTGCATCTCTCATAATACTACATGGAAATCAAAATACATTACCTCAGCATACTCACTCTCCCCTAGATGACTCTTTCTCCATTTACCTCAAATGTTAGCAACTCTTTCCTCATTTTCACTTTCAGATAATGAACTTGCTTCCTATTTTTTGAGATAGCTTCCTGTATTCAAAAGAGAATTTCCACAAGTCCCACCACTTCTCTTGCCCACTGATTTGCATCTTTGACTTCATCCCTCCAGGAAATATGTGTGGACTCTTCCTGCCAAGGTTTTGTTCTTTCACTTATTCAAGGAATTGTTAAATATTAATTCATCAATTCTCCCTCTTCATCTTTGAATTACAGATATTTCCCTGTCTACTAGATCAGTCCCAAATGAGAAAAATTACACTATTCCTTCCTAAGACGAACAATCAATCTTGCTTTATGAAGAACTTAATGGGAAAGCTCATTTTATGTCTTCAGTTTTTCTTTTTTCATTCTCTTTTGCACCTACTCCATCAGGTTTTTATCCCTACCACTTTCTGAAACTCTTCTTTTCACAAGTGACCTCCACTTGCACTTATCACCTTACTTCTTCATGAGGAGCATTTAATATAGTATATCACTCTTATATTCTGCAAGTATCTTCTTCACCTGGTTTATATGGTCATATTTGCGTGATTTTTCCTCTTTCTAATTTTTTCTTCTCAAAAAATGTTTTTGTTGGTTCACCCTCAATTCTAAAACATCAAACTTGGAGGGTTCATGGGGTTACATCTATCTATCTATCTATCTATTTATGTACCAGATTTTTATTGATTTTACCTCATCTCATAAATTTGAATCCCACCTCTACCACCTTTATGCTAGTGACTCCATTGCTATCTGACATCTGGATAGTGGAGCTCTCTCAAAGTTCCAGATCCATGTTCAACTTCCCATTTGCCTTCTTTCCTTGAATGTATAATAGGTATCTTAAATATAATGTGTCCAAAATCAAACTGTTAATTTTCCATTCCCTACAACCATCAGCTCCTACAATCTTCCCACCTCAATGGCATTACATTTCTCTAGTCACTCCTGTTAAATACTTTAGTGTCATCCCTGACAGCTCTCATTCTCTCACACTTCACATCTGGCTCATAAGCAAATTCTTAAACCTGCATCCAGAGTTTCACTATTTGTTAGCATCCTCATCTTTCCATCCTCGCCCATGTGATTGTCATCTATTGCCTGAATTATTAAAATTGATTCCTCATGCTCTCCTTGATTATGTCCTCTCTCCTCTCAATCTGTTTCAACACAAATGTAATTAGATTGTGTCACTCTTCTGCTCTAAAACCCTCCTATCCCAAGCAGACTAGAAGTTGAAGTCCTTACTATTGACTTCTAAGATTCTGTAAGATATGGTCCCCACCACTCTCTTTTTTTCCTGCTACTCTTTTCTATTCTTTCTCTGTCCTCCCCTTCTGCCCTCCCCATTTCGCTCCAACAAACCAGCACATTTCAAGCTCAGGTTCTTGCTATTCTCTAGCCAGGAACATTCTTCCAAAACTATCCATATAACCACCTTTCTTCAAATCTGTATTAGAAACATAGCATCTCAGTGAGAATATTTTTGCCTCCACAGTACACATGCACTTTATATCCTACTTCTCTGTGTTATATTTTTGTTTACATTTACCACTTTCAAATGTGTATTTTCTCCCTTATCTAACATCCTTCATTAAAATAGTTTAATTAATACAGTTAATTTATTTTGCTCACTTTTTAAGAATTTTATTTTATTTTTTTGGCCGGCGCCGCGGCTCACTAGGCTAATCCTCCGCCTAGCGGCGCCGGCACACCGGGTTCTAGTCCCGGTCGGGGCGCCGGATTCTGTCCTGGTTGCCCCTCTTCCAGGCCAGCCCTCTGCTGTGGCCAGGGAGTGCAGTGGAGGATGGCCCAGGTGCTTGGGCCCTGCACCCCATGGGAGACCAGGAAAAGCACCTGGCTCCTGGCTCCTGGCTCCTGCCATCTGATCAGCGCGGTGCGCCAGCCGCAGCGCGCCGGCCGCGGCGGCCATTGGAGGGTGAACCAACGGCAAAAGGAAGACCTTTCTCTCTGTCTCTCTCTCTCACTGTCCACTCTGCCTGTCAAAAATAAGAAATAAAAAAAATAAAAATAAAAAAAAGAATTTTTTTTTTATTTATTTGAGAGACAGAAACAGACAGAGAGCTTCTATCTGCTTGTTCACCTCCCCAAAATGCCCACAATGATAGGGCTGGGCCAATGTGAAAGCCAATGGCTGGCAAGGACGCAACTACTTGAACCTTCACCACTGCTTCCCAAGGTCCGCACTGCCAGAAAGCTTGAGTCAGAAGCTAAAATCAGAAATCAAAACCAGGCATTTAGATGCAGGACATGGGCACTAACTTAAACACCCACTCCCTATTTTGCTCACTCTTAAATCTAATGTCTAGTAAATAGCTGACTCAGTGGGGGTGGACAATAAATATTTGTTAAATATATAAAGAAATAAATAAACCTTGCTGGCTCTATATCTGTACTATAAGCTAGGAATTATATGACTTGGGGGCATAGTAAAGTCCAAAGCACCCTATGAATCATTATTGAAAAAACAAATTGGCCGACGCCGCGGCTCACTAGGCTAATCCTCTGCCTTGCGGCGCCAGCACACCGGGTTCTAGTCCCGGTCAGGGCGCTGGATTCTGTCCCGGTTGCCCCTCTTCCAGGCCAGCTCTCTGCTGTGGCCAGGGAGTGCAGTGGAGGATGGCCCAAGTGCTTGGGCCCTGCACCCCATGGGAGACCAGGATAAGCACCTGGCTCCTGCCATCGGATCAGCGCGGTGCGCTGGCCACAGCGTGCCGGCCGTGGTGGCCATTGGAGGGTGAACCAATGGCAAAGGAAGACCTTTCTCTCTGTCTCTCTCTCTCTCTCACTGTCCACTCTGCCTGTCAAAAAAATTTTTAAAAAAAGAAAAAAAAAAGAAAAAAGAAATTATATCTATTACTGAAATAGAATAAATAAATTGTATTTGTTATGTTCTCTATTTTTCATTTTTTTGGGGGGATCTGTGTTGGAAAATTAATTTTTATGAGGTTCTTGTTTTTTCCCTGGGAAGATTGAACTATATCAGTAGGTTTTATTCTTCTATACACACACACACACACACAGGCACACACACACAAGGATACTTCAGAAAGTTCATGTAAATGCAATTAAAAGAAAAGTTTATTTTGGTAGGAAAAATGGAAATTCATACATAATTTTTTCATAGTACACATCTTCCATGAACTTTTGAAGATTCCTTGTGTGTGTGTATGTATTCCTGTATTTGTGCCATGAAGTCATTTGTTCAAATTAAATATTATTTGAATGCCCTATATGTGGAAAATAGACAGAAATAGAGGTGATTGTAGGTTACAAGGACCTGCTTTCTCAGTTGCTTTTATGACACCTCAGAGTAGAGTATTAAGATAACTGAGCTTTATGACATTTAATTTAAAAAAATCTATTTTTCTGCATAGGATAATTATTATTAATCTGAGTGTCTGATTATTCAGAAGACTTTGTTCTTTATGCTGGTTATTACTACATGTGTAGTGTTGAGAAAATGCTGCTCATATGTCAGTAGCCTTATATGTGGTGATTAGCCTATATCCTGGAAAATCGATTAGATTTCTAAAGGGACTACCCATGTGGAACACTAGGGAAAGACACATTTTTAAGTCCTAAAGGACTTCTGTTCTTAAATCCTAGAACCACTAAGTTGGATCATATGAGAATCTTAGGAGTTCCTCTTGATACTTTAACTTCAGAACTAAATACAAGCTTGAGAACTTTTTCTGGTGACTCCTTTTGATCTTCATCCAATTTTTTTCCTTAGCACAAGTCACTTCTCCCTTTCTGAGTGTGAAAGGGATCCTGGATCAAAATAGTTCAAGACAACTTTATCCAAAGATTCATGTTTATTCAGTAGCACAGTTGGCTGTAAGTAGAGCAATCTTTTTGATTAATAACAACATAATTCTTACTAGGAAGCAAAAGAAAACGTTTTACTTCTTTCACCTCATGAGGAACGACTTTGTAGCCATTCTCTCTTCAGAATAAAACTTTATGAAGCACACTTGCAGTAGACAATTAATAAGTATCTGCATTTCTCCAGTGAAGGTCTCTAGATATATATTTCTATGAAATGATCCTACCTCTCAATGCATAACTATATCTAAAACAAAATGAACTCATTGGACTCCCTCCAAGGATTTGCAATTGGGTCTTAGAGATGTTCATCTCTGAGTGCTTAAACTCAATGGCATAAAACTGGGATGAGGGCTGGAGCTGGAACTGGAACTGTTGTGTCTGGCCATGTGTGTTCAGAAAGGGAAGAAAAAGGGAAGGAAAAATAAAACTGAGACAGGGAAGAGGAGACTGTAAAACAAGGAAAGAGTCAAGTAGCAGAGAAAAGATTGAAAAATTCCCTTTAATTCTAGACTTTGTAGTTCCTGTCTGTAGATTGTTTCAAAGTCAATTCCCCCATCTTTACTTTGGGTTCTTGGAGATGACCCCTGTAGCCTGACAATAAAATCACAATGTAACTGAAGAAGTTTGAATGGATATCCTTTTTTATGCAAAGAAATTATTCCACAAGGAGACATTATCATGATGAACTCCTTCAAGAATAAAGGAAAAAAAAGTTGCCTCTCTGGCAGCTGTGACTTGATTGTATGGCTCTTATACTAGTCATCACTACTACCTCACATCAATATTGTGCTGCCAGAATTTCAGCAACTACCTGCAGTTGTTGCAAAAATCCAGGAGAGTCTTCTATGGTAGTCAGTGCCACAAAATTCATATAGGGAGCAATGACCAATAATGAACTTCACACTGCAGACTTCTCAGAGTCAGTCAAAACTTAGCAATTATCAAAAACTAAATAGAAGTTTTCCCATAAAAGGTGAGAGTTTGGAAAAGAATGTTCTAAAGACAGGGGTTGGCCGGCGCCGCGGCTCACTAAGCTAATCCTCCGCCTTGCGGCGCCGGCACACCAGGTTCTAGTCCCGGTTGGGGCGCCGGATTCTGTCACAGTTGCCCCTCTTCCAGGCCAGCTCTCTGCTGTGGCCAGGGAGTGCAGTGGAGGATGGCCCAAGTGCTTGGGCCCTGCACCCCATGGGAGACCAGGATAAGTACCTGGCTCCTGCCATCGGATCATCGTGGTGCGCCGGCCACAGCACGCTGGCCGCGGCGGCCATTGGAGGGTGAACCAATGGCAAAGGAAGACCTTTCTCTCTGTCTCTCTCTCTCACTGTCTACTCTGCCTGTCAAAAAAAAAAAAAAAAAAAAAAAGACAGGGGTTACAGAACACATTATCTCTCATGTATTTCATTTCAAATAGGGAAAATATAAAAAACAAAAAACACCTGAAACTGGTGTTATGGTACAGCTGGTCCACTGCTAGTCCAGCTCCCTGCTAATGTGCCTTAGAAGACAGCAGAAGATGTTCCAGTTGGAAGATCTAGATGCAGTTCCGAGTTCTGGCCCAGGCCTGGCCATTGCAGCCATTTAGGGAGTGAACCCCCAGATGAAAGATATATTTTTCTCTGTGTCTTTCCCTCTGCCTTTCAAATAAATTTTTAAATTTTTTTAAAGAAAGCTACCCTGAATAATTGTTATTTTTGCTCTTTTTTCTTCCTTGGAAATGGAAAGAGAATAAATAAGCAGAAATTACGTTTTGAGGCTGGGAGGAAAATTTATCATACATTTCTATTTTCTAATAACAATATAAATAATGCATCTAAAAGATATCCTTCATCTGTATATCAAAGACAAAGAGAAAAGTGAGAGTTGCTTGTCTAAATGCAAGCAGGCATTATTTTGTGTCAGTTTCAACATCACCTTCTTGGTGAAGCCTTCCCTAACACTGTCCCTCAGGTAGAGTCAAATGTCCTTCCAAGCCCATTGGCCTTCTGGACATATCCCTGCAACCATCTCATGCTCACTCCAATGCTCACTTTATTTGTCTCTCTTCCCCAATAAACAGTGAGCAACACGAGTAGAAAGTACAGCCGTTCAGCAGGAGAGCTAATACAATAAAAAGGCTGGTTTGATGAAAAAAATGGTGAAGTGGGAGGAAGGAAAATTTACTTTATTCTTCAACTTGTTGAACTTGAGGTGCCTTTGAGACTTTCAGGCAAAAATGTTCACTTGATTATATACATTCTAAGAACAGGATAAAAGTCTAATCTGTGTTAGAAATCTGGAAATAATGAGGGTGTGGTTGGTAGTTAAAACTGTACTATTCACTGATATTGTCCTGGAAGAGCATGTCAAGCAGAAAGTGATGAAAATTGAGGCAGAACCCTGGAGAATATGTCCATAGTAGGCTGTATTTCCTGAGGTGGTATTTTTCAAACCTGAGGAAAGTAAGTACAGGCTCTATCCAAAGGGAAGCAGCATTCCTCATGGTTAAAGGCAGGGAATCTGGAGCCAAATTGCATGGATTAAATCCCAGCTGCTCCCCTTATTGGCTGCTACTGAGAGGGTCTTAATTTCTCTCTGGGCTTCGATTTGCTCTTCAGCAAAATGGAGTTAACAATAATAATAATAACTATATCATAATGAGTCAATACCTAAAACAGCATCTGGTATATAGTAAGCTCTACATAAATTTTTTAAAGTGGGAAAAGGGAAGAGTTTTTGAGTAACCCTAACTTTGCTTAAAAATCATTCATATTATTGAAATATATATACACATAATTGAAAATAAATAAGCTATATTTACAGCACTAATACAACCATAAACTTAGGCATGCTTCTAAATGAAATATACTTTAATTAAGAACCAACTAAATTTAAGCTTACTAATTAAATGCAATAGCTTATGTTATTTTACCATGGCTAATTCTTTATTCTCAACATGAATTATGGTACTGGCTGCCAGTTGTTTTGAGGTTGGGATACTTCTACTTCCCTGTGCCATATAATGATTCAGTCCTCCCACCACTGTCACATTTTTTTATAATACCCCAAGAAAGTATTTAAGCTGAGAACATGTCCACTTCTGTTGTCTTCCATTCAAAACAATTATAGCAACCCCATTTCATGTCAGTGTATTTATATATGTAAAGATGAGAGGCATAGATATCTTGTGTTAATACTTGGTTAGAGAGCAGACATTAAGATTGTCTAAAATGTGCGTATGATACTTTTCCAGAAAATGATTAAAATGAAAGTAGAAGTTAACTCTTTTTTTAAAAAGATTTTATTTATTTATTTGACAGGTAGAGTTACAGACAGTGAGAGAGACAGAAAGAAAGGTCTTCTTTCCGCTGGTTCACTCCCTAACTGGCCGCAATGGCTGGAGCTGCACCGATCCGAAGCCAGGAGCTTCCTCTGGGTCTCCCACGTGGGTGCAGGGGCCCTAGCACTTGGGCCATCTTCCACTGCTTTCCCAGGCCACAGCAGAGAGCTGGATTGGAAGAGGAGCAACCGGGACCAAAACTGGCGTCCATATGGGATGCTGGCGCCGCAGGCGGAGGATTAACCTAGAGTGCACGGTGATGGCCCCAGAAGTTCACTCTTATGAAGGAACTCATGTGCCTTAGTAATATATCACCTGACCCCAATCTAAATAATAGGACTGTAAGGAGTTGTTTGGAAAGAAGTCAACAATAACTGTAGGATTATACAGTGTTACAAACATTTAAGAAAGAAAAGACGAGTACGTTAAGTTGTTGAGGGGAAGGAGTTAGGAAAGAGAGAAGTTGGATATAAAATGAGGGAATAGTTGAAAAATTAAGATCTTGAAAAAGATCAGAGGTTTCTGGAATCAAAGTGGAGGTGCAAGGATTAGGATAGAGCAAGAGAAAGTTAAACCCATGAATTTGGTTGAGAGATAATGTTACATAGTTTGTTTATTTGTTTGTTTGAACTTTGGCCACTCCTTGCTATGTAAAGGAAATAGTGAGTAAAAGTTTGTTTTGACAGCATTTGGGTAGGTTTGTATTCTACAACGTGCTTCATAAACACTGAGAATATATTTGTGTGTTAAATCCTGTAAAAAGAACCTCAGGATTAGTGGATTAGTTGATCAAGTGAGAAGCAGCCATAGATGTCAGTATCTAGAGTTTGGGAACTGATATTAGTATTTTCAGTTGCTTTTACTAATTGCTAATGGCAGGTATGTGACTTATAGCATCCTAATAGACAGCTGGCACAGGAGGCAGCCTGCTTTATAATTCTAAACAAGGGAAGGAATTATTTTCTCCCTCAATATCAAAGGCTCTGAAAATTAATAATTTTACTTCAGAATGAAATCAGGTGGTTACCGGACATGTCTGGGCAGCTAACTTAACATAGTTTTAGCTGCTGTGTAGGTGGAATAAAAAACTTCCTGAAATCCTTGTTTATACCGAAGCCTGGTGCCAAACAGGTGTCCCAGATTCCCAGAGGTGGGGAATCATAAACATTCATGAGGCATTTTCTGTCTCAATGTTTTCAGCTGTCACATTAAAGCAGCAATGGATCCACGGACTGAAGCCTGCTTAGGATTTTCAGAATTCTAAAGACAGATGATCTCTGGACCAGGATTAAACCATTTCAGTCTAGAAGACAATGTGAAATCTGTCTCTGGTATCTGAGAATGACTAGGGAAACTGTATATATGTGAGTAAGGTCATTTCTTGGTAGCAAAGTGGGGTGCTGTTGACTTCCCTATTCAACATAGGAAATGGGCTATCATATTAGCCAAAAAGGGATGCCTTATAAGATGCACTCCTTATGGCCCAGTGCTTATTTTGTATCTTTGCCCCATACTTGTGTGAGGGTCCATAGGACACCATGTGAATCAATCACAGAGCCCATGAGAAATAGAAACCAGCTTGTTGTGGTTTCACACAAAATTCAATTAAAGAAATTCAGTATTGTCAGCAGGACCATATAGAAAGTAGGAACATACTGTCGTAGCTAAAAGGAACCCAGAGTTGAGCTTGTTCAACAATTTTGAAAGAAAAAAATGAACCAGAGTAAAGTGATACATGAAAGCCCACACAACCAGCTGGTGTAATTTGGGAGAAGTCAAGGCCTCCTCACTCTTGGTAGCATTCTCCTTCTACTAACACAAATGGTAGGAGCCTTTGACTCTGGAAAATGAAACCTCCTCTACTAAGAAGTCACTTTCCGTCCCATATTATTTCCTTATTTTTCTTTCTTTAAACTGTTAAAGAAATGTATATATTTAAGGTGTACAACAGCATGTTTTGATATGAAATGATTACTAAGCAAAGTAACATATCATTTCACACAACTACCTTTTCTGTGTGTGAGTCAAAGGCAGGGCGTAAAAATATTCTTTTAGTAAATTTCCAATATGTGATAAAATATTTCTCTAGATTTTACAACCCATTCATTTATTCAGAAAATGTTTGTGGAGTTAGTGTTGTTCCAAGCTGTTTTTAAGTACTTAGATACAGAGATGAAATGGCACATGGTCTTTGGTCCTTGAGAAATTCCCAGTATGTTGGTAGACAAAATTCTCTGTCTTTGGGTGAGGATCCAAAGTGCAGTGTGAGTTCAGAGGGAGAAGTCCCAGCCAAGACTCTAATGAGTTCTGGGAACCATGAGAAGCTTAAATTTTGAAGCTGGTACCAGTGAAAAATAAAGTTGAACAGAGTTAAAGTGATCAAATCATGACAAGCAGCAGAATATGAACCATAAGATCTGAAATTTGTCTCCAGACATTTTCTCTTTTTTTTTTTAAAGATTTATTTTATTTATTTAGAAAACAGAGTTAAGGATGCTGGGGTGGGGAGAGATAGAGAGAGCTTCCATCCACTAGTTCACTCCCCAAATCACTGCAACAGCCAGTGTGGAACCAAGCTGAAGCCAGGAGCTTCATCCAGGTTTCCCACATAGGTGCGGGGACCCAAAGACTTGGGCCATATTCCACTGCTTTCCCAGGCACATTATCAGGGAGCTGGATCAGAAGTGGTGCAGCTGAAACTCAAACTGGTTCCTATATGGGATATTGCATCACAAGCATCAGTTTAACCCATTATACCACAACAACAACCCCCAAATATTTTCTATCAATAAATAAACTTAGGGCATTTCCCCACTTGCATATTTATTTGCTATCTGCACAAACTATTTGAAGTCTATCAATTTCTAGCCATGTAACATTGGGCAATTTATCTATAAAGTAATAAAAATAGTAATAGTGCTTATCTCATAGATTATTTATTAAGGAACTACATGAGTTAGTATGTGAAAATTCAAAAACAAAGCACTTGGAACAAAAAAGTGATGAATGAGTATTGGTTATAATTGGTATTATTGTTTTATAAAATTCATAATCATTTGGGTCACTTTGTCACAAAGTACTAAACCAAGAGTGTTCATAGTGACATTATTACTAATAGTACAAAACCCATGGAAATACCTTATTTGAAAGATTTTTGGTTAAAAATTTGGTTGAGGTTAAAGGTTCTGTCCTCATGGATTTTTAAAAACATTTATTTATGATTTGAAAGAGAGAAGTTCCACCTGCTGATTCATTCCTCAAATGCCTGCAACAGCTGTGGGTGGGCAAGGCTGAAGCTACAGTTTTGAACTCAGTCCAGGTCTGCCCTCTAGATGGCAGTTGCTCAAGTACTTGAGCCATCACCTGCTGCCTTCCAGAGTACACATTAGGAAGAAGCTGAAATCAGAAGTGGAGCTGGGACTCAAACACAGACACTGTGATGTGGAATGTGAGTATCCCAAGCAGCATCCAAACAGCTACACCAAATGGTTACTTCATATTTCATGCTTTTTAGCATGCAGAAGGATAAAACACAAATCATTCAGGACAGCAAAAGCACAGAGCAATTAAAAAAATTCCCAAACTCTTTTTTTTTTCAGAACGAAAATTCTTTCATGGCACAAGTACCTTGAGAAAGTTGTTTCTGTCTCACTCATCACTAACATAACACCTTTATTTTGTACCGAAGTATTTCTTTTTACTGCTATATAAAATTTTTATTGACATAGCGTGCAGGCAGGAAAGTGCACAGATCAAAAGCAGATAGCTGTATTTCTATGTAGTGAAGACACCAGATCAGGAAGTAAAATGACACTTCCCATCCTAACTTCTAAGACTTTTATTTTTCTTTGCCTGGCATGTACTTCAAATGAATATAATCATACTATACATGCATATATATGTATATTTAATATAATGATCTTATTCTTTCAAGTCTGTTCTGTTTACACACCTTGAGGTTGTAAGGACCATCTATGTTGTTGGGTATAACTGTAGCTCATTTACTTTTAAATAGTACAGTACTGTACAGCTATATAGTATCCCATTATATGAAATACTAAATTTCACTTATCCATTTTATTGGAAGGGACATTTAGGTGATTTCTTGTACTTAACTATTATTAATAATGCTGCTATGATTATGTTCATACATGCCTTTGGGATAAAGCTATATATAGATAGGGGTAAAATTATTGAACTATAGGGAATGTATTAATTTAGCTTTAGGAGCTATTGCTAAATAGTGTTCTAAAGTTATGGTGAATTTACAATTTCGTGTGAGCTCATATTTACCAATGCTTGAGAACTCAGAACTCAACCTTGTGGTAGATGGGCTATGAGGTCCCTAGTCAGTCTCCTACCTTCTCTCTACCTTTCAGATTCTTTATGTTTGTGTGTATATATAGATTTCCAGTTTTCAGTTGTAGAAGAGGGAGGAATGGGAAAAAATAACTACACCATCTTTGGAAAAATGTTATTTCCTTTAATTTGCATTTCCCTAATGACTAGTGAGGTTGAGGCAGAACTGTTTTTCAATCACTTTATTAGCTATTTGAATATTCTCTGCTATGAATTGCCTGATCAAATTTCTTGGCCATTTTTATATTGGCTTCTTTCTTCTCCTTGGTTGAAGGAGTACTTTGTATATCCTGTAGCTCTTTGTTATTTGTGTATGGACATGACCTACTCTTTAACTCTTCTGAAGATGTATATTAAGAGACAGAAATTCCTAATTTGAATGTAATCAAATATATCTATCATTTTCTTTATAGTTAATTGTTTTTGTGCCCTCTAGAGATAATTTAACTGTATTAATTTCATAAAGCAATTATATATTATGTTCTATGGGATTTCTTGTGTTATTTCAAATTTAGATTTGTTATCTACTTGAAATGGATTTTGTAAATTATTTAAGACTCAAATTCATGCTTTTCTTTATATATCTTGAGTGTGCTTCATGCTCTTTTTAATTATCTGCTCGAGAGCATGCTTCTGGTAACAATTTATGTACAGAAAAGATCAGCAAAATTTGAAAGCTTATGGAAAATTAAAATACATGCTTTATCATTAGGTTTAATACCTCTTTAAGTACTTTGACACAAAATAACCAGTGAATCTCTATGTAGTACAAAAGGTTCTTATGGCCACATTCCAGATCACTCAAAATGCTGTGAAGATTCTCCAGTTTAAATCCTGACAGAGCCCACCAGCTCCACAGCGGGACGCTCAATTCCTTCTGCTTTGTGAATCTCCCTCTGTGCCTAGAGATGCCTCCAATCCTTAAACTGAAGAAAGAGGACCTGACAGAAAGTCCAAGTGAAATTACCAGCAGCAATCCACATATTGAGTGTATCAGGCCTTGATCTTTAAGAAAAAAAATAATATGAATAGAACCACTCCTATTTCTGTCCTTACATGTGGATAATCTGTAGATTGTCCTTCAGCTGTGTTCATCCCCAAAACTTTGGTGCCCATTGCCACTAACAATGGAGAACTTTTAAAGAACTTCAAGTAGGAGCTGTGTACTGAAATTCCACCCCAGCATCAATGATGATGGATAAGAATAAAGCAAGAAGGTTAGTGTCATGGTCTGAGTGAGAGACAATGAGGACCCATTGTAGTGCAGCTGGAGAGGAGCTGGTGAACACACGAGCTATTTAAGATGTGGCTTTGACAAGACCTGATAATTAGGATGTGATGCTCAGGCATTTAGGTAGGTGAAGAACATTGCAGGACAGCAAAATTTAGAGATGAGGAAGGTGATGACAATTTTAATCATGGCTGATCACTTAGAATTTCTTCCCTTTTTGTATCAAGCACATCTTATCTCCTGTTATTTGAGTCAGAAGAAATTTGGACCAAATTCAAATTATGTCAAAGCTTTTCTGCCTAATGCATTTAGCAAAGCACAACAGCCTGGGTTGTCCTAAGAAGGTACATTTCATGTGGATGATAATTCCAAGTGGAACTAAAATGTGCCTTTGGAGAACAACCTCCAGGGATGAGCCTGCCCTCTTTTTAAACGTAACAACTAGAAAAAATGGTCTTAGCTGTGTACCACACATTATATCATCTCCAGGCAGTCAAAATAGGTAAATCGTGGCATTTATGTGGACAGTAAGTATCTGCTAGTGTGTATTTTGTTGACCATTGTCATAGTAGCTGTTTGGGGTTAAAGAGAAGTAATATATAATTTTGATAGTGTATTTATAACCCCTGGAAAACACAGGTGCTTTGAAATCTGAACTTGACCTAAACCTCTGTTTTTCAACAGAAGGAATAGTAGGAAGAGAAATGCTATGATCAATAACCCTTTTCCATAAGCTACCCAATGCCATCATCACTTCTCCATGATTTCTATGTGGGGTCCTAAATTTCATACAAAGCTGAGAACAGAGGGAGTAAAGCAAAGGAGCCAGATATGGAAATGGAAAAGAAAAAAGAAAAGAGATATAGGGCAGCACTACCAGAATAAATGGAGAAGACAGGAAAATTGTAGCCCAGAAGAACACCTCAGGAACTCTTTTTTTTAACTTTTATTAATGAATATAAATTTCCAAAATACAGCTTATGGATTACAATGGCTTCCCGCCCCCCATAACTTCCCTCCCACTTGCAACCCTTCCCTCTCCTGCTCCCTCTCCCCTTCCATTCACATCAAGATTCATTTTCAATTCTCTTTACATACAGAAGATCAATTTAGTATATATTAAATAAAGAGTTCAACAGTTTGCACCCACACAGAAACACAAAGTGAAAAATACTGTTTGAGTACTGGTTATAGCATTAAATCACAATGTACAACACATCAAGGACAGAGATCCTACATGAGGAGTAAGTGCACAGTGACTCCTGTTGTTGACTTAACAGATTGACACTTTTGTTTATGGCATCAGTAATCACCCTAGGTTCTTGTCATGAGTTGCCAAGGCTATGAAGCTTTTAGAGACTATGTGCCCAACTATATAGAGACTATATGACACCCACTATGTGTCTAACACTAGAATACAGAAGATATAACTAGGGCGAGTTGGTAAATATTACAGGGAAGTAAATTGCAATGAAAAGTTTCTCATTTATGGAATTATGAAAAAAGGAAGAACTGGCCTGTATTATTATGATATCTCTTTAGTTTTAAGTATGAAAACAGTGGGTTGTTTCAGAGGAGACCATAATATTAGATACATACCAAGTGAGTCTGTCTCAAGATAACACTTCCAATTGGAAAATTCTCTGAGTTTAGTTTTGGTGTAGAAACAGAGCTACTTTCAGTAACTCTGGCCTTCCATGATTAAGCAATTGAATTCAGGGATAAGGTAAATACAATTCTTGTCATGCATTTAAGCATATTTTACTGTCCTTTTTTTAAAAAAAGCTTTATTTATTTTAAAGGCAGAATCACAGAGAGAGAGAGAGAGAGAGAGAGAGAGAGATTTTCCATCCAGTGGTTTACTCCCCAAATGGCTGCAATGGCCAGGGCTGGCCCAAGCTAAAGCTCGGAGCCAGGAGCTTCATCTGGGTCCATTGGTGCAGGGGCCCAAGCACTTGGGCTATCTTCTGCTGCCTTCCCTGGTGCATTAGCAGGGAGCTGGATTGAAAGTAGAGCAGCCAGGACAGGCCCTGCACCAATGTGCAACGCTGGTGTTGCAGACAGAGGCTGAACCTGTTACACAACACCAGCCCCTTATTGTCCTATTTTTTACAGATGAGAAATTTGATGCCCTGACAGATTAGGTGGCATGGACAGGTAGAAAGCTCTGACTCCAGGAACCAAGAGAACCAAGACTAGATTAAAGAAAACTAGTCATCTTCTAAATTGAGGTCATATGAGCATCATATAATCAGAGCCCATGAGTGTGATTCTAGCCACTAGACTATAAACTCTAGGGAGGCAAGGATTTTTTTGTCTTTGCTAACAATTGTATTCTAAAAAAACTGCAACAATGCCTAATATGAAGAAAGTAATAAATAACATTGAATATTAAATGAAGGAACAAAGTATGGCTTGAAGCCCTACAAAGCACTGCTGAGCTGAAGAATCTTTTATTCCTAATCAGAAGTTTAATTATTAATTCATTCATTTTTAAGCATTAATTTAACAATGAACTAGAGTTAACTGTGAATCAAGCATACATTCTATTTTCTATCCTTTTCCAATCTGTGTTCACTCAGACTGTGTGCTTTGTGCTTTGAAGTGCCTCGCTACTGAATACATTGGTACTTGAAATGCATCTTAATAGAAAGCATGTCTTTGATCCAAGAGAAATAGAGAAAATGTATATATCCAAAAAATAGAGAGGAGGAAAATATATGTCATTAATTGAATCATACTTTTAAAGAAATAGAACCAAACACTATGAAAGTTCATTTCTCAACATATCCTCTCATCTTAATTTGCCTTATTAAATGATTTTTTTCTCCTCCTTCCACTCTTTCTTCAACAAGATGTGTCTTTTCCATTATAAATTGTGAGGCTATAGTGAAAAGTAACCCTGTAAATAACTCATTTGATAAGAGTTATATTAACTTTATCTCAATCCATCATCTGAAGTCCTTGAAGCAAAAAATCTTTCCCAGCATCTCTTTAGCATCTCTCTTCTAAATCTTCTTTTTCAAATTCTACTCTTAGGAGGCACATCTTCCCCTGCTTAATATCTTTAATTTAATCCAAGCAGATGTGGTTTGTGCCCTCCTTGTGGCTCAACATTTAATGATAAAATTAGATTTGTACTAGTATTTTACTTCACCTAATAAAATGATGCATGTAGATTGGCTTTTTACCTTGTGCCGTATGTGGATATCTGAAAATTGTACCACCCACAGTGCCCCAAATTCCGTCATGCACATATGCTCAGTAAATTGAACACCACCATCTATAAAGAAGTAATTCGCCAACATCAGGTTGCATTGGAATCACTTTGCTGCACTCTGATTCACCCTTAAATTGTTGTCTGCTCTGAATATTATGAGCTAACAAAGCTGTTCTTCAACTTTTGGTGTTTGGGTGCTTTTTTTTTTCTATTCTTCTCCCTCAGGGCAATACTTTAAAGAAGGAGAGGTTTTAAAGAGTAACTGCATTTTCAAAAATAGATGAAGTAAAAACAGAGCAACAAATCATACGCACAGTTGATTTCTGTTGCTAGGATGTTTCAGCCTCTGTTTTATTTATTAGCCATTGCTGTCTGCAGAGAGAAATAGGACCTTTGAGAAAACCACTGGAAACCATAAAGCCAAATGCCAGCCAAACAAATAAATAGCCAATCTTGCCAAGGAAAGAAATTCCAAAATATCTATCTCCACAAGACTTCCATGACTAAAATATGCCTTTCAGAACAGGTGCATACAGTTGCCCTGACTTGATCAGATCATCTGGCTAATGATGAGTATGTTGAGTTCTAGGAATAATAATAATAAAAGCAAACACTTGTGCAGATGTCTTTCTGAGACATTGAGAGAGAAGCTAACTAATCTGCCCAGGGACATATGACCAACCAGCATGAGAGCTGGGACCTGAACCTTGGATCTTTGACTCAACTCTATGCTCCTCACAGATGCACCACATTGCTTCTAAAAACCAGGTCTCTGAATGGCATAGACAGGAGCTATTAAAAGAAAGCTATTTAGATAGAATCATATGAATACTAATATTTGACAGTTTTTGACCTAACGTATCTGCAGTTTATATTGCCCAACCTAATAGTCTGTAAAATAAGGGACAAAGCAAACATTTATGAGGCTTCTGCTCTAGCTCTGGCTGTGTGTTCTGGAGTCAGTGTGATTCTGGGACAGATAAAGAATCTGGAGACCTGAGTTTTTATCTAAGTGTCATTGCTAATGTTGATTATTCAGTTATCTCCATGGAACTCAGTCTTTTCATCTGTAAATTAGGTGGATCTCAACCTTTTTAAAAACTGTAGTCCACTCAGAACAGATAAAACATTCTGTTTCAATGGCTCAAAAAAACCGCTGTCAAGTTCTACTGGAAACAAAACCCCTGGTTATGAAGAATATAGCTATAAAGGCAAATTGTGAGGGATGGGCATTGAGGCACAGCAGGTTAAGTTGCCATCTGGGACTCCCACATGCCATATCAGAGGACCTGGTTTGGGTCCCCACACCTCCACTTTCCATTCTTCTTCCTGTTAATGAATACTGAGAGGCAGCAAATAATGGTTCAAATGCTTAGGCTCTTGTCACCAATGTGGGAGACCCAGATGGTGTTCTGGTCTCCTGGCTTTAGCCAGGCCCAACCTCAGCATTGAGGGTATTTGGGAAGTGAACCAATACACAGATCTCTCTCTCTCTCTCTCTCTCTCTCTCTCTCTCTCTCTCACCTCTCACTCTCTCACTCTCATTCTACCTTTGAAGGAGATAAAAATAAATAAAAATTTTAAAAACAAAGCAAATTGTGGGAGAATTATGTTAACACGTCTTTTGGAATAAGGATACTGATGATTAAGTGTCCAAATGTCTTGAAGCCCAATTTTTGCAACATATTAGGCCAAAATATAGTCAATGCAAGTTATGCATAATTAAAGGCCAATTAAATTATTCAGAATAAAATGGGAAAGATAATAGTAAACCTAAACCAAATTTTTAAAATTCACTCACAATAGGACATAGAATTACCTTAAAACTTAGGTCACACTTGCACAAAGTCTGTACTTACATTACTGCAGTTTGAAGCCTATATCAAGGTAATAGGAGAAATAGGTGAGTTGTGGCTAACACATAGACCAAATTCTGTGCACCTGGTGTGAGGTGCCCTGCATATGCGTGTATGTGTATGGTTGACAAATGTGTGGTGTGTGTGTGTAGAGAGAGAGTGAGAGAGAGAAACAGAGACAAGAAGAGAGCATGGGCAAATACAAACAGTTGGCATAAAAAAATTTATAAAATACAAGTCCTGTATGCATTTTCCTCTGATATTTACTATTTTTAAAAAAAAGAAAAATATTGATCATATGCTAACTAATTTCACAGCTCTCTTTTGGGTTGTGATTTATAAATTGAGAAACATTGCTCTTAAAGATGTTACCCAGATATGCTAGTTGAGTTCACTATGCCCTCCATGCAGAGCATCGGAGTCTCTTTTGCATTAGGGATTTGAAATAAGGTGTTTCTCGTTTTAAAAACGAAGAAACAAATGAACAAAAGCACATTTGGAAGTTCCTTGGGTGAATGGATCGGAAGTTGTCGGTTATAAGAAAATGTGGCTGAAACTGTGGTAAATAGCCTTGAAAGGAAAAGTGATGGCAGTGGAGGGAACAAAGAAACCAGAAGAAAAAGTGGCAGTCCTCAAATATTTGAGCAGCTACAAAGGTAACTAGATGTTGGTGTGTGTGTCAGGGGGAGGCTAGGCATGTAATATTTTTTAATTAATTGCTTATTTTCATTTTCATTTGAAAGGCAGATGAACAAAGGGACAGAGAGATAGAAAGATAAAGAGGGAGATCTGGTTCACTTCCCAAGTGCCTACAACAGCCAGGCCTGGGCCAGGCCAAAGTTAGGAGCCTGGTCCTCAGTGTAAGACTACCACATCGGCCGGCGCCGCGGCTCACTAGGCTGATCCTCCGCCTAGCGGCGCCGGCACACCGGGTTCTAGTCCCAGTCGGGGCGCCGGATTCTGTCCCGGTTGCCCCTCTTCCAGGCCAGCCCTCTGCTGTGGCCAGGGAGTGCAGTGGAGGATGGCCCAAGTGCTTGGGCCCTGCACCCCATGGGAGACCCGGAGAAGCACCTGGCTCCTGGCTCCTGCCATCGGATCAGCGCGGTGCACCGGCCGCAGCGCACTGGCCGCGGCAGCCATTGGAGGGTGAACCAACGGCAAAAGGAAGACCTTTCTCTCTGTCTCTCTCTCTCACTGTCCACTCTGCCTGTCAAAAAAAAAAAAAAAAAGACTACCACGTGAGTGACTGAGACCAAAGTACTTGCATAATCAACCTGCTGCCTTCCAGCGTACTCATTAGCAGGAAGCTGCACTCAAATGTGGGATGTGGGTTTCCCAAATGGCGACTTAATTACTGCTTCTCATGCCCATCCCAGAACCCAGGGTGGATAGTCACTCATTCAGTCTTCTAAGCATTTAGTGAACATCAGCTACTTGTTTATTTCTGTGCTAGAGACTGAAATCTAAAAGATAGCAAATGTGACTGAGTAATCTTTATGAAAAGATTTATGGTTTTCCAATGATGTGAGACTTAAGCATGACTGATAGCTAATGCAAATCTACATAGATATCCAGAGTATTTAGAAATGATTTATTTTTTTGAGTGGCTTTATTACTGATTCATATAACCCTTTGTTTACCAGCATTACCGCTTGAGTCCATTTCTAAATACTTCTAGTGTTCACTAGTGTGCAGGTGCTCTCAGAAGTTACAGAGCAGCAGTTGCTCTCAGAAAAAGGGCTGTAAGCTCACTAACCCAGCCAAAACTTGTCCCAGTGCTGCTCTCACCGCTCCCCTTTCCAGCTGAGGCATGAGACTATAAAAGAACTTCCATCTGAACTTTAAAGAAGATTTGTAGAATTCTAGCTTTAAACATTTTTTCCTGAGAAAAATCATTAAGCCTTCTTTTTAATTTAAATTATTCAATTTGCAGGAAAGCATATATCATAATGAATATATCAATCTTCTAAATTTCTCTCAAAGTCTGAGTCTTGATTTTACTGTTTTGGGCTTCTGCTAAACTCTTTTAAACTCAAAAAATAAATCCATTAGAAATTTGATCCCCATCATTTCACTGTATGGAAATTCAATGCTAAAGCTTGTTTGAGGTCATCTGTGAGATTATTATCAATATACTGAAGATAAAGACAGACATATTTTGGTTCAATATAAAATTAAACTTCTAAGTGTAAGAGCCACTGAGGTAGGTAATAAGTTTCGTCAATGTAAGAGACATTCAAGGTTTAAGAATAGTTGAAGATTACCTGGCTTCTGGTAGGATGAGGAGAGAGAAGTTACACAAAATTGCTATTCAGCTTCCTACCAACCTAGACACTGTATGTACAGATTAAACAGTGGCTTCTTCAACCCACAGCTGCTTTCTTTTCCAGAAGAGCTTCCTTACCTTCCAGAATCACATCCCAAATTACAAAATGGCTTTCTCCTTAAATGGGTTTAAAGTATCAATTTTATCTAAGTCAATCAGTACAGACTTTATAATGAGTCTCTGAAAACATTGCCACAGCCCAGCAAAATCAAATTATTAATAACAATAATTACTAATTCAAATAACAACAAAGTATCAATAACATCAATGATTTTTCTTAATTGTTCTTAATTGTCTGTTGTATAGCAAATGCTGGTCTACATGCTTTAAGAACATAGTTTAATAATAAAACTATCAAGTGGTACAGCTCTTATTCTTCTTAACAGATAAAATTGAGAAAGAGAGAAGACACAAGTCATAAGACCTCTTGTAAGTGGCAGAATATGAAGTCAGTGAGTGTACTAACTCCAGAGAATAAACTCAGAACCACTAACCTACATATAATGTCTGTTAAGTGGGTGTCTCTGACACTTCCTAATATGTGTTTAGTCATTTAAACCATTGAGAATCATGAAGCATAGGAAGAACACTCTCCATAGGCTCTCTGTTGCAATGCATGCCTGTTACAAAAGACAGAATAACCAGACACGAACAAGAGTATATTAACATTCCCTATGCACAAGGGAGACAATCAAGGAATTAGTAATTTTCAAAGAAGTGGCTTGGAATTTCAGCTTATAAAGCCTCTTCAACAAGGAGTGATACCTTTTTTAGAGAAGTGACAAGACAAAGGAAAAAGAGTTTGAATGTCCACAAGCACAGGCAACCACCTGGGGATGGGCAATTAGGTGGCAGGTAAAGGCTCCTTAGTAGTGTTTGGTACTGCAGATTCCTTCACACCATTTCTAAACTGACTAGGGCCCAAGGTTGACTTTTGTGATTAACCTTTGTTCTCTTCAAATAGAAAGGGGATAGGGGAGCAGGATACCTTTTGTCTATAAATCTATGTCCTACTTTTAAGCAAGCAGAGGAAGGGGCAGCCAGCTTTTCTGCATCTGTTTTTTGGTTCAACAACCCTTCATATTTAGGGTTGCAATATTCTGTTCCCTGTAATCATATACATTATAGCTTAAATATCCTTCTTAAAATTTGAAATACTATATCATAAATTTTCTTCAGTGGGAAATGGTAAGTAATTTCTAGTACATCTGTCCAGTCAAGTTTTAAGAAACCATTAAAATGCTTTTGACAAAGAGCTGTTAGTAGATAGAAGAAATGAATGCAGTTACAGCAAATGAAACAGTAAAGTTCAAAATGTTGGTATAGTGTGAGCTCCTCTTAGTTTAAAAACATGTTCATGAAGAATACCTAGGGGTATGTTTATTGAAGCTCATTTCATAATAGCTAAGACATGAAATCAACCTATGTGCCTGACAACTGAAGACTGGATAAAGAAATTATGAGATATGTACTCTATGGAATACTATACAGCTGTAAAAAAGGGAAATCCAGTCATTCGCAATAAAATGGATGAATCTGGGAAACATCATACTGAGTGAAATAGTGTCATATGTTCTCCCTGATCTGTGATAACTAATAGAGCACCTAAAAAGAAATCTGTAGAAGTGAAATTGACACTTTGAGAAGCAAGGACTTGAACTGCTCTTGTCTTGACTGTTGAGGAATAGTTTTTTTCCCCTCTTAATACTATTTGTTGAACTCTTTACTTAACATAGAGTTAATTGTATGTGTATAAAGTCAATAGAAAATAGATCTCAGTCAAAAATAAGTGTGGGAATAAGAGAGGGAGGAGGAAGTTTGTAACTGTAAAGCTATATAGTTCTGCATACATTCCTACTAACTTAATTCTAAGGGTACAGTTTAAAAACTTGCTATGGGACTCCAATCCCATTAAGCTGGGTGGTAAAAATACCATCTTAAGTGCTAAAGTGATCATATTAAGTGTTAAGTTATCATATAGATGGGATTAAGTGCTAAAGTGATCATATAAATAAGATCAAGTGTCTGGCAATAATGAAAGAATTTAAAAGGAGAGAATGTTCCAACATGGAAAGTAGTCCACACAGCAGACTCATAGAATGACAATCACTCTAAATAACACCCTGACTTCTGAATCAGCCCTTAAGGCATTCTGGTCTGGCTGAACAGCCCATGAGAGCATTTCAGGCATAGAAAGCCAAGACACTGTGACAAAAGAAAAAAAAATGCCCTGCATGAAGGATCTCTGTGAATAAGACCCCAGTGGAAAGAAGTGGCCACCAAAGAAGAGTATACATTTCTTTGAAGGGACAAGAGAACTTCCACTCTGCTTATGGCCTCGTCTAAATACTCATGGAGACTGTGGATTTCAAAGGCTTCCATAGTCTTGGCAGCTCATGTCAGGAGCCTTGCATGATCACTGACGTCATACATAAGAGTGTTAATTTAACAATTAACACAGGAGTTACTGTGCATTAACTTCCCATGCAGGACCTCTGTCCTCAATGAGTTGTATTAAGAGAATTAATGATAAAACTTGTTCTCAAACAGTTTTGTGTGTGTGTATGTGTGTGTGCAAATTGTTGAAATCTTTACTTAATATAGAGTTGGCCTTCTGTGTATAAAGTTAATTGAAAATGAAAAAAAAGAAATACCTAGGGGTGGGCATTTGTCCTAGCAATTAATATATATTACAGAGCCTGGGTTCAGAACCACCTTCAGCTCCTGACTCTATGTTAATGATAATGCAGACAGTAGTATTGACTCAAGTAATTGGATTCTTGCCATCCACCTGGGAGATCTGGATTGAGTTCTTGGCTTCTGACTTTGGTCTGCCTCATTCCTGATTTAGGAGTCATTTGTAAGAGTGAAGCAACAAATTGCAGCTCTCTATTGCTCTTGCTCTCTCTCTTTCTCTCTCAAAAAATGAATGAAAGAAAAATATCTAGAAAAAAATGACAAAAGTACTCAGAATAATTGATCCTTTTCTTTAAAAAGCTCTTCTGTTTTTTTTTTTTTTTTCTGGCAATGAACTTGAATTATTTCTACCACTCTTTTTTTTTTAAAGATTTATTTACTTGTTTGTTTTAAAGCCAGAATTACAGAGAGGAAGAAATAGAGAGAGATCTTCCATCTCTTGGTTCACTCCCCAGATGGCCACAATGGCCAGGGCTGAGCCAGTCCTGGATCTAGGTGCCAGGATCTTCTGAGTCTTCCACTTGGGTGCAGGGACCCAAACACTTGTGTCATCCTCCATTGCTTTCCCAAGCACACTAGCAGTGATCTGGTTCAGAAGTGGAACAACTGGAACTCAAACTGGTGCCCATATGGGATACTGGCACTGCAGAAGGTGGCTTAAGCCCCTGCACCACAGTGCTGACCCCACCATTTTTTAAAGGTTTATTTTGACTTTGTTCCTATAAAGCAATTTATTTTTCTCATATCAATTGTTTGGTTTCTGCTTTGACATTATGGTATATAAAGTATCATGCTCTTTTATTTAATGAAAATTTAGTTAAATGGTCATATGTTTACTTAGCAGTGAATGAATCTGTATAGAAATGGCCAACTCAGTATCACTATAAAACATATACTTATTAAGGTACATAAGGACTGCCAATTCAACTTTGCCCAGCGTAGATTCTGTGGGTTTTAGAAACGTTGTTGTAATCAGCAGCCCTGAGAACTACGATCTTGTATTTTTCAGCTTTAAAAAGGTGGTGTAGACTGGTTGGGCTGATTCAGCAGACTTAGTGATGTGATTTGTAGTCAGTTTTGGTTGGTCCTCCTAGTGTGTGCTGTCTGCAGTCCCAGGATGTAGTGCCTGGCTTAGGGGCAGAGGAAAAGTAAATCTTGTTTAACTAGGGGTGATCAGCCTAAGGAGGCATAGGGTATTCCATTTTCACAAAGTCTTGGGCCTTCCCATGCAGAGGCTGTTATAGTTTGAAATAGGTGTTTAGAAAGCACTACTTTTGTTTTTGATTCATGAACTGTCATTTCAGTACCACAAACTTTGTTTCATAATTTTCTCCTACTTTGCTTTGATTCTAAATGGAAGTGTTTTTACAATTTTAAATGTTCTATCTAGAGTCACCAATGAGTGACTAATGATATTATCTTTAGTGGCAACAAGTGTCAAAAGTCAGAATAATTACGGAAGTGTGCTTAGGTTTACCAGAAGCTGTAGGAAGAGAGCAATGGCAGCTTTGACTGTTAGAGACCCTGAGGTGGATTGTTCTCTACATTCTGTATTTGTGGGAAATATTCTTTATGAAGCTACTGAAGAACAATTAAAGGACATCTTTTCTGAGATTGGACCCGTTACTAGTTTTAGATTGGTATATTATATTATAGGGAGACAAGAAATCCAAAGGGTGCAGCTTCTGTGAATACCAAGACCAAGAGACAGCACTTAGTGCCATGCGGAACCTGAATAGACATGAATTCAGTGGGAGAGCACTTTGAGTGGACAATGCAGCCAGTGAAAAGAACAAAGAACTCAAGAGCCTTAGAACTGGTGCCCCAGTCGTTGAGTCACCTTATGGAGAGACCGTCAGTCTTGAGGATGCTCCTGAGTCCATTAGCAAAGCTGTTGCCAGTCTTCCACCAGAGCAGATGTTTGAGCTGATGAAACAAATGAAGCTCTATGTCCAGAATAGTCCCCAGGAAGCACAGAACATGTTACTTCAAAACCCTCAGCTGGCATATGCTTTGCTGCAAACACAGGTAGTGATGAGAACTGTGGATCTGGAGATTGCCCTGAAAATTCTGCATCGCCAGACAAATATCCCAACAGATTACAGGCAACCCCCAACCAGTCTATGGTGCTGAGCCTGGCTCTGGATCTAGTGTTTTGATGAACCAGCCAAATCCTCAGGCCCCTCAGGCCCAGTGTGTGGGTGGAATGCACATCAATGGTTCACCTCCTCTGATGCAAGCTTCTATGCCAGGTGGTGTTCCAGACCAGGGCAGATCGCAGCTGCTGTCACAGGACCTGGCCTTGGTTCTTTAGCTCCTGGAGGAGGAATGCAGACCCAGGTTGGAATGCCAGGAGGTGGACCAGTGCCCATGGAATGATGACAAGTGCCGATGCAAACCCCAGAGCAACTCTACAGTGAGGACTTTGCTGTAGAGATCTCTTAGGAGATGCTCCAAATGACCCATGGGGAGGCACTTTACTTTCTGTAACTGGAGATGTAGAGGTTAGAGGTTACCTGGGACCACTTCATCAGGGTCCACCCATGCATCACGTCCCTGGCCATGAAAGCCATGGCCTATCCCAACATGAGATGAGGGGAGGGCCACTAGCTGAGCCTAGACCTCTGATGCAGAGCCAAAAGGACCCATGCTAGATCAGAGGGTCTACCTTTGGATGGCAGAGGTAGATGAGATCCACGAAGAATAAATGTATTAAGTATGGAGGCCCAAGCCATGGAGGCAAGAGGATTAGATGCCAGAGAACTGGAGGCCAGAATGATGGAAGCCTGTGCCATGGAGGCCTGTTCTATGGAGGCCCATGCCATGGAAGTCCATGCTATAGAAGTCAGAGGAATGGAGGCTAGAGATATGGACACCAGGGTCCTAGTACCTGGACCTAGAGGACTTCTACCTAGTAGAATGCCAGGTCCCAGTCCAATTAATATGGTGGCTTGTTCCCAGGGAACCAGACAGGTCCCAGTCATGCAGGGAGTGGGCATGCAAGAAGCAAGCCTGCAGGGTGGAAGCCAGCCTGGTACCTTTAGTTCTGGGCAGAACCAAGTCACTCCACGGGATCATGAGAAGGCTTCTTTGATCATGCAGTTTCTTCAGCTGACTGCAGACCAGATTGCCATGCTGCCTCCTGAGCAAAGGCAGAGTGTCCTAATCTTAAAGGAACAAATCCAGAAATCCACTGCAGCACCTTAAAAGGTTTTCAAAGCTGCCTGACAACAGAGCTGGAAATTATTTCCATAACTTTATTGAAATGTGGCAAAAAGATGACTTCAGCATCCTAACCCCTGACTAACTCAGTTGGTGCCAAGCGGAAGACTCCTATCACCTCCTCTCAGAAAAAACTGATTCATTTTGTTGTCTTAGTTTGTATATTTTCTGTGACTTGAAATAAACTTTGAACAAATTTGAAATAAACTTTGAACACTGCAGATTGATATCCATGACCTTTTTGGTTTTAAAAAGCTGAACACCAAGGGTGAAACCTTAGATGTGTTTTCTACTCTCCTACAGCATTGTACTTTAATGTTATATTGCAGCTTGCTCTTTAGGTTAACCATTCGTTCTTCTTGATAATATTTGAGAATTTCTCAGAAGCAGTGTTTTCTTGAATTTAGTTTTTGCTTAATTTGCTTCCAGCAAGAATAATAAGGCTTTGCCCTTTAGAAACTCTCTCAAAACTCTGAGTCTTCTGGGAAAAAACAGCACATGCTTAGAGCTGTAACATGGTCAAAAGGCCACCAAAGCAAAGAGCATAGCACAGCAATTTATTTAGTTTAGAAACATCTAAATATCAAAATGCATTTTTTGTCAATAGTGGATCTGAACATTCATAGTTCAAGGTTAAGACAAAAGATTGTGTTGGTGCTGGTTTGGATATATCAACAAGACTCTGACATTTTCTTGTCTGTTCTAAAACTTCAATCTTGTAGTCAACTTTAAAAACCCCACTAATTTTTCACATGTTCAAGATGAAATAAAAACAACAAAAATCAAGTGAACAAAATACATTTCATCCTATCTTCCAGGAAATTACTAACCTGCAGCCCTATATTATAAACCAAATTTATCCTGGGAACTTAAAACATAAAAAGCTCTAGAACTTTTATGGCTTATTTTAAGAAGACCAAATGTGGAGGACAAGCATTCGGGTTGCCTGGTAGGTCTGTTCCTGCTTCCGACCTTGCAGATAGTTCTGAACATAATCAGTGCTGTAACCTGGGGTCTTCTTGCCTAGTATTCTCTCTCTCTCTCTCTCTTCCCCCCCCCCCCCATAGTGGCATTAAAGAGGAACATTGTTTCTCTCCATCAAGCCAACTTCAAGAAGTTAAAAGTTACCTTAATAAATAGTAAAGTTCTACTGGAACTACTTTTGATCCTATTTGTATTCTCAGAATACTATTCCCTGGGTTAGGGATTATGGTCAGATCAATTCAAAATCTGGCATAGGCTTAGAGAATGTAATAGCATATTGCTTTACATGGCAAGCAAAAAAATGCAAAGATAAGCAACTTGATAGACACTGAAATGAAGGAATTTTCTACTCATGATACATAATAATTTACAACAAATAAATAAACTATTTCATATTAACCCAGCAAAGAAAACATGCTCAAAATAGCTGAAGAGCTTTCTGGGTGTCCTGCTCATCTCCAATTCAGCTTGGATGACAATTACGCAGAGTTTATTATTTTCATTACCTTTTAAGTCCACTTCCATGAATACCAGGACCTTGATATGCCGATTTGAGATCAGAGTAAAACCTTACTCATCAAGAACTCATAAGTTTCAGGGAACACTAGCTTTCCAAATCAATGGCCTTGGAGATGAGAATAGTTGGTCAGCAGTTGTCTAAAAGGAACCACATTTTTGATGTTACGGTGCGTATTATCCTAAAGTCTTATTAAAGTTCATTTAGGTAACTGAAATCCAAGTGAACAAATTGGCAATAGTGTTGGTATCCCAATCTATCCCTACGGAAACACCTATCAGTGTCTTTTACTGGTGTAATAGCACAGTTAGATATCATGGGTCCATGAGCTACATTTATTGTGTTGAGAATGGTGACTAAAAAACCAATCTCACTAATCCTTCATGTCATACCAGAGGTTTCTGAATAATTAGAAACAACCATTTGCTCATTCTTGGTCACTTAATAGTAGGAAAATTGGTGTTATAATGCCAATTCAGTAGGAACATTCTCATAAATCTATAACGAGTTGAACTCTGGGTATAACTAAATGTGAAGTTTTTTCCCCTCTTTTGAGGGCCTGGGGCTTCTTTTCTCCTAGTGATTCATGGTGACTACTAACATCCCAGAGCAGATGTGGTAATTGTAGGCTAAGGTTGTAGATGACAGAAATAACAAGCATTTTGATAAGACAAAGAAATGACCTTCTGCTTATGTCATTTGGTGAATGATTATTTGGTAAATAGGGGGGTAGTAAGCATCCCCCCCAAAAAAAAACTATTGAAATTGTAAATTCTGGGGCCGGCACCCTGGCACAGTAGGTTAATCCTCTGCCTGCGGCGCCCGTATCCTATATGGGCACCTCTTCCAATTAAGCTCTTTGCTGTGGCCTGGGAAAGCAGTGGAAGATGGCCCAAGTGCTTGGGCCCCTGCACTTGCATGGGAGATCGGGAAGAAGCACCTGACTCCTGGCTTCGGGTTGGCGCAGCTCTGGCCATTGTGACCATTTGAGAAGTGAACCAGTGGAAGGAAGACCTTTCTCTCTGTCTCTCCCTCTCACTGCCTGTAACACTACAAATAAATAAAATTTTAAAAAAATTGTAAATTCTTTCTTAGTTTTTAAACAAGACATTAATAAGTCCCCTTAATAAAAACAGTGATAAGGAGCCTTTGTGTTGACTACAAAAGTTATCTTAAGATGGAGTTCAAATTTTTTCAGTTATTTCTCAACAGAATAATAGATGACAGGATAGCTGACTTTAAATTATAATACAATTTTGATTACAATTTACAAATGTTCAAGATTTTCTTCCCCAAATGGAAAGCCCAGAAAATACAACAAGAGTCATTAAGCAACAAAAAAAATCCTTCATTTTTATGACAAGCAAAATCAAAGCATAAATTGTGTTCACACGATATAAGATTATGTTTAATGTAGTAGAATGTATGTAGTTGGTGTTATGTGGGGATAGAGGTCTTGGTAATTTTATGTTCATTGTTTATTATTTATGTTTATTACTAAATTTTTGTTATTATTCAATAAGTTTTTATTTAAAAAGGAAAAAAATCAGAATTGAAACCTCCTAACTTTGCTTGTTAGATAATTGATTAAAGAGAAAGAAATGCTTCACAGATTTACACATCTCTCCTGGGTGGAAGCATTCTTGGCCTATAATTATCTAAAATAATTATGACAAGAACTTCATGGTTGAGTGCCCTGGAAGTTAACAAATCAACATTTGTAATCATGCCTGCATCATAGAAGGAAAGAACAAAAAATGAAGCAACAGTATTCTACCAATTTTAATGTATTCTACGGCAAGTCTTCTGTGTAGCACAATTTTGCAAATATAGTTGGCCTGTGTGGCCATGGGTTCCATATTCTCAAATTTAACCAGCTGTGCAAAAAAATGTTGTGTCTGTACAGTTGTGTCTGTACAGAGTGTGTACAGACTTCTTCCCCTTGTCATCATTCCCTAAACAATAAATATAGCAACTATTTACAAGGCACTTATATGGTATTAAGTACTATAAGCTATCTAGAGATGACTTAAAATATGCTGGAGGATTCATATAGGCTATACACAAACATTGTGCCATTTTAGATGAGGAACTTGAGCATCTGTAGATTTTGGAGTCCATGAGGAGTTGAAGTTCTGGGGGCCAAACCACCTTGAAAATGGAGGGATGACTGTGTTGGTAAAATGGCTATAAAATCCTTGCTTTGTTTTAAGCTAAAATGCAGGAATCATATATAGGTTCCCAAGAACTGAACCTATATCATGAAGGAGGACCCTGTAATTCAGGTCTAAACTAATAACGTTTTAACCATGAGACAGGTTATTGCCAAAAGTAGAGTAGGAATGGCCCCTTACCTGAGAGTTGCTCAGATGTGTCCAGGGATTTTTGTTTGGCGTTTTGTGATTTATGAAACTGGGCCATCAGAAATGCTATGCTGGGTCGTACTAGTAGTATCTTCAGTCAAATAAAGGTCCCAAACATTAAAAAAGTGACATGAGAAATGCTGAAATAAAGGAGGTGCTATGGGAATGGTGGCACACTAAGTCATTAACTCAGTGTGAAAAATTTAAAAAGACTCCCAGAAGCAGCAGTGTTCAACTGTGTTTTAGAAGAATGAGTGGAGCGGACTAAAAGGAAGAAATAGGTTCTGTATAAAGTCCTCACATTTTCTAAGAAGATGATAAGAGATACTGTTAGGAAAGCAAAATTGTGCAAAATTGTGAAGGACTTTTATGCACTCCACTAACTATGTGGCTTTATGCTATTCTTGATGAGGAGTTAACAGAGGATCTTAACACTGGTGAGAGAAAATCAGGTCATCATTTTAGAGTCCTCTGACCACTGGAGTGGCTAACACAGTAAGGGAAGGTTAGATAAGAGAGAGGAAACAGGGGCTGACATTGTGGCACAGCAAGATAAGCTATGGCCTACAATGCCAGCATCCTTTATGAGTGCCACCTGGGAAAGCAGCTGAGGGTGGCCCAAGTGCTTGGGTTCCTGCCACCCACGTGGGAGAACTTGGCTGGCTGGAGCTCCAGGCTCTTGGCTTCAGCTTAGCCCAGCCCCAGCTGTTGCAGCTATTTGGGCAGTGAACCAGCAGATGAAGAGTAACTCTCCCAGCTGCCCACCTTCTACCTTTGCCTTTCAAATAAGGAAAATTAAAAAAAAAAAATGTTTTAAAGAGTGGGAACAAATTTGGAAAGAGTTTACCCATGTAGTGGCAGTGGCAACAGAGAGGAACTTATAGACTAGAGTGACATTTTGGAAGCAGAATTCATGGGATTTGACGGCTGTTTAGATGTAGAATTGATGTTTGTAGGATGAAATTTCTAGCTAAAATTGCCATATTTGTGGCACCATTAACCAAAGACTTTATGCCCTCTAAAATCCAAGAATTGTTCCAAATCCATCTCACATCCATAGTTGATTTCTTTTGTCTAATGATTATGTGATATCTGATATTTCTCCTAAAGTTTTAACTTTATGAAAAGATATTTTTTTGTTTGGCCTCCTTAAACATACAGTTCGAAGATGATACAAGAACAAATGTGAGTGATTTGACCAAAACTGCCCAGCTGATTTTTGCAGGGGTGGGATAGAACCGAGTCATCGTATTGCAGTTTTTTAAGTTTTAAATCAAATCATAAATCTGGTAGCCATGCCTCCCTACCTTTTTTTCATTGCCACTGGTAGCTGGTGGGGAGTGAAAATGACAATCACAATGTAGCCTCTACCTAGAACAGTCCCTGGATTCCTGGGTCCCTCCACACTCTCATCTGTTCAGAGGGTTCTATGTGACTTAAAATCAGCATCACCCTCAAATCTGTTTTCAGCTTATATTAACCAGGGAATAAATGGATTTGGTGATCATATTGGGTGAGATTCTCTATGCAGAAGTTGTGGAAATAAACCTGTTCCATTTCCTGGTGGTAAGCACTGCTTCAATACTGCTAACAAAGCACAAAATCTCAACCTCAGTGAACAGAGAGGGACAGTTTTGGTCCCTGCAAATCAGAAATTCTCTACTAAAAGTACTGGAGTTATTTTTCAATACTAGGAGAGTCATTTATCAGTTCTTTTCTTTTTTTTAAAGATTTATTTATTTATTTGAAAGAGTTACACAGATAGAGGAGTGGCAGAGAGAGAGAGGTCTTCCATCTGCTGGTTCACTCCCCAATTGGCCGCAACGGCCGGAGCTGCGCTGATCTGAAGCCAGGAACCAGGAGCTTCTCCTGGGTCTCCCATGTGGGTGCAGGGGCCCAAGGACTTGGGCCATCTTCTATTGCTCTCCCAGGCCATAGCAGGGAGCTGAATCAGAAGTTGAGCAACTGGGTCTCGAACCGGCGCCCATATTCAAGCCAGGGCATTAACCCACTGCGCCACAGCGCGGCCCCCTATTCTTTTCTTTTGTTAAAAATTTATTTTATTTATTTGAAAGAGGTAGAGACAGAGACAGAGAGAGGTCTTCCATCTGCTGGTCCACTCCACAATGGCCAGGATCCAGGAGCTTCTTCTGGGCCTCCCAGGTGGGTTCAAGGGCCTGAGGACTTGGACCTTCCTCTGCTGCTTTTTCCAGGTGGATCAGCAGGGAGCTGGATCTGAAGTAGAGTAGCAGGGACTCATCTGGGATGCTGGCACTGCAGACCAGGGCTTTAACCAGCTGTACCACAATGTACCCCCTTTTCAGTTCTTTTCTGAACTGATTAGAAACCAGTTCAGTAACTGTTGCTGATTAGAAATAGGCAGATGAGACAGATATTTGTGAATAGGGAGAGAGTTTTCATCTACAGGGGTTTTTACTGTCTGTCTCTAGGAACCTGTGGTTTCAGGATGCTTGGAGAGGGAGAGGTTTCATGATGAACACTCCTAAGTGCAATTTTCCTTAAGGCAGATCTGATGTCTTGTAGGATCAATTCTGACTTGTGGCTGATTGACTTGGTAAAGGTGATGAAATCCATGTGTTGAATGATCTATAATTGTACAGCTCCCGTCCTTCTGGGGAGTTTGATTATCTGCCTCCTTGCCTGACTAAAGGACTCATCTGATTTCAGCATGCTCCCTTGTCATCTATAACTACGATTGGCAGATTCAATAGCATTGCAAAATAAATGAGCTAAGTATTGCCTTGAAATTTTATTAACTTTTTTTCTTAATTTTTTGTGAGGAGAGAAATGCATATAGAAAAAATGCAATTCCACACATATAGGTATTGTTTAACAAGACTTTCTTTAATTTTATAAACCAAGATAAAACCCTAGAGACTCTCACAGCTCTCAAGGGCAGCCATTCTGTCAGGACCAGTTAGAAATCTTAGTTATATTCTCATTTTATTCCTAAAAGTCCTTTGAAAAATTTTTAAATCTCCAAACTGAGCAGATTCAATCCTTCAATTTTTTAACTTCAATTTTATTGATGTGAAAGGCAGTGAGGCAGAGATGTCCTACTGGTTTACTTCTCAAATGCCCACAACAGCCAGGGTTGAGCCAGTCCAAAGCCAGGATCCAGGGACTCAATCCAGGTGGGCCATCATCCATTGCTTCCCAAGGTGTACATTAGCAGGAAGCTGGAGTTGGAAGAAGAGCTGAAACTGGAACCCAGGCATTCCTGTTAGGAATATGAGCATTCCAAACAGCAACTTTATTGCTACACCAAACATCCTGGTCAGTTTTGTTTACCTAGTGATAATGTGTTTCTGTAAACATGTTTATACCTTTTTTTTTTTTAATAACGGTGTGACTCAGTGAGTTAAGCTGCTGCCTGCAAAGCTGGCATCCCATATGACTGCCAGTTTGAGTCTTGGCTAGCTCCCTGCTAATGCACTTAGGAAAGCAGAGAGGATGACCAAAGTGTTTGAACCCCTGCCACCCACATGGGAGACTGAGATGTAGTTACAGGCTCCTGCCTTCCTGCCTGGCCCAGCTCTAGCTGTTTTGGCCATTTGGGGAGTGAACCAGCAGATGGAAGACCTCTCCTTTTGCCCCTTCCCCTTCTCCCTCCCTCTCCTTCTCCCTCTCTCTCCCCCCTCCCTCCCTCCCCCTTCTCTCCCCCTCCCCCTCCTCCATTCCTATCCCTCTCCCTCCCTCTCTCCCCCTCTCCCCCTCCCCCACTCCTCTCTCCTCTCTCTCTCCCCTCTCTGTTCTCTCTCTCTCCCTCCCTCTCTCCCTCTCTCTCCCCCTCCTCCTCTCCTTCCCCCTCTCCCTCTCCCTCCTTCACCAACACTATCTTTCAAATAAATAAATTAAATTAAACATTTGCACTGAAAACTCTCCCATCTCAAGTGAGCTTCATTACCTCCTATTTTTTTTAACATAGGATTTTGTAGCCAGTGTACACTTTAAATTTAATAAATGAAACAACAGGGAGAATGAGTAGGTGGTTACCATGGTGACCACAACATCTGATTTAATCAGCAACAGATAGGGCAGGGAAGCAGTGCTATATTAAACTTGATTCCAACAATGATCAATAGTTGAGGAGGGAAATGAAAATGTCTGGGCTCCACTTATCAAGTGGTCATTCGATCAATGGATGAAAAAGCAATATCAGAATTGTGGCTTCAGATACGTACACTGTACAGATCAAAATAAGAGTCCTTTACCATATTTAGGAAATGCTTTTAGAAAGAATTAAACACTATTCTGATTTTCTCATTCTAGCTATTCATCCTAAAATACCAGGAGAAGCTTTAAACAACAAGGGCTTGATATTGGCATTAAACGATCCACTACTTTAGAGGAAATCAAGAGAGGGATTAATTTCTCATACTGAAGGAACTTTCTTGACTTGCTTTTGCCATTTGCACTCAAGTAATGAAGTTAGAGAAGGTCCACTTTTTGAATACTCTTCCCACCTAAGGACCCACTTAAGCAGGCATTTCCTGCCCTCCTGGAGCCTGCAGATTCCAGCCTACAGGGCTTAACACGGTCCTGTGAATAACTTTGTTTTCTCTCTTCTACATTTTAAAAGAGGATATCAGGCTAACACTTCAGTGTTGAAATCTCAAACACTGGTAGTTAGCCCGGGGCTGGGGTGGAATTAGCGGGTGAAAAGTTTCCTGGCTCCCTTCAGCAGGCTTTCCGGGTGGGTTTTTACCTCCTCTACCTTTACAAAGCTAAGGTCTTTTCAGCTGAGAAAAGAATGAAAGAGAGGTGAAGGGAACAATCAACAAATGGAAAGTGATTTGTTACTGTTTTTAAAAGAATGGAATGGAGAAAAGTGATCCTGTCTTTTAAATTGGCTCATTTGTGTTGCAAAGCATCTTAAACTAGCTCTGCCACTAGTTTGGGAAGGTGGCCCCGCCCACTTCACTCCTAAGAGGCTTTGGCCACCTCCCAAGAGCGTCTGGAGGTGTGTGCTGGTGGGCGGAGTTTAAGTACTGTGCAGCTCTAGCTGGAGGAGGAGAACAGAGCTGAATTTAAGAAGCAGCTGCCTGCTATGCTGAAAACCTCTGGAAACTGGCTAAGGAGCTGTGGTGAGAATCATGCTGCTTTTCTCAGACTCATTTTTCTTGACAGACCATGTCGGGGGATTATAGCCAGTAAATTGAAAAGAGGACAGTAGATTCCCCTCTCTCGCCTTGCTAGTACAAGAGTGCCTGCCATTTCTCAGCACCCACTGCTTGCAGGCACCTTCTGTGGCTGTTCTGTTTTCCTGTCTGCTGCTATCTAGTTTCGGGAGAACAACAGTCCGTGATTGTTTTCTCTTCTTCCACACCACTTCATGTGTTTGATTCACTACTGGCTCCTTTATGCTAAATACCTCTCATGTGAGCTGCTAGCCTCTTGCTGAGGCCGGGCGGGGGGAGTGGGGGGTGGGGTTGGGGAGGGGAGAATGTGGAATTCTTGCTGCAGATTTAACTAGGTTGTAGAAAAGCCTCATTTCACATTGATTTCAGATCTAATATTTGGTGTTTACAAGTCCTGTTCAAATAGAAGTCAGAGCCTGTTCGGGAGAGCCTAGTTCTCATCCAGAAGGCAGACTTACTTGTCTGAAAGAACCAGATGGACTTGAATGTTGAATCCTGCTTTCACCAGTCATAAGCTGTGCAATCTTGTTAAGCCTCTGGACTTTATGCCTTTGGTTTTCTCATCTGTAAAATGGGAATTGCATTGCCTATTGGTATGACTGTTTAAAAACTAACTTATTATTATGGAACACATATTTAAGTATCTAGAAAAGGTAATTTATTAACAATCATAGCTTAGTAGTTAATAATGTCATTTCAGATCATTTTTCCTGAGCTCTAATCCTTACTAGTAAGCTGAGCAATGTAAGCCTGTTAAATATCTGTAAAATTGGATGGTAGTAATAATTATTTCATGGACCCCTAGGATTAAAGCCCTCACCCTTGTGCCTAGCATGAAATAATAGCTCAGTAAGTGCTAGTTTTGTTATTAGGAGTCAGGAGATTGCCCATCTGACCATGCAGTTATCCTCCCTGGCCTCAATTTACCTCATTTTTTAAAATGAGAGATGAATGCTAAGGACCCTCCCACCTGCTCCCAGCTGTGTTGCTAAGTGCATCCACACACACATCACATAGCCCCACATCTTTCTCATAGAAATCATGTTTTATGGTGGAAAAACAGCCATTTATAATATGGTTATAAGATATATCACTTCATATGCTATGACTATGTTTCTTTAAGAATGTATATTATCATAACCCCAGATGCTACTTTGCATTTCTGTGGGTTTGGGAACATAGAGATTTCCATCCAAACACTGTGCTGGCTTCAAGAAATTTTATTCATATAAGCTGGCTGTGGATAACACGTGTTAGCATTTCTAGTTTCTGTATTATTGTTAAGAAGGAGTCTTAACCTGTATCTCTGCATTCTGATGGTACTTAATATGTATCTGGCATTACAGCTAAGAAGTTGACAGTCAGTTTAAAAACCAGTGCAGAGTCATTCCTCACCCTGCCCCTGGGGCTGAGGAAGTACACTTGCTAGACTACAGATTTGCCTTCTCCTCAGACTCAAAGCTTGCCTCCATCAGGACATCCTAGGTATTTTACTCTCTCTGTATGCCCCCTACCAACTTTGTTTCCTACAACTTCACCAAAGATTTTATTGGTGCTGTGAGCCAGGCTAGCATACCCATTGAAGGTAGAACAATTATCATAGGATTTTATAATAATTGTCAGTGTGAGATCACTGTAAAGGCAGGAACTGTGTCTTCTGAGGCTTAGCACTTAAAATAGTAGTCCTTGTTTTGTATGGCATTGTGGGACCATGAAAATGAGATCCTAATAATCAATGGAAAGATCTGATTGCTTCACAGCCTGCCCAGTTTTATGTCAAAACATTAAAATGTTTTATTCTTGGTTATAAATGCATAGCGAAATGAAAAATAGTAGAATGAGTATGCCATTATGTAAAATATTAGAAACACTGAGAAAAATTTTTAATTTTAAAGTAGTTTGAACAGTGCTTGCCTTTTTCTTCTTGTCTTACTATTTAACATGAGTAAGATTCTTTTTTATGACTTGGTGAGTCGTCATACTCCATTTTAAGTTTGGATCAGCTTTCAATGTTTTATCCTTTGCACATTCATTTTCAGGAACTATCTACAAGGGTTCACTTGATGTGAAGCTTGTTACTAATCTCATTTCCTGTGGAACATTATAATTCTTTCCATCCCTACCACATTCCTCAGTTATGTTCATAAGTTTGCCTATAGTAAGTTCCTCTGGCTGCATATCTGGAATTTCTCAAGGTGTGACAGTGTCAACATTCCCATGGTTGGCTATACCTTCCATAATTCATAGTCCCATTTGAATTTCCCTCATAGAATTATCACCTTCTTTATGCTGCGCTTTTATCTTGATTGACAAAGTCCATCTTGGGATTATCATTTTTGTAAAGGGACATATGGTTTTATCAGGGGAGAAAAGGAGACAAAACAAGGACTTGCTTTGCTGTGTGTGAAATGAGTAACAGGTGCTCAGGTACTAATCACTGACAGACTTTGAAAGAAGTGACATGATAAGTCATTGATCTTGATGCCCAGGAGTTATTACATAGTAATTTGTGACCCAAAAAGCTAACACTAACTCTTCACTTTCTGTGATTGCATACAGATTGTGGTAGCTGAAATCCTGTTGTTGAGGGACTAATGTTCTTAATTAAACCATAGCAATAGAAATTCTTGCATATTGGAACCACAGAAGTAAACAATCTGTGTAGTTGTTCAATAATAATGAATGTCTGAGTTTATTACTTCTCCCAAACTCAGAAACATGGTAGGTGAATATGAACCCCAGAAATTTTACCATAGAGTCTCTGCTGCTGCACTGTGTTTGCAGTTGGATATGTATGTGCTTCGTGTGCAGCTGCACCTCACTGAATGACAGGATCACTCCTGAGAAATATATTTTTAGGCATTTTGTCTTTGTGCAAACATCATAAAATGTACTTGCCCCAATTAAGATGGATACAATGTTACTAAACTGTATATTCTTATGGGATCACCATCATATGTGTGGTCCATCATTGACTGAAACATTTTTGTTTTGTAACACATAACTATATATAATTATTTATTAGAAGATTGTGAAACAGACAAAAGTTCCAAAGCATTAGGTGAAATAATACTGAAACAGGCAGTGTTCTGAATTAACTAAAAACTAAACATGTAGGTTACAATAAATATAAATTCATATAAATTAGTAAATGTTAAATGAATGGACTTTGGCATTTACATTGATCTCAGTTTTGCAATATTAATTCCTTATGGCTTTGCCCACAATTATCTCCTTTTCTTCCTGTCCAGAATAGCTGCATAAAGCACATTTGTTGTAATTTGCCTCTACCTGGGATACAAAGACCCAGTGGGCAACAGCAGAGAGGGGTCTTGAGTTAAAGAAGTTTGTTTGCTTACTTTTGTCACTGTTCTAAAATATAATAATTTGGAAAATTTGGAAGACACTGTGGGAAGGATTTAAAGGTAATCCTAAAGTTTACTTAGTCTTTGATCTCAAGAAGTTTATATTCCAGGAAGGGCTATAAATCCTGGAGACATGGAAGAAGCATGGTGGCTGCCAGCAGTGGTTTTGTCAGACATAAGTTCAGGGTGGAATCTGTCACTTCCTAGCTCGGTGAGATTTCCCAAGTTATTTTGCATGGCTTTGCCTGAGCCTGGAGGCTCTCAGAACTTCATTTTTCCATCCACTGATTAGAATCATTATCTTGCTGGATTTTGCAGAATCTTGAACAAGATAAAAAAATAATAATGCATTTAGAATAGTACCTGGTGTATAATAAAATCTTAGGAAACAAGAAGTTTTATTGACTTAGACGTATTTCAGATAGTCATTCTTTTCATTAAGTTTCAGATAGTGATGCTTTTCAATAAGATTGTCTTTCCCACAATATGCAGTCAGGGTATACTCTACAGATGAAAGTTGATGGAAGTTACCCAGCCAGTTTGTAGGCAACCAAATCCTCCTTGTTGATGGCATTTGATTTTTTAAAAAAAGATTTATCTATTTATTTGAAAAACAGTGTTACAGAGAGAAGGAGAGACGGGGGTGAGGGAGACCTTCCATCCATCACTCCACAAAGGGCCATAACCGCTGAGGCTGGGCTAGGCTGAAGCCAGAAGCCTGGAGTTCCATACTGCTCTCTCACATGGGTGCAGGGGCCCAAGCACTTGGCCTATCTTTCACTGCTTTCCCAGGATCATTAGCAGAAATCTGGATCAGAGGTGGAGTAGTCAGAACTCGAACCAAGGTTCATATGGAATGCTGGCATTGCAGGCACCGGCTTAACCCTCTGTGCCACATCAGCCCTGGCTGCATTTGATTATTAGGAATCTGCATTATATTCTGCCTTTGTGAAGTCAGTCCCTCGTCCCTCGGATTCTTCTAGAACACCTGCTTTGGGTGTGTTCAGAGACAGTTCAAAAGCTTGCCAGATCAAGACATTCAAGTCCCATAGTAGCAGGGTCTGTCTTGCTTCTCTGCTGATGGTGATGCCTCCCTGAAATGACCAGCTTGCTCCAAGGGCTTCTCATGCCTTAGTATCGCGTCTGTTACAGTGCGTCCCTATCACCATCTGCACATACGTGCAAACTTTTTGAGAAATACACTAAGAGTGACAATTACATTTGATTGTTTTGTGGGTTATGACTCTCGGTTCTGAATGTGTGGGGTGTTTTAAAAGTGTGGGTCCTCCCAGGGATTCTGATTCAGTAAGTCTGGAGTAGAGCTGAGGCACCTGCATTTTTAAAATGTTTCTCACATGACATGTGGGCAGAGCTGAGAACTCCTGCTCTAGTGATTACATGTAGGTACCAGGGTCTGAGATTAAAATTATCCCCAGCTATAGTTGTCTGAATGCGACTTTTACTTGCCTAGAGACTGGCCTGGCCTTGGGGTTTGCAAGCTGGCCCTATAGTGTGAAGAATCAAGTTGCTGCTGATCTTTTTTAAGCCAGGTGAATATTTCCTCGGTATTGACTCCTTGGAGAGTAATCCTACTCAGCTTTACTGAGCCTTTCATAACTGCTGCCTACTTGGTCCCTGTCTTCACCTCTACCTGTAAACTCTCAATCCAGCCTCCACTCTACTAATTGAGTTATCATGCTTAAATGGGCATTCCATTGTCACTATACCCATCTTCCAGACACAAAGAACTGCTCTTGTTCCCACTGCACAGGGTATTTCTTATGCCTACCTGCACATTCTTTCCCTGTTAGCACACCTCTCCTTCCCATTCATAGTAATAATGTTACATACTCTAATAAATAACAAAATAGTTGTCTGTTTGAAATTTCAATCTTTGCAAGAACCTGTGCTAAGTGCTTTACATATGTCTGACAAACTCTGAATGACTTCAGAAGCCCAGTTCTGAGACCTGCTCTGAGAAACCTTCTCTATCCCTAGATGTCCAGGGCAGAAGGAGTTGCCCTTTCTTCTGTGCCCCTGTAGCACTCAAGAATTTTACTTATTACATTGTAATTTACTATTTATAATCTGTCCCCCCAAAGGCACATGCTGCATTTGTCTTTATAATCCTTTGCATAGAATGGGCCACCAGAGGGAGTGGAGGAGTGGGTTTGAGGACAAATCCAGCTCCACTCCCCAAGAAACACTTGGGTATAAATGGTTCTTTTAATATTGGTTCAGTGGCCCCAATAGGTGTTGTTTGTGACTCGTGTGGGTGCAGAAATGATATATCCCAAAGGCTCTCAGTCTCCCACAAAATATGACATCACACCTGGCTCCCAAAGCATTCCAAACCACAAACACTTTTTGTGTTCCACAAATCAGACCTCCCACCACACTGCCACATCATTGGATTGCTCTGTTTGTTACCAGTGAAGGACTGGATTATGTTGCATCAGCCATTTTTAGGGTATTTCACCAAGGAAAGGCAGCCAAACAGTGCTGGGAAGTTTTGTGTGTGCTTTTCTTCCCCCTGTGTTTTTATAGGCAGACACTGTAATCAGCTATCATGATAGCTATAATCAATTAGCTTATGGGCTGTTTTTCTCCATCTGGACTAATTGAATAGTTTCTTTTGTTTTTATTTTTGTTTTCCCCTCTCTAGTCATTCCCTGTTACTATTGAATCATGTGACCAAGCACTTAGAAAACCTTCAGCTATTCCTCTTTCTCTAGCAGTCTTCTTTTTTAAGATGTTGCAGGAAACCATTAATATCCAGGCAGATTTGTATCTGCTTTCATCTCTAGGGACCCTCAATTATGTGAAAAATATATCTGGGGGAATCCTTTATAGTTAAAAGCAAAAATTTAAATAATCTAGATTAGATGAGTTAGTACTTAAATTTTAAATTGCAAATTATTATTTTTTGATTTTATTGATGTTCATGTTGGTGTTGCTGGGAGCCAGCTACAAATCACATTCTCTGTAGCTTCAGAGCAAGAAATTGGGAGTTTTTAATGTTGAGAGGTGCCCTTTACTTCCTTGAAAAGATAGGGACTCCATTTCTCTGAAGAAGTTTAAGTGCAATGTAAGATGAGTGGAATCAAGAGGGAGAATTGGAGGGTACTACAAAATATTTAAGTTTCTATTGAAGCTGAGATTTCCCTTCAATAAATCCCAAGGCAAGGATGCTTCCTTTGCTGATAATAAGCCTAAGAATGTGGTTGGCAAAGCATTTATAAGAGTTGGGAAGACATTTCAGTAGTATTTTTTTTTTCCTTTACTCAACTATACAGTTCTAGGTCCTACGCTGCACTCGGCCTGCAAGGAGTTTAAGTTCCTTAGAGCTTTGATTTTAAAGTCCAGAAGTAAAAGACAGACTTATTTTTTTAAAAAGCAAACACAATAAAGCATAAAAATGAAGTCTTTAAAATGGATCAAGAGAGTAAGTAGAATTAGGCAAATAAAACATACTTTTCCAAAATCTTCTATTATGTGCTTAAAAGGAAATAATTTTTTGACTTCTTAGTCTTCAGGTTTCTATCAGAAAAATGGGTATAATTCAAGCCGATGACATAATTCTTTTTGGAATACATTTTGAAGAACAATGGGAGAGGACTTAAACTATTTGTACACCATAAGCATAGGTATTATATAAATAAGTGCATCTAAAGCAATATCCATTGAACAATCAATTAATATTTATCATCAGCTCCTTATAAACCTACTGAGGTACCCTAAAGTTCTTGTAGAAATAAAAAAAAAAAAGTGCAGCTGGTGTTAATTCCACTGGCTTGACAGGGAATGCCAGAGACTGAAAGGAAGAGACCTGGCCAAGGACTCCAGGACTCACTGCCAGAGCTGGTGGCTCCTTGCAACCATTAGAAAATATATGTTTAAATTTATTTTCATTTTATTTGAAAGGAAGAGAGACAACAACAAAGATCTATCCTCTGGTTCATTTTCCAAATGCCCACAAGAGTCAGAGGCAGGCCAGATTGAATCCAGGACCTGTTGTCTAATCAAATCTCCCACTTAGGTGGCAGGACCCAAGCACCCAAGCCATTATCTGTTGTGTCCCAGGATGCATATTAGTAGAAAGCTAGAATCAGAAGCAAAGCCAGAACTTGAACCAGGTACTCTGACATGATTGCAGCGTCCCAAGTGATATTTTTTTAAGATTTTATTTATTTATTTGAGAGGTAGAGTTATAGACAGAGAGAGGGAGAGGCATAAAGAAAGGCCTTCCATCCTCTGGTTCACTCCCCAGATGGCTGCAATGGCCAGAGCTGGGCTGATCCAAAGCCAGGAGCCCGGAGCTTCTTCCAGGTCTCTGACGCAAATGCAGGGACTCAAGCACTTGGGCCATCTTCTACTGTTTTCCCAGGTCATAGTGGAGTGTTGGATCAGAAGAGGAGCAGATGACTTCAGCCAGTGCCCATACAGGATGCTGGCTCCACAGTCTGAGGCTTAGCCTACTATGCTACAGTGCCAGGCCTTCACCTCCTCCCTTTGACTATAGATTCACTGATGTGTAGTCTTCTGTTGCAGAGAATGAAAATACAACAAAAATGCTCCAAAAAATTGTGATCTCAGGTCTTGGATATAGGAATCAATAGAGTTTTAAAATGCCCTGAGCATTTATCATGCACCTGCTATGTTATGTTCCAGGCAAGGTGCTAGACATTCAAGGACAAATCAGATATGGTTACTCTCCTCATGGAGCATAGATTCCAGTTATGGGGCAATTTTAATGCAAAAAATCAGTACCATGGGGGTTTTACAGGCTGTTAAGAGAGGAACCTTTAACTCAGTTTCATGAGATGATTAAAGAAAGCTCCTTGGAGGAAGAAATGTCAAAGCTGAGATGTGCAATATTGAGAAAGCAGCCCTAAACGAGACTGCCAGTGTTGTGCTACAGTGGGTTAAGCTGCAGTTTGTGACACCAGCATCTCCTATTGGAGAGCCAGAGTGAGTCTTGGCTGATCTGCTTCCTGATAATGCACCTGGAAAACCCAGGATTGTGATCCAAGTACTTGGGTCCCTGCCACCAATGTGGGAGATCAGGATGTTGTTCCTAGTTCTAGAACCTAGATTGGGCCTGGCCCAGCCCTAGCTACTGGGGGTGTTTGAGGAGTGAACCAGTAGATGAAAGATCTCTTTCTCTTTGCCTCTCCCTCTCTTTCTGTCACTCTGCCTTTCCAATAAATAAATAAATAAATAAATAAATAAATAAATAAATAGAATTTTTAAAAAATTACAGGGGGGTCGGTGCTGTGGTACCATGAGTTAAACCTCTGCCTGTAGCACTGGCCTCCCTTATTGATGCTGGTTCACATCCTGGCTGCCCCAGTTCCAATCCAGCTCTCTGCTAACACGCCTGGGAAAGCAGTAGAAGATGGCCCAAGTGCTTGGGCCCCTGTATCCACCTAGGAGACCCGGATGAACCTCCTAGCTCCTGGCTTTGGCCTGGCCCAGCCCCAACTGATGCAGCCATTTAGGGAATGAACCAGTGGATGGAAGCTCTCGCTGTCTCCTTCTCTCTCTCTCTCACTCTGCCTTTCGAATAAAATAAATAAAGTAAATCTTAAACACTGTAAGTTGCTTAAGTAACTTACCACTTTAAAAAAAAATCATGGGAAAGGAGAAGGGACAGTAAGCAGAAAATTAGGACACTAAAAGGAAGCTATCAGCTTGTATTAGGAAGTGAAAGTAATTCAAGAAGCTTGTGCTTCTTGAATGGGGCCTGGATTATTAGGAAGACCCAAATCACAAGGGGCAGAGTGACAGAAAGAGAGAGACAGGCATATAGAGAGGTAGCAGGGACCAGGCTGTGTTAGCAGGAAGCTGGATCAGAAGTGAAGGAGCTAGAATTTAAACTGATTCTCTAATGTGGGATGCACATATCCCAAGCAGTAGTTCAGCCTGCTGTGCCATAATGCCTACTCCCACAAAAGGATCTGTTTTTTAAAAAAGATTTATTTATTTATTTGAAAGTCAGAGTTACAGATTTACAGAGAGAGAGAGAGACAGACAGACAGACAGAGATATCATTTGTCCGCTGGTTCACTCCCCAAAATGGCCACAATGGCAAAAGTTGGGCTGATCCAAAGCCAGGAGCCAGGAACTTCTTCTGGGTCTCTCATGTGGGTGTAAGGGCCCAAGCACTTGGGCCATCTTCTGCTTTCCCAGGCCACAGCAGAGAGATGGATCAGAAGTGGAGCAGCCGGGACTCAAACCAGCACCCATATGAGATGCCAGCACTGCAGGCGGTGGCTTTGCTCACTACGCCACAGTGCCACCCCTGAAGTTTCCTTTTTAGGCAATATAGACAATTACATGGTATTAAGCAGAAAAGTGACAGCATCAATTTTACTTTTAGAAAAAATCTCTTTCTCTGAAATGAGCAGGATAAGAGGAAGGACAACCATTAAGAAGACAGGGTAGGGGATTGTTGGTGTATGAAGTACAGAGTTCAGATACAGGCCTCAACCGGCTGTTTTCTCTATCATATTAACTGTGAAATACTGTAATGACTACACTCAATACTGTCCCTCTGACTTTTTGGATACCACAAGGACTCCTATTCTAACACCTGAGAGTGGTTATACTTTTTAGGTTCTGGTGATAGAAATAATACTTAATGATATATATGAGATGTTGAAAGATATGTACATTTAACATAGGACATATGTGCAGGTGTTATTGATTCTGTCAGTGTTTGGTGTTCAGTGGGTTTGAGGATTCTGCATCAAAATACCAAGCATTCCCAAGAATTTTCAATCATCAAACTGAGAACCAGAGGGGAATTAGATTTGCAGTTATCAGCAATGGGTTAACTGATCCTTTTCAAAGCTCTTTTAGAATTATGGTGATTATTTGTTGAGTGTACCATCTAGGCTCTTTACAATTACTACCTCACTTTTAAGATGAGGAAATAGAGGGTAATGTTAGATTAAGCGACCTGGTATGGCTTCTGACTGACATTCCCTCCAGTACCTCCTGAAGGTAAGGAATTGAATGTTTGAATTCCAGCTCTACCACTTACCATCAATGTTATCTTAAATAAAATACCCAAGAGTGTCAGTTTCCTTATCTGTGAAATAGTTACAATATTATCACGTTGAGTTAGACCATTATTCAATTAGATAATGGGTATACAAAAAGGTAATAACCGCTAATGAGCTGTCTTAACCATGACTTCTTTTCCTTACTCGCTCTCTAATCTTTTCTCCCTATTTCTCTGCAAGTGCCTGCATTTAGTCTCTTCTGTCTCAATTTTCCTTCCCCTTAATTTCTCCTCTTCTCTTTTTCTTAAGCTTTAAATAATACTAAGCTGATATTGTTTCAGTATCATTATAGTCGTGCTTCTTGTTCTTAATTTAAACAGCAACCAACTTCATAATGTTTTGTGAAGAAATTGCTTAAGAAACAGGTTGCTTTGTGTATGTGGCTCCAGGAGAAAAATGTGTCTCACTTGCACAGCCTTGAGCTGATAGTGTGTTTTCAGATTTACTCTGGCAACTTTACTTACTCCACACTCGCGATATTCTAGAGATGAATCATTCACCCAATGCCCTGCTCAGAAGACGTTTGTGTTCCTAGCTGAGGGTCTCTTCATCTTTTCACAGTGTCAAATGATCTGGCAAATAGCTGTATGCCCCAGTCGGAAACAGTAAAGTCAGGTGTCCTGTGGTACAGCCAGCAGTTGACAAAGCAGGTACAAAATTACAGATGGGACAACTGTCACAGTGCAGAAGTAGAACACATTTTCTAAAGTGTTTATTGGAATTATTCATGTCTCATTTTAAAAGAATATATTCCATTGCATGTTAGAATCTACAATAAAAGCTTAATCTGCAAAACTGGAATAACTGATCTTCTGGAAATATATTCATATACCACTCTTTCCCTGAGTTGCTAAATAGCTCAGCCCTCCTCTGGTCTGGCTTTCAAGGCCTTCATGATCTAGTTTCCATCATCATTTCAATCTTGTTCATACTGCTTATGTGTGAACATGAGTCCTACATTTAAATATTTTCTTCAGAAACAGGCATTTGGCCTAGTGGTTAAGGCACTTGTGTCCTGTGTCAGAATCCAGGGTTTATTTCCTGGCTCTGGCTCCTGACTCCAGCTTCCCATTAACGCAGACACTGGAAAGCAGTAGTGATGGTTCAAGTAATTGGGTTCTTACCACCCACATGGGAGACCTAGACTGAGTTTTCAGCTTTGGCTTCAACTTTGGTCCAGCACCAGACATTGTGGGCATTTGGGGAATGAACCAGCAGATAGGAGCTCGGTCTGTCACTCTTCTACTCTTCTTTCAAGTAATAAATACATTTTTAAAGATTTTATTATTTTCTTCAGGCTTTTCCTGAAAAAATACTTTCTCATACCTATCTTCTAAGAACTTGTTTTCTTGGTATTCCACCACTAGGAATTCCTGTCTTCAGAAACCTCACCCATGCTTTAAGTCTCAGTTCCAGTCCTACTTTTTCTGACCAATCTTAAGATGAAATGACTTTCTGAATTCCTTGAATGAGATAGTGTGAGTTACAGGGAAAATTTGAGAATCCACAGCTTGAATGCCTAGGTTCCAATTCTTCCCTATCAATGAGACAATTTTCCTTTCCTGGGATAATATCCTTATTAATAAGATGAAAAATAAGATTGTAAAGATTTTTTAAAGGATCAAAGTGGAAAAATATAAGAAAGCATTCTGTAACTAGTATTTTACTATGACCTGTATGTTCAATTATCTTTCCTTTTTATATGCTAATTCAATTTACAGTTAAACATTTGGCAAGTGATAGATTCTTTTTTTAAAGATTTATTTGAACGGCAGAATGACATACAGGGAGAGACAGACAGATCTTTGATCTTCCAGCTCACTCTCCAAAAGGCAACAATGGCCAGAATGACTACCCCAAAGCAGGATCCCAGAGACTATCTAGGCCTCCCACATGGGTGGTGGGGAACAAGTACTAGGGTCATCTTCTTCTCCTTTACCAGGAGCATTAGTAGGGAGCTGGATCAGAAGTGGAGCAGCCAGGACTTGCACCAGTACTCTTATGTAGCATCATAGGCAGAAGCTTAACTTGCTGCACCACAGTGCAGGGCACAACAGTAGATTCTTTCTTTTTCTTTCCTTTTCTTTTATCTTCCTTTAATTTTTAAAATTTATTTGAAAGGCAAAGTTACAGAGAGAGAGGGAGACATACACACATACACACACACACACACAGTGAGAGAGAGAGAGAGAGAGAGAGAGAGAGAGAGAGAGAGATTCTTCACTCCCTAAATGGCCTCAATGGCCAGGGCTTTGCCAGGCTGAGGCCAGGAGCCCAGAGCCTCCTCTGGGTCTTCCATCTGGGAAGACCCAACAAGGGTCCTCTGATGCTTTCCCAGGTTCAGTAGCAGGGAGTTGGAATGGAAGTGGAGCAAGTGGGTCTCTAACTAGTGCCCATAGAGGATGCCAGCGACTCAGGCTGAGGCTTAATTCACTATGCCACGATGTGGCCCGAACAGTAAATTCTTAAAAGTGGGAAACTGTACATTCTATACCAAGACTTTTCAAATGTTAATGTACATATGAATCATCAGGAATCCTGTCAAAATACATATCCTGATTCATTAACTTTGGGAGCAGCTTGAGCTTCTGCAATTCTAACAAGCCTCCAGATGAGCTTGCTCCTGCTGCCTTTGCCACGGCATGCTTTGACTGTCAAAGCTCTCTGCAAACCGTAATACAAAGGTGGGCAATGGAAACACCCATGCTGTTAACTTGCCCTCTCCTAATACAGTCTAGACATGGTATTTGTCCAGTGTTTTTTGTGTTTGTGTCCAATTGTATTTTTATCTGCTTGTACCTTTCTTCAAGACTGCAAAAGCTGGCTAACTAGGTCCTTATCTTGGTCACACATAGATATTAGTCAGCTCAGGGTGTCAAGTGCAATTACCTTAGAATAAGTATAAAATTAACCAGGAAACTTGCAGGACTCCCACAGGGTGAACTTGATCCACACCGAGTGTCTGCTGCATGATGACAGTCAAATGACTCATTTGACATCGTCACAGATGGGCGTCATTTCATTACCTGGAAAGACCTTCTTCTGCAGCAGAATGATACCACAGAGGGATCTAAATGAAAAGAAACACTGGGAGGCTGATTATTTGACTAACCTTCATCAACACAGTGCTCCTAATAACAAGAATGGCCATAGCGTGTATAGACTCTGCCCATGTTATCATTCCTTGAAATAGCTTCTCAGTTACACTTTGGCCTTTGACGAGTCTTCATCTTCTTTAATTGGTTCTGTGTGCACAAAACAATAAAGATTGTGTATCTGATTTTTAAAAAGTTATTTGAAAGGCAGAGTTACAGAGAGAGGGAGAGGCAGAGAGAAGGATCTTCCATCCTCTGGTTCACTCCCCAAATGGCCACAACAACTGAAGCTGGGCCAGTCTGAAGTCAGGAGTTTCCTCTGGGTCTCCCACATGGGTACAGAGGATGACTTGAGTCATCCTCTGCTGCTTTCCCAGGTGCATTAGCAGGGAGCTAGATTGGAAGTGGGACAGCTGAGACTTGAACCAGCACCCATATGGAATGCTGGCATTGCAGGCAGAGGTTTAACCTTCTTTTTTCTTTTTAAAATTTTATTTAAGAGGTTTAACCTTCTGTGCCACCGTACTGGCCCTGTGTATCTGATTTTGAATTGCATACTCTGAATACAGGGTCAGTAAAGAGAGTTGCTGGGGAAGGTGACTATTGAAATCACGGTTTTGCTATGAGGCATGTTCATACGTCAGTTTTGTGAGACTTGAGGCATGTTGCTTCACATAAGCACTGGGTTCTGCATTTGTCAAAGAGGTGCTAGACTGCATGAGAATGTCCACGTTAAGTGTTTAAGTATGATCCTTAGCATATAGTTAATGATCTATTGATCTTTGCATATTTATAATACTTTATTAATAAAAATTACATTTTAGTTTAATTTCTGAAGTATATGCCCTCAACTTTTTGTCATTACCAGAAAAACACAGAATTTGGCATCTGAAAATTCGGATACAAGATTAAGCCTTAAATGCCCCCCACGTCCTACTAACTGCATGAATGTCTATACCAATTACAAGCTTTGATTATGGCCTCCACATCTGCAAATAGGAACATGTTTTATGACTATATTATTGTTAATTAGTATCTGATTACCCTCCTCTCTCTTTCTAATGCCTCTCCTCTGTGATCTTAAGAACCTTCCATCTTAGCAATTGCATTTTGCTAAAATTACCTGCTTTATGTGTCTTCCCTTGAGTGGGTGGAAAGTACCTTGTGGGCAGTATAAAGTCAATCCTGACTTGTGTGTGTTAAATGGAGCTGTTCAGGAAAGCGTGCCTACCTCATATTCCTCTCCTTTGCTTTACTGTACTCCCAGGAGCCCTAATGTCCTCAGGTTAAACTCTTCTCTTTGATGCCTTTTTCTAAAACCCTTCTCTAAAATGCTCACCTACAACAGTGACTGGAAAGGGGGAAACAGACCAATCCAGTAGAATATGGGCAGCAATAATGTGACTCTAGGAAGGGTATGGGAAAAGAAAGCATCATCCCATTTTTAGACTTTTCCTGTTGTTCTAATGACTTCTCATACTTTACTTTTTCTTGCTTTCTTCTGACAAGTATCTCAAGGAGGTCAAGTGTCATTGTTATTTCTCAAATGATTTGGGAGAAATAACTTCCAGGTACAGAAAACTCTACTCTTGAGGATCTGTTTGAACAGTTAATTTGGCGAGTCAACGTTCAACTTCTGAAGTAGAAGCCAAGACAGTTATGTAACCCGAAGTTCTCTGTAAGAAACCTGCAGGTGCTCAGAAAGCTCAATTAAATTCCTGACTCCTGACTTGCCACTCATCCACTAAGCATCATGGGTAGTCCATTGCCAGCACCAGGATAGTAATTGTAATAATGTCTAATGAAACACTTTATTCATCTTCCAGCCAATGTGGTTTAAAAGTCTGGTTTGTTGGCCTGAACGCAAACAGGTTGAACTCAACTTTGCAGTGTGGTTTATTGCTTAATGAGCAATCTTGTTTTTTAAAAAATATACATATTTTGTAAAATTTGGCCTTAGGCACTCTGATTTAAGAACTTTTTTTCCTCATAGGAAGATTCTTCTTAATGAAAAATTGCATGATCCAGATTGAGTTTGGGGGCTGGGGTGGAATCCTCAGAGAATGAATATTGTTGGCAGTTACCCCAAGACTCACACTCATCTCTTATCTTTAGGAGAAAGGAAACAGCAGTGATTGAGAATATATCACATGCCAGGCAATCTGTTCATGTTCTTCCAATAAATAAATAGATGACATCAGAGAAATGGGCACCAGCATCCTTATAACAGAAATTATGAAAACCTGGGACCAACACTGGGGTGTAGTGGGTTAAGCCACTACCTGGAATGTTGGTATTCCATATGGCCACCAGTTTGAGTCTTGGCTTCTCCATTTTTGATCCATCTCCCTGCTAGTGCACCTAGGAAGGCAGCAGAAGATGGCCCAAGTACTTGGGTCCCTACTACCCTTGTGGGAGACCCAGAAAGAGTTCCTGGCTCCTAGCTTTGGCCTGGCCCAGTCCCAGCCATTGTAGCCTTTTGGAAGTGAACCACATGGAAGATTCTCTCTCTCTCTCTCTCTCTCTTTCTCTCTCTCTCTCTCTCTAACTCTGCCTTTCAAGTAAATAAATGAATCTTTTGTGAAGAAAAAAATTATGAAAACCAGACTCAGACGGGAAATAATTTGTCCAAGGTCACTCCATAAGAAATCAGCAGAGTTGGGATGCAAACCAAGTCTTTCTCTCATGATCCAAAGAAAGTATCTGCTATTTCCACATGGACGTTCTACCTTGTAATTTCTTCCTTAGATTCTGGGTTCCACATCCCATCAAATAATGGTACTGAGTCAGGCATTGTGGCACAGAAGGTTAAGCCACCAGTTATCAGGGTGCTATTTCATGTCCTAGCTACTTAACTTCTGATCCAGCTCACTGCTAATGAGCACTCTGGGAGGCAGCAGATAATGGCCCAAATACCTGGGTTCCTGCCACCCATGTGGGAGACTGGCATGGGGTTTCTGGATCCTGACTTCTGTCTGTCCCAGCCCCAGCTGTTGTGGGCATTTAGGATGTGAACTATGATGGAAGATCTCTCTCTCTTCTCTCTCTCTCTCTCTCTCTCTGATTCTGCCTTTCAAGTAAATAAATAAGTCTTTTTAAAGAAATAAATGAAGGTAGAATTATCATTTTTAGAATTGATTTTGATGATTAGGTGAGAAAATGCTTGCAAAGTGCCTAAGTGTGTTCAGTAAAATGTTAGCTGCTGTTATTCGCATTTGTCCTTATATGGCTTAATGGAATCTTAAAGGTGGAGTCACTTCTTTCACTCAGCCTTAACATCTTACTTGCCATAGTAACTCCAGATATTGGTGCAGCAACCAGCTTCATGCAAGTATAACCTGATAGGACCTTGTTTCAGCTGCCACACCTACTCCTTGCTTTGTACCCAGTAGTCCACTCATCACTCCGGCGTGCACAAAACTGGATGTGTAAGGCAGTTGACGTCATGTAACAATTATTTTTCCTTTTTAAGATTTAGTTTATTTATTTGAAAGGTAGAATGACAGAAAGAGAGGGAGAGACAGAGAAAAAAATCTTCCATCTGTCGTTTCACTCCTCAAAGTGGCCACAATGGTCAGAGCTGGAGCCAGGAACTCCATCCAGGCCTCCCATGTGGGTGGCAGGGGCCCAAGTACCTGGGTCATCCTCCCTGCCTTCCTAGGTGCTTTAGAAAGGAACTGTATCTGAAGCAGAGTAGCTGTGTCTCACATCTACACTCCAGTATTAGTATGGGATGCCTGCATTGCAGGGGCAGCCTAACCCTCTGTGCCACAGTACCACCCTCACCCACTAGCAATTCTTGGCATGTGGAGGAGAAAGGAACTGGAGAATAGAGGCTCTCCTCTGACTCCTTTTCAAATCATTCTGAATTGTGTTATGTATGTACCTCCAAAGGCCCTGGAAGAGCTCAATGGCATATCTTTGTATTGCCTTTCTCTCCTTCTTTGTTCACTCCCTACTTCCTCACTCCTCTTCCCTGGATTCATTTCTCAAAATGAACTATTACATGTGAGCCTTTGAATAAATTAAAGCAAGCATTTGAATCATGCCCTGGTTTCCAGTGTATTGTGGAATGGGGGTGGGGGACATTAAAAAGGGGTACAAGTGGGAGGTTTTCAAACTAAAAAATAGCTCCTCTGCAGCATTGCCAACTCACACATTTGGATTCCTTCTGTATCTTTGCCAAGTGGTCAATAAGCCATTTCTTAAATATAACCTATGAAAGTAATGCCCCATCTCCAACTCCACTTGTAGGCGCTTATCCCTGGTACCTAAGCAATACGTGGTATGGAATAGGAAATTCACAAATATTGGTGAATTAATTTTTAAATGAAAATTTTGATGCTTTAAGAATGTTATACTACTACAGATTTTAATTATCTGTGATTACTTTAAAATTTACTGTATATGAGTAAAATGGTCTTTTTCCATTCAATTATTATTTATAGTCATTTTCTATGTTCCCACTAGAGTCTTTTTGCTTTTATTCGCTAAGCTTCTTATTCAGTGAAGTATTAAGCCTTTTTATTGTAATGTAAATTTAAAATATGTTATCTCAAAAACTAAAAAAAAGAGGAAGGCAGGAGGGTGGGAGAGAGAGTGGGGGGAAGGGATTATCATTATGTTCTTAGAATTCTATCTACAAATCACATTGAATCAATTGAAAACTAATTAAAAATTAAAATTAGAAAAAAAAAACAAAAAAAAAAGGTTTTGCTTAACTTTTAAGTTGAAATTTTGTTGATTTTTGAAATGACTACTATTCTGCCTTTGCCTTCTAAGCATTATGTCTGCTTTTCTACAAACCATACAAAATGAGCCTTCTTATGCTATTGAAGCTGTATGGCTTTTCACAGAGAATTCATTGCCAAGAGATCTGTAACCCTTTTAATGGTGTACTTTAATATATAAACTAATGGAAGTAAATAAGAACTGTGAATGTTTCTATCTCATTTAATTGACATAGCACTTTTTCTCCTTAGATTTTTTGTTATATTTTTAAAAATATTAAAGATATGGAAAGTAAGGTAGATTTGGATTTAGAGGGTCAGAATTTTAGTCTATGTGACTTACTATTTCAGTGATTTTAATGTTAAGTACTTCCTGATTTAATATTAAGTATTTTAATGTTAAGTATTATATCTTAAAAACCTTTTTACTGGATTATAATAGTATTATATACTTATTGTTGAAACTTTGAGAAAAAAGGTATATAAAAGATAGAAAAAATTATTATTATTATTTTAATCATTGGTTGGCCAGAAGTCTCCTGTTTTTCTTTTTTTAAGGATTTATTTATTTGAAAGGCAGAGCTACAGAGAGGCAGAGGCTGGGGAGGAGGGAAAGTCTTCTATCTGCTGGTTCACCCCCTAAATGGTAATGGCCAGAGCTGGCCCAATCTGAAGCCAGGAACCAGGAAGTTTTTCCAGGTCTCCCACGCTGGTACAGGGGCCCAAGGACTTGGTCCATCTTCTGCTGCTTTCCCAGGCCTTAGCAGAGAGCTAGATTGGAAGTGGAGCAGCTGGGACTTGAACTGATGTCCATATGGGATGCTGGTGCTGCACACAGAGGTTTAACCTACTACACCAAAGTTCTGGCCCCAGTTGCATTATTTTTAACATCAGCAAGGTTTTTCATGTCTTCAAATGCACTCTTTACACCTCTACTTCTTGCCACAATTTTACTTAAGAGATTAAATAATTTAAAATAATGTTTCATTGGACTTTTTTAATTACAAAAAATAAAAGAGAAACTAACCAAAAAATGCTTATTTTTTTATAGGTCTTTTCCACTTATTTGCTATATACAATAAAATTGGATCATATTGTGTATAGTAGTTAATACCTCCTTTTTTACTTAACAATGCTTTGTAGGCATTTCTTCATGTCCTTGTTATTTTTTTTTTTTTTTTGTAAAAGTGAATTTTAAAGAAATTTTAAATTTCATTGTATGGACATGACACAATTGACCTAGCCAATTTATCATTATTAAACTTTCAGGTAATTTCTAGTTTTTCATTCCTATAAGCAACATTGCATTGTGAGTATTAGGTTACTTTGTTATGGGTTATTCATGTGGTCCTCCAGGACAGTTGTCCAAAAACCAAAGATTTTTAAGATAGTGGGCATGGAAAAGGCAGATTTTTTGAAATATAAAAAAGTAAGTTTGTTTTCTGCTGAAATTTTCATTTGTACCATTTGTACCATTTGTACCACTGACAATTGGCATTAAACATTACAGTTCAATATCAATATTAATAAAGTTCCATTTTGTTTCCTGGCCATTATTTTTTCATCAGTGGGTTTACAGATTTCAGATTATAGGCTTTCTGTAGGATCTTAAGAGATATTCCCTTTATATCTCATTATAAGTTACCATCATTAAAAACACATTTGTGGGCCTCAGAGGTAATGAGCTTTTACCAGTTAAAGATACTGGGTTAAAAGGCAAGAGCATGTGGTTTTCCCAAGGCTAAATGAGAATTCAGTCTTGTATGTGAAATACTTCAATAGCACAGATGTACCATAGAGGATAATGTTTTTCCCCCACTGGGGACTGGATTGATGAATCATTATATTATCATTTATAGTGCATTTGCAGGGAACTGCAATTCCTTACCAACAGAATGTATTTGCTTTCTTTCCATCACTTCTTCTAAGAACACTCACATGGATTGCAGAAAAATTGCTGGTATTTAGCAAACTTCATCTATTAGCATCTCTTTCTGCTCCAGCTCTGGAGACCTAAAGGAACTGGAAACTTCTAAAAGGAAATGCTTTGGTTAACTTTTACTGGTCCATGAAGCTTAGCTTAGCTAGGGGAAATTTTCATGTGCAATGAGGAGAGACAGAGCAATGTCTCCAACCTCAGTTCAACACATAGGAATTAGAACATTCTGGGTCCAGCCCAACCAAAGCATGACACAAGTTAGCAATGTAAGCTTTCCTGGCTTCCTTTGCTTCATCTCCCACCCAGCTCCCTTCTGTCCTAACAAACTCAGATTTCCGCTCCAAGACGGCCATCCAAATCACTCACTTTACTATCGGAAGCAGTAATAGCAGCCATCCTTGTGGGAGCTGTGTCAATATTGGTAGTATTTAGTATTAATTATTCCATTAAACTTTTCAAAACTGCATGAGACAGGGCCAGTGCCATGGCTCACTTGGTTAATCCTCCCCCTGCGGCGCCGGCATCCCATATGGGCACCAGGTTCTAGTCCTGGTTGCTCCTCTTCCAGTCCGGTTCTGGGCTGTGGCCCAGGAGGGTAGGGGAGGATGGCCCAAGCGCTTGGGCCCCTGCACCCGCATGGGAGACCAGGAAGAAGCACCCAGCTCCTGGCTTCGGATCGGCATAACTCCGGCTGTAGCGGTCTAACTCTGTCAAATAAATAAAAAAAAATTATAAAAAAAAACTGCATGAGAAAGATCAAATTCTATGCTTTTATGTATAAAGAGCTTGTGATTCACAAAGGTTAAAAAAATGTTCACACCACTGTTAAATAGCAGACATTCAAAATCATTATGTTTCTGGATCCTCTCCATTTAACCACATCCTGTGTTTTTTTTTTTTTTTAATATTTAAACCAATACCAGCACTTTTAATCCTTTATTCTGAAATGAACTACCTATTTACTTATTTAATAGAAAATATGTTTAAAAAAAGGTGGGGGGAGGGGAGTGGAGAAATTTTCTGGCATGTCCTTAGCCCAAATCAGCACTTTATTTGCGAAAATGGTTAAGTTCATGGCAAGATCAGACAAGACGCACTTTCAGCAGATATAAGGCTGCGAAGGAAGTAGAAAATTATCCTTGCACCATAATAATGTGGAGCACCCTCAGGATACTCTTCTGGTACAGCAACACTATCTTTCAACTTCTAATTAAAAAGGTTGACTTGTCAAACACACCAAATTACAGAAACTGCTTGTATACTCTCTCATGTATAATGTGGCTCCTAGCTCTTTCCAGCCTTACCTCTAAGAATGGTCTACTCATATCCTAGGACCTAGCCAAATCAGACTTCTTGCCTTTTCCTACCATCTCTAGATTATCCCAGCATCTTTGCTCTTCCTGTTGCTCTTGTTCTAAATGTCTTGCCCTCATGTTTCAAGGCCTCAGTTAAGCATCAGTTCCTCTATGAAGCCCTTTCCTTATCCTTGTAGCAGAGTCAATAATCACCACTTTATGCATCAGTATGCCTGGCATTGACTTATTGCAGCATCCCAATGTCTTTTTTCGGTTCATCTCCCCAGCCTCAGTTGAAATTCCTGTATATGAAGTCTGTGTCATATTCTTCCTGGATTTTTTTTTTTTTTTTTTGACAGGCAGAGTGGACAGTGAGAGAGAGAGAGAGACAGAGAGAAAGGTCTTCCTTTGCCATTGGTTCACCCTCCAATGGCCACCCCGGCCGGCGCGCTGCAGCTGGCGCACTGCGCTGATCCAATGGCAGGAGCCAGGAGCTTCTCCTGGTCTCCCATGGGGTGCAGGGCCCAAGCACTTGGGCCATCCTCCACTGCACTCCCTGGCCACAGCAGAGAGCTGGCCTGGAATAGGGGCAACCGGGAGAGAATCCGGCGCCCCGACTGGGACTAGAACCTGGTGTGCCGGCGCCGCAAGGCGGAGGATTAGCCTAGTGAGCCAAGGCGCCGGCCCCTGGATGTTCTTTACCTGATTTAAAGGATGACCTGAAGTGGTCCCAAAATGGAGATACAGTGAATTGACAAATGAATAAAAAGATAGATGACAATGATAAGGGCTAACATTTCCTGACATATCTACTATATTCCAGGCACTGTTTTAAGCATCTTAAATACATTGGTAATTCCTTCTAATGTACAAATGTACATTAATATTTAAATTAATAATAAAATGTACATTAATAATAATGTACAAGTGTACATTAATAAAAATTGTACTTTAATAAATGTACAAATGTACATTTAATGCTTACTGTGTGTCAAAAGCCCATGATAAGCTCTTTAAAAATATTATTTCATTTACTTCTCAATACAAACTTATTATGTGTATACTAATTGCTAACCTAACCTGATTATTGAAAACAATTTAAATAATTGATTTTTATGAGGTATTTTTTCAAAAGTTTTGTTGATTTCCTTCTCTATCTCATCTCACTACCACTGCTTTTAGTTTTTATGTATTTTTCTGGAGTTCTCTTTGCCAATACTACAAATTATATGTGTGTGTAGACAGACAATTTTTACCCGCTTCCTTCCACATCAAAGAAGCATGATATACTCTCTTGTGCACTATTTCTTATTTCAAAATATGTTTAACATGCAGTACTTGTGCATCTTTATGGGGTTTGTGCAATATTTCAACACACACATATGTATATGTAGCATAAACTGATCAATTCAGGCAATTAGCATTTCTATTTCCCTATTTTTTTTGGAGGCAACTGGGTCCTGTCTTCCAGTTCTTTATCTTTCTTTGCTTAATGATGTGTCTTAGTGTTCTTTGTACATCAGTCCATAGAAAGCCTCTCCGTTCTTTCTTGCAAGTGCATAGTAATCCAACATAACATGTGCCATTATTTTGCTATCTCAATTTTGAAGATAAAACCAGGCCCAGAGGTTAAATGACTTTCTTATATTCAAAAGACAGAGATGATTTCTCTACCTCTAACCCTGAGAGTCACAAAAATCTGAAGATCATGTAACAAAGACATCATGCACATGCACACATATACACATGCATACCTATTCAGTGGCCCTCTGCTTTGCAGCCCACTGTATCTACCCCCTTAAAGTTCCCCCTTAAGTCCTGTGGTTACTGTGTTGAATTAAGCAGGTCATTGTGCATTGTTTCCTTTTCTCTAGCCTTTTAAATGCACATGATATATTTTGAGCTTCTAGCCCTCTGCTCACATCTGCCTTTATTGGGGGCCTTTAGAAGTGTGTTCTAGATAAACATTTGGGAGCACTTATTCATAAGCTTTGGAGACTGAGACTTGACCACAGATTCCGAAGTTGATGTTTGTGTATATCAAGAACTGTTTTCCTCCCCTTGCTAGGACTCTCTTTGCAGCCTACCCCTTACCTGTCAAAAGACCTAGCCATCTCCAAGGCAGCTGCAGTTGCTGATACTTTCGACTGCTCTTTAGCAGGCCTTTGCCTTCAGAGTTTCCTAAGCCCACCTGGCTGGTTCTGAATTCTTGGCTGCAGATCCTGACTTTACAACCACATTCTGGAAGGTAGCATAGGATGTGGTGAGGATAAAATAATTTTGTAAAGGTAAAAACTCAGGATATATTATTATTATATCATGAAATTCTTTCAGAGTCATATGAATGATAAGTACAATTATTATCCCTATTTTACAGATGTGGAAATTGAGGTTCAGAAAGGATTTTTAAAATTATTTATTTGT